>NC_134555.1:15962-671657 GCF_025594145.1 Primulina tabacum | reverse complement strand
ATTCTTTGCCTTGTTGATAATCTTGTCATCGTTTACTAAACCTTCCAAGAATTTCTCCAGCGATGCATAATACTTTTCCAACTCCCCAGAAAAACTAGAATCAGTGGAAATATGTTGATTGAGAATTATTCTCAACTTTTTATCAGTTTCTCGGGAATCTTCTTGTGTAATGTGTTCCAGGTGATCTGGACTTCTGGGTAAACTTGAGCTCGCTTGAATATTAGACTTGTCTGAGTCTTTGAGACTGTTATTTCCAAAAGTCCCAACAGCAAGTAAAGCATTTGGCCAATCATTGAATTCTTCTCTGCATGATTGATGAATCATATGATCTGTATTGACGAGACATTGGAATATTTTAAATTAAATCATTTTTCAACGTTCATTAATTATTTGCAATGGTATTGAAGCCTGGTTTTAAAATTTTCTTGCATGCATTGATTCGAATAACACTTGAACATTTTGCTTTCTTGTTCAAAGTCGACGTGAAAAAAAACTCACGATTCATCCCTGATTCTTGATTTAGTTGACGATGGCTCCCTTTCTTTCTCAGCAAACTGAAGATCTACACCAATAAACACAACCACATTAATGAAATCCAAGACCGATACTCCAAGAAACAAATTAGAATAAAAGATACCTTCATTTGTTGACGAGAACTACGGGTACTGTTTCAAGAATTTGAGAATGTTGGGTATAATATAAGGTATATTTCGAGAGAGATTATGTATTCTGCTCAAATGCCTTGGCTACTGAGGAAATTAAGCTTCGTAAGTTTTATACACAGAAATGTTGTCGGTGGGGTAGTGAGAAATTTGGCTCCAGTTCCCAAATAATGCCTCTTCCCATGTTATCTAATCTGTTTAAATCTTTTCTTTGATTATTGAGATTTAGTGGCATTTATACTTCCCCATGGGTCGTAAGCACAAACAACAGTGCATATTTATTTAATACATAAATCAAGAAAGTTCGGACCATTGAGTTTATATATTTATATTGAAGTCATTTTGTGTTTCAGTACGATAATTTACCTAATACACACTGAAAAAAATAACGACTGTGAATTCTATTATCGTACCAAAAAAAAAAACGAATATTGTTCCAGTGAAACAACCAAGATGCGCTAAGAGAGCTAAAACAGCTAATATATTTGGTTCTGGTATATTAATTTATAATATTTTTGGAAAGAGAAAACTGTATTTTTGTCATATATATTTATCATTTTGCTATTTTGGTTTTCTACGTTGTCAAATTAAATTTTAGTCCTATAAATTTCAATTTTTTTGGCATTTTTAATTATTTTTCATCGAGAATGTTAATGTGACATTATATACATCGGTGTCATGTCAGAACCATATCAACACCACATTGTTATCAGTTCGGAAAAAAATAAAAATGTAAAACGGACTAAGACTGAAGTTTGACAACATATAAAACTAAAATTACAAAAAAATAAATATATATATATGATAGTAACGAAGATGCTATCAAGAGCAAAGTAGAAATTGTAACGTAAAATTTGTGGGTCTCCCGTTGGGTTTGAAGCTTTTAAAATGCTAATGAAAATTAATGCAAATATCCAACTTTACACCTAAGTTTGGTTGTGAGATTGGTCTTCTCCCGATCATTTTCTTTTAATGGGTTGAAATCATCCAATTTTAGCACATAACATTTTTCTTACACATTATTACCTACCTGATCATGCATGTTCTGAAATGGCGACTGAAAACTACGTTACACAAGTCCCACTTTCTTGCTGTTTTTAAGAATTTAGATATTATTATCTGATGAACAAATCACATTTTTAATAGATTTTTTTGAAAAAAACAAATATAGTTTATTTTTGTAGATAAAATATATATATATAAGGAATCTAAAGTTGGCTGCCCAAAACAAACCCATAAATAGAATAAATTAAAGTTAAGCTATTGGAGAGAAGATCATATGATGTCGGGGATTAATTTTCTTCTGGTCCGATTCTTACTTGGGTTTTTGCATGTACTACGGATCAGTTTCTCCGAGATTCGGAAAAATGAATTCATCGTTGCGGCTCATAAATCGACATAAAATCATATATCGACCATTTTAGTTATACAAATGAAACAATATTAATCCAAAATTAATGTTTTATAGTATATTTCATTTCATTTCATGGACCTCATAGAAACCCTATTTATAATTGCAATGTTTCATTTAAGTGCTCGACTTTTGCAGAATCCAACAAACGAAACCATCCATATAACCTTAGCTAAGCAAACACTCCACATGTTCTGATTCAGCCCCATATACCCAATTCCTGATTCCACCTACCCCCATTTTCCTTTATTATATTATATTCTAGAAAAATATCTTTAATAATTTTATACATACGTGGCTTAATTATTTAAAAACCCCTCAAAATTAAATTAAATTAAATTCCATGGATGTGTTATAAAATCGAGGGGTCCCTCCATCTCAAACCCATCCATGTCCATGCACGTGAACTTGACTTTAATTAATTAATTAATTTGCATATATATCCAGAATTGCATAAAATTATATATTATATTTCATCAAGAAGTTGAAATGTGGCGTCCCATAAATATCATATGAGTGATCTTCATCACTTGCGATTATGGTAGTAAGATGAGAAATTAGTTTTTGTTTTTCATTAAATTGTTTATTTTTAGGATTTGGTCCACTCAGTTTTTTCAAATTGTGGTTTAGATATATTATCTTTTAATTTTCGTCCATTTTGGTACAATTACTTATGCGATATCGAAAAATATCGACGTAACATCGACAAATAACAAAAATAGCTAAAAATTAAAAGTTAATGCATCCAAAACCAAAATCTAAAAATGAACAATTTAATAGATAAAAAAAATACTTTCCCCGATCAGATTAGTGAAGTGAATTTATATTTCTTTGTGGTCAATAACATGTACGAAACTAACACTTGGTGTTTCCTTTTTAGTTATAGGTGGTAATTTTGCAACTCAGATTACAACATTAACTGATCTAACATAAAGTTTGGAGTCTGGTAGAAACAATTGTAGCTCTTCGATAATTCACATTCCGATGATTGAATTAACCTAAAATTTATAATAATAAAATAAAATACGTGATATTGACTCTTGTACCAATTATATGAAGCGTTCTTTCAACTTTTCCAAACGTCATATATAGTCATGGTAATGATTCAACTTATTCTGTGGTCTAAAACAAAGAAACATTTAGGATACTATATTTTGTTTACAATTTTCAAGCACCGTATAAATATGGATATGATCTTTTAATGAACAAAAATAATAAATTATGACAAAGGAATTAGGAGCAATAGCATGCATGTCCCCGGCCATGATCAAAACTACCAATGGGCCTTGATCTTAATATATATGTTATAAGCCTTCTTGCTCTATATTTTAATTATCACATGATTTGGGCATTTGCTAACATTTTGAGTCATACATATGTAAGAATTTACACCTTTTTTTAATGACATTTAATTCTAATATCATACTAAATAACATTCGTTCACCTACCACGAAAATGAAACCGGGCTGTTCACTTGATGTTTTGCGTTGCTCCAAGTAAACGAACCAAACGCGCTCTGAGCCGATGAATCTGCATCCTTTCTCAGGTTTAAATATTGTAACTGTATAGCGTCTCTTACCGCCAACTTTCTTGAAAACAAGGTTGTCCGGTTTAACATCCACCCGAACAGCCGGTGGTGACACGATCGACGCATGGTAAACCGAACCTTCCCGCCCTACATTTGTCAGCTCCCGGGTATACCTTACGACCCGAGACTTATTGAAAACAACGGCGAAAGATGGGTAATTGAGCTTGCACGGGTCACGGAATTTCCTTCCACATGTGACGTTAAGACGATTAGTTATTGTCTCGATTTCTTTGATGGAGTAGTTTGAAGAGCAAAGAAAAGTGATGTAATATTCGGGCGTGGCGTCGTACACGAGCCCAGGGGAGAGGGCCTTGAGAGGGTCGACGTGGCCGGCTCCGTAAGCCCACGGGGTCAGAGAAGAGAGGCCGAATGCATCGAGAAGAGTGGAACCAGTGCTGTCGATCGTGTAGGTGGTGGTCACGAGGGCTGATTTGATGGCGCTGGGGCTCCAATTTGGGTGTGCTGCTTTTAGCAAAGCTGATATTCCGCTAACGTGCGGGCAAGACATGGACGTGCCTGTAAATTTTCAACATGCAGTTAATTAATGTGTTAATTTGTACCAAAAGAAAATCATATTGGATGGATTTTCCAAAGGTGCATGCTGAGACGGATGTATTCTAGGGCTGTACTGGGCTGTAGCCCTGCCCACTTTTTTAATAATTTAGCGATGGTTTTTCAAAAACCGTCGCTAATATTTGCGACGGTTTTAGTAAAACCGCCGCCGATCTGGATCGACGACGGTTTTAATTGCACCGTCGCTACTAGTGACGGTTTATTCAAACAGTCGCTAATAACAGTCGCTATTAGCGACTGTTTTTTGAAAAACCGTCGCTAATAGCGACGGTTGTTTCAAAAACCGTCGTACATCAATGTCTTAGTCCAATCAAGTCCCGTACATTTACAAGGATGAGACCAAATTTATCCTCTGGTCCGCCCCACCTCAATTCTACAAAATTTCTCTCCCAAGTCCCAAGCCCTTTAGCGACAGAATAGAATTGCGGACTCCCGAAGAAATCGAATTGCTCATCGGCAAGGCAACAATCCAGGTAAGAATCGGCTATACATTTTTTATTTTGTTTTTTTATAGCTTCTCTGTGTGTGATTTGTGGCTTCTTGATTGTTTGTTGTTGAGTTGTTGAGTGACTATTACTTGTTTATTTGGTTAATAATTATTTTATTCTTGTTTAGGATTATAAATTGAACTATTTCAAAATGAAATATCAATCTGCTGCAAAGAAAGGAAAAACATTGATATCCTCTTTCTTTAAGAAGAGAGATCGTCAAGCTAGTGAAGATACTTCAATTCCTACGGTCCTTACAATGCAACATCAATCCAGTGAAAGTCTTCTATTTCCCAATATCCAAATTCCTTCATGTTCCTCTCCTAGAGACGATCATCAGTCTTCGTCTACTTTTATTGAACGAGATCCAGGAAAAAGAAAACAGATATGTGAATATCATGTTAATGTACGAGATGAGATAAGACGTTCATATCTAAATATGGGGCCTTATCAACCAGATATGTTGGAGTATCCAGGTACAAAATTTGGAAGCCAGAATCGTCGTTTTCAGAAAAAATGGTTTCAGAAATTTTATTGGTTGGAGTATTCGCCTTCAACAAATAAGGCATATTGTTTCTATTGTTTTCTTTTCCTGAATGATGTTAATTCATCTAATATCTCGGCATTGGTCAATGAAGGATTTGACAATTGGAAAAGGGTAAACCAAGGAAAAACATGTGCTTTTCTTGCCCATATTGGTTCTGCAGCTTCTTCACCTCATACTATGTGTGAGAGAAGGGCTGCAAATTTGATGAGGCCCTCACAACATATTGATAAAGTGATGCATGCACAATCTAAAGAGAAAAAAGAGAAAAATCGTCTGCGTTTGAGCACCTCAATTGTAGGTGTTCGTTGGCTAGCACTTCAAGGTTGTGCTTTTAGAGGTAACGATGAATCTCTATCTTCATCTAATCGTGGAAATTTTCTTGAATTGGTGAAGGCTTTTGCAAAAATGAATATAGAAATTGATGAAGTTGTGCTTGAGAATGCTCCAAAAAATGCCCAATATATCGCTCCAGAAATTCAGAAAGAGATTTTACACATTATGACCAATAGAGTACGACAGATAGTTCGTGAAGAAGTTGGAGATAAATACTTCTGTATTCTTGTTGATGAAGCCCGAGATATATCTAAACGAGAGCAAATGGCCATTATATTGAGGTTTGTGAACAATCATGAGATTTTTTGACAGAAAGATTTTTTGCCATCAAAAGTGTTAGTGACACTACCTCAATGAATTTGAAAAATGAGATATCAAATGTTCTTGTTCATCATGATCTCCATGTTAAGAAAATCAGAGGCCAAGGATATGATGGTGCTAGCAATATGCGTGGAGCGTGGAATGGACTTCAAGCATTATTTCTCAAAGATTGTCCCTATGCATACTATGTCCATTGTTTTGCACATCGTTTACAACTGACATTGGTTTCTGCAGCTAAGGATGTTAGTGTTATTTGGGAATTCTTTTCTCATTTGGACAATATTGTTAATATTGTCACTTCTTCTACTAAGCGCATTGCTGAATTACATACTGCACAGAGAAATGAAATTGAGTATATGTTGTCAATTGGAGAACGTGATTCTGGAAGTGGTGCAAACCAGATTGGTAATTTGCAACGAGCAGGAGCTACTCGTTGGAGTTCTCACTATGATTCGGTAAAAAGCTTGATAGGTATGTACACTGCAACTTGCAAAGTTTTTGAAGTTCTCAGTGATTATTCTCCAAATGGAAGAGTTAAGGCTGAAGTTCGGGGGATTTACAGAAACATGGCAAGCTTTGAATTTGTGTTTATTTTGCACTTAATGCATAAAATTATGAGAACAACAGATACTCTTTGTCAAATTCTTCAAAGAAAATCTCAAGACATTTTGACTGCTATCACATTTGTCACTACTACCAAAACTTGCCTTCAAGAATTTAGAGAATGTGGGTGGAATGAATTTCTTCAGGAAGTTAAAGTTTTTTGCTCAAGAAATGAAATTGATGTACCTGACCTTGATTGTCTATATAAGATTGGACGTTCCTGTCGGCAAACTACAATAGAACATCATTACCACTTTGATGTTTTTAATGCAGCAATAGATTTCATTTTGATTGAGTTAAATACTCGGTTCAATGAGTCATCGGTGGAACTTCTTTCTCTTAGTACAGCTTTAGATCCTAAAAATTCATTTGACTCATTTAACAGTGATGATATTTGCAAGCTTGCGAAGAAGTTTTATCCTGGAGATTTCACAGATCAAGAAATTGTTGCTTTGGAGTATGAATTGATACATTATAAACTTGATGTGATGCGGTTTCTACACTTGTTGAGTTGTGTCAGCAATTGACCGAGAGTGGACGGTCAAGTGTTTATGTTATGTTGACTAGATTGATTCATCTTGTTTTGACATTACATGTGTCTACTGCCACTACTGAGCGGGCTTTTTCAGCAATAAAGCATGTGAAGACGGCACTTCGCAATAAAATGGAGGATGACTTTTTTGCCGATTGTTTGACACTCTATATTGAACGGGATTTAGCTAAACATATTGATGTAAATTCTATTATTGATGAATTTTATGTTTTAAAATCTCGTAGGGCACAACTTCGTTGAACGATATAATGTAAATTTTTTTTTAATAATATATAACTTATCATATTGACTTCAAGCCCCCCAACTTTTATTTCTGGATCCGTCCCTGGGTGCATGCCTTAATTATCATGCATGCAGATTCAGGTGGGATAATCATGAAATGTTATATATATAAATTTTTAGTTTAAGTCGTTTTCTCAGTCATCAATTCTTACTAGTCATAAATTTTCAGCAAAGTACTCTAAAAACTTGTGACATCACTGATTAGTTATATTAGTGATATTTCACATCAGCATTTTTGTAATTATCAATTTTTGAGAAAATTACAATTCTGGTCATACAATTTGATTTATTTTTTTTTTCATTTTTAGACCGGAAAATTTTTGAGTTGCAATTTTAGTCATGTAAGTTGATACTTATTCTAGCCACCTTCGGTCCTTTTCGGTAGAGTGGTGATGTGACATTGAAAATTAAAATTTTTGACATGAATGACGCCAGTTATTATTAACGTATCTAATAACATGTCCACACTATGATGAAAAAAGAATAAAAATGAGAATAAATATCGATTCATGAGATCAAACGACAATATCGTGTCTAATTGTTACTTCTTGACTTTATATCACACACACACACACACAGACAGATGTATTTCGCACCTAGCATGATGAAAAGTTCTACGAAAATAACACCAAGTCCTTCCATAAATCGGTACGTACCTAGTTATATTAATTCTATAACCACACGTAACTAGCTAGGCAACTGGAAATGGTAGAGATCATAATTAATTAGGGAAACCTTGTCCAGTAGACCAACTAACTATACGATCTTGTTTCCATGAAGAAGAAAAAGCTGAGATTGAATTAATATTGTGCTAAATATTTGAAAAATTCAAAATCTGTGTGTTATGTTTATAAATGATATAACTTCTTAATTAGAAAATGAAATTTCTTTAAACACGTACGTACATGAAACATCAATTACTAAATATATGACTAAAACAAAATATTAAAAAAAAAAAAACCCCCACAAAGTCACCCCAATTGCTAAAAATCTACACTTGCTTCCTAGTGTTCACTACAAAAAAGCCTGCGGAAAATACCAAATTCGAACTTGAAGTAGAAATAGTTAGGGTGGTATCTACGTCAATTATAAGCTCGTATGCATGTCGCACTCGGGTGAAAATTAATTAAAAGTGAAAATAAAGACCAACTTATTGAGCTAAGATTATGATTTCGAAAAGTAAAAGAGTATTGTGATGTTTGGATTTATTTTTTTGAAATAAAAAATAAGTCCAGAAAATAAACCAAATTTATTCAATGTTGTTTTGTATTCTAAGAACATGTTCGAATCCGCCAAACATACAAGTAAACGTCCTTAATTCTGCTAAATTCTAATGATCTCTTGGTCAAAAAGAGAAGTGATCAATTTTTTTCCCAGTAAATAATTGATGTAATAACTTCTTTGTTTAAGGAAATATTAATATAAATATTTGCTTGATTGTCTGATTAAAATTCATGTAGTTGCCCTTTTTCTCATCAATAATGCATTCATCTACTCTCCTCAGTTAAAATTAAGCAAATTAAATCTGCAAATACTGAATGATAAGAAATCTAAACCAATTTTTTGAAGAACATATCGTATCAAACGAAATTTTTAAATATATTTACAATCGACGCAAATTTTTTTAAAAACACAAAAGAAATAATTTCTTAAGTGTCAATTATTTTTGTCTAAAAGAATCCTCCCTAAGGCTTCAACCTATAAAATATTTTCATATAAATCTTTAGAATCTGTATTCTTTTTATAAGGAAGCTACGTATTTGTATTAGTCAAAGTATATTAAATGTATTGTTGCCTAATTTAAGGCGCAGACTAAAGCCACAAATACTATTTACCAATTGATAACATTTTAAAAGATTATATGTATATATATTGTTCGTTTTGGAAACTTGAGAGGGATTGATTCGTCGCTACAACTACAAGATTATATTAATTAAGGCCAATTTAATTTGAACTGAACTTTGATAATTATGTAATGATGTTGGTCAAAGTCCCTGAATCCATGCTTAATCATTTGAATTACTATTTTTTTTAATGGATAATACACTCAAAAAGTTGGTTAAATACCTAATGCTTAAGCAATCAAATGATTAATTATGTATTTCCAATCACGGTCAGTACTCAAAAGCCTTCAGCAACTTGTGTTTTATTTAATGATTAATTTTAATTTAAGGCATCATTTGGTTACGTATGATAGGATAAGTAAATGATATATCATAAGATGATTATAAAATAAAAAATAAAGATAAACAATACATTATGATAAATTATATGATGTTTGATATGATTTTAACTTGCTTGATTATTTTTGTTAATTATTTACTAAAATGCCCTCATCATATATTAATTAGTATTATATTTTTAAAATGATTGAATAAATAAATAAAATTTCTAGAATTAATTGATTTAAAAAATTATAAATAAAATTAAAATATTATATTAATTATTAAATTTTCATTAATTCAAATTTCCCAAAAAAAACTAAAAAAATCGATTAATATTATAGAAAATAATTAAATTTTGATAAAAAGATAAATATGTATTTATTGTGTTAATTAAAATATTAATACAAATTTGAATATTAAATAATGGTTATTAACGGTTATAATATTATGGTTAAAAATAATATAATATTAAAATATGATCAATAATAATTAAATTATTTATAATATTAGTCAAATTAAAAATTATATTTAAATATTGTTAAATTTTTTGAATTTATAATAATTTTAAACTTTAGGATATTAAAGGAAAATTTTAAATTAATCAAACATCATCATTTCTCTCGAAAGGATTATATAATCACTAACAAGAGGATAATAATGCATACAGTGCGGGTCGGGTGCGAGCTGAACGGGCCTATCACAATCTTAATCATGCCAATCAAACACATGATAAATAAAGGATTAAAAATCAATCATCTCATATTACGCACACCAAACAATATCTAAATGTATACGGTGTTGGCTTTCAATTTAATAATTTTCTATATAGCTATGATAAACCATTTTATTTTTGTGGGACCAAATCTTGAATTAAAAGGTCATATATATATAATATACAAATAGTTGATCCACCAACTCCGTGGAACCGCGTGGGGTACGCGAACTTTTATGTTAATAGTTTACACTTATTCAAACGATTTGGAATATATTTTAGCTTTTAATATCAATAACCTTTAGGCACGTATTTGGACCGCCTATGTCACACTATTTATCATGGGTTTGATTTTTCTTACTGTCACTTTTCAGGTGAACCTATCGTACATGGTTTACTCGACGTAGTTTATTTTAAAAATATGGTTTGCATGCTACTCTGTTAGGTTAACCAATTCGCACCTCGTGATAACGGCTACGGTTCCATGAACATGAAAAAATAATAATAACATGCCTCTCCACCGATAAATTTATTATTTGTCAACGGTTTACCTTTAAAATATTGCCTTTACTACTTAATTATAATGAGTATATTCATCTTTGGGATTAGTAATTAGTTCCCCTTCGTGAGTTCACTAAGTCAAAACTACCATTCAAAACAAGGGATTCGAATTGTTTCATTTTTCCAACAACCCAACAACCATGTCAAGAACAAATTAGATATATATTACTAGAGAATATATATACAATTAATAATATTACACATTGATACGGAATATCTTTTCTGTTTCTTTGATCTCTTCATTTCGATTGCGATTGGTAGTAAATTAAATAAATTAATACAAACAAATTCTTTCGATTTATCAAAATTAACAAAAAATGTGTGTGATCAAACTCGGCCTCAAAATTATGTGTGTGTCTGCATGAATTCACGGGCAATTATTCTTCCCTGTCTTTAGATACAGACTGAATATATATTTGAATTTCAATTCACAGATTCTGAGATAATTTGAAAGGACAACATGATCAAAGAATAGATAATTTGAATCTCTTCATGCGAAGACATGGGGAGATTTAGGAGATCTGATCCTTTTCTTATGTTCTTGGTGTAGTTGGTGCCTACGGCGATACTGACCATTCTCCCTTTTTTTCTCCACCTCCGAATCACTCTCGTTCGAACAATTACGAGATTCGCTATCCGTTGAAACTTCAAACACAAATGTGCCCATTTGGATGTCATGAAGATCCTTCAATGGCTCCAACACTTTGATAACTTCACTCGTCGTGGGCCTGAGTTTAGGTCGATGTCTTAAGCATTCGTAAGCTAACTCCGCGGCCTTTTGTGCTCCAGTTTCGGAGTACTGTCCTTCAAGCCTCGGATCCATTATGCGGCTTAGTCTTCGGGGGTTTTTAAGCATCGGCCTTGCCCAGTCCGCAAGGTTCTGTTCTCTCGAAGGACGGTTTTTATCTACAGATTTTCGACCCGTGAGTAGCTCCAACAACACTACTCCAAAACTGTATACGTCACTTGCTGCTGTCAAATGACCTACACGAAACATGATGACGATTTATATATTTTCTGTCAATGCTACAAAACGAGTATATATATTATTTTTGTTGGATCATGTGCACAAGCCATAGAATATTGTAGATTACCAGTCATGATGTATTCGGGTGCAGCGTAACCTTGTGTGCCCATAACACGGGTGGAAACGTGTGAGTTATCGCCTTCCGGACCATCGGTTGCAAGCCCGAAATCCGAGAGCTTCGCAGTGTAATCCTGGAGCAGAGTTAGGTAACATTAGATTCATTCATACGAGCAATATGTTTTGGACGGAAATTAATATAGAAATATTAAGCAGAAAGTTGACTTACTGAGTCTAGCAAAATGTTCGAAGCCTTAAAATCACGGTATATGATGGGCTTTTTGGCTTCATGGAGAAAGGCGAGTCCTTTTGCGGCTCCAAGAGCAATTTTCAGTCTTGCTGACCATGGAAGTGGAACCGAAAATCCTGCGAACAGATAAAATATACACTTTAATATTAGCAATATATCACAAACTGAAGTTTTTGAATACATAAATATAATCAAATATATATCAAAACTGCGTTTACTTCTAAAGAGTTGGTTTTCCAGGCTTCCTCGAGGCATATATTCATATACCAGCAGCCTGTGTTCTTCTTCACAGCAATAACCAATCAACTTCACCAAATGTGCATGTCTTAGTTGACCAAGAAATATCACTTCCGTCTGTTCATCGCATTCCCAAAATATTTTAAATAAACAAATCATTTATCAATACAAATTCTATTTAAGAATAAACTATATGTAATACGTACAATACGTGAAATTTAAACGGATTTGGTTTCGATTTCGTGCTTACCAGCCACTCTCTATGGCCTTGTGCGCCATCTAAATCCAGGAGCTTGACTGCCACGGGCTGAGCCTTCAAACCGGGCCTCAGCTTGTCATCGATGAATCCCTTGTGCACCGGCCCGAATCCGCCTTCACCAAGAAAATTACTTGATGAAAAGTTCTGTGTGATCACCTTAAGCTCTTGCAGGGTAAACGCATGAATGTTAGAGCCCGCCAAAGATGTAGATAGATCCTCCGAAAGGGTGGATCCACTCAAGTCCGATATTGAGATCCTATGAAACGAAGATGGCTTCGAGATCGGTTTCTTCTGATCCGGGCTCTGTCTCGGGATCTCTGGCTTGAAACAACTCGGGAAATATTCTTGCCATTTCATCTTCTTCTTGACAGCCATCAATCAGAAAAATACGGTGCAGTACTATGGAGGTTGGATCAAGATTTCAGGTATCAAAAAAAAAAAAAAAAAACTAGAATTTTCGGAAGTTTTATATGGTGAAAATAAATGAAGACCAAGGAGATAATGGGTTACAACTCCTTTTATATTTGAACTTAGCAGACATGTACAGTAGGAATTCTACATACGTGAGCGCTCTTCCTTCCACGACAATACATCTCCATAAAAGTTACCTAAGTAGATGCAAATGGTGAGACAAACTAAACAATAACAATAATAAAGAAATTGTCTTGATTTGTTTAACGCAAATGACATGGTTGTCCCTATTGACTTTCTTGATGTTATGTACACAATATATATTTTTGAAAATATTTTTTCCAAATAAAAGACATGAATAATTTTGTAACACAGTTTGTGGCCTATAATATACAATTGCAACGAAAATTTTGAGCACGTGCGGGTAAGGCTTGCCCCAAAAGCTGTCCCTTACAAACGATTTTTTTTTCTGGAGGTAGTGCGTAGAATCATGCGGTGTTGTGTTTTGTCTGTTAGATTCCAGTTAAGGTTACGTGTTTCGCCACGCGGGAACTTAATCTGATCTTGTTCAACACACTTGATAAGAAAAATAATCATAATTAAATTCTACACGTACGAAATTTCGTCGATATGAAAACAGTGTACATGTTCTCACATATGCCTTGTCAGGCATCCCGATTATTTTATTCGCCATTCATTCTGCTATTTTTTTTTAAAAAAAAAAATCTAATCTATTAATCATACAAGTGGAATTTGAACCCAAGACTGTGGGTTTACTGCCACTTTTTTAAGCTACCGTTTGTATTCAAAATCAGCTACGATTTCAAGAAAAGTATCCCAAAATTTAGAGACGGTTTTTATATATGTAACCATCACTGATTAGTAGCCGAGATTAAATTTTAGGACGGTTTGCTGAAACAGTCGATAGTGCGAATCAGTATGTCCTTAAAACAATGGATCATGGAGGGAAAAAAACAAGTTTTTCTTCACACGTTAATGATTTGGTCAAGAGTAGCAAATTGCAAGGACAAATGAGGAACTTTCCAAAGACCTGGCAATAAGCTGGTCGGATGGCTTTACTTGCGAAAGTGAAACAATGATTTTCGATTTCTTAATTCCAAGTTGCTTTCTTACCAAACAAATTGACAGCTAATAAACACGACTATTAAGAACCAAAACAATTATTCCTTGATTTATTGGCTTCGGGGCAAAAAAACCATAACAAAAAAAAAATCCGAATTACTCGATCAAAACCAATTTTTTTACTATAGAACTAAAATTGCAATTTTTCGTTCAAGTTAAATCTCTTATAAACTATATATTAATATCACCCCGAAAAAACCTATGAAATTACATTTAACAAAAACAAAATGAAGAAGTAAGGGCTTAGCATCTCGTCTTAGTAAAATCTCTTGTTAGGGGGAGATTTTAAGAAATGAGGGCTTAGTATAACATATATTGAAATGAAAGAAACGGAACATATATGAGAGGTTTCCACGCCACTGGCAGTGCTGTTATCTCATGTCTGCGTGTGTCTCAAGTCTCAACAGTATCGCCCACAAAAGCAGTAAAATTCAACTTCAACATTTACCATGCTTTAAATTTCGGTTTCTAAAGAATGGTCCATGTATAATCAGTAAAACGGATAACCATGTCATTCAAATCCAACAGATGAAGAAACATAAATTTTAGTTGAAAACTGTCACCAAGAGATGACTATTGCATCACCAAAGACAGAGAAAAGCTTGTGTTTACTTGATGAGGGGATTGTGGATGGAAAAGTATGCATGGAATGGGATCTTGGAATATCTAATTTCTCGGTACTGATTGAGCTGTGGATATCATTTGAGCCATGATCGTTGCATATTGAACAGCCGTATGTTGTGATGTATATTGGTCTGAGAGGCCAAACTCGGAAAAGCTTGGTTCAGTATGCACGAAATGGCCTGGTAGAGAGCTTTTTGACAGAGCTTCCTGCCACAGATCAAAGAATTCACTCATTATTTGATGTGATTTTTCCCATGATGAAATGGGTAGATACTCCATCTGCAAGAAGTGAGAACAAGCCTTCAGTTCGTAGTTTGATGATCAAGAAAGTATCATTCTTCAATGTATAGAAGTATTTCTGGCGAATTTTAAATAATAGAAATATAATGAATAGAAAATAAACACAAGACAGGATTTATGTGGTACGGCCATGACAATAGCCTACAAGACATACATGATATAAATGCCAAGAGGATCAAACCTCTGATTAATCACTTTCAGTCTAGAATACAATTCTCTCTTTGTATAGGTCAAAATATCTTGACTCAATATGGAAGGAAAGCATCCATTTAACCAAAGCATTATAAATCAACATTAAAATGCATTATGATCTCTAATGATTCTAAGATATCTCTTTAATTTCTAACAAAATAAAATTCTGATAAGTTTTGCAAGTGAATGAATACATCAGCGCAAAGTGATGGAAGTGAAGGTTCATGTTAACTCCGGTAATATAATTCAAATATAATGTTGATACATGCAGCATTGGCATTTGGCACGAATTTTTTAAGAAACCACACTAATCAAATATATCACACAAAGTTAGGGAGGAGTTGGTAGTATTGGTGCATCTCAATAAAAATATTTGGTGATGACTATGAACATGAAACCAACTAAGCCTTGTTAACTCAGCTGGATTTTTCCCAGGATTACCCATTATGCCCACCAACATGTTACGCAGCCCCAGATATAAACGAAATGAATGGATTTGGGATAGTAAATAATAAATATCAAGTGTTGCGTGCTTATTTGACATAAATAATTGGAAGTACTAAAACACATTATCTAAATGCAAGTCAAGATCCAACCAAATGACACTCTCCAAAAGGAAAAAAATAACCAACAGAAATTATACTTAATCAGATTTTAGAAGAGAATGGGAGGATTGAGATCCACTAAGTTTTCAATTAAGTCAATGTTATGAAGTGCAAGTGTGCAACAAATTATTATATCCTTCATTAAGTAGGAGCAGTTGCTCTATGCATTTATCAACCACATCAAACATACAGTGGTCAGACAACACTGAATTTCGAATATTCAGTAACCTAAAGGTACAAAAAACTAGTGAAGCAATTTTCAGAGAGACAAATACATTCCAGGTTTGAGTACAATGGTCTAAAATCAGCCAAAATTATGGAGGACAAAAACCACAATTTCAATCTCAATATGTAAAGGGAATCAAGTGATTTTCAAAATGGTTCTTGCTATACCAGCATATCAAGACTCGGCTCTAACAAAATATATAGATTTGTTATTATAGTTCTTACTTGTAAAATAGACGTAAACGAAGGAAAAATATGAATATCCAAACTGTCTTCATGAGACTACCAGTTTCTTACTATTAAGTCTTTGAAAGTATTAGGAATATAAACATTGCACAATTATTCAGGTAATATTGATTTTGAAAGTTATAGAACATAAAGTCATAAAGGATCCCAGTACCTCCATTACTATTCCCCTCAAACCTTCAGAGTGCGCAAGAACCACTTTCCCCACACGCAACCTGAAGTCCCCAAGTTGATACTGGTTCCCCTGAATTAAATGAATTTTCCAGTGAACATTTGATATCAAGCACCAGCAAATTTAAATTCTAGGCTTTTCAAACATTCAACAAATAAAAAAATTGAAACAAAAAACAATAAATAATGATACCCAAAACAAAAAACAATCAGCATATATACATTAAAAAAAAAACACGAACCTCAAAATTAAGGGCAACTCGCATTTTATAAGATTGAAGTTTCTCCATAATCATCTGAATGCTCGATTCTGCCTCTACCACAAGCCGCTGCCCTCTAATTACTAAGTAATATTTACTCGGCTGCTCCACAAGGGAAATTCCCAGAAAATCACGTGGAAATTCGTTCGGGTTCGACTGTTCTGAAAATCAAACAAGACACGGAAACACAAGAAGATCAAAGATTCAAAAAAAATAATAATAAACGGATTTAAACTAATGTTAGGAAACATTTATCCAAAACGGCAGCATTCAAGATTCTCACAAAAATCACGTTCATTGATGTCCTACCTCTGCCCATGGCCCTGTAGAAGCTGAGAGTGGCTTTCCATCGACCTTCTTTGACTCCATTCAAGCTTTCAGCGCACTGAGACAGTTCAGAGTGGATTTGGGTGTTGACAGTTGCGCCGGCGTTTGGCTGCCAGTGCAAAATCCTGCACAAACTATCAGTCACACACAACTTACAAATTGAATTCAAGCTAAAGGAAACATTCGAGAATCAGAAAGGGAATTAGGGTTTTTCCCCCCTAGTTACCATTTGATCGGCATTATGGTTAGATTTTGCAGACGGAAAATGAGTCAGTTTGTTATAATGGGAATCAGGGTGACCTGGTTTCTCTCATTAAATAATAATTTATTTTAAATAATTTATTATTTAAAATTTTATAAGCTATAAAATCTTGTTATAAAAATAAATCTTAATAAAGTATATAATCAATATTTAATATATTTAACTTTTTAAAACTCTATAAAATTCTATTTTGAAAATCACATTTTTACAGATTATTTATAAAATTAATTGAATCTTTTTATTATCATAAATATCAAAGTATATTTTATTGTTGTTCGCTGTCAAGAATATAATATTGATTGATTATTATTTATTTTTTATTTTACTTAATTATTTACTCAAATTTTACAAAATATTAATATCGTATATTCATTATCTTATTTAAATATATTAGTCAAATATCATTATCTTTAGCAAGCGTCAAGCGGTTCCGAAATAACAAACATTTGGGTCACCCGCAGTTGAGATGCAGGCCAAACAAGTCCATATTTTGCTCAATGGGCCTAAGAAATTTCCTTTTTACAAGGCCCACTAAAACCGGCAATTTTAATCTACGTATTTAAAAAAATAATAATTTACCGTTCACCTAAAAAACAAACGGTCCATAGTCGGATTTCATTTTCTCAATTTTCTGATCAAGGTAAACCTAACTCTAGTCGTTTCTTTTCTTCATATCCAAATTGTAAGTCGGATTGCTACTGTGCTTACTAAACCCTTTGTTGGGTGTTTCTTGATTCAGTTTATTCACTGAAGAAATCATTGAATTCCGATTTCCTATGTTATCGGTCGACTGCGATTTAAAACTAATGTAATTTTTTGTCTTATGCCTTTACATTGTATATCAGGACACGGTTCCGAGCTGCGCTTATATTTTTCGTTGAGATAGCCTCCTCCAGATATTTCAATTTCAGAAATTATGAATTCAAGAAGGTCTTTCAGATGTGTTTTTTCCAGATATCTGTTCTTTAGTTGCGTTTTTTCTGCGCTTGTATGCTTCTTCCTAATTGTTAAACTGGGCGGAAAACAGTACTGATATGAATTGATGTTTGCGGAAGTAAGAGCCTTGCATGTGGTTTTTTTTTATTAAGTTTTGTTTGATTTGAAGGGTTGACTGTTGACACTGTAGGATGTAAAGTGTTAAGCCCTCACAGAAGCTGGTCTCTTTGTTATTAAGAGGGCCTTTGGCTGAGATTAGCTGGTCTGAAGGGCATGGAGACAGTGTTGGTAAAAAAATTTAAGAATTTGTAAGATGTCAAAATATTGGATAGCTCTCTTGTGTGACCGTCTTTAAGGTTTTTATGAATTATATGGGTCGACCCGACCTGAATCTACCTTAAATGTAATACTTTTGGCATAAAATGCAATAATTTTTCACGAGTTGGGTCGCTTTCGGATTGATATTCTCAAATAGCTCGAAGTAACTATTATTTTAATCCTGTAAATATATATTTGTTTCTTTTTATATGAGTTATGAATGTTTAGGGAGAATAAGTGCATTTAATATAGTAGTGCAGCTAAGCTACATAAATTCCATTCAGTAAAGTGATTCTTACTAGTGGAACAATTAGTAGTCCTACAGTTTCTTATCAGCTTTCAGAATTAGCAAGGAAACGACAGACGTTGGACAATCAAATTGATACAAAAGCACCTGCTTGTATACTGTTATTCCATAGCAGCTCACAGCATAATTATCATAGGTTCCGTGTAGCTATTTCCTCTAGGAATGTGCCACTGTAACTCACCTATAGGCGACCTGCGGTAAATGTCTATCTATATATTGTTGCCGGTAGATATGATTAAATATAGCTACTGCATATGTTCCCACAGTATACACTGTTAGATATTTGAATGTTGATATTACAACTGCGGTGATGTAAGCTATTGAATTGAGTTTCCCCCTTTAATAAAATCAAATAATTGCTTGTAGAACATCATGACTACCATCGGTAGAGTATCCATCATGACCTAGTGTTTGCCACCAGTTTGTCTCACAGTGCTTACTTGATTTCCAATTTTTTTATTGCTGATTCTCTTTCTCCATTCGTGGAAGTGGAAACATGCTTTACTTTAAAATTTAACCTCAACAGATTCACATCTTAACTAAGTTTACTTGACAAATATGATTTTGATTATCATTTAGAAATTGCAAATTTAGATTGTTTTCATTTTCGTGGTTGACTGTCAGAAAAGTTACATTTTCCTTTCAACCTTCTTATCTTTGTCATCCACTTCTTTCTCTTTAAAGTTTTAAGGAAGTAATTTCTTGATGATATACTCATTTTAACAATCGGGAACAAAAAAAATTGTTTTGAGTTCAGGGATCGGAATACCAGAGCTGCTCTTTTTGATGGTATTGAGGAAGGAGGCATAAGGGCTTCATCCTCTTACTCTCACGAAATTGATGAGCAAGAGAATGATAGAGCGATTAATGGACTGCAAGATCATGTTTCTATGCTGAAAAGGGTAAGTTGATTCTTTGTTGTACTGCAATTGTTCCTTTGATTTGAATGAGTTTTACTTTAAGGTCCGCAGCACTCAAGAATTTAGCAAATGGTAATACGAGAATACGCATTTATGTACATGAAGTTAGGGTTACTCCTCTTACAATGATAAGCCACTGGCTATATGTTTGCATAGAAGTTTGACTATCATAGATAGAAGTTACACCAGCTAATTTGTAATATTGTTTCTGGGGCATTCTGATTGTGTTTCCAAAAACATGTAGTTGTGCCCAAGTGAATTTTCATGGATGACAGCTCAAGCAAAACTTTTTTGCAGTGTTGCTTTTTTTGTCAGATTCAAGCAGCTTCTACTTGTATCCTCTCAATCACGAATTCTCTCTCATCTTGAAGCAGAAACTAAATTATTGAGGAGATAAAATTTAAAAAGAAAATATTTGTAACGGAAAGCTTTGAAGCATTTAATTGAATTCTCCAATGATCGACATAGAGAATAAAAGGAAAGGAATAATTTGCCACAGATGTCTGTGCAGCATTTGATTAAAACAGCAAGAGTTATCTTGGATAAATAGGTTTTAATATGTTCATATGAAGTCATTATTTCGTCAAATGTTTGATTATATTTTAGTGCATGTCATGAATTTCTTCAACCTGTTTTATTAAATGGTTGGTACTTGTACTTATTACTAGTACTAACAGTGAATTACATGAACAGCTGTCAGGTGATATCAACGAAGAAGTCGAGGGTCAAAACCGTATGCTTGACAGAATGGTATGTGTATGGTTGTTCTTACACCGATCCCACAACTTGAATTTTACTTCATAATGAAAGCGTCTGATTATTTGCTGTTCCTAACTTTTAACTTTTGATTCAGGGTAACGACATGGATACCTCAAGAGGAGTTCTATCCGGGACCATGGATAAATTTAAGATGGTATTTTACCTCTACCTCTTCAACATAACCTTCCCCTTTCTGCCCGAAGTTTAAATAGTTGCTCGTGAATGTTCCACTGTGCGTAGGTGTTTGAGAAGAAATCAAGCCGGAGTATGTTCACACTCGTGGCATCTTTTGTGGTAATTTTCCTCGTCATTTATTATCTTACGAGGTGAATGATTTTACGTGTGACGGCTAAGCTTAAGGAGGGGGGAATGTGCAAACTTGTGTACGACTCGAATGCTCGTTTTGTTCGACAATCGAAGCAGTATCGACGAACGAGTTCCTGTAAGATGTAACATGGTATCTGTGTATAAATTTGCACACTTAATAATTTTTACCAGCTTCGGGTTGGGTGTGTGGACTTTACATTGGATAGGGCTGGTCCGGACCGAGCCCAAAGCAATTATGTGTGCATTGAGCCTGGATTTAATTGATTAAAATATGGGATTCATAGGCTCAGTCTATTTAATGACTGCCTAATCAATCTGTAATAAATTTATCAAAAAAAAGTACCAAAGATGATGACCATTTGTTGGTGATTATATTTTTTTTTATAAATTATTTTATTTGGAATGAATTTAGGTTTCTAATATAGTTAAGAAAAAGTCATTTGCTTAAACCTAGCCTTCTCCATATTTCGTATATTTATTTATTATTATTATCGGGTATGGATATAGAAATATTGGTGTGAAACGTTATTTTTTTTTATTACGTTATTTTTAATCTTTTCATCAGTAAAATAGTTTTTGTTGATGTTCAAAAGAGAAAAAATTTGAAATAAATATTTGGAGTTGGATAAGAATAATATCTCAAATTGGAGGCGTGCATGCGATTTATGTGTAAAATTATAATAAATTGGGGGTCCAAGGTTCTGTCGTCGTGTACCAAGGAGGACATTGGGTCCCATATTTCCAGCGATTCAGCGAGCTTGGGAATCTGGTTCCCCCAGTACACCTGGAGTTTTTTTCATTTAGGGAGGCAAATTGTTAAGAAAAAATATTGAAATTCATAATTATAATATTGGGGTGAAAATATATTTTTTGTAAAAGAAAATATATCAAACATAATTTGTCATTTAATATAATTTGAGAATTGAATATACAGAATTTGACAATCTTCCATCTTAAATTAGTTTTTTACTTTTGGTATTAACTTATATTCAATTTTATTATGGTATAAGAGTCCAAACTTATCTATTAAGTGTTCGTCCAATAATGTTTTTTAAACTTGTTCATTCATTGACGTAAGTGATGTGTTAAATTTCTCACATCGGTTAGATTAAGTTATTGAGAGTAATATATATGGATTTGGACAATCATTTCTTTATTGAGCTAGTTTTTGGAGTTGATTTTTTTGGAGTTGACTTAAATCTAACTCCCAATCTTAACAATTTTTCGGACAAAAATGATAATTTTATATATTTATTTGATAATAAAATATATGAGTGGTGAAAATTCTTCATTTTTTCATACAACTAAATAGAATGTCTTTTTAATGTACATTCTTTATACTATTTTAAAAACTCTATGATTGAGACAAAATGGTGTCATGATTATGATTATTTTTAAGGAAACATTATTTTTTTGTCCTTTATAATTATCATTATACGATTTTAATCTTATATATCTTCAAGTTTCAATATTAGTTCTGTATCTTTGAGCTTTTAGTAATTTTAATTCTTTTTATCAAGTTTGAGCGACGTTGTGACATTATACATATTAGCATCACATCAAAATTGCAATGATATCGCATCAGCTCGACATCAGAAAAGAGATATATATTGCCGAAAAAACAAAAACAAAAATAACAGAGTAAGACTCAAATTTGAAAATATAGAAAACTCAATGGACTCTAAACATATATAAAACAGTGCAGAGAATTGTAGAATAACAAACATATAAAACAAAAAAATAAAAATAAAATTTATTTTTTAAAATTTTATGATTCAAATTGTAATACGACCCCTCGTTAGTTTTTACAGTATTGTATGACACTTAATTGAATATAATGATTTCACATTTCAGTATGACATCTCATTAAACTAGTAGAAATTTGGTTATATACTTTAGAAATTAAATGAAGTAAACATGTAATTATCGAAGTAGACACATGTGAAGTAAAAATAAATGTTTTTACTTCGCCTAAAAACTGAAGTCGTAGACCATAAAAAAGTGAAGTCCTTGATCTGTCTAATAAGTCAAAATCGGTTTGAATATGGACCGATTTTGAAGTAAAAATTCGTCGATTTCATAAAATAACGAAGCGAGTGATTACATATTACTTCACATGTAACAATAAATGGCGAAATAATTAATTATATATAACATCAATAAAGTTTAATGTTATCAAAGTAATTGATTCGCACGACTTCACATTATTTTGAATTGTGACGAATAAATGTTTTCTTCTATTTCGTCACAATACTGAATTTTTCAAAATATATTTATTTTATTAAGTCACCATTTATTGTAGTATAGAAATTGTAGACAATGTTTTAATTCAAAATAATTTTATTTAATGAAGTAATGTTGATTACAACTGTCATTCTAAATAAATTAGTGAAGTAAAAAATATTTTCACTTCAATGAAATTGAACGAATATACAATATTAGTATAGTGCCACAAATTACTGCTAAACTGAATTAGATTTATTAAATCATTCAACCAAAATATGATATATTTATTAGCTAGTCATCCAAATTCATTCATATCAAATAATTCAAATGTGTCAACTACTAACTTATCAAAAGAGTTGTTTGACACCCACAAGTTTATCCACACCTATAACCCACAAATTTATCATATCATACATGACCAGCTAAGGACCCATGTAAAAGTAGACGAAAGTGCCTGGTGTTGTATGGGATGAGGAAGATGATATTTTAATGTTAGTCAACTGTTATATATGAACTTTATTTGAATATAATCATTTCAAATTTCAGTACGAAACTCATTTTTATAGTTGTAATATGACTCACATTTGAATACAGATAAAATTAATTACAAAAAAGGATTTATAGACGTGCAACGCGTGCACGATGCATCCGTATATATTATAAGTTGTGCTAATTGACGAATTTTCGACCACAAAAGTGATGAATTACGTGCGTCTTTTCTCATGAAAAAGGCGTGAGGCAAAAATAAAAAAGATGAGGACATCATAGAGATCAACAATTTGGACATTCAATCCAGCAAATTGGCGTCCAACTTTGGTTTTATTTAAGACGTCATTCATAAAAAATGCATTCACCATTCACTTGAGACGAGAGGTGGTCGGTGTGCGAAATTTCGGATATTGTATACCGTATCGAAAATACTGACATGAGAAAAAATGATACCACTACCGAAAAGTCAGTATGCTGAAATTTGGTACAGTATCGGTAAAATACCGTCATACTGAAAGTATATGCAAAAAAATTGATTCTCTTGTAATTTCAAGGCCAGTAATAACTAATACTAAACAAATTCCTCTAGACACTCAAAGAGACCGTGAAAGATATATACAAAACAAATTCATCAAGACAATAAACACCAACCGCAACATGTGTCTGGAGATCCAAGATATCAATAAACACCAATAAACTTCAACCGCAACATGTGTGACTTCTTCATCTGCTATCTTTGCAACAATGTCTGAGGTCCTGTGATTTCTGAAGCCTGTCAGTTTTTTAACAAGTCAAGACCCATCCAGTCTTCTATATAGCGGTAAGGTTAGACAACAGAGATAAGACTTCTCAACTGTTTAAATTCTCAACTATGAGTCGAGTTGCTTAACTGAACTTTGATTTGGTGTATTCCAACAGGATGAGTCTAAACAAAAGTTAAGCTCTTTATTTTTGTACGATATCGATATATATCGTTTTATACAAAAAAGAATTACCTTATATTTTTTAAAATTTTAACTTTATTATTTACAAATATTATATATATTATTTCAGTATTTCGGTATATACAGAAATTTTTTCAAATATCATACCGTTAGCGTATCGAATATTTTGGTATCGGTACCGTACCGTACCGAAATTTAGGTATACCAAAAATTTCGATAAATTCGATATTTTTCGATATGATAACCTTAATATACCGAAAATTGAATATTTTTCGGAGTCTACTTGAGATTTCATCAAAAAACTAGGAAATGATACAAGAACCTTGTTTTATAAAATTAAATGAAGAATAAATTGCACAGTTTCCAACAAATTAGGGACTTTCACATCAACACTACTCACTCTATCGTGAAGGTTGGTCATTTAGCCGACTCTACATTGACACAAATCTATGTTGCATTTTGAAGATTAAAATAATTTGAAATCGGAGTTTAGCAAAATTCACCACACTGACAATAATTAATCGCAACTCTCTCCAATAAGAGACAGACTAGAGTTGGTTTCGTGTTCATCGTTTTACTGGGCCAATAAATAAATTTAATAAGTGGAAATTTGAGGATATATTTTTTTAACCATATAATCTCTCAATTTTCATATTTTACTATATAATTACCACTAATTTTGATTTAATTTTTTTAATTATATGCCTTATATTTTACGTCAACTTATCGATATATTTTATTTCCAAATTCTAAATGTCTCGACTAGTTATTATAGTATTTATTATTTTTAATAAACAAAATCTATAATTCACGACCCAAAATATAAATAAAATTTTAGAAATGGAAAATATATTCTATTTGAAATAATAAATGTGAAACAAAGGTGGGAAGAAGGGCGACTGACAAATCTACATATTCTCTCTCTTGTTGCGAGATTCGATTAAATCGCCGATCTTTTCCCTAACTCTCTCTATCTCTGTCTTCTCTTTCTCTCAATCCAAAATGTTCCCAGCTTTTCCAGGTGCGTAACACAGATACACACACTCTGTGAAATTAATGTATAAAACACGTATACATATACATACAAATATATAAGAGTGATGTATACGTTTTCCTGTTGTGTACAAGAATTCATCATCCCCACGAGATTCTTGAAAGTGAAGTTATTACATAGTTGTCTTTAGAATTAAAATCTGGGTTTTTTTTTTTGAGCTCCGAGGTTCTTGGGTTTTCTGGAATCTTCATCGTCCCGAGCCTTGATACTTGGGAGTTCGATATATTTTGAATTTTTTTTTTTATTTTGGTTGCCTGTCTGTGTGAGAAAAGAGTCTATTTTTCATTAATTTCTGTCCCTCAATTTCAGATCTTTATGCTGTTCTTTAGTTCGATTTATTGTTTTGTTTGATGGGTTTCAGCAACTTTGTTCCTTTTCCTTTGGGTTTTCCATTCAAGAATTTTATTTTATATAATCTATTTAATCCCCTCTGCAACTGCAATCTTTTGTGTACGGTTCCAACATTTGAATTTCCCATTTCGTCCTTGTTTTCGGCTTTTTCAGAATTTTATATCACAACCCATAGGTTACTTCAAATGGTTAAAAATCCCTTTTTCTTTATGACTACTGCAGAAATTACTTCAAGAATGGCTGAGGCTCATATTAAGCTGGATTTGTTTCAACCTTTTTTTTTTTGCTGGGTTATGATTAAGTTCAATGGTTTCTGGGACCTCTTCTGAAATTCTGAGCTTAGCATTTGGATGGATTTATTTTAGTACACATTGCAAAAAGGTTTTTTTTTTATGGCAATGGGATCTGCTTTTTCACATCTCAACATGCCTCATAAAAGAATAATTGCAGTAATAATCAAGATTCTAATTAATATTAGGAATAATTATGACTATAATTATAGGGATTATCGCACAACAGTTCTTAGGGTATGGTGAAATGGTCAAGTGTATGATATCAGAAATTTACGTGTTTGTTTCTTGATTCTTTTCTGAAAAGAAGAACCCATCACAGTGAATGTGCGTGCCTGATGATATCAAGTTCAGATCTTGTCTCTTTTGCCCAAATTGTCTTTTAAAAAATTCTAAACCTTTCGTGTTTGTCTGTGCTTTTTGATAACATAAGCAAGTTCAAGTAAGAATATATGATGATGAGGTTTCCCTAAAATACCATTATTATAAATTCATTACTATAGGATTCTCAAACAACTCGTCTGTGAGTCCACTGGGCTTACTAAAATCTTTTGTTTTATAATATAACAGTGTTTCGAACTGTATCTCCATTCTTTGATTATTTTTCCTTTTATGTTTCCCTTGTGCAGCATTGATTTTGCTTTAATTGGATCCCAAAATGGAGGGGGATACATTCTCAGGCCTTGGTAATATGCCACAGTTAGACGGCAAGATCTTGCAGACTTTTCAGAAGAGTTTTGTTCAAGTTCAGACCATATTAGATCAGAATAGGCTACTAATCAATGAGATTAATCAGAATCATGAGTCCAAGATACCTGACAATTTGAGCAGAAATGTGGGATTGATTAAAGAACTGAACAATAATATCAGCAGGGTGGTCCATCTTTACGCCGACCTTTCGAGTTCGTTTACGAAATCCATGGATGCTTCATCTGAAGGAGATTCAAGTGGTGTTTTGAAATCTGGTGGGCACAAAAGGCTTAGGCCCTCTTGATGAAACAACGGAACGGAAGAATAAGGGCCTCTTCTGTTCTTGATTCTTTACATCGGGGAGAGACAAAAAAAAACTGTCAATTACGTAAGTTGAATTTTCTCTTAATGTTTTAATTGTAGCCTAAAATTGTTACTCCTACATTGTAATTGAGCAACACTCTTCTAATTCAATACAAGATATTTGTATTTTTCTACTGATCTGTTGATTTGTCGTTCACTCTCTGATTCTAATCTAAGTGGAGGTAAATCTCATGAAACGCCAAAGTTGGTGGCTTTTGCTCATTCATTTATGCAACTTTACAAACTTTTTTTTTATCCGTATGTTCTTTAATATGATTGATCTTTTTCTCAAGACACCAACTTTATTGACATCCTTTTTGACTTTCCAACTGAGTATTCTTTGTTCAGAACTCAAAATCTCAAGGGAAGCTGTGGATGGATAAAGTTTCATCCCGTGCTCATTTTTTCGATTTGTTTGTTCTCATAGTTTGGTCTCACGTGCGATAATTTAAGATAATAAATATGAAAAAATTGGACACCGAGATTTACGTGGAAAAACCCCTAAAAGTTAGGTAAAACAACGGGTAAGATGAAAAGAATTGCACTACAATATTTTATGATGTACAACCACTCACTGTGTTTTTAAAGAGAACACACGCTCTCTTAATACACAGAACAAACAACTCATAAATATTATAGAAATAAGCAATCAAAAGGAAGAGAGAAAATTCGAAGAAGAGATGATATGAAATGAGAGAATGAGACACCTATTTATAGTAGCATTTTCACGCGTTTCACAATTAATTAAACGTGTTCCTTCATCTTTCCAACTTCTGCCAACCTTCTTAATTGCATCTTCCAACATCTGCATTTATTGGCCGCATTTCTCTCACTTGGAGATTTGAATGAGAATCAAACACATCTCCGCACATCTTTTCAATCTTGTCATTCTCTGCTGCTTATGATAGCGCTTGACCATTTGAGGATCTACACTACTCAAACTTGTGTTAACTGGCTTGGTCAAAATATCAACAATGTTATCTTTTGTATGGAGCTTCTGCATATTCACACTTCCTTCTTCTACTACTTCCCGCACAAAGTGAGATTGACTCCAATGTATTTCGTCATGGAATGAAAGGCTGGATTCCTTGCGATGTGCAAGGCAATCTGACTGTCACAAAACAAAATAACATTATTTTGTTTGTGTCCAGTATCCTCCAATAACTTTTTAATCCATATTGCCTCCTTGCAAGCTTGAGTAGCTGCTATGTATTCTGCTTCCGTTGTAGATAACGCCGCAAATGTTTGTAATTTTGAAACTTGTCTTACTGCTTCCCCTGCAAGTGTAAACACATAACCAGTAGTAGATTTCATCTTATTAAGATCACCTGCATAATCTGAATCGACATAGCCCCTGAGCGTAAAATCCGATCCTCCATAACATAATCCAGCATTTAAGGTACTCTTAATGTATCTAAGGATCTTCTTAATAGTAATCCAATGCTCTTTTTCAGGATTCACCATATACCGACTAACTGCTCTCACTGTTTGAGCAATGTTCGATCTTGTACAGATCATGACGAACATCAAACTTCCCACTACTTATTCATATGGTACTCGAGATATCTTCATCCTCTCTGCTTCACTGCTAGGACACATCGTGGAGGATAATTTGAAATTAACAGGAAGATGGGTCGAAATTGATTTACTATCTTGCATGTTGAAAGCGTTACAAGATTTTCTTCAAAAAAAATTTTTGGGAAAGCCAAATATTTTTGCTACTTTTGTCTCGGTGAACTTGCATCCCTAGAATCTTGTTTTCTGGTTTCAAGTCTTTCATATCAAACTCTCTAGCCAACTGTGCCTTCAATCCTTGGGCATGTTCTTTGTTGGGACCTTCTACCAATATGTCGTCCACATACAATAGCAAAATGATATAATCATCACCAGACCTCTTGAAATATGTACAAGGATCTGCACTTAGTCTGTTGTATCCAAGTCTCATGATATAGGAATCAAATCTCTTGTATCAACACCTCGGCGCTCGTACAGAGATTTGTTCAACCTGCAAACCAAGTTCTCTTTGCCTTTTTCAACAAAACTTTATGGCTGAAACATATAGATTTCTTCTTCAAGATCTCCACGAAGAAATGCTGTTTTCACTTCTAGTTGTTCTAGATGTAGGTCAAACAACGCACACAATGCCAACACTACTCTGACTATTGTAAGTCGAACCACAGGAGAAAATAGCTCATTGAAGTCAATGTCTTTTTTTTGAGCATATCCTTTTGCCACCAATCTAGCACGATACCGCTCAACTTGGTTATTGCCATCACGTTTGATCTTATAGACCCATCTGTTACCAATGGATTTTCTCCCTCGTGGTAGTGTAACAAGATCTAAAGTTTTATTCTTGTCTAATGCCTCCAACTCTTCTTGCATTGCTATCATCCACAAGGATACATCCGAGCTTTGAGTAGCTTCGTGGAAAATCGATGGCTCATAATCCTTTGATAATAGACAGTATGCAATATTGCTTTCAATGACATAATCTGAAAGCTAACCTGGTGGTCTTCTGTCTCAAGTTGACTGCTTCACATTGAAAACCTCAGACTCAACATGTTCTTGTTCTTCGTGCTCTGGTACTATTTCGCAAGAAATTTGACCTTCATCTGTCTTATTTTCACATGAAATATAGTAGTTTCTGAATTCAACATGTCTTTGTTTCCCTTTACTTTATCTTTCTCAAAGATAACGTCTCTGCTGATGACAACCTTGTGCAATTGTTGTCGCTTCGCTGAATAATATTTCACCACTGCCTGAAGTACTTGCCACATTTTTTCGAGAACTCTTGTCGATACTCGTACACTCTTTCTTGAAATACCATTTACCGCTACATATAAAACAGTAAATATTTTTCTTCTTAGTTCTCGACTTTGATCTACCTCATCTTTAGCTCCCACTGGAGACATGTCTCATAAATCTTCCTCTTATCATCTGTAAAACTTCTGTCTGCTTCGATGTTATCAACCTATCTTTCTTATTCTTGTGCCGACTTTTTTCACCGAGAACCGCAGTTAAGACATCGTCGAATTTCAGAAAGCCCATAAGAATATTGTTAGTTATGTTGATGATAAGTTGATCGTATGAATCTGGTAGACTTTGAAGTAAAAGCTTTGCACGTTCATTTTCTCTTATTTTATGCCTCATGGAAGTGAGTTGGACAAATAGAGTATTTAGTGTGTTGATATGGTCGGTCGTCGATGAGGATTCCGTCATCCGAAGAGTATAAAGCTTTCTTTTTAAGAAAATCATGTTGTGTAGCAACATGACTTTAGAGTATCCCAAATAAGTTTTAAAATTATATACATGGATTCATCATCATGTAAATCTCGTAGCATAAATTTATTGATCATTTTGGTTGGAGGAATCATTGTTGAGGCCTTTTTTTTTAATGAACAAATACGAACAACAAAACCCTCTGCACACAATTCAAAGAAAGCAGCTTTGAAGTGTATCTTTTCAGCTTCCAGTCTCACTCCCACTCAAAGGAACAGAATCTCACAGAGACATGGCCTACTTCTTTTCATACATGGAAATTTAAAATTTTAAATCAGATAAAAATTAGAATACCACTATCAGTCAGTATCTTCTATTTTCTGCAACCCCATGTTGCATGGCCTACATTTTTGTATTATTAAAAAAAACCTTAAATTTTTGTGTCTGTGAAAATTAGATCCTAATGACTATTAAATAAATAGAAATTAACTGGATCGAGGAGAATAAATCAAGAAATAACAAAAGCATAGAGTTCTAAGAGACAGGAAGATACACATGAAGAAAGTGACCCGAAGCAAATTGACAAGGGAACCTTTTTTAAAATGAAATATTCAGTACATGCTTATCCCTTTCTTTATTTGTTTGGCTTCTTCTTGTATTTTCTTCTTCATCTCAATTTCAGATATCCATTTTTAGATTAGTATAAAAATTATAAATTAATGGTGTTATTTATAATAATATATATATAAATTATATACTTTATAAATATTTATATTATGGATATGAGTGGCTCCCCTCAGATGATGCTCCTAGACTACATTTTCCAGTGTCAATTTGATTGGTTGGTAGACCCAATGAGTGTCACTTGGGGGACTATAGCGTGATCGATTGCACTTATTCATTCATCCCCTCTCTCTCGTTGTTTTTGGTTTTTTAAAAAGATAATCATTCTTTTATTGATTTTGGACTTGATTCTAATGAAGATGGTGGGGGGTGGGTTTCAAGGGATGGCGGATACTTGGTGATTTGATTTGATTTGGATTTAATCTCTCTTTGATTTAAAATTTTATACGTTAAATAACACATTTTGAACCGTGAGATGATAAATTGAAAAATGAAATTATATAACATAGTATTTTTTTTTAATCTCTCTTTGATTTAAAATTTTATACGTTAAATAACACATTTTGAACCGTGAGATGATAAATTGAAAAATGAAATTATATAACGTAGTTTTTTTTTTTTTTTTACTGTGAGTTAATAAATTACTACATAATTCAAATGCATGTAATATTTTGAAATCCTAATTTCAAAAAACCATGCAAAATTAAGTTAGATACTACCGAGAACATTTATTGATTAACAAATTATAAATTAAACAGCACAAGGGATTTCATCATACGAATAACGCATTCAAAGGATAAACCAAAAGGAATTATCCAAAGAGATGAAAATAAATTCAGAAAAGAACGATTCTTTTTGCATCATTTTGTTTAATTTTTTTATATTTTTGTCTTTTTTTGCGCTCTTAGTCGACTTATACATATACATATACATGTAATGAAAAGATACATAAAAATATAAAAAAGTAATTCCAAGTGCGTGCCAATGCATGCAGCAACCTATTAGCTATAAAACAATAACATATATTGCACAAAGAAATAAGCTCGATTCCAGTTATTTGTTGGTATTGCTACTTTTCGAGTCGCCTCAAATGCGTCAATATGGTCAAAAAATGTTTCATAAAGTGAACATATACATGTTAAAAGGTGAAGATGAAGAAAAGGAAAAATGAAGAAGTAAACAAAAAATATAGACCACAGTCTATATCCAACTACCCAAACTCATCTGTGTATCACAAATGTCTGGTGTTGCCGTTTCTGCTCAGGCATAGCTGACCTGCACGCCCTGAGGGAGAAGTCTGTATGTAATACCGAGCTCCTCGAATATTCTCTTAAGTTCGAAAACGAGATCAGATTTGCGATTGCCCCTTTCTCCAGAATTTTGAAAGTTCATTGTATGATTAACATAAAGTGCCATGTTCAACTTGTGAACATCAACAATTTCTTTAAGCTGAACGCTGAAACTGGGATGCCACTGTTGAGGCTTACTCTCCAAGTATCTGAAGATCAAAATGCACAACAATTGGGTGACTGATACGGGGAAACCGAAATATCATTCACAACAAAAGGAACAAGTTAGAATGAATAACGGAAGGTATAACTCATATTGTCTAGTCAACAATTGTGTAAAATGTTTTGTGGAATTTAATTTATGTTGTTTGAAAAATAGATTCAATAGCGAAAAACGAACCCTTCTCCACTTTTCAAAGAATGACTACACAGGTTTAACCATTATCATGATGCATTATTCGAAGTACATATATATATAGAGGTGAAAAGATAGAGTCTTCGTACGCTTTTATTTTATCCTTCATATCTGATATTTTCTCTACTGAAGTGGAAAAATCAACAGCAAAGTCCACTGAATCGCCCATTTCTGGACTCCGATTGAAATTGCTGATTGGTTTGGTGGCCAATACTGAATTAGGATAGTATATCTTTTCATTGTCAGGTTTCAGAAAGATTGTGGTCAAAATGTTCATCTCATCAACCACCATCTGCGAAATTTCAAGAAAAGAAATATATGATGATGGTATTAAATGGACCGAAATGTCTTTATACAGATATACACATATCCAAAGAGAGGTACCTGCACGCCATCAACGACACAGCGATCACCGACATCAAAAGGGTGCATCACAAATACGAATATCAAGGCTTCAAAAACCATTTTAGCAGTGTTACCAAACATGAATACAACAAGTAACATCTGAGATGAAATAAAGATCAAGACTTTGTTGGTTGTAATTTCCATCAAAAGTAACCAGACTATAATTATCACAATAAGTATAATTCCTGATGCGATCTTATTAAGCTCCTCTATAGCTGTTTTGGCATCTTTTAGCGAGACTGCTAAGCATTTTCGTTCGTTATACGCCTTTACCTGCAGATAAATGAAAATTATTCTCAAAACAAGCTCCAGCCAACTGAGAAACTACCATAGAATCATTTTATATTTTTGGATGGTTTGTTCTTATTTCATTCAAAAGTATCCCATTGATGGAGATTAACTAAAGGTTGTGTTTAGATTGAATCATTTGAAATCAATGCTTTCAATATGAGTAAGGATATGGGAGATTCAAATTTGTTACAAATAAATTAAGGTTTGGCATCGACAATTAGATTTCATACAGGCACAATATTGAATTCGAAATTTAAGTTTCAAATTGATGTACCCAAATCAGATCATTCCATGCGAACGCAACCCAAATTTATTTAATTTTTCTCTCGGTCAGAACGTAAAATGTAAAATAATAAGGAAATAATTTTACCACCCAATTTCTGAAGGATGATTTGGTAATCCTCCCTGTTTCTGCAGCTCCTTCAAAGAGTGGAAATGCATTGTCAACTTCTTCTTTAGGCATGAAAAGTAAAAGATCATCCTGTTCAATATACCTAAACCATAGCACGATATTAACTCACACATTTGCACAAAAAAATTATCAAATTAAAAGAAGCTAAGTTATGCTAAGACATGAATTCTTACTTGTGGCCATATTTTGCAACATTTCTAAATATTCGCTTAGCTGCGGCCCTTGCCCCAACCTCACTCGTAATTTCTTTCGGTTCTCCATGTTCCTCTTCAAGGCTGTCGTCAATTAACTCAGAAACCGTTGTCAATCCTGAACTATTTATAACTTTAATCAACCCTCCCATTGTCCAAGCCGAGACCTTCTCACGCCTAATCTTGTAAAGTTTATCCACATTAATCACCTCCCCCTTCTCTTGTTTCCCATTTTTCGCACTATTGAAACTCAATTGACAGCTGAGCCTTGAATTATCGTCACTCACAGCACTATCAAATGTTGGAGCACGCGAAAGTGCCTCAAGAATGTACTGATGAAATATAGATTCTTGAATCCTATCAAAGTATGTTCTAACATGAAAAGATGAAGCCACCAACTTTACCAAAAGTGTCTTCCCCATCCACAGAACGGCCGCAACAAGAGTAGACACAATGCCTCTAGTAATATGATTTAGAATCTTAGTAGCGTCATGTGATCTTTTAACCCCGCGATTAAACAACAAGCCCCAAGCTAAAAGAATCAAGGCCAACCAAATTACGACACGAAAACTCTTTTTCAAGGCAAAAAGAAAATACAGAACCTTTTTCTTGAGCAAAAAGTTCTTTTCAATCGAGAAAACCAGAGTATTAGTAAACCAGCCAGTGAACAGACGACCACAAAAGATCACCGATACCAAAACACACCATCTCCACAATTTCAAACCCCAAATCTCAAGGCCCTTCAACTTGTTAACGGTTAAGCTCGTAATTAAAACAGTAATTAGGGACACAAAAGCGATCCATTCAATCAGAATCAAGAATCTCACTTTCTTACCACGCTTAGCTTTGAGATTCTTAAAGGTTTCAGCTTCGTATACTTTATCATCGTCATCCTCGTCATCGTCTCCTCCAGCGGCCGCCATTAGAGGTGTTTTTGGCGTAATTGGAGCAGATGCTTTTGGAGTTCCAGGATTAACTTTTACAGAAGGCGAAGCAACTTTAGGCGAAAGTATGTAAGGTGACTTTGCGGGACGAGCAGGTTGAGCATTTTCTTCAACTGGCTTCGTTTTGCTTGTATGTGGAGGCTCCACTATTCTTGACTTGGGCTTAGAATAAGCTGATTTTGAAAGAGATCTTTGCCTAATAGCAGGTCCAAGGGGTGGTTTTGCAGAGAAATCTGGAGGTGGAACTAAGTTTTTCTGTTCTCTAGGCAAATCCTCCTTGGATTCAGAAACACCATTTCTTTGAAAATCAGCACTTTTTCTTGAAGTTTCCTCAGTGCCCGGATTCTGAATCTCGACAACAACATCGTAATTCACCCCCTTGTCTTTCAATGCCATTCCACTTTCCATGAAAATCAGATGAAAAAGTACGAATCTTGATTGTAAACTGATGGGTTGTCAAAATTGAAATTTGCCGCCTCCTCTCTTGTCTATTTTTCCTTAGAAATTTATAAACTTTAAAACCGACGTCCCTCGCCACTTCAAGAACCGACAGCACTCCATTAAGATCGAAGTGTACGGAATCGCAGCGTGAAAACACTTCGGGCACAAAACCATTGACCGTTATGGCGTTCAAGAAGAGCTCAACATTCCAAAAGCAGGAAATACTATTTTTATATTAAAACTAAAAAAAAAAAATCAAAGCAATATTTAAATATAAATTATTTTAATGCTTTTTTTTCGTTTGAAAAGTTGAATAAATTTTTTTTTATCGATAACCTTGGAATAAAAATGGTATTAAAAAAAGTACAGTAAAATTGAGAATTGTAAAAGAACCACTCAGATTATTATATTATATTATTGAAATGGGGAAGTACAGATGAATCAATCATTCAAGAACGGGGTGCTGTTGCCCTGCGAATTTTTTTATTGTGACGGAATTGACAAGTTGACCAATGGGCTATCGGATTAGGTAAAGTAAAATAAATAATAATCGTACAAGACAAGCTGACTGGATAAGGATAATCAGGATCCAATCCTGGAAAGCCCGGTCCGGGTTAGCATAAGAATAAAACCGTGTTGGGTTGGACCACGTTTTCTATTTATTTTTCCAAGAATTTATTTTTCTCCTTTCTTGGAAAAATAAATTAAGTCCTAATGCAAAGCAATGATTTTTATCACAATTTTATATGAAGTAAAAAATAGGTTAACTTCGGTCAACTTTTTTTTTAAGAAAATGACCTCTTCAAATGTATTTGAAATACACTTCAAGAGGTCATTTACTTAAAAAAAAATATATAGTTATCGAAATTATTTAACCAATTTTTCCATTAAAAATATTAATCTAAATCACCACTGTTTGTCAAATCAAAAGATAACGACATGAAATTGATGTGAATGATATTTTTTAATGAAAATGTTTTCGAATGGACCCAGATAATCAAATTTGGATCGGAATCACTTTGACTAAAGCCCAATACAAATTGGCTCTCAGAGTTGAATTTTGGTCTTCTGTCTATGGATCAGACTCGAAACTCGATAATATTTTAAAATTACATTTTTTATTTTTTTTCCTTCTCATATTTCCCAAATAAAATGCAATCAATATCAAAATTATTAACTAGTAGTTTATTAAATTTAGGCATACAAAATTAGACCATATTTGTTGATGCAGTATATATAAAGTATCCGAATGAGAAAAATTCCTCAACAACATTATATGTTACACCAAGTATTAATTATCACGTATGAATTTTCAACATATTTAACCAACTTTCGCACCAATAAAAACTCAATATGCCACAATCAATTATTGATGTAATAAAGAATATATTAGATTTATTTTCGGATCGAGGTGTACAGATCAAGATCAAACGTGAAAGTTGTGGTATCGTATTGAAAGAATCCGAATGATCGATAAGGTCCATATAGCAATTACGTGCCAATAACGTGATTGATACAGCATAACAAATCAATTTCTTGATTACAATGGCTTGTACTCTAGCTATGGTTGCGATAATGTTGTTGAGAGAGACGGAGAGATACTGTCTTCACCCATTTCTCCCCAACTCTGCCGTATCGATTTCATATTTGCAATGTAAATTTGTGTCTCTCTCATAATTCAAGGCCACCGACAGTTTGCAGCACATAAAAAACTCCCACCTTTAGAACCACGGTTTCAAGATTATTAACCAATAATACCTTAATATCGAAGTCACAATCTTGGAGCCACTTATTCAACATTTGATTGATTGAACCATGGTTGAAAATTGAACATTCAATAATTGATGTGTACATCTTGATCAAAATTTATCACACTCATATTGAATATAGGATAGCCCTCACCATATAGGGAAGAAATCTTATGTAACATTTTTGTGTAAGAGTCTGGATAATCTAAATAAATTTACCGTATTTATTTATGATGAGAAGTTAGAAGAAGTTACAAATTATTAGTTATGTAACTAAGAATGATACGAAGAATGTTGGGAAAGAAAGATTTTTTTTCCTCCAAAAGTTAGCTCAATGGGAAGAATAGTCCAAGTCCATATACGCAATTCTCGGGGATTTTATCCAACCGATATGGCACAACTAACACACTCAGGGATAAACATCTGGACCGTGAAATTTACGAGTAACTCAACTATGACCAGAATGGGTAGTTCAAATATGAGCAGTCTAATGCATAACAGTGAAATTTGGATTCTGATATCATGTTAAGATTGAGACTTATAACTAACCCAACTCCAAAAACTATCTCAAAAAAAAGATTGTCTAATCAACATGTGACAACTAACACAAGAATACGACCTCCAAGATTAATTACATCATAAGTTCCCAAATTTGGAGTAATCTTCGTATCAATAATAATTTAGAGTCAATTCGAGCAATATTTGCTACTATTTAAAGCTTCAATCCATTGGACATGTTATAGTTGCCTCGGGACTTCCGAAGGAAGCACAAAATCATTTACTTATTAAGCCAAGGGAGTTTTTCAAGATTTTCTTTTTTATTCCCACTACTAACATGAGATAATTAAATGTTCTATTTCATAGAATATACAAAACCAAACTTCCCGGGAGAAAAGTTACCATGGGAGACCACCCTCCAAGCCCACATCTAATGCCGCCGCCATCTTCCTTATCAAAATCAAACATGCCAATTTTGTACTACGGCCTAGTTGTGGTCGGAACGGCTGCAGTTGTGCTTGCGCTTTATAATCTAGTAGTCTTAAAATGGTGCACAGATTTAAGCACCAACAGGTACTCCCGCGACCGCCAACGGGCAATGATCACTGGTCGGAGCTCGAGTAGGAGATATCAAAATATTAATTTGGACTCGGTTTTCAGCTTCAAGTACAAGAACGGGGTGGCGGGGCAAGATATGAGAAACGAGTCTGAATGTGCTGTGTGTCTATCAGTTTTCGAAGAAGGCGAGGAAGTTAGGCAGCTACCGATTTGTAAGCACTCATTTCATGCCCCTTGTATTGATATGTGGCTCTATTCCCATATGAATTGTCCAATTTGTCGCTGCCCGGTGGAGCCACCACCAGTTTCCCAGCGGAGTGCCGCCATGGGCCAGCTGGAGCAGTCTCCTTCAACGATGGTGCCAGCAGATATCCAGCGGCTTGCTGCCATCGAATTGCCGTTTCACCCTCCTCATGGATTGCAGGGTCGAGGCATGTTAGTTTAGAATCACATTAAGAAACAGTAGTTTGTGCTACGGGTTGTCGACTCCCATCTCTTGAACTTGCTACTTCTTTTCTTTTCTTTTTGCAAAAAAAAAAAAAATGGAGAGAAATCTTAGTTTGATCCATTAAAAAGATGCTTTTTATTTGTCCCATAGCAAGGATCAACTCTCCTTTTTCTCAACTTCTTGCCCCAACTTTTCAAATTTGACCGAACGATGTGCTACACTTGGTCAATACAAAATGGTATTATCTTGGTGTAACTCAACAATTTCCATATTCGAACATTAGTAGTCGTTCGCATTCCAATGATAAGAGCTAGCAAAGATCCATATATGTGTTAAGATTAGAATCCCCAAATAAGCCACAATTTTTATGCAATCCCGTATCAATTTTTATTCAAAATTCATGATGGTTCTTTCATGGAGTCACAAACTGTGAATTCTCATTGTACAGGCTACTCTCCCTTTTGTGGGTACTGAACTGGCCTTCTGACTTTATAACCAAGAACCTTTAGTCATTATTTGCCCAAAAAGCAGCATCTGATCTGCTTGCCTTGTTGAATTGAATCACAGGTACTGCTTGTGTATCCTTTCTCTGTTCTCTTCCCACCACAATCTTGCATGCACCTCCCCAAATTTCTCTCGACTGCCATTAACTTCAATTCAGTATCATGTTGACACAAGTATTAATTTCCAAAAGGAAAAGGCAAGGCGCATTTTAATTTTATCATAGCGTAAAGACTGTTCGTATTCCATTTTGCATGCCTGGGTGATAATCTTGAAACTAAGGTTCTAAACTTTTAACATCGTTATTCATGTCTTCAAGAAAAGCTAGAAAGGTAGAAACTAACCTGAATCTCACCCGTCTGAGTTCTCGTTTACCATCAGGCAACGCTCTGATGGTAATATACACACCCGGCTCATCTTGTTCAACCCATCCACTTTCTAGATCACTGGCATTACTTATTGATATCTCTCCAGACCGATCAACATCTCGAGAGGAACAGGTTCTTATGGAGGCATCTGCGGACGACGTCACTTTTTTAGCACCACCAATACTTGAGAGTTTAGGAGTCGAGGCAGCATCACAAGCATCATAGTTAGAATGAGAAAGCTTCGATTGATGGTCAAGTGAATCTGATGAAAAGCATGTCATTCCCCCTCCAGTTGGTCCGAAAAACATAGGAGGCAGTGATTCTCTACCTAATGGTGGTGTCAATGGTCTTTCTTCGAAAGATTCAATCTTTGAACTTGCATCGTCTTCAGATCTTGGAGTTGTTGGCAGAGGGAATGCTTCCCGGTTTAACCTCGGTACATTGTAAAGTTCCATCACTTTTTCACAATTCTCCGTCCACCACCGTTGAGCTTGCCATTTGTTGAATGTTTCTCGGCTACATAGCAAAGCATTTCAACCCGGTACACAAGATAAATCATGGTGCGATGATGATCATATGAATCAATGCAATATATACCCTACAATAAGAATAATAATGGAAAGGCCCCCCAATCTGCAATTTAAGCTAGTTAAGTTGAACTCTGACCACATAATTCAAACGTCAAAGTTGTAGTAGAAACTCATCGTGGAAGTAATAATTTCAAACCTTGAAAGAGTCTATATATAGCATTTGGACTGTAACATGATTTATAAGCTTTAGATCTTGTGAACCGATGTTCGATTATGATCAGATGCAAGCAAGTGCAATTATTCAGAAGTATATTGTTGTGTAATAATAGTTGCCCCGTCCGAAAAACAATCCCGACATATTGCTTGGATTAATGTGTGATTCAAAAAGAATTATATTAAAGAGACAAGTGCTTGTTTTTATGGCAAGCCACTAAGTTGGACCTACACACTACACAGTTCCATTACAAATTGGGCCTAAAAATCAATGGTGATTTGACTTCATCGCATGTAAAAAATTGGATTGCATTTGACTTTGCTTAAAAGGCATCCCCACAATTCCCTTGCGAAATAATCGGTACAGAGAGAATGAATCAGGACAGCGAGTACCTAATCAGATGATTTAATGTCATTGTAATAGTACATCTAAATGACAAAATAATGAGACGTAAAATATATTTTCATCGGCAGGAATATTCTTGTTTGAAGTAAAAAACTGTGGTAAGCATACACAATCTTGATTCGCCAAGTCCACCGATGCTGAATGTCCATCTTTATATGCATTATGAAAACAATGTACATCTCATTTATTAAAATCAACGTACTACGTTTGAACTTCTTGCATGATTTAAGTCTTACCATCATAAATTTCAGTGGAAAATAATTTATGCAAGGAATTAATTTCTCTTGAAAAAGTGATTAAAATTACCGAAATATTACCTGAATCGAATCTGCTTAAGATCATTGCCGCCAGGTGGCAAGGACACAAACGTAATTAGAACTCCGAGTTCCACCTGAGCCACCCACTCCTTCGGCTCGCTTTCTTCCACAAACACCACTGTGTCGACTTGCCGGCGGCTCGTCGACACCGGTGTCCCATTCCCGTTAGATATCCCTTTCAGCCTAGATTCCAGCTCCCTTCTCCCAGCAGTGGTGCTCGAATTATAACTCTCCGTCCGCCGGTATGACCACTGGAATTTGTCCGACGTCGGCAAGTCAGACCCGCTGCTTAGGAAACTCGTTTCTCTCCTCAGATGCGCCTCCTTCTCACCCGCGCACTGACGCGCAGTGCCGATAAGCACCCGAGGCCTTCAATGCCATACTCCTGACCTGCAAAACCAAAACTTTCATAATTTCCAAACATTTTTTCAAACAAAATTCCCTCCAAAATTGCTAGTCCAGAAAGCAGATTACCTGAGAAGAGAGTGTCTTAATAATCTGTTTGTCAGGAGCGGCATCGGCATCGGGGCTTTTCAGACTTATGATCGACGGGCGATTCATCGCTCGACTGCTTCGAACGTGCTACGCAGGTAAGCATCGAAATAGTTTCCAAGAAACAAGGTGGTAAGATAAGACAACAGTCCCTGCAAAATCATAACCATAATCAAGGAAAAAAAACCCAAGTCAGTATACATACATAAAAAAGCAGAAGAACAATGGACTGGAAAATATATAGTTTGTGATGGGACCTGTGAAATCAATGGAAATGGTGGTGCGGGGAATACGAAACAAGGAAGTTGTGATAGTAAACAGGCAAATTCAAAGCCCTCCCTTGAATAACTCCATCACAGAGATTCGTGTTCACGTTAATTATCCATATACAGTGCGTTCAAAGCATGAGTCAAAAACAAATTTTTTGTTTTTTTCACCTACATGATAATAAAACCAAAGAAACAGAAAGCTCTTGGTTTCGAATAGAAACCGTGTTTCGATACAGATTCTCGATATTCGTTGTCCGAATTTCAGAGTCGTACGTAAGAATATATTACAAATCTGAGGAAATGAAATCGAAGAAGCGACTAATGAGGAACTGGTGACAGCAACAGTAATTAATGGTATGTCCGAAAAAAGCTAAAAAGGTGAATTTGAAAATTTGTTCTTTCAGAACAAAATTGGACGAGGAGAAAAATGCTCAAATTTGGAGTAGGTTTGAATATTAAATCCTCATTATGTTAGGTTAGGCCGTGAGAATGTATTTAAGTAGTTTTCAAACTTGTTAAATTATCAAAATTAAATTATATTTATTAGACGGTTAAACATGATCGTGACCATCACTTTTCTCAATTTAAATAATTCAGGATATTCATTTATTTTAATTAAATGTTTTTAATAAAAATTCATGATTCTTTGAAAATCTTAGTTTTTTGGTCAATTTAATTCTTCGTAGTAGTTTAAAAATTATGATATGATATATTTTGGCGAGTTCGTAATATCATCTTCCTGACTGTTTAAATGGGAATATGAATTTGAATGATTGCTTATCCTCCTCCCATCTGCTGCGCGACATCAAGAACAATGGTGTTGGAAATGTTCTTATCGACTCTCCATGTTCGCTGCTAGTCCGGCTTGGAGTCTAGAGTTTGATCTGTATCATGTGTTGATCGTTCTATACTTATTTGTTGCTCTTTTGCTCAAAATAAATTCCATGTATACTGTCGTCTCCAGTCATGTTTCGGTTGGAACTGCTACTAAATCTGAGATTGTCGAATTTGTTTTTTTTTCCCAGCAAGTCACTTTCTTCCAATACGAAGCACCAAGGGACATGCATGTCCTATTTTGAATTGCCCGAAACTTTATTTCTTTCTTGATGATACAGGGGAAGCAAATGAACAGATCTTCCTCTCTTCGTGGAAACCTCGAACTAGCCTTGCGTCAATACATCTTTTGTGACGACAGTTTGTTGATTAAAACTTGCCACAAAGTTTCCAAAGCTCTTGGATTCTTCAAGCCATAGTGCAGCCTAGCTCCCAACTCTTCTTGAAATAACCCACGACATCGCAGAACTATTCTTAAAATTTAATGGAATCCAACAAATTTATCATTCTTTTTTTCCATATGCATTAGTTCATGTGAAAGAACATGCAAGTCCCTTTTACAGTCTTTGGATTAAAGGTTGAAATAATGAGTTTACGCATAAGGTCGTAGCACCGAATAACCCTTGTATATATAATATGGCTGGCCAATGCTTTTTGTTTGTATGGAATTGGAGTTTCCAGGAAGCAACGACTGGTCCACCAACACAAATGACAGGTGAGGGGATAGAGGATCCAAATATATAAATATCATATAATTCTGTCAAATGTTGTTGGTCCTTTGTTAAAGCTTCCCTGTTGGTGAAAACAACCTCACTTCAAGCCCCTCTGGTCTTACGTAAGTCTGGTCTGGTCCGGTCCGGTCGGTCTTAAGAGACCCTTGTTGTCGAGCTCTATTAGGTGGACGATTAACATCAAGGACCGCAAAATTACAAATGATAGGAAGTGACAGTTGAGTTATTTATGTCATGGAACCGACACCTGAGAACCAAGTCCGAATCGTATTCTACCTTTCATTATTTGTTGCATTAATATTTATGTAACAAGAGTTCTAACATGTAATAATTCATTTTCACAAAACTAGAGGGGCCCGTCAAACTGAATATCAAAGACGCACCTTGAAAATTCAATTTGACGGGATGTTTGACTCGGTCTTTTAACATCAAATATAAATTAAAATCTAGTCTCCATGTTAGAAAATTTAGTTTGAACTTCCTGACCCCATATGTTTTTATCATTTGAATTTCATTGTATTTTTTGAGTCCGAATCTATATCTATATCTATATAAATATATGAATGTGAATGATGAATTTACATAAATATCCTTACCTTCATTTAATAATAATCATTAATACATGTTTTCTTTTTCATATATTCTTTTAATAATAATCATTAATACATTTTTATTTTTAAATTTAAAATTTACATAAATTAATACATGTTTTCTTTTTCATATATTCTTTTAATAATAATCTATATCTATATAAATATATGAATGTGAATTGTGAATCTAAATATATCTGCAATTCACATTCGAGATCAAATTCACAGAAAATCACTATCATAATGTTATAAATTGTTAGTATTACGAACATTAAGTTAATAATGAGAAGACGAATAGAGATGAGTGTGATTAAATAAAATTAAATTATTAATAAATATTAAGGTCATATAACACATTTTTTTCCCATTTAGAATGTAGATATATTTAGATTACTTATGTATCAACAAAAATACGTGATTGATAGAAAATATTTGTATGTAAGTGATTTCATTGCAAACATTTAAGTTATTTAATCAATTTTCAATATATGATGCTAAATACATATTACTAAATAATATATTATCTATTAATCTATTAAATATATGACTTTCATTTGTGAGCTTACTATTATATTATTTTTTTTGTTTTACAATTTGTCATGTTAATGGTGTTATTTAAGTCATTTTTTATCTTAGTTTAATAAGATCATTAATAGTGTATTTAACTCAATCAAACTAATTATTATTTTAATTTACTTTTAAATTTAATTTTAATTACTTAAATTTATACATTGCCGTCAAATAATAATAGGAAGACAAAGGGAGATGAGTCGGATTGAATAAAAATAAATTATTAATAAATATTTAGTCAATTTTTTTATAAATGATGCTAAATAAATATTACTAAATAATATGCTCCATTTGACCATTTTGTATTCTTGCAATGAGAGGATTTTTTTACCCTAGCGTTAACATCTTTGATTGTTATATGTCATTTGTATTGATCATGTAATTGTGTTTGGATTGTTTATGTGATTTGTTTGTTTGCACAAAGAAAAGAGAGAACAAAATCAAATATCCAACAAAAATGGTTATTTTTCAATTTTTTATTGTTGAGATATTTTGTTAATTTTTAAACACATAATGCATGTTTTCTGTTTGCTTAGATTACTTGGTTTGAAGTGACTTAGAAAATATTAAAAAAATTGAAATATTTCTTCGTTTTTACCTTATGTATCAGAATATCAAGAGATAATATTTTTTATTTATTGGGGCAATTGCAATTATAGGAGTTTTTTTACCCTAGCGTTAACATGTTTGATTGTTATATGTCATTTGTATTGATCATGTAATTGTGTTTGGATTGTTTATGTGATTTGTTTGTTTGCACAAAGAAAAGAGAAAACAAAATCAAATATCCAACAAAAATGGTTAGTTTTCAATTTTTTATTATTGAGATATTTTGTTAATTTTTAAACACATAATGCATGTTTTCTGTTTGCTTAGATTACCTGGTTTGAAGTGACTTAGAAAATATTAAAAAAATTGAAATATTTCTTTGTTTTTACCTTATGTCTCAGAATATCAAGAGATAATATTTTTTATTTATTGGGGCAAATGTATTTCCAAACTTCTGTCTATAGATCAATATTTAAAATTTTTACGGCATTATTATATTCTCTAATCAATTTGTTTTACTTAGATTGATAGAAGGCATTTTAGTTTGAGTTTTTATGTATTTGCTTATATTATTTTTGTAATATTATTTATTATGAAAATAATAGGTGAACTACAAAATTTGGTAGGTCTAAGAGTCCTCTGGTGAACGACAAATATGGATAAATTATTAAAATATATAATATCCAGTAGATTTTTGGCATGCGATTTTGTTCTAATTCAATGATTATGCATGATTCTAAATTTTTATTATATCACAAGTTAACACATGCCTAATATTTTTCTATGGTTTAAGAAAAAGTGTGTGATTTTCTCCAATATTATCTCGATATATTTCGAGGTGACAACAAGATTGTTTTTGTCTCTTTTTTTAGTCAAAGTGTCTAACCAGCTAATTCATAACATATATGATGGTAGCATAGAAAACCCATCGTCAAATAAATTTACTTAGCCAATTATTGAAATTCAAATAAAATTATACAATATTTAATCAAATTAATTTTGACTATCATAAAATGCTCATGAAATCTAAATGGTTATATTATTAGATGAGAATCATGAGATATTGAATGAGACAAATACTTTGACATATATTTGAATGATATCTCATATGCATATCTTAATTACATTATTCGTATCTCTTCTCAATATTTTTAAAATACAATAATTAATTTTATATATCGTTCCACAAGATATAAAATATTATAAAACAAAATATAAACTCGATAGAAGAAAATTTGTTTAGTTTCAATGAATAATATAATATTATGTTCTAAACGCAACAAATGAGATTGAAACTATATCATCCTCATGACATGATGCACACAATCATTATTTCAAAGCTTCCAAAAAATGACGATCAAGATGACTTTCTTCAATTGCGTCAAATTAAATGAGAACACAATTCTAAGATATAGTCATTTGAAGAGATTTCAAGTATTTTTCTCACAGTGATTGAGAAATAGTTGTTAAAAATTTATTAACCTTATAGCTATATGTTGATAATATTGATACTAAATATATAAAAATGATATCACAAATATCACAATATTTGAAGAAGGTGCAACATCATTCATTGGTTATGTTGTTGAAGAATATATAGATTATACATATTTTTAGTCACAAGTGAAAACTTATCACGATAAAAAGAATTTTTTCTTAAGAGTTATAGTTGATGATTGTCAAAAGCGGAAAAATCATTTAACAATAAAAAAATAGTCGGGAAATAAGATTATCAGATAAAAACAATGTAGAAAACAGAAAAAATGGCGTGATAAAGAAGCAAACTACGAGCATGTCAGATCCCCGATAAAGATTGTAAATAACATAATAGATGTTAAATACGATCAGATACTTGCTGAACATACCAAAATAGTTAGATGCATATTATAACAAACTACGACAAAGAGTTGTTGAGTTGTCAAAATCAACCAAGAAGCATATTGAAATGTGTGTCAAGTGGATAAGATAATTTATCTGATTCATATACCGTATATGGTCATGATTTTTTATTTTTTATGGGTTAGTTTGTTTCAGTTGATAAATGTTATTAACCATGTTTTAATTCATTTAAATATTATCAAAATTTCGTACATATTATATTTTCAACAGTTTAGATTTTTACGTGCAACGCACGTACATTTTTCTAGTAGATATAAATAGTTGAAACTATTGCATAAATGTATAAGTGTCGTGTATCAATCAATTTTAGTTACGAAAACTAAAACAATAAATATATGTACAAATAATTGATATTATAGCACAAATGTACAATTTTAAATATCAACTAAATCAAATTAAGTGTATAATTATAATTTTTAGGTATGAAATGTCAACATTTTTTGGGGACAATGAGGTACATATCATTGAAATTAAGACACAAATATATGTATGTCAGTGCCAAGTGATTTAAGTTGAGTATCAATCCATTTATATTGGGTATATATATATATATAGTTTTTTCACACAAAAAAAAAAAAATCAATTTTAGGCATACCTTGATATATTTTTTATTTATTTTTAAATCGTGTGCTAGTGTGTCTGGAATGTAAGGTTCCAAAGAAAAAGCGGGAAAAAAGGAAAATCCAAGCCACATAATTAAGCTGGGTTGGGCCTGATCAGCCGAGTCCGGCGGACCAAGAGCCCGTATTCCGCGGCTCCTTGAAGGAGTTTATTTTCTCCAACCTCCACTCATCCCGGCGCTTCGAAATGAAAGTGTCGGCCTTCGAGTCCACGTCAGGGCTGGGGCAAGTAAATGAGGGCCCGATTGAATCTCCACAGTCTGATTTCACCGACATGACGTCGTGATCTTCCCGTCCCGGAGAGCTGTCAGCGCTGCGTATCCTAATAAAATCTCCCTTCACGATGAATTTCATTTCTGGCATTCTGAACGGTGGTGGAGGTGGAGGTGGTGGCATATGGATCAATGGCGACGCTGGCGCAAAAACCACACTCTCGTGGTGAGAAGCGGATGGTTTTGTGGGTTTCGGTGGTTTACCGGTGCTTTCAAGGCTGATCTTCGGGCGGCTTCTTTGTGTTGGTGGAAGAGGTGGCGGTGGTTGGGTTTCTATATACTTGAGACGTCGACTTTTGGTTCCGTTCTTGAATAAGGAATTGAATATTGAAGAAGGGGGTGGTGGAGGTGGAGGTGGCGGCGGAGGGGTCGGCGACGATGCTGATGTCAATTGAAATCGCTTAGTTTTGCTCCCTGTTTTGAAAATGCTGTTAAAAATTGAGCTTGGAGGAGGCGGCGGCGGGGGTGGAGGTGGTGGGTTAGCGGTGGAAACAGAATGGACGAGTTTGCTTTTGCTACTCTTCCTGAAAAAGTTCTGCAATACTTTTTTAGACGAAGGTGGTGGTGGCGGAGGCGGAGGGACCGGCGGAATTGACGCTGGTACGGTTTGTGGAGAAGGATTTTGAGCGACGCTTTCGAAAATATCTCTGCTTTTCACTTTCTTCTTCCTATTTGTCTGAGTACCCTGGTAGAGTGAAACTATAGCTGTCGCAATTTCTTTGGTTGTTCCACTCTTTTTCCTTTGGATCTTTTCACGCCTTTCAGCCAGAGGGTGAAACTTTAGTTCGGACGGCGGCGGCGGTGTTTTTGACGGAGGAGGTATTGAAGATCTTGTTTCATTCAACTCAGCTTTGCGTCCTCCCCTTTCAACATTGTATTGTCTTGGGACGCTATGAACGGATCGTTTTCTTTTCACCGGTGTCGGAGGTGGTGGAGGAGGCTTAGGCACCTGCTTTATAGGCTGTGTCGGTGGCGGCGGGACGGAATTCTTGAGTTCAAATTTGTCCACTGGAATCTCCCTGACAGGGGTCTCAGCAACAACATCCTTCTCCACCTCATGACTCTGCCTCACATGGCGGTGGGAGTTTCCCGGCGGGCGGTGAAAATCAACCTCAAAATCATCAAAATACTTTAACTTTTCACCATCACTTCCCCACAACGACGCTCGCCTGAGATCGGGATAAGAACTGCTGCTCCTTCTCAATCTGTTACCACCTGTATTCATATAATTACTCGTTTTATCGTAAACTTTCCAATCGGGATTTTCTAACCAAAAACCACCCGAAACGGATGGCCTTCCACTGTTTACAAATTCGTAAGCAGTTTGCACAGTCTCTGCACCATCGGAGGATGAACTTTCCTCGTTTATTCGGGCAAAAACACCACAAAGAACAGCAAATAACACCAATAAGATGTTAATGGAATTCCAGCTCTTCTTAACGGAGCTATCGGGTTTAAGAGCCTGGTTATTGCGCGACAGAGTTGGAGGGAGTAAAAAGAAGATGATGAATATGAGGACGGAGAAGGCTATTGTAAGAGTCATCGGATTAAGGAACGAAGACAGGCGGCTTTGGCGGCGGGCGGGGACGAAGAGAGCGGAAGGGGGAGACCAGATGGGTGGCGAGTCTCCACCCGGTTCCATGGCAATGGAGTGTTTGCTTGTTGCTTTTGATGATGGTTTTGGTATTTGTGGAAACATTTTTATGTTGGGGTCTAATTTATTTCAAATTCAAAGTTATATTATATTTTTTATCTCATGTTTTTATACATATAATATAATATATATTTGCAGAATTATATTATTTTTAAATGGCCATTTTAAAAAGATTATCTATCGATAATATATCTAATTTTTTTTAATAAAAAAAGAGAGACGAGGTGGTGGGGACAAGAAAAGACTTGGTCATAAGATCCTAATGTGTATTAAATCTTACGTGTAATATTTTAAAATAAAAAAGAAATAATATTAGAATAGGTCTTTTATGACACGATCTCACGAATATTTATCTGTGAGACGGGTCAATCTTACCGATATTCACAATAAAAAATAATACTCTTAGCATAAAAAGTAATACTTTTTCATGAATGACCCAAATAAGATATTTGTCTCACAAAATACGACTTGCGATACTGTCTCACACAAGTTTTTGTCATAATATTACAGCTACAAACATGAAGATAAGATATGCTTACAATAATTAGTGAGCAAATATAACCCAAAAATAAGTACATTGCTCCTGAAGCAAGCAAATGAAATTCAAAGGAGATTTTAACATACAATGCCATTGACCTCTTGTATTTTTTAATTTAATGATAGTTCTTCAATTATTAGAACAAATTATTATCATTATCATTTATCGAAATATCCAGATTCTGAAATTTTGAGAAGAAATTTGACGAGTTGAAGATTCCAATTTACAGCTTGCTACAGTTTATGATTTATGTGCCCTAAATTAAAATTTTGGAACTTAGTGTAAACTTTTGGATTTAATTTGTATTACAACAAGAGAAATAAATATTAATGCCATGTAGTAAGTAGTATATATCATTTTAGTAGGTCTCGTCTCACAAAAAATAATATTTTTTATATATAAAATATTCATCTTACAAAATCGACATAAAAAACGGTATCACATAAATTTATGCGATCTTATTTGATTCAACTGATCAATCCATGTCACGAGTAAAATATCTATAATTAAATTTTGAGTGTGTATTATTAAAAAAAAATATTCCCCTATATTATTTTGTATACTAGAGTGGATGGTGCCGCTGCCAATTAACTCGTTTGAAATGATTGCTTGGATAATCTTGTTGCTTAGGTTATACATTTTTCTATTTTAAAAAAATTTAGGAATGCGAATTATGCGTTATTTTTATGTAAATATAAAACATAAAATTAATCGATTAGAGTCCTCCGTAACCTTATTTATTCTAGTCAACTGTGGTTGCTTCCATAAAATATGCAGACAACATTGAGCGGTGGTTGCTTCACAAATAAGTCAATAGAGTATAATAAAATTTAAACCAATTTTCTTTAGGAAATTATTGACAATTTAAGAGAAAATTACTAAAAAAATCCTATACAAGCATTGCATTAAAATACCTTATCTTTCTAATTGCCCATTATTATTTATGATCTAATTTTTATTATCAACACTTAATTTAATAATATTATTTAATCCATCATCATCACTGCTCCTAATTTTTGTGTATAATAAAGTTTTAATCTGAATAAGTTAATTATAAATTAGACCATTATTTAGTCCAATTCGAGAATTGATAAATTTGTTTCATATATGATCGATCAATTGTACGGTTGGGGCGTGGTTGTAATAATGATGTCTCCCGTCCTTCACATAAACCCACACTTGGACAACCTTTTTGTTTCACCATAATTATCAATTCTCACTTTGTTCAAAATACATGAAAACTAGAACTAAAAATAACAATCATCAATCCCCTCATAGTGCAATACAGATGGGTCTGATCCGTATCTATTACTAAAAACATTACTTTTGATATAAAAAAAATATTTTAATAAACTAAGGATGTTATAAAAGTTTTTTGTGCAACCTCACAGTTTTTTCAATTAAGGGAAAAGGACAGCTTTAATTTGAAAATGATACTTTGTAAATTTTGCTCGAACGAAGTATTCTCAACAATTATGTCCACTGGCCTTTCTAGATTGTGAACTATTTTTTAAATCACTGTTCATGAAAATCTATATAAATTTAATAAGGATAAACTGTCGTTATTTATAATTATGATATTGATTGATTAGTTTGACTACGTACGCATGACATTATTATAATTGTCCAGAATTCTCAGATTTGGGTACGCAAACAATTTAACTTGTCATTACCAAAACCAGCTGTGGATAAAATGGCAATGGATCGGGCGGAGACGGGTTTATCGTCTCATTCTCATCTCCGAATTTCATCTCCACCCTCATGCTCGCCCCAATCCTCGCTTTTTCGGGTTCGGGGAATCGCTAAACCCGAAACTTCGGGGATCAACTTCCTATCCTCGCTCCCATCCCTATTTCAAAAATATTAATATGGCAAGACGATAACGAATTCAGATACTTTTTCGAACCAAAATTTATTATTATCCATTATTATTAGAGATAATATTAATAATAAGATTATTAATATTTTAAAAAATAATATTATTATATTATTAATATTAATAATATTATTATTTTATTATTGATGTTATATGCGGTACGGATTCGGGGATTTTGGGGATGAAGATAGTAATCTCATACTCGCTCCGAATTACATCGAAGATTTAAAAAAATCCCCGGACCCGAACTCAAACCCGAAAAAATCAAGGATCCCCATCCTTGTTTCGGATTTTTCCCGCAGGGCCCCAAACCCGTTGGAAAAATTGTCATCCCCAGGATAAACCCTCAATTAACGTACAATTATTTTTCATAAATTATTTGTTTGTCACTACCGATTTTCTCTAGTCACACGCGCACCCAACACAATACATGTAAGCAAGCTATTGACCTATTCATCTTCTTAACATATTTCCGTTACTTGTTCGATCAGCTACAAAGATATTAGTTATCAAAACTAAATGATTTTCTTACTTACAATCTCTTAAATCAAGATCTAATATATCTTCTTTAACTATATTTTATATATAAAAAGTGTTTAATATTCCAAAATTATTAGGTGAAACAAAGTCTAAGAATAAATCACGTGTTATTTGAACTATCGACGTATAATAAGATAATATATGGGATTATTTATCAACCATCCCTTATCCCATGTACCAAACTCTGCCTAATAATAATAATAATTGATACAAATTGCAGCATTTTGAATACTTCTAATATAACGTAGGGTAATGAAAAATTATGACAAATATTTGGAGATCCGCGTGCGCATGGGGATGATAAGACCAGAGAAATAATTGCCGTATAAATCAATATTTGTTTGTTTGTCAAAAATCTTGGAGATACACAACTCGGACACTTGTGCTAGCTTCGTAAATTGATCATGTTTCGATTGAATTATTAATTTAGCGACACAATGAACACTCCAAGGTCATAGGTTGATTTAGTGCAATCAACCCGATCCACACTCTCCAAGATCAATCACGCATTGATTTTAAAATTATTGACATGTCACCATCGACAGTCGAATAATGGAATGCTAAGCTGTATTATCTCAAGAGTCTATCTATCTATCTATCTAATATTTAATATTTATTGATATATATAGAGTCCGTATTTTTAACCTTGAGAAATAAATTCCTTGATAAATATACGATGATGCATATAATAAATTAGCATCGAATGATGTAGGGACCCGAGCTCTAACTCAATTCTTTTCGGGATTAATCGGATCTTTATTCAAAAATGTGGGTCAAAATTTTACTTTTTAACATTAATTCAGATGTATATAAACAAGCACAAGATAGTTCTTTATTTTATTTCAATAAACATAATTACATGTCTTGTTCTAATACATTCATACAAACCAGTGTTTAATACAAACTACAACCACAAGTAGTACAAGTCTAGTTAGAAACAACTAGTAATCTTCGGCGCCCGAAGTCACCACGCTATCTCGAACTCATCTCTGTCGTGACCCAGATCCTGCCCCACCTGTTGTTATGCACACATACAGACATAACAACAGCCGGAAACTCCGGTGAGAACAAATCCCAGTATAAAACATGCATGCATGCTAATACATAATCATAAATCATGCATGAAAGCAATAACAATGGGTTCCATAGTCTATGAAACCAATCTATATGAGCATGCAATTCAAATCAAATCATGTCTTGACTCGACTCTACTCTACTCTAGGGATCTCGGTGTGAATAAGACGTCACTGTCTGTCACCTACCCTCCCAATCGGGGTAACTGTACGTCTTATTCCTATACTTCGGCCCTGTCTGTATCGAATGTCTACAATCGGATTGAATCTGATCCGAAGCGTCGATACAACCGAATGTCTAGTTTGACAAGTCTGCCAATGACTCTCCTATCTCAAATGCTTGAATATAAATCTATAAACAAGACATCATCATATCAATGGATTAGAATATAAGTCCATAAACAAATCAAAATCATATCAAAAGATAGACAACAATTCTAGTATGTGATTTGATTGGGAGACTCAAATTGAATCTCATTTGAGTTGTGTCTTCCCCAAACAAAACATGAATTATACATTTCGTTGAACAATTTGTCGTAGTCGAAGTCTCGCTATCAAAGTTGCCAATAGAATCTGAAATGACATGATCAAAGTGCATTCTATCAATACATATAGGACTCAATCTTTAATCTGAATACAATTCGACGGCATAATGGCGGATTCTCGATATACCGATCAACTCATAAATCAACACAATATAATCAATATCAACAATTCACCATTCTCTTTATAATACACATTAACTCTGAAATCTGAACATGTTAAATCATACATATGCTGGAATTCATAACAATTACATACGGTACCATTTCTTCGATCCGGTTGCGAATAATCGTTGCTTATAATCATAAGAACATATATCTACAAGCATATCCAAGTTTCCCCAACATCAATATCTCAAATCATGCAGGAAATGAATGAAACTTACATCCTCTTGTAGCCTTTGAAGTGAGGAACAAGAATTTAAGCTTGGATTAACTTTTGGATAAGTAAATCTTACAAAATCAAATAGTAAAGATGGAAAGAAAGCTTGGAACCCTTTTCTCCTTCGTTTCTCAGCTGATGGAAGTGTTAAAAATGAAGACTCAGCACAATTCTATATATATATATATGGCATGTGTCATCATAAGAAACAAAGGTGGCTTTCTCGCATGCTGCACCGCGGGTACGCTCCATCTAGACCGCAGGTGCGCTCAAGCTTCGGCAGTCTATTCATTTTCCAAAATCGACGACCGCGGGTGCGCTACATATAAGACCGCGGGTGCGGTTACATCAACGCGGGTGCGGTTACGTTTGAACCGCGGGTGCGGTGTCATTTCTGTAAATAATTTCCAACTCTCTGTCCATCAACCGCGGGTGCACTCTTTCTTGGACCGCGGGTGCGGTGACCCTATAGTAAAAATGACCAATTTTCTGTCCATGCACCGCGGGTGCGGTATCTTTCATGGTGCGGGTGCGGTCTGCCCTTCATTCAAAATTCTAATTTTTCATATCTCTCCTTCCCCCATCTCATTTATTGCTTCTCATTACATGTCATGCATTCTCATATCTTTAAATATCGCATCAATGAAGACTAATAAATCTCAGGCCTTACAAATGATGTACATAAACATGTAAGATTGTATGATTATTGGTTGACAAAGAAAGAAAGACACCAAAGATTATGGGCGTCAACAATGAAGTGAATGAACTTTCTTAAAAAATGAGACTTGTTGGAACCTAAACACAAAACCAAGTTAGTGAATAGTCAAGACTCGAGCCAGAGATAAATTTTATCGTTGTGTCGATTCAGTTTCCGAAAAGCTCTGAACGCTGAGGGTAATCAAGGGGATTGTGTTCTTTTTTCAAAATCAATCAAATTGAGCAACCATTTCTTGATCGACCAGAGGAGACTTGCAATGCATAGAGAGACCAGAAAACGACCTACATCACTTGGAAGCAGAAACACTAGTTTGCAAATCATCGTCCTTGTTTTTCACCAGTTTCTCCTTCTCTTCACCTGATCCATCCTCTACAGCTGCTGGGATCGTTTTAGGAACACTTTGCGACCCTGTAAACCTGGCCAAAATGACAAACGTCATTCCGCCAAGAACATTGTTCAAGCATCTCAAAACTACAACAGATGTCTTGAATAGGAAGGGTGGGAATCCCTTGGCTAACACAAACTCGACTCCATTAAGAGTTTGGTATCTCAAATTACTGCTGACACCCATGTGAATAGCCCACGTCGTGGCATTCAAAACCATTGGAGGAGGCTTGTTCGGTGTCTCAAAACTGGGATCCATTTTCTTCCTCATATTGATCAATCCATTGGAAATACCAGTCCCAACGAGCCCAGCCGCAAATCCAACAGCAGCAAATAGAGCACCTTTATAAATGCAAGTACCAAGCCTATTCACCAAGCTAAAAGGCCCAGGTTCGAACATATGGCTTGCTGGAGAACTCGCAAAAATTCCTGGAAGACTTTGGGTTGACAATGACAGGGTTGGGGCCAGGAGATACATGAGCACAAAATTCAGAATGGAACCAACAACAAGGGTCGAGAACACGAAATCGAGCTCATTGAGGCCAAAATTGGGACGTGATGCCATGTCTCCAATAACACATGAGCTAACACCAACCAATTCTTCCATCAGAACTTTGAAAGGAAATTGTGGATCGGCAGCAACCCTTGACCTCCATCCATTTATAAAAGCCCCAATGGTTCCAAAGCCATCCCAAGACGACTTGGATTGACGGGAGTCTCCACCACCACTCCACCCACTGCTGCCACCACCCCCACCACCATTACCCTGACCAACACCAATATCTCCGCCGCCACCAGCACAAGGGGCGTGAAATTTTGACTCCAAATCAGAATTAAGCAGTTTCTTGTGTCTGCATTGCAATGCAGGGAGGAAAATATTACAACGGAAAGTCGTGTTGGTAAATCCAGGGGTCAGTTTGGCAATGAGAGGAGAGGTGGTGATGAGGTGACGGTGGCCAGCAATAGAACAGTAGCAAAGCCGAGCCGCCATCTTTTGAATTGAGATAGGCCCTGAAAATAATCAAAATATTAATAATTGATGGAAGCACACTGAAATTTCGTCTACACCCACCACTTGACTTCAAAGGAGGTGAAAACAAAGCATCTAAAAAAAAGGCACAGCCGAAGAATGTGCACAATAAAGCCAAAACAGTGCCTTCATAAGCAATACATGGCTACATTTACAATTGAAAACACAAAACGAGAGAAACCAAGAATCAATAATCAAACAACATAACTCGGAGAAATCACACACGGAATTCTTTCAATTCCACCAGCACAAAAATCCTAAACCCTACTCGCAGAAACATAAACTAAATTCAGTTAATTCACAAAATGCAACACGAGACAAGAAAATCATGATTGTAATAAATCCATTATGCATTCACTCAAGCAAACAAAATTTTTTAAAAAAACATCAAACAAATATTATTTTCATTTCCATTTTTTTTTTATAAATAAAAAAAAAAAACCTGATGGGTGGACTAGTCTTGTAGTAACAGTGTCGCTGAAAATACTGAAATGGGGAAGATGAGCCATCACTAGTTCCATCTATTGTTAAATGGGCTTTCCGATTAGGTTAGCCCAAAATAAAATACCCAATATTTAACGTGTTATCCTTTGGGCCTGATATTGGACTTTGAATTCATTTTTTGAACGAGGCACGATGTATTTATTAATCACACAATTTCTTAAGTAATAACAAAATTATTTGTGTTAAGTTTTAATATAATTCAGAGCGCAACGAACCGATTTATCATTTATTTGTTAAAGGATATCTATGCTATATTTATTATGTAAATATATATTGATTTTCAAATAAAACAATTTGTTAGGTTATATATTTCTATTATATTTATTATATATTATTAATAGATTTAAGATATCAGAATAGCTAATTTTGATGTCATAATTAGTTTTTTAAATATCGATAATATTATCACTCTAAAATTATAAAAGTTTTCTATCTTCATTTAATAAAAAAATATTATAAAAATCAATTTTGAGTAAGTCTCTTGTGAGACGGTCTCACGAATCTTTATCTGTGAAACGGGTCAATCCTACCGATATTCACAATAAAAAGTAATACGCTTAGCATAAAAAGTAATATTTTTTCATGGATGACCCAAATAAGATATCTGTCTCACAAAATACGACCTGTGAGATCGTATCACGCTGTCATCAATTTTAGCAAATTTATATATTTATTTATAATTGTCATATTCACTTTCTAAAGTTTTTAAAACTATTAATATATTTTTTTTTCACTTTTTATCCAAATTTTAAATTTTTAAATGATATTAATATAAAAAAATTATCATAAAAACACTAAATTAAAAAATAAAAAAACAATCAACATAAAAATATTACATATAAGTAGCCTTATATGGGATAATGGGAGGGAGCAATTGGAGGTGGTGAAGTATCCGAGCGTTCCCATTTTCATCTGTTGACAAAGACGAGAAAATAAAGTCGCTTGTCTGTGGGTCTGTCCAAATTGGAATTCAACCAACTTCAGAGTTTTTCTTTGGAATTTTTAAATGACTTTTCCCCAGTCAATATAAAGATGGCACCTTTGCTAATCGAGCACAAAACACAGAAAAGAGTATAACAGAAGAATATCGGAATCGGAGCATGAAGAGTAAAGGTACATGATTGTTTGCTCGAGAAGAAGGGAAAGAATGAACAAAGGGGCTTTGGCAGCTAACCTGAAGCTCACCATTCCTCCTCCTGATGAGGATTCTCTGTCCAAATTCCTGTAATTAATCTTCGTGTTTTCTAAATTTAAGGTTATTTCTAGAATGGGTTTCGTTTTTATTTGGTTTTATACAGGACTGAATCAGGAACTTTTAAGGATGGTGATCTGCTAGTTAATGCTGATGGCATTCGTGTTGTCTCCAAGACTGAAGTTGAGACTGTATGAACATATCGCTTTCTGGTTTGATATTTCCTTTTTCTTTTTGCGATTCTTGAAAATATCAATGCAATGTTTTATAAGAACAAATTTTTGTTGCTATGGAGATCTGTCACTGTCATACAACCTTTTATGTATTGCTTAATTGTTTAGTCTTTGGGCTATTTTTTCCTTTCTTTGATATCTATTGTCTGGTTCTGAAGTAGGCAGACCTGCAGAAGAGCCAAATTCAGTGCTTTTTGTTTTAAAAAGAACGAAAAGTTTGAGCCTATTGTGAGTATGCTTGATGGATCTTTACTTTAGGCGTTCCTTGGTGTAATCTGATTTTTTTTAATTATTGGTTTGCTGTGTAAGATTATGGCCACATGAGCTAATAATTGATTTAACAAATATGCTATTGTATTTCTTATTTAATGAAAGGATGCACACCTTTAAAATATAATGAGGAGTTTGATCCTCTGTCTACCCTTTAATCACAATCACAAATTTAACGTGAAAGAGGTAAACGAAGAACAAGAGATTCTCTTCTATTCCATCATCAAGTAAGGGGTCAATTGAGGAAAACCGCATCCATCAATTGAATTTTGCAATTATGTAGCAACATACGTGAAATCGTGAATTTATACTGTCCCTAACTAATGAATTTAATCTTTTGTGCCGCTGCTAGAACGATTTCTATGAATAGTTGAAACCGCATGGCCGCTATGGAAACATGCTTTAAATTTGCATGGTTTGAATTTCTTTCAGCCAAAATTAATACAGCCATCAGAAAACCAGTTGTGCTTAGCTGACTTTGAAGCGATCCAAGTTATTGGCAAGGGAAATGGTGGTATTGTGCGCTTGGTGCAACATAAATGGACCGGTCAATTTTTCGCTCTCAAGGTACACAAGATCGTTCTATATATTAACAAAAGATTCATGTTACACTAAAATTATCTATGAAAATGGTAGAACAAAGACATGAAAGAGATGGAAAAATGAAATTCTTATAGGTATATAGATTAGATAAGATTAAAGAGAGTTCTTTAGAATATGCCACTTAATCTGTGTGTGTCACTAAATTCAGTTTCCTTTTAAAATTTAACACTTGATTCAGGTTATTCAAATGAATAGTGAAGAGTCAGCTAGAAAGCATATTGCGCAGGAACTGAAAATTTTTCAGTTATCCCAGTGTCCCTATGTTGTAGTTTGCTATCATTCTTTCTACGACAACGGTGCAATCTCTATAGTCTTGGAGTACATGGATGGGGGATCTCTTGCAGATTTTCTGAAGAAGGTTAATAAGATTCCGGAACCGTATCTTGCTGCAATTTGTAAACAGGTAACATATCATTTTGCTTCTGATCCTTAGCCAACAAATGTTTCTCAAGCGCTAGTAATATAAAAGTCTCTCCAAATTCTGGTGACATCATAGGTACTCAAAGGTTTGTGGTATCTTCATCATAAAAGACATGTCATTCACAGGGATCTGAAGCCATCAAATTTGCTTGTAAACCACAGAGGTGAAGTAAAGATCACCGATTTTGGGGTCAGTGCAATTCTGGCTAGCACATCAGGTTTGGCCAACACCTTTGTTGGCACGTACAACTATATGTCTGTGAGTATAATGCTTCTCATCCTAATCAAATTTTTTACTGTGAATGGTACTCGTTTTATCTTGTTTTTAGATGCTCCCTTGCTGTGGTTGATTTGTCAATTTGTCATAATTTTGAATCTATGATGATGTGTCATTGAGGAAAGTTCTTTGCAAATAACAATCTCAGTTTAGACCTTATGGAAAATCAAGATATTATAGCTTTATCTTGTGAAAATTTTATCGCGTGAGCAAATAGTACGAGCATACACTTCCCAAAGGGAGCATTCATTTATGGCACACATGCATTTGGTTCCTTCTAAATGAAGTATAATCACATTTCATCATACTATGGATTTTGGCGGTTTACCTTCATGTATGACCAATACACTTTACGTTTCCATCTTCATGTTTTAGCCTGAGAGAATCTTGGGATGCACCCATGGATACAGAAGCGACATCTGGAGCCTTGGTTTTGGTTCTTCTTGAATGTTCAATAGGGCATTTTCCATACTCCTCACCACAGCCAGGTGGATGGATAAATGTCTATGAATTGATGGACACCATTGTCAATCAACCGGCACCTTCTGCGCCTTCTGATTTATTTTCTCCCGAGTTTTGTTCGTTTATTTCTGCATGGTAAATATTAAACTAAGTATTTGTTTTAATTTTCTATTAATTTATGACTCCGAGAAGGTGTAATACTCACAAAACCCTGGTAATTTATGTAATATCATTTCTGAATCTTTTGATTAGCTTTGCCTTTCTAGCACACATGTCATTTTGTGGATTTTGATTTTCTCAGCATACAAAAGGATCCCAAAGATAGATTGTCAGCGAATGAACTTATGGTACTGCATGCTAACTGCTCTGCTCATCTTAAAATTTATTCTTTTGGAACTGGTAACGATTATATATTTTCATAAAAATAGGTGCACCCCTTCATTACCAAGTACGATGACATTGATGTTGATCTTGCGATGTACTTCTCCAGTGCAGGGCCTCCACTTGCCACACTTCAAACAACAAGGTTCGACATATAAATTACGGGAAGCAATCTTCCCTGACTTAGTTCATATATTTTCCCTTCTTGTGGTCTAAGTTTGATAGATATTGTTAAGTAAAATGAAAAAGAAGTCCTAGTAGTCACTGAGATCTAAAACATCAAGATATGAATATGAAACGACTTTGATAATGTAATATTTGAAATACATTGTGATTTTAAAAAACTGAAAAATAGAAAATTTATTAGCTATCACTTATATAAGAGGACAAAGTTTTTTCATTCATTGTGATGCTATTCTGTTTCGTCCTTGAGTTTTGTTCTAAATTTAGCTTGGGCATTATGTGGAAATAAGTGACAAAAAGTAGCGTAAACAGGTGGAATATGAGATTTTTGGCGTCTATGATAACCTGCTTTGGTTCATTTACATGATTTTCATATAAGTTTAAACAAAATGTGTAGGTCGCTAGATTAATGCAATATTCAATCGATGGATGCGGTTTTCTTACTTGAAGAGAATCTTCCTTTACTTCTTTTACGTTAAATCTAATATTCTATTAAAAGGAGTCGTGTATTGTCCATATCCGGAGTTGTTATGTATCGTGACTTGTTTTTAATTTATTTTTTTGTAATCATAATATGGATACATATTGCGAGTTGTCTTTAATTTATTTTTTTGTAATCATAATATGGATACATATTGCGAGTTGTCTTTAATTTATTGTCTATTATTATTGTTATTCTTTAAGTTTGAATTTGTGTTATATTATTTTTGAAAAGATTGAGAACCTAATTTTGAACTCGTTGTGCTTGTTCATAACTGTTTCTCCAAGAAGAGGTGATCCGGAACATGTAATATTTTTATTTTATCTGAAAAACCAAAAAACAGAAAAACAATATATTTCTGGTGCTCTAAGGTGCTATTGTTGTTGGATCAATTATCTTAACTTACTGTGGTGTTTTATACAACAAAATTTACATCTCACGCATTCTTTAATTATATTACCTCAGGAGTCAGGACAGTGCATTTTGTAGCCTGACGAAGCAGCAAAAACAAGCTCCACATAAAACAAAAAACAAAAAACAAAAAACAAAAAAACATGTCCATCACGAGACAAGGAGGAAGTACTTAAAAGCATCGAACTTCTCAAAAACTTAAAATAGGGTTACATTCGAAGCTTAAATTGAGTCCATTTATCTGAACTTGGACAGGAATAATTTTGTGAAAAAAAAAAGATTACGGTGGTCAATTTTACAACTCAGAAACACCCAAATGGAATCAACTAAAAACTCTCTCGTGCAATTCTCTCATGTATATATCAGCTCTATATATCCTCACAAGCACAAATATTGACAGCCTTGAGATTTTGAAATCAAATCTGTTCCTAGGAGAATTACCAAGAGTCTTTTAAACTTACCTCGTGACTACGACACTATTCAATAAATAGATAGCTTCATATTTCATTACATCAAGGATGATTTCTATCTTCATCAATCCTTCCTTCATCCTCAAAACGCAGGCTCTCAATACCCTTTATTGCAGAGTCGTAATTAGTCCTCCCATAAGAAGTATATTTTGGTTCAGATGACATAACAATGGGTGAGCTTCTCTGTCCAATTGAGATTTTGTTTACAGTAGCTGTGCTAGCCGCCTCAGGGGTACGAGAACGGGAAGGATCAGAATCATTTCCCATAGTGGAAGTGTCTCGGGTTCCGGATATAACTCCCCGTCTCAGCGATCCGCTGGACTTTCCGAAGAAAGTGGAGCTTGACAACTGCAAACCACCAAAGAAGTTAGACTAATGTAGGACAGCTTGTCTAGGTGATATGACTGAAATTTGAAAATGCATGACCATCTAAATTTATACACACCATGTAATCATTCATTTTACCCAAGATAAGATGTGAACGAGGAAATCGGCATGTCCGAACCAGAAAAAAGTTGGGGAATTGGTCCAAATTTCACCCTCCGTCATAAATACTAGATTTGGCTGCCTAAACCCCAAAATGGTATACCCAGCATATCTTCAAATTGTTCAACACTGCTGTACAAAGTATTCCATTTAGTGTGGTATTTAAAAAGCCGACGTGGATTTGCTAGTTTAACTATTTTTGTACTCACGATAGCCTTCACTTTCAAGTTCACTTTCAACTCCTAGCCTACAAAGTGCCCCAAAAGATGACAAATAAACAAATAACTCGATATGCATTTCCAAAGTTCAACACCAAGTATTCTACCTGACCTGCAACGCCTATTGCCCTCTACAAGTACAATAACAAGAACAGAGCTGTAATCTACAAGTCAATCGTGGGAAGTAAATTTATACCATAGCATCCTTGCTTGTTGAATCGTTTGCCACTGGGCTCTTTTGTCTAGAGAAGCTGCCAGCATTAACAATTTGTCTAGAACTTCTCCTTCTAGTTGGATCTGCTGAAGAAGTGGTGGCACCTTGTCTCCCCTCTTCCTCACCTACAGCAAAGTTAAAAAGATAAAAGAATTTACCCAAATGTGTGCCAGAAACTATCCATGATGTCGAAGCAACATATAGTCATATACCCAAAGAAAGATCAATAACAAACATATGCAGCGAGGTAAATTGTTTCGAACTTAAACTGTCTAAATAAATCACAATGATTATGTCTAAGAAAGATGACCAAAGGACAAATCCAAGTGTATGAACCTAGGTGACGTTCAACATTGGGAATTGCAGGGGGGAGTCCAAAGCTCGTTCCAGTACTCGGCCCCTGAAACAAGAAGACATAAAAAAAGCATAAAATGAAAATCACGACTCAATGAAATCTCAGCCTCTTTCACTTACAAGAGCTCGGGATGGAGGAGCAGCCATCTGTGATTGCTGACACTTCAAAATAGTCCAATCAAAAATATAATCAAATTGAAAACCTGCAAAAAAAGGGATAGTAATCTACTATTTATCAGCTTTCTTAGTACAACTGAAACATTAAAAGAATTGAGGAGTGAAGGTAAAACTTTTCAAGAGAAGATATTTCAACCTTCACGAATGAAAAGATCACGGAATATTCTCTTCAAATATGCATAATCAGGTTTGTCCTCAAAACGCAGTGCACGGCAATAATGAAAATATGATGCAAACTCAGTTGGATAACCCCGGCAAAGCGACTGGAGAAAAGTAACTCAATCGTTAAACAGGCACATAACTATTACCGAGTACATCCAAACTATAATGTTCATCGTAAATCACCTCAATAGAAGTTGAAACCTTTTTCTCGCTAATTTTCTCATATTTCTGTTTCTTAGTGCCTGCTTTTAATCCCTGCCAAGGAAGACTACGCAGTACACATGTCACAGGACAGCTATTGCATTATAAGAACCATGATGACTATGATTTTAAGTAATACTTACGTTCCTCTCAAAAAGTACATGAGGACATATCCAAGTGATTCCAAATCATCTCTCCTGCTTTGCTCTATACAGCGCATGAAGAAAAATTCAAGAAGCGGGAAATTTAAATAACACGAGTTTATGAATCAAATAGATAAGGGTAGAAAAGAAACAATCACTTACCAATGCCCAGGTGAGTATTCATGCTGGCATATCGTGCAGTTCCAGTTAAGTTTTTGTTCTCCCTACAGTCAAGATAGATGTAACTCAAAACAAAGATTAAGAAACAATCACATATGCAGAAATACTGATTTCAGAAAAAAAAATATCCAGCATAGAATTGAATACGACGTGATCTGCAAATGAAAACTGAGAAGCAAACAAGTTGATTTGTATCAAAAGTTGCATTTATGTATCTAATTTCTAGATTGGCATCAGAATACATTTTTGTGCAATGGTCGGTGTATTCAGTTGATAAGCCACTGAAAGAGGGAAAAAATTAATCAATGAAAAGCACTCGCAGTATAATTCTACAATAAAAAATGTTGGGTTACAAATTGGTGATTCACATGCAACATTCAAGGGCCAACAAGTCACGTACGACCATGGAGCTAAGTGCCTCAAGATATCTCAAATAGCTAAAAATTCTATAAACCAATTTAACATAAAGTGAAAGTGAAAACAGGAAAGGAATAGCAACCTTTTCAAATTTGAAGCACAAATGCAACAAGTGTCATCTACGCAACGGTTACCGACAAAAGTAACTGATTTTCATCTCACCTGTAAGGAATATGTTGGTGGGTTGAACTGTCTCTGTATTTCTTAGCCAGACCAAAATCAATGACATATACCTAGCATCATTGTCAAAATAGCATAATACATCAGATATATGTTCTAATAGAAATGTCCAAATAAAATGAAGAATAGCAGCAAGCAGTGACCTGATTTGCACGCCGTCCCAATCCCATGAGGAAATTATCGGGTTTGATGTCCCGATGTAGAAATGACTTAGAATGGACAAATTCAACACGATTAATCTGACATTAATATTTGAGATAGCTTATTATAACAATTTCTGGAATCTGTATTAAAACGCTGCTACATAATTATTCATAAATTAGTGTGGTCCAAAACAACATATAATAAAGGATTAACCATTTGATCAGCAAGCATGAGAACAGTCTTGAGAGAAAGTTTCCTAGTACAAAAATTGAATAGATCCTCAAGGCTGGGTCCAAGCAAGTCCATAACTAAAACATTGTAATCACCTTCCACACCAAACCATTTTACATTTGGTATGCCAGCTGAAAGTTGATGAAAGTGATGGAATTACAACCATGACAACCGTCAAATATAGTTTATGAGAGAAGTCCGTGATTAGATCAACAATGATAAGATATTCTTAATAAAGCATTACTTCCGCCCTGTAAAATTCTGTACAACTTTGACTCATATAGCAATTGTGGATGTTTTGTCTTCACATTTTCCTGCAGATGTCAGAAAACGGACCTCATCAAAAGAGAGATTTCAAGACATACAACTACTCCTAAAAAAATAAAAAATAAAAGAAAAACAAGTGGGAAGAAAAGGTAGCTTAAAACAAACAAGGGTTAATGGTTTTCTTAAAAACAAATAGTTGGAACATTGGTATCACATTTTATTTGTTAATTCTCGACCAATCAACACATAATGATCAAAGATTTTAAGAGACATACCCAAACCCTTCCCCTGTGGATTAGTTTTCATGTTCAAAAGAAATACATAGCAACATAAAAGAATGATGCTTGCAATACTTCAAGGCTCTGCAATCATGGAATAACACTATCCACTGTGCTTGCACAGAAAATTGTTGAAATACTATTCATGACGAGAACTAATAGTCTTGTCATGATCGGCCATCAACATTAAACTCTTAATGAGACACGATAAACAGTTTGATCAACTCAAGAGTTAAATTATATGCTTTTTTCAACTTATACTTGTAGTATAAAACATATTTATTTCTTTCGGAAAATATGGTATGGCATGTAATTTCTAAAGGAAAAAACGACGATACCTGCAGAAAAAGATCTATGGATGAATAAATTCAAGCTAGTTTCAAATAGGGTAGTATCAATAGATACCTAAAGTTGGTGGATCTATATCAATAAGTTATACGTATATTGGGATCAAGGGTATAACGTATTAGTTTATATCTAATCAATTTGATGAAAAACTACTAAGGGTTCACATCAAACTAGTGCCCGGTAGAAAATAGAAAGGCCGTGTATAAAAGACAATTAATGTCTAAAGAGTCCACGATAAAACTACTATAAAACATAGTGCAAAATTTTGCAGTTGCGCTGCTGAGTAGAGCAGTTCCACACCTTCTGTTATATCTGTTCCTCTACAGACACTGAGAAAAAAGTGAAACGTCTACATATTAGGGGGCGAATTCATCTACTACCAAGAACCACAACAAAATTATAAGAACCAAGTATACACATCACCAATCATCCCACCTTCATGTGGTCAAGTCAGTGAGAACATTCTAACTTACTTCCAAAAAATATGAAACTCGTAACACAGAGAAAATCGTACCAAGCCCACTAAATTCTTGAATAATATGAAACCACAAACCACACGCCACTCCTGAGGATAATTTTCTTTTCCATTCCAAAGCATATATATGATTATGCATCAAGCAGTGACTTGATGTATTGTGCTGCGACACCCGGGAAAAAAACGAAAATTTACTCAAAAAATGTATTATTAACAGAGACACTAAATTCTTGAGTAATATGAAACCACAAACCACAAACCACTCCTGAGGATAATTTTCTTTTCCATTCCAAAGCATATATATGATTATGCATCAAGCAGTGACTTGATGTATACATGATGCTTCTCAAGACACGAAACTGCCAAAAGAATGACAAAGATCTTAATAATCATATCTTTTCCAGCTCGAATTAGAGAATATTAACTCCTAAGAGATGTTTGTATCTTAGACTCCCTACGAAAAACACAAGGAAACCACGAAAGAAACGTGTGCCTGAACATTTTTCCTGAAAAATGTCCTTGAAGATATAATCTTAATTTCATTCCATTTTGCAGCATCTCTAAAATGTTAGAAATCAAACGGAATATGACTTGCACAAGCAATTAAGCACCATGATTCCAAACTCATCGCTAGCTTTGATAAAAAATAAATAAATTTGGACTTAAAAATTCAAAGAACTCACGAGCTTAATTGCCACCTCCTCATTAGTCTGAAAATTCGTCCCTGCATCAAACGACGATACAATCAATCGACAACGAACCAAAGTGAGAAAATTTTGAAAACAAAATCGTAGAAACTGCACCTAGGTATATCTCCCCAAAAGATCCGCTGCCTATTTTCCGACCGAGTCGATACTTATTCCCCACTCGCGGCTCCATAATTGAGAACCCTAATTTTTAAGTTTTCCTCCAGCTACATGAAATTCATTCGCAATCTGACTTCATATCGACCCATTAGAGAAGATATCGAAGATTTGCGGGCTCCGTTTGTCGGTAATTAAAAAAGCTGCTAAAAGATGATTGATTTGCTCCTTGACACTGCCATAACTACGGTTAGGTTTCAAGCCGGTGAGGAAAAAAAATGGAAGAAAGTATTTACTCAGCGTGATGAAGCTTAGATCCAAAAAGAAATTTCCGCGTGTGAGTCACGCGTTCAAAACAAGCGTGTTCGAGGGGTTCGATTCACGAGCCAACCTGGCGAAACTTGACATGTCACGTGACGTTTTTTTTAAGGTCCCTAAATATAAAACTACTAATTTAAATCTATTATTATTATTAAGAATTTTTAAAATATTATTTTAAAAAAAGAATTTTTATAATAAAAACAAAAATAATGTCTTGCTCTGTTTTGACTCTTCTAATTTTGTTCTTATCTAATATCAATATTATATTTTTGTTTTAATTTTTTTAATTTTCAATACACTTTTGTTTTTAATTTTTTTATTATAAAAATTTAAATAGCAATTCAGTCTCTTGATAATTTGTCAAATTTATCTTTAGTCTCTCGATAATTGTAAAAAAAATTACACACAAACGAATCACATGTGCAAAATAGCTAGTATATATTAAACTTTATATTTGATCTTTACTTGGTTTTTATTTTATACATCTTCTTCAATATATCTTATAAGATGTATAAATTCAATATGAAACAAAGTATATGGTTTTTTTTTTCCTTGTAACATTAGAATGTGAAAGTTTTGGTATGGTTCTTTTTATTATTTATAATTTTAGTTATTATCCTAATAATTTTTAAAATTTTTTGAAATATTTAAAAATTAAATTTCAATTATATTCGGTAATAAGCAATTTAAAAAGTTTTATAATAATATGTGATGAAAAACTTGAGGCATGAATTTATTTTTCTTAATAATTTAATTTTTATCTTTCTCGCATATCTTATTAAAAATAAATTAATCGTGGCATGACTAACTATATTATGATATTTATTAACTTTCTATAATTTTGAAAAAAAAAAATTTAATGTGAATGTAAATACTATTATTTATTATATTGCAATCAAATTATTTATCCCGCCAAAACAAGTGGGATTCACCTTTACCTCATTTGAAATAACACAGCTCTATGAAAGAACACAACATGATAAATCATCTGACAAAAAAGTCCGAGAATTATATGTGTTGATTTGGACAATCTTTATTTATTATATTTAGATTTTAAGATGGAGTTCGATTGAATCCTAATTTTAACATGGTATCAGAGTTCAGACACACTGTTATGTATTTTTCTATCTTATGGGGTCACCAGCTAATATCTCGTGGTTTATTCTTGGGCGTGATTAAGTATTTTTTATTCAATATCGACTGAATTAAATTCTTAAGAATATATATGAATTTAGACAATCTTCTCCCTTGAGCTAGCATCTGAGTTGAAGTTAGGCTCAAACCATGATGTTAACATAGTATCACAGACCAAGAGATATCATTATGTGTTGGACTACTTTCATGGACCATCCGTTAATGTCTTGTCTTTATAGATCATACTCTAATGTCTTATAAATTTTACTCTCTAGTTGTTCATTCTTAAACGTGAAAAGATATATAAAATAAATTATTGAGAGTTGTATATATAGACTTAGACACTTATCATCTCCCTTGAACTAATTTTTGGAGAGAAATTTGGCCAAAAGTCTTAATCTTAATATTGTGAATTTGGAGAACAAAGACTCAGATTCAAAACTCAAATGTAAAAATTCCCTCCTGAGCTCAATAATAATAATAATAATAACATTGCAGCATTTGAACCGGTCAGACGAGATAAAAACCAATGAATAAACTGGATTGTCATTATTCTTCGGTGTTACAAGATGAAAGCAAGTTTGCTAAACAATAAATAAATAAATGATGAATAAAAACCTACACGCCAACTAATATACCCACCCAGCCAAAACTTAGGAAAAACAAAGATTTGGCATGCATTTGAACCATATACAATTTGAACATGAGATCTGCTCGTTTATGCAGATAAAATACAGCCGCTTCATTTTTTAGATAAGTTAGCTGCATGGACAGGGAGGGGTTCTTGGACTTGGAAGTCCCATATATGCCACCCTCGGAGACAGTCGAACATTAGGACTCGGCCGAGGAGAAGGAATTGGACCATAGTCTTTGATAGGAGGTCCATATGCCACACGGGGCGAAAGGTTAACTTTTTCAAGGGCACGGAATTGTAACTCTGCAGGGTACTCTCGAACACATCCAATACGGGGTCCAGCTCCCGTGCTCCATTTGCAGGACATACGCCTGGCCAAGTTGTAAGGCTGATTATCCTTCTGATCCACTAATGTGATTTCTTGTTCTCTCATTGGAATATCTTTATTAATCGTGATAGCATTGTCACAAACGTGTATTGAATTCGAGTCTTCGAATGGATCCTTCCCAAGAGGAGGGCGGTCATCATCCGTTGCACATCTCTGAACAAAAATGCGGGTGAGGATTTCGTTTTGCAGATCCAAATTGTTAATAAAATCAAGAAGACGAGATTACAAGCTTAGTGAATTTTCTGTTACCTTTACGTTTACAAGGTCGACATCGTGTTCCTCAAGGAAGCTTAGGAATTCTTGAAAATTCTCTTCCGTGGGGAGATAGTGGCCACTGTATGGCCAAATAGCCTGTTGATTTAACAAACATTATCAGATTCGTGCATAGAATTATGCTGTATGCCGTTCATTATAGGGTAAGATCTTGTGCGATCTTGAAACGGTTGTTAATTTACCTCCAGAATACCAGCATGAGCAACCAATCTTCCGGCTGCAGTAATGGCTCCACCAGCCAGGAAACTCGAATGCTGGAACAACCCTTTTCTCTTTTGCCCCACGTACAAAGTTCTTGTAGTGCTAAGAACAAATATCCATTTTGAGCCCTCAATGGTGTCGATCAAGGCACCACTTTCTTTATACACAAGTTTCCCGTTTTCAATCACAACCTCGTATGATTCTCTCTCTTTCTGAAAAAGTCGAGAATTGAAGTACAAATCAATTAAACAGTCCTTGTATACTATGCAAAGCACGCACCAAATATGGGTTGAAACTTACTGGTCCAAGATATTTGATGCATTGACGTTGCAAATTGGTCCTTGAGCACTTCTCTAGATTTACTTCTTTTCCATCTCCAACATCCAACCTTCCAGTCACATATCAAATGTTAATAGAGGGATTCAAAAAGACATCTAGTACCTTGCAAGAAAGGTAATTTTTACTTACCAGTAGAAGAAAGGTTGTGCACTTTCACTTTGGAACCAGACATCATAATACAGATGTAGATTGTGACCGTATCGATGGCGTGGATCAATCTACAGAAATATATAGCAGCATGCATGAGTCACTAGATCAGAAGCCAAACCAACTGAAGCAAAAATCTATACATACAAGGTAGCTAAAACATGGAGTGCAGCAAGTAAAAATTGCAATGGATGTTTTCAAGGGATGATTTTATTGGACTGTTGATCTTAAAGGATTTACAGGGCTTACTGCTTCAAGCCAGTGCTGTAGGGCAAGTTTCTGAGCCTTCTCATCTTTGGACAATCCCTTTCCAACCTGAAATTTAAAGATATTCCATCGTTAGTTTAGAGTTAGAGATTGTAAGACCAATAGACAGTGTAAAAAGCGTTTGGGAGCAGGAAGTGGCCTGGCTCGAAATTTGATGTTGCCTAAGAGCATATGCATCAAGTTTGAGGAGTTGAATCAATTTCAGGATAAATACCTTGGCTGCTCTGGTACGCGCTCTAGCCCAACGTGAAACAGCAGTTTCTGGTTTCTCAACATTGAAGAATGAAACAGAGCTCCGTTTGAGAGCCGCAAAGTCCAAGGCTTTCCACCTAGAAATGTCAAATATTATCAATTAACTTGATGGAAGCATTACAAAAAGATAAACCGGGAATAGAACCAAAAAATACGGTCAAAGAACTATGCAAGTTGAAGTATTGAACTCCGAGTTTTTTATTAGTTTGTATGGACATACCACAACTCCTCTACAACAACTGCACAATCCGCAAGGTTTCTTCGAGTCCGATAGCTCTTGTAGACCTTTTGCAGCTTCACCGCAGCTGCATCAAGCTCGCTAACGGGGCATGGAGAAAACATTATGGCCGGTCCAGGGAGAGAAGCCGCAATTACTATCTCTTGTGTGCTACTTTCCAAATTAACACAATCGGAACCTGGTTTTCTGATATCTTGAACTAGATCCTTGAATGAAAGTGAGGTTTCAAGTACTAGCTGTGCAGGTTCACAGTTCTTCAACTTAATAGAATTCTTTCTTCTCATCTTGTTGCGCCCTTTTGCCATGGTGAAGGCTACAGAATCTGCTTTGCCAAAGCTCTCTGCTCGTAATGTCATGGCATGAATTAGGATAAAAAAATCAATTTCGAGAGCAGATAAACTGTGTTCCGACACATCTTGAATAATTGAAACAAGCAGGGATAGATATAGTTATAAAAAAAATTTCAAGACCTTTAATTTACTTGCGCAGTTTGTTATAGAACTCTCATGTCAATTTCAAAATTCTTTAAAAGACAGCATACAAAACCTCTTTTCTAAAGCGTCATTATCGGAACTGGAGAATAAAACTTGATAGTTGATGATTGACAGAGTCCTTAAATCTGGGATTAAGATATAAAGTGAAACTAAGGAACGCAAAAACATCGTCGAATCAGCTTGTAGTAAAAGGTCCCCGAGTCTTAATTTCACGTTCTTGGCGTGAGTTCTGATGATAAATCTGTTAAATTCCACTCCCGCAGCAAAAAATCCTTCCCATTAATAATACCAAATGAAAATACCCTATGTGACTCATTTTAGGGGTTGAAAAATCAAGAACGATCGGGGAAAACTCGAACCAATTAAAGGGTTTTCAAATAAAGATTATAAACAATTCACCTGTAATGAAAGACGGTGGATTAGATCAAAATCCTAGTTTCTTTTTTAATCTTCTCGCAATAAATGTGGATGTTCCTAAAAACGAGCACCACCTTCCCCCCTTAAATATGCCTGCCTTTTAAGTGGGATTGTGGAAATCTTGAAATGAATTTAAAAAAATCGAGGCTGACTGACGGGCCTTCAAACACGGGTTCACGGTCGTCTTCGAATGCTTTTCTCGTACCCAAATAAAACGAAATTTCTCGAAATGGGAATGCAGAAAATCGCGGGACTTTTCAAGTCTTCACACTCACTTTCAAAGCACGAGCCCGATTAATTGAATTCGAAGCTCGGCACTTTTTCCTAATTCGGCTTTCGGAGGCTAAACCCCTCAACAGTCGCCTAAAATTAATACGAAAAGCAAAAAGAGTACAAAATTTAGATTCAGTCAAAGAAAGTGTGCCTCAGAACGCAGCTTCCATGAAGAATCAGAACAAGCGCAACGAACCCAGCTTTCAAGAAAACTAACATATGCGACTCTCGCTGAAAATTGTGTAGTGGGAAAAGGGTTTTCCTTGGGTCAAATAGCCGATAAAATGCAATTAACTTTTTAAAACCTGTTTGAATTTATTATAATACTTTTAATTTTCTTCTACAAATTATGCATGTGATTTCAAGGGATGATGACATTAGTCATATTTCAACTTTGGCTTCTTCAAGTAAATGGAGTGTAAAAGCGATTATAATCATTTTTTTTTAAAGGAATTTTTTAACTTATATATGGTTTGAATGTGAATGATATTAATTTATAAAAAGTTTGACTAAGTTCAAAATTATAAATCATTAACATAAATTTTCTTTAATGTAGATGTAAGATCGTGTCGAATGTATTTTTGACTTGGCTGGTCAACTGACAAAACTCTGAATAGTCAAAGGTGATGAGACACGAAAACGCGCCAACACCAAACAATATCGACCATTTTGGCAATTAAATTAAAGTAATTAATTACTTGTTATTTGGGATAAACTCAAAACTATTAACTACCACAGGTTTCATTTATTATCTGGTTGAATCATTTAAAGTTAAAAGTTAGTCTAATTTAGAATATATATTATTTTAATTAAAAATCTAGTTATAATTCCATTTTCAGGAAATAAATAATTTTCAAGCAAGTACCTGAACATTCTATATTTTAGGGGTGAACAAAATTTCAGTTAAACCGAATTAACCGACCGAATCGAGCCAATTCGAAAATTCGGTTCGGTTATTTCGGAAATTCGGTTTTCAAATTAAAAAAATTCGGTTATATCGGTTAATTCGGTTCGGTTAAAGTTTTCAAAATTTTGAAACAGGTTAACCGAATTAACCGGTATAATAAATATTATTATTTAATGGTCGCATCTCATATCAAAGTCAGACACAACTCATTGACTCGATACAATTTAATTTGGAAAAATATCAGGTCTGAATTTAGGATTTTCGGATTCGAATCAGATGGGGTTGGACCCAATAGCTAACCCAAAAAAATAATCGGATTGAGATGGGTTCGGGTCAACCCCAAAAATTTTAATTTTTTTAAAAAATATATAATTAATAAATATTGCCGACATTTTTGTATATTGTATGTCTGAAAATATTTATTTTGAACATTTTTTTTATTTTTTAAACAATTGTTTATTTGATTTAATAATATATTTTATTTTTTTATAATTAGACTTTCAAATTTAAATCATATATATGAAGGAGATTTTGTTAAATGTCAGGTGGTAGAGTTGCTTTCAGGTATGAATCATGAAAATTATATCATATTTAGAAACTTTAGAGCAAGTTTGGGGGCATGGAACTTGTTTATGTATCGTTGCAATATGTTCTTGTAATCTTTCCTTTCATACTGCACCTTCGAATAGTTTCAATTCAATATTTTCAACCAGAATGCTATGTTTCTACATAAGTAAAAAGTTTATCATTTCACCAAGCCTTGCAGAGAAAACCAAAGAAGATAAAGCACGCAGAGAAATCAGCACAGCACCGTCACAAAGAAACTCATGGACGGAGTGATGATATTGATGAGAATACCCCTATCAGTGAAGTCGAAGGTCCAAATGTGTTTGAACGAGCAAAGGAGGAAATCGAAGCCCTTATTCAGACAATCCATCCTAAAAGGGATACAAGGAATGTTGTTTCCTCACCAAAGAAAGAAGGTGGATTATCACCATCTTTAGGCAGAGGGTTGAAGAAGTTGTGCTCCCCTCGAAGTCGTAACAAGGATGAACGATTAAATCGATGCAGCACATTTTTAGAGTAGCATTCTTGGAAATTTTTGGTCATGCATGTACTATTTGTTTATTACTCCCAGTGCGATATTTCCACAGAATCGTAGTTTGTTTGGACACAAGTGATATTTACATGTACTACACATATGCTACTACCGCTACATAATGATCAGCCTTATGAACCCTTCAGACTCGACAGGTGACCTTGCCATCCTTGTTTGGAAAGAGTAAACTGGAAACCTAGGAAACTATACTTGAAGAATAGCTCAAGTTTTTTGCAGAAAGCAAGAATCACACTGCCATCCCCGCATCTTATTTATGGTACGGTCGTGCTCTTTCCATCATCAATCCTACATGTGTGGTAACAATTAACGTATCAGAAACTCCAGTGGCTTTTCTCATTTGTCCCCCTGCATCACACACTCAAGAAATGAGGAACGGTGTAAAAGGTATGATATGCTTGAGAGGGCTTCGACAAAATCATACCTTTGAATTGAACAGAATTCGGAATTAAATTTCTCTAATTCTTGAACAATATCATTTTGTTGCTTGGCCCATTCTTCTCCTTCTTCTTCCCCATAATTTACGTTGTCTTCTATTAGTTTGTCCCACATGCTGAAATTCTCAGAGCACAGGTGTAAACCTTTCGTTTGAGATAAATTTTCAACCTTACGCTGCTTTATTATAGGGCTGCGGAATTTATCGGAGGAGTGTAGCATTTGTATTTCTGATGGAATCCTCGCCATATCTGCTTCAAGTTGAAGCCTTTTATCTTCAGGGCTAAGTTCGATTAAATCATCTACGTCAATCGTTTTATGGCTTCAAATAAGCTACCTTTACATAAGCCATGAGAAGCCAGCTTCCGCTTTATCACGGTTCCTGCATCGCTCAGTTTTCTTTTCTTTATTTTCTCAAAGAAATTATGCACGAATATTGGGTTCTTCTCCAGTGATTTGATCAAGAAAAAGATCACGTGTTTTTGCTTCATTTCAATGAGGCCCAGATGATGCTCAACAGTGGACAAATATTTATGATTATTTTCTTGTTGCTGTCTCAACATCAACACTTCTGTTTCCAATACTCTTTTCTATCAGTCCCAAGTTTCTCGAGCTCTGCCTCGACTCCATGTGCTTGGTGGAATCCTCTGAATTTTGAAGGGCTCTTTGTTGGTGCATCATTTGAGAATTGTGCTTCCTTCTTTTTATGTACTAAAGCAAGTGCTTATTTCCTTGCTGAAAGGATTCATTGGCAAATTCCCATTGTCCGAATCGATCTTTCTAAATCGCTGCATTTAATTCGTCACAGAGTTCCAATAAAGCTTCACATGTACTAGAGACCATAACAATCAAGCTAAGATATATACTCTTCCCAGGGAGAGCCGTTGAACTATACAGTACCCACGTGATTAAATGCAATACAATAGTGAAAATAAGAGACGATTTCTTCCACCAAAAATCAATTAAATAAAAAATTAAAAAAGGGCATAAAACTGGGATGAAAATCTGATAAAACTAAACTGAATGGAGATGACTGGAAACAAGATACTACATGCATATTTCTACTGATGACATTGATTTAGTGAATGATCAATTCACCTTCTACTCCCAAAATAATTCCGAGTACAGTGATAACAAACACAATCAAGCAGTTAGATATGCTAGTAAAAGAATGGATATACTGTAAATCAATCAATCAAGCCATTCGATATGCTTACGTAGGTATTAAGCTGACGAACAAAGCTAGAAAAGTTATTGTGCTTAAAGTCTTTAGGGAGCAAATCAACGGAAAACTTATGAGGATCCCAAACTACAAAACTAGCCCTTGTGCAGCTCTATGATATTATGGAGTCGGTTTTGGGATCATTAACCATATCAAACGTCTTCGTTAAAAATGACGGCGGCCCGGATTCTTGGAGTTCCTCCACTGGCTTTAGCATCTCTTCCGCCCATAAGTTTCCGCTGCCACCACGATGATTAGCTTCTTCTACAAGATCCAGAAATGGCTCTGCTTTCACAGTCATCAAGACTTGGTTTTTCTCGGTGCCTCCTAAACTATTTTCATCACTAGTCACCGCAGGCTCCATTTTCTTGTGAATTTGTTCGTGGGTTCGATTGGAATACCGCTCTCTCTCTCTTGTATAAATGCTCTATCTTAACCTTAATTTGGTTTTTTTTTTTTAAAATTACTAAATTCATTGTATTAAGTAAATCAAGGACTAAGTGGTACAATAAAACCTCGGTAAAATTAATAATGTTGAGCCCATTAAATTTTTTATTAATTTAAAGAGATATTAATAATTTATTATTTTAAATTGTAGTTTTCGATACAGCAAACATTGATTTGATTATATAAAAATCATTAAGGTTCATGTGGGGCCCGTGCTCCTGATTAATCTTTAATGACCAAACAACTAGGATTTATTAATGTAAATAGCGAAAGCGATTAAAAATTTTCCTTTTGGGCCAATAGAAATTTCGACATGACCTTCCTCGTAAGTAGGACATCCCAAAAATTTTCAAACAATACAAACAACATTTATATACTCGAAATAAAGTCATAACATCAATTCACAACCCTATAGCCGCACTGGCCAGGACTAAACACATATAGAGCCGGCAAGGCTCAATCACACAACTATCAATACAAAACATCATAACAATAACAGTACAGCTACACGGGGCATCTCCCCGGTAAATGTATAACTCCATAATATAATATATATATATCTGGGAACTCTCAACCATGACTCGACGATTGGGCACCACTACCTGACGCTCCACCAGACGCGTCAAATCCTCCTGGATAACCAGCTATGGCATCAAAAACAACCACAGCATAAAAAGAAACGAGGGGTCGGGCCCCAGTATGACGAACCAATAATATTACGACAAATATAACTGACATGAAATAAAATCAAGTAAAATGCAATGAAATGCAATGCAATGCGTGTCGGTAACAACAAAATAATGGATACCAAAGCGGAGTCCAAATGAAATGCATCAGCAACAAGAATAGTGGCCACCCGTGCCAGGACTGCAGCAACGTAATATCATGCCGCCCCTCATCCATGCACGTAGCATCGAGCGTACGGGAGCGACCCGCTCAGTCCTCATGCAAGTCATCAGGAGTGCTAATCCTACCCACCCACTCCATCGATGACGCAACAACTCGATAGATCAATATCAATAGCAATCAAAGGAGTCAAGGCTCGAAATGCTATGCCACAATAGTATCAACTCAAATAAATGCGTGAATGCAATCAAGTATTCACAGAAACACATAAGGCACGCCACAACTCATTACAAAGTACTTAACGTCATTTCACATCATATAGACGTCATAATAAAACAGTTCATGCGTACCTCAACTAACTTTAATTACCACAAAATATCTTAAATCCTCAAGAAAGTTCGGTAAATGCCAACTCAGACAAATCACCTGAATATTAATTTAAATGGTCTTATCATCATATAAAAATTCCAGAACCATTTAAATTCACTAAAAATCCAATTTCAACAATTTAGGCATTTTAAATTTCTAAATTCTCAATATTCGACTAAAATACCTAAAATCAATTATTTCTATTTTATCGTCGCAAAATATCGAACTAGTTGATACTCGATTTATTCATCTCATTAATTCAAAAATCTCTTATTAAATATTTTGAAATTTGTTCAATACCTTGAATCAACTCAAAGTTTGTACCTACATCCAAAAATATAATCAATATCAATATTGATATCAAATTTAACCAAAAATGGAGCACCCTTAAACAATTTCTGGAATAATAAATTATACTTCAATATATATACCAAAACGAAGCTTATGACCCAGAGAACAAAAGCCCTCAATCAATTTCCGAACTCTGGCGACGTACGGTGAGGATTCAGCGGAGATAGGGTGGCGGGTTTTCGAGAATCTCGATTTTTCCTATCAAAAGTGGTATCAACGGAAAGCTTTCGTCGAGAGGATTCCGAAACTATGCTTACTTTCGAAAAATGAGCACCAACGGCAAAGATACGGACGATCAAAGTAACGAGAAATTTTTTTGACATAGTAGAAGAAACTTTCGGCAAATGCATACAGGAGATTCACGATTCTTCTTTTTTTATTTTATTTTACTTATTATTTAACTTACTCCACTTTGGGCTGGGCCTTGGCTTTAATTTGGGCTGGGCTCTCACATTCTCCCCTACTAATAGAAGATTTCGTCCTCGAAATCTAGTATACACAACATTTATACAAAAGTGGTTTATAAACATTTACCACTGATAGTACATAGGGAAATCAGAATACATGGAATAAGTTATTATATTTGCAAACAAATGAGGCCATTCCTGACGCATTTTAGCCTCTAATTCCCATGTAGCTTCTTCTCTCCCATGTCTACTCCATTGCACCATAACCAATGGAATCGTCTTATTCCTAAGTTGTTTTTCTTTACGATCAAGAATTTGCACTGGATGCTCAACATAGCTAAGGGAACTATCCAACTCCACCTCATCAGTCCTCAAGACATGAGAAGGATCCGGCTCGTACTTTCGTAACATAGATACATGAAACACATCATGTATCGCAGACAAACTCTGTGGTAAATCCAAACGATAAGCCAAAGTGCCAATCCTCTCAACAATCGCATATGGACCAATATAACGCGGAGCTAGCTTCCCTTTGCGCCCAAATCTCGTAGTACCACGAAACGGTGATACTTTCAAGAAAACCTGATCGCCAACCTGAAATTCTAAAGGCCTACGCCTTTTATTAGCATAGCTGGCTTGACGATCCTGTGATGCTTTCATTCTTTTTCTAATCATTTCAACCTTCTCTTTCAATTCTTGTATAAATTCTGGCATTGACATCTGTCTTTCTCCTACATCTTCCCAGCATATCGGAGATCTACATTTTCTACTGTACAAGGCTTCAAATGGTGCCATTCCGATGGTTGCTTGGAAGCTGTTATTGTAAGAGAACTCAACAAGTGACAATGATTCCTGCCAACCACCCCTGAAATCCATCACGACTGCTCGCAACATGTCCTCGAGTGTCTGAATGGTCCTCTCAGACTGACCATCTGTCTGTGGGTGATATGCAGTACTCATCGCCAACTTTGAACCCAATGCTGATTGCAAACTACCCCAAAACTTCGAAGCAAACCTGGGATCACGATCTGATACTATGGTTACAGGCACACCATGCAATCTCACCACATGATCGATGTACATTTTTGCCATTTTCTTATAAGTACAAGTACGATCATAAGAAATAAAATGGGCTGATTTAGACAATCTATCAACAATCACCCAAATCGTATCACAACCACGATTAGAACGAGGTAGGTGTGTCACAAAATCCATAGCAATGTGCTCCCAATTCCATTGTGACACTTCAAGACTATGTAACATACCACCAGGTCTCATTCTCTCAGCTTTAACCTGTTGGCACGTCAAACATCTAGCCACAAAGTCAGAAATCTCTTTCTTCATACCTTCCCACCAGTAATGGGATTTCAAGATATGATACATCTTTCTGATTTCAGGATGAACACTGTGTCGACTACAATGAGCTTCTCGAAGTATAGCTTCTTTTAAGTCTATCAAATTTGGAACCACAAGTCTACCATTATAGCGTAGACATCCATCAGAAGCAACACTGAACTTGTCTGATTGACCTGTCTGAGTCAATTCTTTCAATCTATGAACATGTGGATCAGTTCTCTGTGCTGCTTTGATTTTAGAAACAATCTGTGGTTCAACTTGTATAGATGAAACTATAAAGTAGTCGCCCTTAGACTGATAAGTCCATCCTGAAGTTCCCAAATGCTCATGAACCTTTGAAATAGTCAAAGATGCCAACATTTTAGGCTGAACCTTTCTGCTCAAAGCATCTGCAACTTGATTCATTCGCCCTGGTTGGTACTAGATCTCACAATCAAAGTCCTTAAGTAATTCCAACCATCGACGCTGTCTCATATTTAAGTCGGACTGTGTGAAAAGATACTTCAGACTCTTGTGATCAGAATAAATCACAAACTGTTCTCCGTACAGATAATGACGTCATATCTTCAATGCAAACACAATGGCAGCTAACTCCAAATCATGAACTGGATATCGAGTCTCATGTGGCTTCAACTGACGAGATGCATAGGCAATCACTCGTCCATTTTGCATCAAAACACAACCCAGTCCATTTAGGGAAGCATCTGTACAGACAACAAATCCACCTGAGCCTGAAGGCAAAGCTAACTCTGGAGATGTGGTCAACTTTTCTTTCAAAGTCCGAAAACTAGACTCACATTCTGCAGTCTATACAAAACGTCGATCTTTCTGTGTCAACTGGGTCATAGGCCTAGCTATTCTAGAAAATCCTTCAATGAAACGCATATAGTACCCAGCTAATCCCAAAAAGCTTCGAATCTCAGATACATTGGTTGGTTTAGGCCAATTGATAACAACTTCAACTTTATTAGGATCAACAGATACTCCTTGTGCAGATATAACATGGCCTAAAAATAAAACTCTGTCCAACCAAAACTCACACTTAGAAAATTTGGCATACAATTGCGCTTCTTTGAGTGTTTGGAGAACTAATTTCAAATGTTCTTCGTGTTGTTTCTTTGATCTGGAATAAATCAAGATGTCATCAATAAAGGACGATAACAAATTTATCTATGAATTCCCGGAACACACGATTCATTAAATCCATAAAAACCGCTGGAGCATTAGTCAAACCAAACGGCACGACTAGGAATTCATAGTGTCCATAACGTGTCCGAAATGCTGTCTTAGGAACATCTTCCTCTCGGACTCTAAGCTGATGGTATCCGGAACGAAGATCAATCTTGGAATACACAGAACTACCCTGCAACTGATCAAACAAGTCGTCAATACGCGGCAAAGGATACTTATTCTTCACAGTAGCCCGGTTTAACTGCCGATAATCGACTCACATTCTCATCGTTCCGTCTTTCTTCTTTACAAACAATACTGGAGCTCCCCAGGGCGACATACTGGGTCTGATATAGCCTTTCTCCAGTAAATCCTGTAGCTGTTCCTTGAGTTCTTTCAACTCTGTTGGAGCTAAACGATATGGTGCTCTAGAAATAGGATTTGTCCCTGGCATTAATTCAATGCTAAGATCTATTTCCCTTTGAGGCGGAAAGCCTGGAATCTCATCAGGAAATACATCTGGAAAATCCTTGACAACGGGAATGTCTGAAACTTTCAATCGTTCTTCCCGTGTTGCATCAAGAGCATAGATCAAAAATCCTTCATTGCTGATCGACAACAACCTGAACATTTCCATTGCAGATACTAATGGAATTCGAGACTGTGAATCATAACCATAAAAATTCCATTTGCTGCCATAATATGGTCTAAATCTGACAACTCCATGGAAACAATCCACAGTGGCTCGATAATTCGTCAACACATCCATACCCAGAATACAGTCAAAATCAGTCATGGCTAATTTGATTAGATTTGTTATCATAATATTACCCTCAAATCTAATCACACAGTTCAAAACTATCTCACGGGACATCACATATACACCGGAAGGAGTAACAACTGACACAGTATCCAACAAAGGAATAGTAGCAATCTCATGCTCATCAACAAATGCAGCAGATAAAAATGAATGAGATGCTCCTGTGTCTATCAATATGCGTGCAGGATAATCAAAAACATAACAAATACCTGCAATCACTCCTCCTGGTGCATCCTGAGCCTGGTCCTGAGTCAAAGCATGGACTTGGGCTTGCTGTGGCCCTGGAAATGGCTGCTGAATAGGACCTCTGGGAGGTGGGTAACTGGACTGCTGAAATGATGGAGTAGGAGCATATGGTCTAAAGACTGGTCCACGGGGAACTTGACCAAGCTGCTGTGGCTGGAACTGCTGTCTCCCTGCACTAGGACATACCCTGGCGTAATGTCCAACCTGACCACAATTATGACAAGTCCCCTGAACTCCTACACACTGGGAACTAAAATGTCGACCACCACATCGATCACAATGCACAGTGCTAGACGACCCAACAGAACCTCCCCCTCGTGCACTGCCTGAACTGGAAGAGCTGGATTGAGACTTCTTCTTGAATTGCTTTCCTTTTACTTTGTACCTCTGCTGTTTGGGTTGTTGGTATGACTGTATAGGCTGATATGGAGGTAAATCCACTGGCATTGACATACTACTCCCAGATCCCTTAGAAACAGATGATGGACCTGGCTGTGGGTCTCCTCTGAGCAAACTTGCTTCAATTTTCTTCGCCTTTTCCACTGCTTGAATATACGTATTAGGCGATCCAGTCATTACCAAAGTATGAACAGTCCGCTGCAACCCGTGCAGAAAACGTGATAGTTTAGCCTGATCATTCCTAGCAACATGTGGAACATATGGCAAAAGAGCAGAAAACTGTGAAGCATATTCCACCACTGATGTGTTGCCCTGCACCAACTGATTGAACTCTTCTTCTTTAGCAGCATAATATGATGGTGGTGCATATTCTTGGGTAAAGTGAGCACGAAAAGCATCCCAAGTAATAATTTCACCAGAGTCCTTCATTGCTTCCTCTGTGGCTTCCCACCAGAGTTGTGCTCGATCTTTAAGTTGGTAGATGGCAAGCTTCAATTTAATATCTTGGGAATACTCCAACAAATTAAATAGACGATTTATACTTTTCAGCCATCCTGCTGCTTTTTCTCCGCTCTCGTTGCCAAAGAATTTTGGAGGACGTAATTCTTGAAACTGAGAAATTATTAACTGCATTCCTCCAACTTTCTGTGTCAGCTGTTCCACTTCTTGCTCTATCGCTACCTGTCTAGCTCCAGGTCTTTCAGGTCGAGGAGGTTCTTCAACATTTTGAGCGACTTGTCCTCGAGGTCGACCACGTCTACCTCTAATGATATCTGCAAGTCCTCGAACATTTTGCGCCTCAGATTCTTGCGCTATTTCTTTTCCTTTTCTACCTCTTCCTCCAGGTGCCATTCTGCAAGATACGAGGATTAAATCCACAGGCAGATAACAGGTAAAAAAAAGTTATAGGCAATTTCGAAATTACAAACCATGCCTAATCAGCTAGTCGTTCTAACGCATGTAAATTCAAGCAAATCACACCAAATAATTCAAATAAGAGCAAATAGTCAAACACATGCACAATCATGTTATTTGTGTCTAGACTCAAGTGCCCTAGACTCTAATTCGAGCATATCCCAGTTATGTTCTGATACCAACTGTGGGGGCCCGTGCTCCTGATTAATCTTTAATGACCAAACAACTAGGATTTATTAATGTAAACAGCGAAAGCGATTAAAAATTTTCCTTTTGGGCCAATAGAAATTTCGACATGACCTTCCTGTAAGTAGGATATCCCAAAAATTTTCAAACAACACAAACAACATTTATATACTCGAAATAAAGTCATAACATCAATTCACAACCTTATAGCCGCACTGGCCAGGACTAAACACATATAGAGCCGGCAAGGCTCGATCACACAACTATCAATACAAAACATCATTACAATAACAGTACAGCTACACGGGGCATCTCCCCGGTAAATGTATAACTCCATAATATAGTATATATATATATCTAGGAACTCTCAACCATGACTCGACGATTGGGCACCACTACCTGACGCTCCACCAGATGCGTCAAATCCTCCTGTATAACCTGCTATGGCATCAAAAACAACCACAGCATAAAAAGAAACGAGGGGTCGGGCCCCAGTACGACGAACCAGTAATATTACGACAAATATAACTGACATGAAATAAAATCAAGTAAAATGCAATGAAATGCAATGCAATGCGTGTCGGTAACAACAAAATAATGGATACCAAAGCGGAGTCCAAATGAAACGCATCAGCAACAAGAACAGTGGCCACCCGTGCCAGGACTGCAGCAACGTAATATCATGCCGCCGCTCATCCATGCACGTAGCATCGAGGGTACGGGAGCGACCCGCTCAGTCCTCATGCAAGTCATCAGGAGTGCTAATCCTACCCACCCACTCCATCGATGACGCAACAACTCAATAGATCAATATCAATAGCAATCAAAGGAGTCAAGACTCGAAATGCTATGCCACAATAGTATCAACTCAAATAAATGCGTGAATGCAATCACGTATTCACAGAAACACATAAGGCACGCCACAACTCATTACAAAGTACTTAACGTCATTTCACATCATATAGACGTCATAATAAAACAGTTCATGCGTACCTCAACTAACTTTAATTACCACAAAATATCTTAAATCCTCAAGAAAGTCGGTAAATGCCAACTCAGACAAATCACCTGAATATTAATTTAAATGGTCTTATCATCATATAAAAATTCCAGAACCATTTAAATTAATATTCAGGTGATTTGTCTGAGTTGGCATTTACCGGACTTTCTTGAGGATTTAAGATATTTTGATTTAAATTCACTAAAAATCCAATTTCAACAATTTAGGCATTTTAAATTTCTAAATTCTCAATATTCGACTAAAATATCTAAAATCAATTATTTCTATTTTATCGTCGCAAAATATCGAACTAGTTGATACTCGATTTATTCATCTCATTAATTCAAAAATTCCTTATTAAATATTTTGAAATTTGTTCAATACCTTGAATCAACTTCAAAAGTTTGTACCTACATCCAAAAATATAATCAATATCAATATTGATATCAAATTTAACCAAAAATGGAGCACCCTTAAACAATTTCTGGAATAATAAATTATACTTCAATATATATACCAAAACGAAGCTTGTGACCCAGAGAACAAAAGCCCTCAATCAATTTCCGAACTCCGGCGACGTACGGTGACGATTTAGCGGAGATAGGGTGGCGGGTTTTCGAGAATCTCGATTTTTCCTATCAAAAGTGGTATCAACGGAAAGCTTTCGTCGAGAAGATTCCGAAACTATGCTTACTTTCGAAAAATGAGCACCGACGGCAAAGATACGGACGGTCAAAGTGACGAGAAATTTTTTTGAGAAAGAAGAAGAAACTTTCGGCAAATGCATACAGGAGATTCACGATTCTTTTTTTTTATTATTATTTTACTTATTATTTAACTTACTCCACTTTGGGCTGTGCCTTGGCTTTAATTTGGGCTGGACTCTCACAGTTCACTAGTACATATATGTTTTTAAAAAATAAATAAGTGATATTCATTGTTTTAAATTATTAAATAATATTCATTTTATTGATTATTCAAATAAAATTCACTATTTAATATGACCACAAATCAGTTGGAACCAATTATATTAGAAGAAACTATATAGCGACAATTTCTATTCATAATTGTTTTCCAATTCGATAAAGAGACGCCAAATCTTTGGAATCAAGGCATAACCAGAAAAGTTTAATCTGGTGGGAAAAATCTTATTCAAAATAAACATAAAAATACAAAAATATAACATATAATTTTAATTTTTAGGATAAAAATAAAAAATTATTAAAACTATATAATAGAATTTTTCTTAAATCGGTAATTTTTTAAAATCAGGATTGGATCAAAATAAAAAACTATTAAAAATATAATATATAATATAAAATATATAATATAATTTTTCTTAAATCCGTAATTGCCTAATTGGTGAAATCAGGATTCGAACTACATTCTACTAAATATTTCTTTTTTGATTGTTTCAAAGACACAATCAATAAGTATCTCCACCAAAAATATGAACATATTGAAAATAAACACACCAAGTGAATTTATAATCAACGACAAAATCCAGAAAACTAGTAAAAGGAATAAATATTTTTGAGGTCATACAAAGAAATAATAACAAAATAAAAGTGAGACTAGGTTTATTCGGTCCATAATTCTTTTGGGGCTCTGTTTGGAATGCATTATGAAAAGTTAGATATGAAATCTAATTACATTTAAATTTCAACAAAAAAAAAATAATCAATAATAAAATCATATTTATATTTAATTCTAAATAATTATTAATTTATAATAATGACCTAGAAAAAATATTATTTTATTCATATTATTAATAACATCAGTAATTAATTTATAGATGTTTTATTGTATATTACAAGTAGCAGATAAAAAAATCGATTACATTAATTTCCTTAAACTAGAATAAATCATGTACGTAAAATCCAACAAAATTGAGTACCAAAGTACGAAATTATTGCTAGCTAGGAGTAGTTGATGATATGATATGACGACTTTTGGATGAATTTGGTGTGATTAGTCAACGAGCCACGTCATCAAGAGCCCTCGTGACTCTTTCTTTGAGACCAGACAAGTCAGATTCATCACCCTACAAGAAGATGCATAAAAATCGACAAGAATGGTCGTAAATTCAGTATAATTTAATTAAATAATATTTTTTTTTAAAAAAAACATAGATAATTATTAATATTTTTGTTTTCAGTTAAAAAGAGTGCTTTGTAAAACGTTGATAATAACATAAAAATCGTCTTAAAATTGTAATCTTGAGCGATATTCTCTGTACAAATTAACCTCAAATATGCATACCTCAATCTTCAGTCTTAATACCACGCAGTGCACTAACGTTGATTCTACTGGTCTTGTGTTGGATTCTAAAGACTGTAACCCGACATTATTTTGCTGTTTTATAAACTCCAGGATCCGAATAACCAAATCTACCATGTTGCATTCTCCTCGTACTGTAACTCTCAAACCCAAGATTCTTGCTTCTGATGTCTGTTCCGAAGCTTGGTTGATCTCAACATTTAGCCTTTGATCTTGAGCTGAAGAAAAGCGCCACACCATGGCTTCTCCTTGGCTCAAAAGAGATGCTTCCAGTTCCTGGTTTCTTTTACTGAGTTCTGAAACTTGAGATATCAATGAGCCCAAGTACTGAGTCGTGCTGCTAAGAATTGAGGTCTTATCCTTCTGCGGGTAATTTTTTTTTTAAACATCCTTTGAAGTGTATATATACAAGGGATAAACCCAGGAATTTGAATTAGAACAGTGAAAATAATGCATAGTGTAATGTTCTAGACATACCTTTGATCCTGCAGGGAGCAATGATCTCAATACTTGAAAGACCTCATTCAACTTTTCACGTCTTTTCCTTTCTGATATCATATGGTGCAACCGAGTAGCCGGGGGACGGTTTTCTTGAGTCTGATTTTCTTGTCTTCTGCTCATACTCAAGTTTCTGAAGAACACAACAGCTCTTCTTAACGTGTTATGTTTAGGGTTCATCGAAGCCGATGGAGCCAAACTCTTTGTATATCTTTGAAATGCAGTCGGTCTATTCTTTACGGGACTAATAGATGGTAAATTTAGTGGATTTTGCTGAGAAGTAGAGGAAGAATTAGTGGAGGAAGGAGAAGATAAGACAGCAAGAATTGCCTTTTGTATTGCATCATCTTCACTCTCTATGGTAGGAAACTTCGTGTACCGAATTTGCCTCAAGGCTTGTATCGCGAGCTGATGAGGGTCATAAGATGTGTCTGGTGCCAAATTTACTGGTTTTGGTGCATTTCCAACAAATGGAAATGATGATTCTTGGATAACTGCTTGTTTTAATTTTGCGGGTTCAGCTTGCACGGCAGAAATAGAGGGAATATTGCTCAAAACTTGAGGCGAATATTCAGGGCTATCGAATGACAATGATCTTAATGATGAAGAAGAAGACGAAGGCTGGATTGGATCCGCAGGCTGAGGACGCGTTACTAATTCTCTGGAGAAGTGCATTGGGAATAAATTTTTCATTTCCATTTCCAGGTCCGCCTTTAAGGGGGGAAAAACTAGTGTTAATCTCGATCGATCATACATAAAGTGCAGCACCGTATTTCAAAACTTGGTGCAGACAAGAATTTAAAGATTTCTTTTTATTACCGTAGGTTGATGAAGCATTCCTATCTCAATCTCTCCGCTGGCACACCCCATGAAAACTGCGGTCTGTACATAATAAAATTAAAACATGAACCTAAAAAAAGGGAAAAGAAGATCAGCTGAGGAAATAATTACCTTAATCCTAGCTTCCTGATAAAATTGGAGCTGCACTTCACTTGCTGTCATCCTTTGAAGTTCCTCTATCTTAAACTCCGTGTAAGGAAGATTGTTCTTAAACGAAAACCCTGGAATCCGGCTGAAAAGAAAAAGCGCTCGTACATATTGGCTTCATCGATACATATATTTAACTTCAAAGCATTAACCAACAATTTGATGAAGAAAATGTACGTGCACAGTTTAACCATTAATTTGCACCATTAATTATCTAATCCACAGCATACCAACTATCAATATAGTTAATCGATTCCGAGTAAGCATCGAAAAGGCTTCTGGCATGGCTTCCAGTGGACGAGCTCGGTCGCTGGCTGCTTGTTTCTTGGTATATTCGATCCAAACAATATAAGCAACTGCAAAACGAAACGGGCAGGTTCAGGAGAACGTCATGAGATACAAAGTACTACTTCCTTCGAGTATAATCATGTGAATCATTTCTTACTTGGCTGGTTGAGCTAATTGAGACCATAGGCAAATGTAAGAACAACCAAAAGACTGGATCGCATGACGAAGAAAAGCGGCGCGGCGGCCTTCATCGAGGAGAAAAACGAAGTCCATTAATCATGCACATTTATGGAAGTCTGGTCTGAGCTTAACAGGATCACACCTTTAATCTTTTGATTCATCCCAAAAACTCCTACTGCTTCATGCATCAATCAACCTAGACCCTTTAAAGAAACCAAAGGATCTGTCAATGATGAGACAGTAAATTTAGAAAGGAGGGCTCATTTATATGTTGCCATGAAATACAGGCCGGAAGATCATTAAACAGATCCCTTATAAAAAGAATCCCCGAGTATTAAATATTATATATTTATCAATATTAAGAAAGGGAAGTCGGAACATGAGAAGTGTAGCAAAGAGGTAATGGAGATGTGACAACGGGGTAGAAAATTAAGCGCATAATGGTCAAAGCTCGTTCATCGTGTTGAATTGATCGGTCAAGATGGGAAGGTAAGGGGTTCTTGTGTAATTTCATTATTTTTGTGGTATTTGGATTTGGAGATGCAGGAGAGATGGCTAGCTACTTAAAAGCTAATTCCACTCGCTTTCGGGCGTGTTTGAAACTTCTAAAAAACCTGATCTTCCAATTGTTAAAAAAATTAGTAGCTTCTATTTAATTTAATCAAAATCTTAAAACTATCTGATAGCGATTTTGATTTTTTTTAAAAGTGATTACGATATTTTGATAAATAAATGAAAATATCTTAATTTGAACACTCTTATCCTCGATAATTTTGAAGATATTAAGAGATGAATATGGTAGAAGGTCTACCTACGGTCTTACACATTTATATTCGTGAGACGGATTGATCCGGTCTATAATACTTTTGAGATTAAAAAAAATATTTTTCATAAGTTCAGGTCGAATATGAGATATGTTTAATAAAATAACATGTGTGATGTTTCATAAATTTTTTTGTGATTTTTAAAAAATGAATCCTCAAGATGAATTGCTTGAATCGAGCAAATATATCAACTTCGCTTAATGTATTAATCTTCTTTGAAGTAACGACAAAATGATGATATAAGATGGCTCAATCTGTGTTCCAAATTGTAGACATGACTATATCTTCGATTCAATATAAAATAATTACTAGTCTTTTTTCATCGAGGAACTTCCATTTTTTAAGCTAAAAGAAAAATTGACTAACCTTAGCTTGTACTTGTGACCTAAGTAAAAGTGTTCACGTTCACACATATTTTTCGCAATGTCATCTAAGTATTGACTCCAACCAATAAATTAGTTTTATATATATATATATATATATATATATATATATATATATATAAATTTTTTCAGAATACAAAATTGAAGCCTATTATTTCAGAAATCAAGTTTGAACGAATTAATAAACATTATTGTTCGACAGTGTGAACCCTTATATGTATGTTAAAGTGTGCAAGTAAATTTTTTATATTATATTATATTATATTCCAAGTGGCTTTAGTTATGGCACTTAAGTTATATTTTAATTTATAAACAAAATCTATTTAGACTGAATTTTGTTGATTGAATATTTAGTTTAATTATATCAACTATCATTATTGACTAGTAGAAATTTCACTAGCTCGAGTAACATAGATCGATATGCTATATATTGAAACAGCTTTAATCTTAGGAATAATTATATTCTAATCAAGTGGAGACTATCTGGGTTAATTCCAAGAATTTGATCATTTGTCGTAATTAATTATAATAAAATAATATTTGTTTTCGATCAATAGATTTTATTTGGGCAGAGATAATTACTTCCGTCTTGGTCAAAATAATATGACACCTGCTTTGATTTTATTTTATTTTTTCTCATTATTATTTCCAAAAAAAATGCATCAACTAAGATTATTTTTCTTTATTTAAGAGACAAGGGAATGAGAATCATGCATTCATCATTATCTCCAATTCACCCGAAATTAATTTCAATAGGTCAAAAATTTATAAAAAATTATTATTTCTGACATAAATTTTTGTTTAATCCATATCCATTTTCATTAAACAAGATTTATACTTGAATTTGTTTGATGAAAGTCAGATTAAACCAAATTTGTACCATACTTTGGATTAATGCTTTTCTAAATTGTTTTAAAAGGTGGTTAGGTTATTTTTTTTTACCAATACTCATGAAAAGACAAGCAAGTGCAAGGAATCGAGGAGAATTATAGAAATATTTCATCATATTCTATACATAGTATATACTTTTTTTAAAATTAAAAAAAAATAAAAAGAAGGCGTGCAGTAGGTAAGAATATTGGATTTTATATTGTTATTTGAATAGATTGCCATTCGCACAACTTTTTGAAGTGCAAACCACTTTTTTTTATTAAACAAATTAATGCGTTGGACCAATAAAATTATATAATGACGTGCATCAATTACAACTAAATTGTGAATACTAGGCAACATTGAAAATTCTTTGGCCCGGTGACAATATCATTTTGGGATCAAACATTGTTTTCCTTTTCTGAAATATGCTCCATTTAGAGCCAAAATGCTTCACCCAATCTTCCTTGGATTTAATATAAGGAAGATATTGCTTCACCTTGATCCCAGCCTTCTCAGATAATCTCAGTATCTCATTGTTTAATTCATCGAACTTTTCGAATGTGTTTGGATTACTCGAATGGAGCAATCCAATAGTATAGAACACATCTTCATCTGGTATAACAGAAGACATTCGATCGTCCCATCTGTGTGTGTGTGTTTTTATTCAACAATTACTATACTTTAGCTCATGAGAAAAAAATAATAAAATAATAGTGAGAGATGTAAGTATGATTACTTATTTTTGTTAAGTGGGTAGAAAATGTAGAGGCCTTTGGTATCGTTGAATCTATGAATCATGTCGACTAAAATTTGAGAATTGAAATCTTGAATCCGAGACTTCGGTAGGAAGAGATTCAGCCATGGATGTGCTTGGATTGTTTCGGGGTTATCCAAATCTCCAACTCGGGTGAGGAAATCAAAAATGGGGACATCTTTGTTGAACGCAATACCAGGAATGAAGTTCAACTCTCGGAGCAATCGTTGAAATTCCTACCAACAACATAAGTGAAAATGTAGGAACAATTATAGTTTGATGTTTTAATTTTTTCCAAATTTTTTTATGTGATAAAACTTGTTTTTCATGTTGGTTAAGGCCAAAAATTATAGCTGCTCAAACTCGATTAATAAACATGAACACGGAACAACGAAAATAAAACTTTTACCTCGTCGATGGTACTTGCACTTTGATCGTCATAATACTTAACCAATTCTATGGTGTAGAGGAGACCTTTGTTCTTCAAGAACGAAGTGACGCTGTTTCGATCAGAAGTTGATGAAGAGAAAGATGGCCAACTATTGGGAGTGGTCTCACTTGCAACAATGAAACCTTCCACGTAGTTTGGGGAACTACTTGAGATGAGATGTTCTTGGTCCCTAGTAAATATGGAAAAATCGCTATACAACAATCTCACCCATTTTACCTAGGAAAATAATAACAAGAATTTATTAATAAGAAACTCGTATGTGTTTATGTCGTATCCAAATTTAAACTCAAATTCTGCAAAAATAATGTAATTGAGATGACCAGATTATTGAATAGTATAGATTTCAAGTTTGAAATTAAAAATTTCAAAAAAAGTGAAAACAAACATACACACATATATATAATAAAATTGATCAGTTTATAATTTGTAATATTATTCCTACGAATTCGCAATTATATGTCAAAGCAAATCTTATGATAATCAAAGTATATATATATATGTATGTGTGTGTACATATATGAATCATCACTCACTCTTGTCGGTGCTTTTTTAAGGATAATTCTTGCTCTTGTGATGATGCCAAATTGCCCCAGTCCTCCTAGAACTCCAAAAAATAGGTCCGAATTCTTTGTTTTGGAGCAAGTGATAAAGGTCCCAGTACCTAAATATCGAACATATCACAAAGCAACAAATATCATTCAAACAATGAATTTTTACATACACACACACACACACACACACAGAGAGAGGCATATGTGTGTGTGTATTTATATTTGCATGTATACCTGTTATGACATCAAGTTCAAGAACATTGCTAATGAGAGGACCATGTAAAAATGCTTGCCCACCAATTCCCGCATTAGAAAGTGTTCCACCCACAGTTAAGTATACATAATCAGTCCAAGATACAGGCATGAGGCCGTGCTTCAACGTCTCGTGCAAAACATCGATCCATAACTGCTCACCTCCAACATCTGCATAAAACCCTAATGAAGGATTGAAAGAAACCCTAATTCTGACTCCGATTTCACCCAAAGATTTCATATTCACAACCACTCCATTACTTGCCATGGCCTGTCCCCTAACAGAATGTCCATTGCCTCTTGCAGCAATGGTAAATGGCCTAACATTATTGATTGACGATTTAATTAGGTCGGTAATATCATTAATTCATAAAGGATAAAGAACCGCTGAAGGGTTTTGGTGAACAATATCTCCATAGTCGGTGGAAGCTAATCGAACCGCTTCAGAGTCGTTACGAATACTATTTATGGCATGGAGTGATTGTGCAGCTGTCTTGCTTAGCTTTTCCTTGGCCTCAGAAAATATCAATAGATTGCTGAGCGTGATGATCAAAAAGATTAAATTTGAAAGGATTGAGAAAGAGTGAGCCATAAATTTTTAGGAGGAGAGATGGGGAGAAAATTATGTTGGGTTAATGGACTGGTGACATACTTTGCAAAGATTTATGAGCTTAATTTGACATATACAATTATAAAGTTTGTGTGGAAAAAAGGAAGAGGATATGAATCTTCTGTTATATATATATATATATATATATATATATATATATTTAGTGCATTGAAAATCAACTTAATTGTGTGATAAATTTCGTTAAATATTGAACAAATTATGTTAATACACTTTGTTATAATCCATCTTTCCATTCCAGTAATTTCGATTAATTAAAAATATAAATGATGATTTTTTTACTTATAAATACATGGAGCGTTAATTTTTAAATAATTTTCAACAATCCGGAACAAGATTTTTCTTACTACATATATATAGATGCCATAACAAGAAAGCAAGTATATCGGCTCTAAATCAATTCCTTATTTTGCCATAAAATATGTAAATTCAATTTTCGATTTTTTGATTGGCCATTGACTGTTATTATATCTATGTGGTCATTTATGTAGTGATTCAAGAATGAAGTATTTGGGGGAAAAAAAGCATTGAAAACTGAATTAATTTTAATCAAAAAGGCCTTTTATTTTCAAGAAGAAAGCCAGCTCGTCCGTTCAAAATGACTCCAATGGACCGAACAAAGAATTTCGGTAATCGATTTAAGGTTTTGAATTGTACTATCTGTGGCCGATTTCAGTCTGCAATGGAACAGGTCGAAACCGACTTCAAAATTTACATTGGAGACAGTTTTCAAAAATTAAAATAAATATGATGAGATTATTTTGCTAACTATGAATCAAAATTTGTATTGTTTTCCACTTCTGAAATGTCTTCCATTTAGAGCTAAAATGCTTAATCAAATATCTCCTGGATTGAAGTAAGCAAGAAGATACTGCTTCACCTTTGATGCCGCATTCTCACACAGTTGCAATATTTCATTGTTTAATTCGTCAAACTTCTTTGAAGCTGGCGGTTCATTTGTATGCATGAGGCAATATTTATACTTCAACTTCGGAGGAAAAAATTGAAAATGATGATGACATGCACGCCTTACGTGCACCCCACAGAGCGAGGGACCTGCAAGCGATACCCGCCAGGATGAACTTGGAACATTTTGTGATTAAGATTTTACTTGTTTCTTTTAAATGGGTTGAAAAAGTAAAAGTCTCCGAAAATGTGAGTATAATAATAATGCTGCAACTCAAATATTTTAAATATCATGTTCCGATTCTATACAAAATATGAAAATATTGATCTAAAATTAGGTTTTCTTTAATTATTGACGCCACAATAATTAGGTAAAAGAGACTTTTCCTCTAGTAAGGACTTTATTTTTTATTTTATTTTTTGGTGTAATAATTACTTGACATAAATAGATTATTGTATTTAAAATTAAATACGTTCCATTCAAAACATAGTAATTCCAAATTTCCATTGCTTTGACCACGATTTAATGCATCTGTAACCTACTCAATTCAAGGAAATCAAAATTTTATTCCAAAAAACTTTTCATTAAAATTAATTTACACTTTTATTTTTTGAAAGAAATATATTTATTTTGTAGATAAAAATATTTTAAAAAATTGTATCAGAGTATGACATTTATTCTCTATACACTACAATCTAATAATAAAATGTTTTTCCAAAAATTCTGAGAGTAAACGCACTAAAAAACCCTCAATTGAAGCAACGAGATTCTAATACCTGACAAAAATTCAAATGGCTTTCCAAGAAAGTAAAAGGCAAAAATTCATATATTTTTCTGAAAAATATAACTAAATTTTGTACTAAATATATAAGTCATATATATATATATATATTCATCAAATTTTTTTTTAAAAAAATTCTAGCTATATCAATTAAATCCATTGACTCGAATTACACATGAAAATCGTATGAGCAGATATTGATAATAAAAACACAAATTAATCGTCACCAAATCGGGAAAACTCACCCCTATATATAATTAATCGCACATGCATTGAATGATGAACATGATGCCTCCTCATGACCAAAAATGTGCAGCATGCACTCGCCTCCGGAAGAGGTGCGACGCGGATTGTTTGTTTGCGCCACATTTTCCGGCTGAAAAGGCTGAAGATTTCGAGAATGTTAACTGGCTTTTTGGAGCAAACGTCGTTAACATACTGGGTTCTGTTTCAGAAGGGGAGAGAAGCAAAACTGCTGAAACCATGATGATTGAGGCCAGAATTAGGCGAGAGAACCCAGTCCATGGTCCACTGGTAATAGAGAAAAGGCTGCGAGATGAAATTGAGATGCTTCAAAAGGAGAAGGAAGTAGTTCAGAATCAACTTGATTTCTATAACTCAAAGGGGAAGGTGAAGGGGAAGGGGAAGGGGAAAGGCAAAGTTGGTTGACATTATACATAATAATAATAATAATAATAATAATAATAATTGTGTCATTCAATTAAGTAAATTGGTAATGTAATTTGGTTTGATTGTGAGTTTGATTTTATAAATAATCAAAATCAATCTTCGTCCAAACTATTTTTATCCTCCTTTAACAATTTTAGTGATCGATCTTCGGTCGTTCGCAATTTTCTGATAAAGAGACCGATTTTTCGATCTTTGATTCACCGCATATGGCTGACGCGGAGTCAATCATTGTGACACCTGTTGGGAAATTACCCCGAAGCGATGCCGACCCGATGATAATATATTGCCGAAAAATTTGCGGAATAAAATAATCAACAAGGACACAAAGATTTAAGTGGTTTACCCAAGATAGACTACGTCCACGGAGCTACTGCAGATCTTTTATAACAGGAGAAATATTACAACAAGTGTATACAACAATACACTAAATATCTCACACTCCCAACCCGAGTATACCGAGAAAATAATTTCTCTAACTCACACAAAAAAAAACTCTCTTTTATTTCTCTTATTTATAAAGCTTAAGAGCTTCTGGGATGATTTTACAATGCAGGTTACGCACTTATTTATAGGGAAAATGATATCGTGTGAACAAAAAAGAAGCATTATTTCATTTCGACAGCCTCCAATCAACCATTCAAATTTGACACGTTTTGGTATTAAATGCATTGGCCCTACTTTTACCTAACATTTCTCCCACTTGAAGACTTGATTTCAATCATGTTTTCACACTATCAGTGCAGCAGCTCATATCTCCAATGTTACTCCTGGAGACCAACTGAAGTCGAACACAACTTCAGTTTGTCAGTGGTTACTGTCTTCGTGAGCATATCAGCTGGATTTTTACTTCCAGGAATCTTCTCCAGCATAGAGACTCCGTCTTCCAGCATCGATCTGATGAAATGGTACCTAACCTGTATATGCTTTGTATATGCTTTGTCCTAGCATGATAAACAAGATTTTTTGCTAAGTGAATAGCACTCTGACTGTCACAGTATAACGTGCTACCTTCAAGCTTCTGACCCAATTCTTCCAGAAAGAATTTCAACCATATCATCTCCTTGCTAGCTTCTGTAACTGCAACATACTCAGCCTCAGTAGTCGAAAGCGCAACAATCTTTTGCAGCTTAGACACCCAGCTTACAACTGTACCACCTAATGTGAACACATATCAAGTAGTACTTTTCCTGCCATCCAGGTCACCACCCATATCAGCATCGACAAAACCCTGTAAGCCCAATTTTGACCTCCTGAAGCATAAAGAACAACTAGCACTACCTTTCAAATACCTGAGAATCCACTTAACTGCTTCCCAGTGTTGCTTTCCTGGATTACTCATAAACCTGCTCACGACTCCCACTGCACGTGCTATGTCTGGTCTTGTACACACCATTGCATACATGAGGCTTCCGACAGCAGAAGCATAAGGAACCTTATTCATATAAGCCTGCTCCTGCTCCGTCGATGGTGATTGTGCTTTGGTTAGTTTGAAATGACTAGCCAAAGGAGTACTCACATGTTTAGCTTCATCCATGTTAAATCTGCTAACTACATTTTTCACGTACTCTTCTTGAGACAACTTCAAGAATCCATTCACCCGGTCTCTTAAGATCCTCATTCCAAGGATTTGCTTTGCAGCACCCAAATCCTTCATGGAAAATTCCTTTGATAAATCTTTTTTCAGTTTATCAATTTCTTCCAGACAAGCTCCAGCTATCAGCATATCATCTACATATAGAAGTAGTATGATATAAGAACCGTCAAACTTTTTCACATAACAGCAGTGATCAGCTTGACACCTTAGGAAACCATTTTCACTCATGAATCCATCAAACTTCTTGTACCACTGTCTTGGAGCTTGTTTGAGACCGTACAAGCTCTTCTGAAGTTTGCACACCATTCTCTCTTTTTCCCGTACTTCAAAGCCCTGTGGCTGATTCATATAAATTTCTTCATCTAGGTCACCGTGAAGAAACGCAGTCTTTACATCCAACTGCTCCAAATGTAAGTCTTCCTTCGCCACTAGTCCAAGTACTGTTCTGATAGTGGTTAATTTAACCACCGGAGAGAAAATCTCGGTGTAATCAATTCCTTCCCGTTGTTGGAAGCCTTTTACAACAAGTCTTGCCTTGTACCGCTTACTACCATCATGCTCTTCTTTTAACCGGTACACCCACTTGTTATGTAACGCCTTTTTGCCTTGTGGAAGTTCTGTCAACTCCCACGTCTGATTGGATGACAGTGAATCCATCTCATCTTCCATGGCCAACTCCCACTTGATTGAATCATCATTTTTCATTGCCTCTTCATAGGTCTCCGGTTCACCTTTGTCTGTCGGCAAAATGTAGTGAAGTGCAGGGGAGTATCTTTCAGGTGGTCTAATGGTTCTCAAAGATCTCCTGAGTTTAATCACCGGAGTTTGTGGGTCATCATCTTGTGCAGTTTCTTCTTCATCTTCCTGGTTACTGGTTTTCGATTCATTCACAGGAATATATGTCAATGGTACTTCCTCGGTCTTCTTGACTTCAGGACATTCATCTCCAGCTCCAATGTCTGACTTGTCCTTGAACAGAAGTTGCTCATTAAAGATTACATCCCGGCTCGGAATGATCTTTCGATTTTGGTCATCCCAGAAACGATAACCAAACTCATTATCTCCATAACCAATAAAGAAGCACTTTTTTGATTTCGGATCAAGTTTTGTTCTGCTTGCTGAATCAATATGAACATAGGATAGACATCCAAACACTTTCAAGAAAGAAAGGTTTACTTCTTTGCCGCTCCATACCTCTTCGGGTATTCTGCAGTCAAGCGGTATCGAAGGTCCTCTGTTGATCAGATATGCTGCAGTGTTAATAGCATCAGCCCAGAATGATTTTGGCAATCCAGAATGCAATCTCATGCTCCTTGCGCGTTCATTCAAGGTCCTGTTCATCCTTTCAGCTACACCATTCTGTTGAGGTGTACCAGAAATGGTTTTCTCCATCTTGATCCCGTTCTGTGCACAATATTTCTTGAACTCATCATCTTCATATTCTCCACCATTATCAGATCGTAAGCACTTCACCTTCAAGTTGGTCTCATTTTCCACCATGGCTTTCCACCTTTTAAAGGTCTCGTAAACATCAGATTTATTTTTCAGAAAATAAACCCAAACTTTTCTACTCGAATCGTCAATGAATGTGACATAGTATCTCGAGCCTCCAAGGGATGTCACAGGAGATGGTCCCCATACATCAGTATGAACCAGCTCCAACTTTGCTGCTTTTGGTTCTCTACCGCCTTTTGAAAAGCTCACCTTCTTCTGCTTTCCAAAGATACAGCTTTCACATAGTTGGTGTTCAACAGTCTTTAATTCTGATAGCTTTCCTTTTGACACCAACATCTTCATTCCCTTCTCACTCATATGTCCAAGTCTATAATGCCATAGACTTGAATTGGCTCCAGCATCCACAGCTGCTAATGTGTCCCTGCAACTGGAAGTCATATACAGTGTTTCAGTTTTCTTTCCTCGAGCAACGATCATGGCTCCTTTGTTCACTTTCCAGGAACCATCACCGAAGGTCACATTGTGGCCTTCATCATCGAGCTGTCCCACCGAGATCAGATTGCGTGTCAATTTTGATACATGCCTGACTTTGTTGATTTTCCAGACAGATCCATTTGACATCTTCATCCGTACATCACCCATACCAACAATTTCCAAGGGTTTTTCATCAGCCAGGAAAATTTTTCCGTAATTGCCAGCGATGTAATTATCAAATACATCGCGATCACCAGTGGTATGAAACGAAGCTCCCGAGTCCATAACCCAAGAATCAACAGGGCTTTCCATGGATAATAGCAGAGCATCATGTACTTCCTCAGTGACAGCATTGGCATAATTCTTCGTTGATCTGCAGTTCTTTTTCAAGTGACCAGTTTCACCACAGCTCCAGCACTTCAAATTCTTTTCAAAGTTGCTTTTGTCTTTTCCATTTCTTGACTTGGACCTACCGCGCCATCGGTTAGAACTCTTTTCGCTACTCCTGCTTCTTCCTCTGTTCTCGAGATTTAGAGCAGATCTCGATGATATTCCTTCACCCGAATCCATCCTGCGAACTTCTTCAGCAAGAATTTGATCCCTGACATCATTGAATTGTAGCTTTCTTTTTCCAACAGAGTTGCTAACTGCTGCCCGCATTGGTTCCTAATTATTTGGTAAAGACGCCAAAAGAATAAGTGCACGAATCTCATCATCAAAATTAATTTCAACCGATATTAGCTGAGAGACAATCGTGTTGAACTCATTGATGCGTTTAGCCATCGAAGCACCTTTTCCCATTTTCAAGTTGAATAACTTTTTCATGAGATGCACTTTGTTGTTTGCTGATGGCTTCTCGTACATGTCCGATAAAATGGACATCATCTCTTCTGTGGTTTGTGCCTCCGCCACGTTATGCGCCACGTTCTTTGTTAGGGTCAATCTTATGACACCTAAAACCTGTCGGTCAAGGAGCTCCCAATCATCATCCTCCATCTTTTCTGGTTTCTTTCCTGATAGAGGTTGATGCAGCTTCTTACTGTACAGATAATCTCTTATCTGTAACCGCCAGAACGAAAAATCTGTTCCGTCGAACTTGTTGATTCCCGGTCCCGATCCATCATCTTCGGCCATCACTTCTCTAGCCTTAGCAAAAAATCTAAAAAATCTTTTCTGATGTGGAAGATCAGACAAAGCTGCAACCACAGAGCATACTCAGAATTCTTAAGAATTTTCACAACAAGGCTCTGATACCAGTTGTTGGGAAATTACCCCGAAGCGATGCCGACCCGATGATAATATATTGCCGAAAAATTTGCGGAATAAAATAATCAACAAGGACACAAAGATTTACGTGGTTTACCCAAGATAGGCTACGTCCACGGAACTATTGCAGATCTTTTATAACAGGAGAAATATTACAACAAGTGTATACAACAATACACTAAATATCTCACACTCCCAACCCGAGTATACCGAGAAAATAATTTCTCTAACTCACACAAAAAAAAAACTCTCTTTTTTTTCTCTTATTTATAAAGCTTAAGAGCTTCTGGGATGATTTTACAATGCAGGTTACGCACTTATTTATAGGAAAAATGATATCGTGTGAACAAAAAAGAAGCATTATTTCATTTCGGCAGCCTCCAATCAACCATTCAAATTTGACACGTTTTGGTATTAAATGCAATGGCCCTACTTTTACCTAACAACACCAATTACTGTCGATGTAGTAAATGTCACGTTCGTCAGTAGTTATGGTAGGAACTTTATGATTCAAAAAGAGTACGATGTATTTATAATAATAGCCTACAGAACATGGAAGGTTTCATTCATACAAAACCTATAAAAATTAATAATTGATTAATGATTCGTATATATTTTTTTATTTGCTGCCCTCACAATTTAACATCTTTTTCGATCCATAACCCTTTCAGGTTCCAAAAAGGTGCGATTTCTAAAAAATATTTGGAAATCGGGACTTTCACTTCAAAAAGTTGAAAGCGTCCGAGTTTGTGGGTTGAGAAAGAGACTTGATTTGGAGGAAATTTAACGAGATGTGGATGCTGCAGACAAGATATCACCCCTATTTTTTATTCAAAAATTCACGGTTAAAACTTGCTTTGATTTGGAAGAACAGCAATTATTGTACGTACCATCGAATAATGTACCCTGGAATTTGGAGCTATGTTATTTAACTTATACGCTCCAACTTATAACCTTTGATTTCGTTCCAAGAATTGAAGTTGTTGGTGGCAGCTTCCATTTGCTTTAAAGTGAAAACGTTAGTTAGTTCACAGAGCTATGCAAAAGACAAGATTTGAGATGCTTAGCATTAAAGACTCTTTTTCTCTAATGCACCGTTGTATTTACATAATTTTTCATCTCAAATAAATTAATCAAGTTAATTTTATATTCATAGCTTCAAATTTCAGAATTCTCAAATGATGTATTTAGATTAACATAATTTTAATTTATGGATTTTGATTATATTTTACTTATTTACACATTAGTTAAAAAAACTAGAATGAAATTCAATTGTCTCATTTATTGGATGAACTCGAAATCCGACATAATTAACATGAAACAATTTCGAAAGTGAATATAAGGTTTATGGTATTTTTTTCCTGAAACTAAAATAAAAAAAATTGAAATTCATATATTTGAAATACATCACTCCAAACACAACCAAAATTTCATCACTTGAATAGAATCATCATGGCTATTAATATCGATCGAGGGATAATCATTGAACTACAATAGTTCGGTTCTTGAAATATTTAATACCGATTAATTAAATCGAGTTTGTTTTTCTAACAAAGCGGAATACGCTCAAAATAATCCTTCGTATAAACCGAATAAATATTTTGGTAAAATACTTAATGTGTAAAAACATTTTTTTGTTGAAAACTTTTATCAAACACTTGGTATGCAATATTTGGTATTTAAAAAAAAAACATATAAAATGCTTCAACAATGTATCTTAAAAACAATAGCAATAACAAGTAAATGCGAAAAATATATAAACACGAATTTGTTTGTGGATTTTCGGATAATAACAACTCAAACGTCATTCATTTTTCCCCTTGAGAAGAATCCATTAGAAGACTTTGATTTATACAATTCTTTATACAAACTCATTTCGACTTAGGAATTATCCATTGCATAATCGAAACTCGTAGCACACTCTCGATTGTAGGACGCAACCTCACAATCCGCAAATGTTTAATGTCTCTTATGTCAATAATACAAACACAATATTTAATGTATTTGTGTGAAGACTCATTCATCTCAACTTTGAAGCTAAATTCTCATGTACATGTGTGATGATTTAATTCATTACAATGTGTATCTCACAAATGTATTCTCACACTTGAGTTTACTCTCATTTTAGGTAATTTCTTCAAATAAGTTGCTCATGCTTTAAATCCCCTTTCAAAGCTTATATTTGATTTTCGAGATGTTGTATTTATAACTTCAAACAATGATATATATGTTAGACACAAGAATATGACCGTTTGAAAGTTTCTATATTGTTTTTGATATTGAAACGGTCATTTCCGCTATTTGGCCACTTTTCTCGAGCTTAACTGATTTTGAGGTATGCTGCCAACTGGGCTCATCCGCTAGACTGATCATTCAATTGGGCTCGTATGAACATCAGTCTGTGCAGAATCAGTATCTTCATCGTCATTTATCAGTATCTTACACTTCGATTCACGCTTTAACTTGTGAAGATGATTTGTATATCGTCTTAGCTTTGTAACACATACATAATCGTTTTATTTGGATACACGAGCTGATCAAGCTTACCAAAATACCGCAATTTCTCATACCCAACTGATCATTGCTGATCAGTCAAATTGATGAGCCTTACTGTCATTAGTTTGCCTAAGTAACATCCGATTTAGCTCAACTAACGTAAAATATGATTGGTCCTAAATTGAGTTTTCTGTTCAGTCGATTAGTGGCTGGTCATTTGCATCCACGAGATGTAAGATATCACTGAAAAACTGTAGCTTGCAAGATTTTCAGTTTGGTTAAATTCAAGTTTCAGCTTCAATATTCCATTAGCAACTTTACACTTGAATAAATATATTAGAAACACAATAAATTTTTTTATTATTATTAAAATTAAGATTGTTAGAATTTTTAAACTCAACGAAGCTTCGTTATGGAATGTAAAAACTCATTTGAAAAAAATAAAGAGAGAATATTCTTCTTTTTTATTTTTTATTTTTTAGTAATATTTTATACAATTTTTCCATATCGTTCACATATACCTATTCTTTATATATATATATATATATATATATATATATATAATATTTTTTAAAAAGAAAATAAATCTATAATGAATTACGAAAACGTATATTTATTTTGAACAATAGATGTCTTTCACATCCAGCTATACCAATAATTAATCTCTTAATTTTAATTTCAATGACAGTTAAAAAAAACGTACTTTTTTATCAAAAAAGCGTCATCGAAAAATGTTTGAAAAATGAATAGGTGTTGTGCATCGTTAAAAGCGTTTTCCTTAAGGAAATTTCTCTCTATCAGGAATTCAAAAAGTTTTTTTGTGCGACAAACAAATAAAATAAATAGTAAAATGCTGACATAATATGAGGAAGAAGTTGGTGAGGCAAGCATTACAAGTATTAGAAATATTTATGTCCTCAAATTAATATGATATTATATGGATTTCTTTCCTTAAACATTAAGGCATAGTTTGGTACACATGATAGGATAAACATGTGATATATAATATAAGGATAAGTTAAGGATAAATAAGACGTAGGATATTATATTTAATGTTTGTTATGATTTTAATAAGAGTGATTAAATTTATATATTAGATTGTAATGACAAAATTAACCTTATCATAAAAACTTTATTTTTCATTGTTATCGAGATCATGCACTTGCATATATCAATTCTTAAATTACGATATATATATATATATATATATATATATATATATTTTATGAATAAATTCTTTATCAAGTAATCTTATATATTTTAAATTTTTAATTTGATGTGTCCAATACGTTAGTTCGGTTTTCAATTTTTTATATATTTATTTTATTTATATTTTACTTTTTAATATTTTTAATTGTTTCATGAGTTTATAATTTGATTATGGATATTTTAAAATAAATTATTGACGAAAGTTCAAAATATCTTAACTTTAGTAAATATATAGATTTATTTTAATACTAACTATTTAGTTTTAAATTTTAATAACAAAAATATGTTTTTAAAATTATATAAATTATATATGTCCTAACACAATATCAATAGCAATTTTTTTTCGAATAAATATCTAAAACTAATTTAAATCCCAATGCTTGAGAAATGAGGGCAATAATGTCATTTCATAGAATTTATTATTTATCATGTAAATATCCCTACACATTATAGGGATGTCTTCTTCTATGTGAACCACCATTATCACGGGCCCATCCAATTTTTATGGGCTATTAAAAAATAAACCATACATGAAATGAAGGATGATAACTTATTAATCATTTAGTTATCAAGTGTATCAAACTATGTCTAATGCTATACCCGTTTTTATATATCAATAGATATTTTGAGAAACAATTAAATACTTTGCTAATATTAGATAATTATAAAAAAAATAATTAATTAAATAAAAATCTACTATAAAACAACATGTACATTTGTTTATAATAATAATTAAAATTAATGTAAATTTTATTGATTCAATTATTATTATTAAGTATTAAAATACTTAAAATGAAAATAAAAACAAAATAATATATTTATTTTCCTGAATCACCCAGGTCCTAGATCCACAAGAGCAAGAATCGGCGGCCATGGGCACATCTAGATAAAGCAGAAGCAGCTTAGGATATTCGCAGTGGCAGTAATTGTCTCGTCGTCAAGCACTGCCCCCTCTCTTCAACATTTCCTTGTACCTCAACAAAGAATTCATCCTCTGAATCTTTAACTGCTGCCTGAACCTGTTTATAAAATCATCCGCTCTGGCATCCACCCCCTCATCCCCGCCACCCAGCTGCCAAAGCTTCCTTACCTCCTCCACCTCCTCCTTCTCGGACGCGGCCACCTTCTCACTGGCGGACTTCTTCATCACCACAGATACAGACGGCGCCGTCGAAGACGCTTTTGCTCCAGTATCAGACTTGCTCCTCGTAACGTGAAAGTCACTTCCCTCGGGACTTTGACGGGCTTGATCTTGATCATGATTCGGGACGTACACAGGAACCAAGTCGCGGTTTTCCGAGCGGGAGAATGAGAGCTTGATGGAGTTGACTCGTTCGAAGAAGGACGGGGCTGGAGCGAGCTGCGGCGGCGAAAGCGCGTCGTTCTCGCTGGATTTTGGCGTATTGTTGTGAGGCTTGAGGCCTTGAATCAGGAAAATGGCGACGATCACGAGGTTCAGAACGCAGAAAATAACGGTGGGTGTCAGCCAGCTGGGCACAACCTCAAATCCGTTCATCGTATGCGCTTCGACGTCGTTATGCCGTTGATATGAGAGAGAGAGAGAGTACCGCAGTCGATGGCTCACTCAGTAAGAAGTCTATGCTGTGGGGAACGTATAAATGAGACTGGGGTTGAAACGTGAATATTTTAAAGTTTTGGTGTGAAAGAAATATAATAATGCAAATAATAATATAATCAAACTTATGTATATGAAAGGAAGTCGTGATGCAATTAATTAATTAAATAGAAGGTTTTCGGTTTTGTAATAATAAATGGTTATTATGAAGGCGACAATAAAATATAAATATATATTTATAATAAATCTTAAAAGTGGCAATAACTATACAAACAATTAAGTAATAAAATTCGAGAAATTCTATACTCATTCTAATTTGTCCTAGAGTCACATAAAAATTCCAAAAAACATCATATTCATTTCTAAATTTTTCTTTATCAAGTTCCAACTTGACGATGCGTCGACATTTATTTAAGATAAAAATTGTAAGTTATTTTTTTAACGAATGATGTTAATGTTGCTGGACTGATTTAAAAGTGATCAGTGGCTATAATGAGATAATAGGAAAAATAATACAAAATAAAGATGATGTTATTTACGTATGATTTTATGCATGAGATAAGATTTCAAATAACAATAATTAATTATATTAAATATTGTAAATGGTTACCTAGCTAGGTACTCGAGATTTCAATTTTCATCTCTTGAAACAACTTTAATTTTCCAACGAAGTTTTTTTGACTCACATCTTTTATTTATTTATTTATTTATATATATATATATGTATATGGACATGGTACACCATTACATATACACATTTGAAAGAGTGATATTAAAAATTATTGGCATGTGACTAGTTAGTATTCGGTTAAACTTTGTCTGAACACTTCGTTTTTTTATAATGTGAACGCTTTTATATATGTTTTTTTTTCCCTATTTTTCTACGTCATGATGAAACCCTTCTTACATGTCATGAATATAATTAATTATGACGTAATTATTGTCGGTTCTTGTATTGATATTTTTATTTTTACACGTTTTTCGCGTTTTTCCTCCAAATCGAAGGAAGGTGGTTAGAAAATGCATACAATTATTTTTATTAGAAAGACCTTGGCTTAACTAAAAAATAGGACGTTGACTACAATATGAATGGAAAAGTTAATGACAAATATTTATTAAGTATTGATGTGACCGGGGAAAAATGAGCGTAAGAATTGTGGACAATTTAACCGGATCATGTTATACAAATAATGAGGGATAAGAGCACAACGAGATGTGTCCAAACCAGAGATTTTTCTCCCGAAAAAAGCTGGTGTCGATCTGCAAACACGAAGATAACCACGTGAATGGGCGCCGGAAGGATGTCTGACATGGCCACTCCGATGCTAAAGCCAGCCGGTGAATGAGCAAAACCAATGTAGCAAAGAGAAATGTTGTGCCAATGGTATATAAAAATCTATACAGTAAATGATGTGGGAGATATATATGTGAATGAATGCTTAATATTTAAACAAACCTGATATTTATAGAAAAAAAGTCAATGATAACCTTGTTTTCAGTGCCCACTTACTAATTATGGCAAGATGATCGCTCATACCATGCTTTTCTGAGCGATCATTTTGCCATAATTATCACCACTCCCTCTCTAAATAGTCGGGCTAGAGTCTTTCTCGCTGTCCCGATCACTCTCGTGTTTCGGGCCATGAAAAAATTTTGTCGTTTCATATTTTCGGCTTGGTAGGGCTGATGTCATGATGACGTATGTCCTGGAATTTTGAATGGCCCAAAACGCTTCGAATTCCGAAAAGGTGAACAGTCTGAGATGCTTCGAATTCCGAGCCTGTTCTTTCATATCCCTGCACAATTTCCAAGATGCATCATGACCGCCCCTTCTTTTTTAGATCAACTGTTGAGATCATTTCCCTTATAAAACAACGAACCATCCCCACTTACCACTTACTTCGCTCTCGCATCCTCTCCAACTTTTCTCACTTTTCCGGTGTGTTGTGCTTCTCCTCCGGCGACCGCTACCATCTCCTTCAATCCTTCAAACAACTCGTAAGTTTTATCATTCTTAATCATTTTTTATAAAATGTCTATCTTTATCTCGTCTACCTCTGGAGCGAACGATCGGTCGTGGTTTATCGGAGTATGAATCTGCGGCGATTCGCTCCGATTCCTCCCTTAGTTCTAGAAAATCATCACTTCTTCTTCCTAGAAAACAAAAACCCAAACCTTCTGCTTCCCGACCCCTGAAGAAAGGTAAGGACAAAGGCAAAATCGGGTCTTCCAGCTCTTCTCACTATGAGATTCTTGGAGTTCCTTGGTTTTCTTCTATAAAAAGCACTTTGCGCTCGAGAGCCGACGAAGAACTCCGGGCTCTTGGTTCTATCCCTTCTTCTTTCCCTATTTTGGTTCCCGACCCCTCAGATAGGGCCGATCACCCTCTCCTAGGTTTCATTACTTTCTTCCGATCACTCCGGGCTCTTGGTTCTATCCCTTCTTTGATTCTCTATTCCTTTCTTTTACATCGAGGTAGCCAAATTTTTTGGAGTCCTTGTGAACCAACTGCATCCGAATTCCTTCCGGATTATGGTTTCGACTTATGCACTTTTTAGGATGCACAACCTCCTTATTATTTCTCATGTTCTTCATTATTTCTTTGTCTGTCGGCTTGGGGACAATGCTTTTTCCTTATCTGCCCAGCTAAACGCTCGCTTTCTCAATGATATTCCTTCCTCCCAGCAAGGATGGAAAGGACGTTTCTTCTATATTAACCTTCCGGATCCTCCCTCTTGCTTGACTGGTTTCTTCCCTAATCTTCCTTCACAACCCACTCTCCCCCGGTCTTACGAATTTGAGGAGCCTTATCTCGACAGCCAAGAATTGGTAGCAGATAGAAAATTCTCCTCCTCTTCTTTAATTTTCGAAGAGAACTTGATAGCCTATGAGTTGGGTGTCGAGGTTGAGGACTCTATTGACAGGGTGATAGATGAAGTAGCTGGTTCGGGCGCTCAACCTGATAACTTCTTCTTCTGTGTTTCTCTTTTACCTTTTACACTTTGTGAATTTTGATTTTGACTACGTCTCTTTATCTTGCAGGTGAAACGGAAATGCAGACTGCTTTTGCAAGGAGGCGTGGGCAGAGAAGGCAGAGGAAAAGAAAACAGATGCTCGGAAGCTGCCGAGAAGAAAACCCTTGCCCGAGGGTTGGTGAAGAAGAGACCCGAGCTTTCTCTGAAATAGTCAGGCCAAGTGAGGAGGGGTCATTATCTCAATCTATTACATCACCTCAATCTCTTGAAGATGCAGATGACCAGATTCCTCTGCGGCAACGCAAGCATCGAGCGATGGCTACGCCCGAGAAAGTTTTGGTGACTGCCATTGATGAGCAGGTTCCGTCGGCTCGTCGAACCTAATGGCTTAGGTGAGATTCATGTCTTAATATACACTACCATCTCCAGAAAATTAGAGGCCACAAATAAGTAACGGAGTCATATATATGACCACTAGGACTTTAGTCTGGATGGTTCAATTTTTAATAAAATAATTGATAGTCTAATAGAATTTTAAATGGGAAAGCTTATAAAAAAGCAAAAAATAAAAATAAAAATTAGAGACGTATACTAAAGGAGGCCCAGGCAGCTGCCTAAGTTGCGTCCCCTTGGAGCCGCCCTGTTATTGTTAAAGTATTATTTTCATCAAGTAACTTTATTATTATTATGTTTAGTTATTTTTCTTAAGATGTCATTAAACTCATCGAATTATTATTTATTTGACATTTATATTTTCTATGTAGCTAATATTGTAACGAAAAAATATATATTATACACATTAAAATAAATCGAAACAAAATGACACTCAAGATTCCCAAATAAAAGAGAAAAAGCTTGCTATTTTCTTTTTTACTTTTGCTTAGATATATTTTAATGTTATAATATATACTTTATGTTGCTAAATGAGCCATATAGAAGTACATCGATATTAATAAGAAATACTTTGCGAATTTAGTGGCTTTTGCGGAAAAAAAAGACTAAAACAAAATAGATTGAATAAAAAACAAAAATTGGTAAGTTACGGTACTAAAATTCAATCGGCTTACAAAATTTAAATTTAAATTTAAATTTTATTATTTATTTGCCATAAACAAGCTAATATTAGATAGTTGTTTTACATTACAAATAAAATTCTTTGAATATATTACATAATTTAAAGTTAGACTAAGGGTAACTTTTAAAGTTCAGTATATCACGACATAGGAGGATCATTTTTTTTAGGAGGGAATTTTGGATAGGTAAATTGAAGATTTTATGAAATAGGCTAAAGATACAATAAATATATTGTATAACGATATTTACAACAATTATATCGTAATATTTTACTATCATATCGTGAGTTTGAATAAATGAAATTTTTTTTTTATATTTTTTTGTCATAAGATTAGTTATAAAAATTTTGTTGCATAAGTAGCATTATTCTAATTTTATCCCAAAACATCTCTCAATCTATTTTTTGAACTTACAATAAGGTAAATTTTCCCAAAATATTCATTCACTCATGTATTATAAATAAAAGATTGTTCTCTAATAAAACTTATGTATAAAAATAAATAAAAGATTGTTCTCTAAAATACTTATATAAGATTTATCCCATATATAGTTATTGTTCTTTAAAATGTGGTGCCTAGAAAATATTAATTTTATGTAATTTTATTGCATATAAAAAATAATGTGTGTAAAATTATACTTTTTTCTAAAGTGTATATATGATTGTTTCTACGATGAAAATGACGAATTAGTGCCTCATTTTTCATTTTTTTTATACTGGAAATATATTCAATATGCCCAAATATAAATAAAAGAAAATGATAATTATATGTATAGCACTAGATTGAGTAGGTCTCTTGTGAGACGGTCTCACGAATCTTTATCTGTGAGACGGGTCAACCTACCGATATTCACAATAAAAAAGTAATATTCTTAGTATAAAAAGTAATATTTTTTCATGGATGACCCAAATAAGATATTCATCTCACAAAATACGACTCGTGAAACTGTCTCATACAAGTTTTTGTCCATCAAATTCTTTGTATAATATTTCATTATCATTCCAACAATATATATGGTAGGATCCACCTTTTTTGGTTGTGCTGTGCCATTTCTATTTAATATTTTTGAATGAAAAAAATAAATCTTATACGTTTAATTAATACAGGACGGAACTCAAGGGGTTGGGTGGTCCGTCTCAACTGCTGCGATGGCCTCCGGCGCCGTCAAACTGTTCGTGGCTCTCGTTTTCCTCGCTACACCAATTCCTTCCGTAATTTACTAATCTTATCTCCATACTGTGGATGGTTTTCTCCAATCGCATCTACTTGTATATTCCTTTGCTGATTTTTGCTTCATTTCACCCCACGAAGGCGCTATTGAGATTTTGGGTTTCAAATTCCTCCTGTCTAAGACTGTGATTTCTTTATATAGGAAATTATTCATCAGCATATTATACCTAAAAAAGGGAATTAGAAAATACGACATGAATGTATGCAGGCGAGGATTTCCAGTTTCTTTGTATCATTGTATGTGTCTTCTTTTTCTTGTTGTACATACAGATAGCAATGCAGTGGTACAAACTTTTTGAACCGTATGAATCCGAGCGTGTTATATATAGCCAGTCGACTGGTCCATTTGATAGTAATGTTGGTCTTCCATGATAAAGTCATATGGTGGTAAAATCTCGAAGTAGAATTTAGTGAAACTTGTTATTGCTTAGGCCAAATCCGAGTTTCCGACAATTCAATGCAAAGCATGAACGATGGGTTAATGGCGGGCATATTATAAGAGAGAGAAGTGTTGAATTTTGTCAGTACTCTGTCTAGATGAGGATTCGATAAGTTTATATGAAAATAATTCTGTGGTGCTCAAGTGGCTACCTGAGCATGAATTGTTCCAACTAAGCTCAAGATTTCTCCAAGTATAAAAATCAATTTCAAACGAAAAATGCGAGATATGCACCTCCTTGTCATGTTTCTTTGATCAGGCATTTGGATATGAAGTGAAGAATGCAGAGAAGTTCCCAGTCGTTGTTAGCACCTGGCCCTTCTTGGAAGCTGTCAGAGCAGCATGGAAGACAGTTTGCAGAGGGTTTTCAGCAATGGATGCAGTGGTAGAAGGTTGCTCTGCTTGTGAGATATTAAGATGCGATGGTACAGGTCGGGATCCAGTTACACTTCCCTCTTGTTAATAGAAGAAAATAATATAGCAACTGATGTGCATTCTGATATCCACTGTAAATGAACTGTATTTATGCAATTTTTTGTCTACCCGATAAATATCAAGTTTCAATATTAAGAAACATCATTGCATTTCAGACAACGTACCCTCGTGAGTATACTTAACTTTATGTCTTGTTCTTTTATGGTCATTTTCACTGTTATCCTTAGGTTTATATCAATGATCATCTCCATGAACAGTTGGTCCTGGTGGAAGTCCCGACGAAAATGGAGAAACTACCATTGATGCTATGATCATGAATGGTGTAAGTTATGTGGCAATTATTTGTCAAATATTGAATTATTCTTTCTTGATATATCTACAAAGTGAAGCATAGAATGTTTAGCTATGTTTCTGCCAAGACATGCATAGGTGACAATGGAGGTTGGAGCTGTTGCTGCAATGAGATATGTGAGTGAAGGCATCAAAGCAGCAAGATTAGTGATGCAACATACTGAACACACCATGCTTGCTGGAGAGCAAGCATCAATATTTTCTATTTCAATGGGTCTTCCAGGTCCCACAAATCTGAGCTCCAAAGAATCAATAGAAAAGTGGATAAAATGGAAAAATAACAAGTGCCAGCCCAATTTCAGGAAAAATGTTCTGCCCGTTGATGATTGTGGTCCTTATCATACCAAGAGTATATTTAATCTTGGTAAGGCGTCATGCACAAATATTAAGAGTGCCGTTGTTGATAGATCAGGGTCGTACCAGTTTGGCATCCACAACCACGATACAATATCACTGGCTGTTATTGACAAAGTAACTTCTTTCCCTCTTTACAGTTTCATTTGTCCCTTTGGGTTTGGATTCCTTGTCAACTTTTCCCACTGTATCTATTTTTTCCCAGTTGGGAAACATTGCTGTCGGTACATCAACTAATGGGGCCACTTTTAAGATTCCTGGCAGGTAATAATAGGAAGCCAATGATCATGCAATAACTTGTCTTTATTGTTTACCGATGTGAGCATCTTTAACTTATGTGAGAATGTTACTTTTATGTAAAAGATGAACGGACTATTTTTCAACGGTTATGCACATGTTTCCAGGCAATGGCTAGGTTTAAAAATTTTAGTGAACGAAAATTTGTGATCTGTACGAGTTCCTGAAAATTCCGAAAAGGAAGCCTAGAAAGAAGAACTTATATGCTGTATACATGTTAAAAGGGCCTTCTATAACTTGTAAATGAAGGGAAGCCATTATACAGGACACTCTGAGATGATTGTTTAAGACGTATTGAACATGTGTCTGTAATATACAAAACATGGTGTAGTGAATGGATAATGGGATAAATCAGACCACAAATGTGAATACAGTTCCAACATGAGTAAACCTGAATCCTGCTACCAACAAAGATTTCAATTGCTATCAGGGTTGGTGATGGTCCTATTGCTGGGTCTTCAGCGTATGCTGATACTGAAGTTGGAGCATGTGGTGCAACAGGGGATGGTGATGTCATGATGCGCTTCCTTCCATGGTATATTTTCAAAAGACACTGTATATTGATTCTCCTGTGTGGCTTATGATTTATGATGATTCCTGGAGTTTTGTGAATGTAAGCATTGTCCTATCTATCTTCTTTAGCTATCAAGCGGTGGAGAGTATGAGGTTAGGCATGGAACCCAAGTTAGCAGCTCAGGATGCCATAGCAAGAATCGCTAGGAAATACCCTGATTTTGTAGGAGCTGTTTTTGCTGTCAATAAGAGTGGTGCCCATGCCGGTGCATGCCATGGATGGACTTTTCAATATTCCGTGAGGAGCCCTGACATGGCTGATGTTGTCGTTTATACGGTCGTCCCATGACAAGATGAGTTGAAAATTTCAGCTGACATCGAAATTGGAAATCTCGGGAAAGTAGTCGAGGTCAACCTATGTTTGATTTCTGGAGCAGGAGGGGGTCTTTCTGAAGATGATCGGTCTCAAACTTGACTTTCTCTAAATGTATATACTGTTGAATTTTGCTTTAGTGGACGATAAACGTACCTTGCAATTGAAATGGAATAGTAAATGTAATTAAAATTGAAGCGGTGTCGTGATTCAGTTTCATTTTCGTTTGATTACCGGTGCAAGAAGTCGTTAAAAGGCCTTTCCTTCACTTGGGAATGGAAATTTACAAGCGAGGGGAGTGGCGATCCAAAGTTGTCTGCCTATATATTCACCATCAATTTTTGTTGAGATAAGGGCCTTGTTACACAACTGGTTTCTGGAGACGTTTAATCTTTTTGTTTTGTTTTTGTTTTTTGAATGTTTGTGTTGAGTCATTCACCTTCAATTTCAGCAAATTGTGAACGTCGGCCTGCGTTCAAATCTTTAATCCTGTGCAAAGTAGCTCTACTAAATGTGCATGCGATCATCTAGTCGTTCCTAGAGTTCACAATCCATTTGGTTGAGTTGATGAGCTTATGTAAATAAATAAAAGCGTGATTATTAAAATATTTGGTTATGATATGAAATAGTTGTTGTTTGGGATATTCAAATATGAGGGAAAACAAGAAGAAAACAATGAAAATGGCTTTGTAGAGGCAAGTGTTGAACACTTTGTCCTTAAGAAGAATTTGCCCTCACAATGTGCTAGAGTTTGTGGCAATCTTCTCCCAAGATACAACTACAACACTTGAATAATGAGCACTCAAATATTCAAGTTCTTTCACAAAGAAATGGATGAACTCTCTCTTGAAGAAGAAGGAAGAAGAAGAAGATTCAAAAATATGTTATATGTGTTTGATTTTAAATAATCATGCATTTAATAATTTTTAAATGAAAAAACATGATCTTTAATTCATAGGGGGTGTCCCTTGGCCATTGTAACTGATCACAATCATCAAACAATGCCAAGGAAATGAAAAAACATCAGAAAAATCGAAGGGACACGAAGCTGGACGCACCTGCTCGCACGCTGCCGAGAGCGCTCGGCAGGCGCGCGCACATGGGCGCCGCTCCGCGCGCACGTGGCGCGCGCACCTGCGCGCAGACCCGCGCGCTGGTGGGCGCCGGCTACTGTTCATGCCGAGTTTTTTTTTTTTCTTTTTTCGATTTTCTTCCCTTACATGTTCCGACTTCTCGTTTTAAGTTCGTTTAACATTTGACGAACTTGTTTCGAGTTTAATTCAGAACCACCGAACTTAATATTCGTTTATTAAGCTTCGTTCTTCGTTTCGAATTTTTCCAAATCAAACACATTGATTTATTTGCTTAATTTTCATTCATTAAGCACCAAAATTCCAACAATAGTATTGAATAAATAATATGTTTGGTTTGATCGATTAAATTAGAGACGAGGTCATAAATTACGATTTACTCATTTTCAATAGTTAATGAATATAAATAAAAGAAATATATGAAGGATGTTTTTATAATTTATAATTCAATAATTTAATTGAAGTTGGATAAATAATTAATACACAAAATTGTAACCAGATATTTGATTCTATTGGTGATGAACTTCCCTGGTTGTTTCTTTTATGCTTCTGTGCTGCTCTTCTACAATAAAGTTCATGCAGATAGTTTTCCTACAGGATCATGCAGGCTGGCCAGCCTTTTCTCTTGCATGATGTAGAAGTCTCTTGTCCAGTGGGTGCAGCAAGTTTTATTGCGTGGATTCTGAACCCCTTCACCAAATCTTATCAAGATCAATCAGTTGATTATCTGACTAAAGTATGCCAACTCTGGACTCTGAGGCTCTACAACTCAAATAAATGTAATGAGGTAAAAGCCGGCCACAAGATGGAAAATCAGAGGATTAAGTTACTTGATAAGCATGGCACGACTTCACAAGACTCTGATAGTTCGATAGTTGCACTTTGGCTCAAGGAATTCACTCAAACATATATTAAATATTTTGGAACCAAAGCTGCTCTCATGATTCCCAATGCACTACAAAAAAAAAAAAAAAGCAAAAGACAACGGTTTTTAACCGTTGTCGTGGGTCAAATAAAACCGTTGTTAAAGCCCATGTGGTTAAAGGGTGGGCTCAAAGACGACGGTGAAAAACCGTTGTCGTAGACGTCAAAGACTACGGTGAAAAACCTTTGTAAAACCGTTGTTAAAGGCCTTGTGATTAAAGGGTGCGATAACGGTGAAAAATCATTGTGTAGACGTCTAAAGACGACGGTGAAAAACTGTTGTCGTAGCATTGAAAAATTGTTGTTAAACTAAATATTTGCGACGGAAAACCGTCCCTAATTAGCGACGGTATTTTATATTATTACCGTCGCTAATTAGCGACGGTTGTAACATCATTTCCATCGCTACTTAGCGACGGTTGTTAACATGATTTTCGTTAAAAGAGAAAAATTAACACTATCTTTTATAATTTAATAACTTACAATTTTACTAAACTAATAATATTTATAATCTTAACACTTAAAATTTAAGCGAAAGCAAAAAAAAAGAAGAGAGAAAAATTTTTTCAAAAAAAAAGAAGAGAGAAACTTATTGTGTGAAGAAAATGACTGAGGATGGGGTATTTATAGACAATTTAGCGACGGTTTTGGCTTAAACCATCGCTATTACAGACGGTTAAGCTTAATCCGTCGCTATTTAAGCCGTAATGTTGCAATTTTTAAATCAGCGACGGTTGTTACTGGGTGCAGAATTGTCTTTGATTTAACCGATGCAACTGAAACTATTTCCTCTAGGAGGAAGTGGACTACGTGTGCCAAGTGAAACTGAAGACTGGTGATTATCTGTTCAAGTGCATTAGAAGGCTTCTTCAACTTCTCCAACTCGAATTCGATGGAGATGGTTTGCTGATGCAAAGGGATCTTCTCAGCAGAGTGATAAGGTTGAGAAATAAAGGAAAGATGTCTTTCAAAAGAACTAGGATCTGGACTTTTTGAGTAATTCTTTGAATGTATAAAAAGCTTGCCATCTTTTAAACGTTCTTTCATGCCATTTTTAGTTATATCTATCTATCGCCAATGTATTTATGCGTTTGCGAGGTGCGTCATATAACGCAACGAGACATGTTTGAATTCGATACGGCCTGCCTAGAAGATTCAAAGACAAGACAGATTAGGTGTTACAGAATCTGCCTTCCCATTCATATGTATACGGTATACCTAATACCTACCTACACATGCATCATAAGTTCAACAATGCCACCCATTTTGACAAATATAACATGTACTTGATGGGGGGGGGGGGGGGGGGGGGGTGCGGGACATTTCCGTCATTCAACGTGAGCATGTCCTGTAGCTGGAAGGCTGTGCCCCTTGAGATTTTGAAGCAGCAACGTGAAAAGTACCTGCATTTGGACATATGTTATGCTGACAGCCAATATATATGATAATAATATTTTGCCCAAATCTCCATATTTACAGTAGTGATCCTTAACCTACCTACGTAGTCCGTCTCCTGCTCATATAAATTCTTTCCATTTTTCTATTTTTTCCTGTTTTTAAATCCACAACCACGTTAGCTAACATGTCGTAAAATAAATTAAAAGGAAAAAATTTGAAAGGAATTGGATATTACATGATAGGATATTTTAGTTACTAAATAAAATAAGATTGGAAATCAATTTTAGTTATAAAAAACTAGGATATAAAATGGTCACGTTGGTTTTCTTACATACTGTGCCCAATATAACAAAATACAATGTCAGCCAATATAACAAAATACAATGTCAGCCATATGTGTTATTATTTTATTACTTTTGTTTTTCACTTTGTCGTAGCTAGGGCAGGACAAAGTTAAACATTTATTACTCTTTTTTTGAAAATTATTTATTACGAATCTGTTACAAGTATTATACTATACGTATTTAATTATTAACTTTTTCGAAAGATATTTTATTTTAATAAATATCTAAAGTTAAATATTTAATGATATAAGTATATTAAAATGGATATAAGAAATAATATGCGAGATTAAATGTAAATAATCAATCATATTTAATATATCTGAGTAATTTACTATCAGAGATGTTTTCATCAATATTTTATTACACATAAAATTCATCATTCTAGAGAAGCGACTCCCCGATATTTAATATGATCATAAGATAAGATAATGTAAACGTATAGATTTACATCAATTTTTTTTAAATACAAAGTATCGCTAATTTTGGTGAATTGCCACTTTCTGTGGTCCTCAAAATTCTCGCGTTCCAATGGGAAAATGAAAGAACGAAGATGTATATAATTATATGAACGCCACGATTCTTTTTCAAAATTTTTAAATGACTTCAATCACTATATATATATATATTGCTTCTCATCTCCATTTAAGAATTTGATTGGTTTCAATTTTTTTAGGAAAATTTCAAATTGATGAAAAAAAAAAAGCAAAGGATCGGGAAATTATCTTCCCTTATCTCTTTCTACTTGTAACGATGCACATAATTTTCGTTAAAATATCGCTTTAGAGTGTGATTAAATGCATATTTTTTGAAATTATTGGCCAAAACATGTTATAAATTAACCCTTAAATAATATAAAACCGTAAGAATTTGTTATATTTGTTCATGTTAGGTGAGTTTTTAACGAGGTGGGGCCCACGCGGAATTTAAAAATCAGAAAATGAAATCCCACATCGGGAGATTTTCTGTTTTGGCTTAAGAATTCTGGTTATAAATAGAGCTCAACTCCTTCAGTTATTGTATCCCAAAATCAAAAGCTTTTCAGCTTTGATAAAAAAAGAGAGTGCATAGAAAAAAGAGTGTATTTTTTTCTTGAGTGCGGGAATTCTCTTGTGTGAGTTAGAGAAATTATTTTCTCGGCATACTCGGGGGTTTGGGAGTGTGAGTTGGGTACTATATTATCTTCGTAGTCGGCATCGCTTCGGGGTAATTTCCCAACAACTGGTATCAGAGCCTTGTTGTGAAAATTCTTAAAAATTCTGAGTATGCTCTGTGGTTGCAGCCTTGTCTGATCTTCCACATCAGAAAAGATTTTTTAGATTTTTGTTAAGGCTAGAGAAGTGATGGTCGGAGATGATGGATCGGGACCGGGAATCAACAAGTTCGACGGAACAGATTTTTCGTTCTGGCGGTTACAGATAAGAGATTATCTGTACAGTAAGAAGCTGCATCAACCTCTATCAGGAAAGAACCAGAAAAGATAGAGGATGATGATTGGGAGCTCCTTGACCGACAGGTGTTAGGTGTGATACGACTGACCCTAACGAAGAACGTGGCGCATAACGTGGCGGAGGCCAAAACCACGGAGGAAATGATGACCATTCTGTCAGACATGTACGAGAAGCCATCAGCAAACAATAAAGTACATCTCATGAAGAAGTTATTCAACTTGAAGATGGGAGAAGGTGCTTCGGTGGCAAAGCACATAAATGAATTCAACACGATTGTCTCTCAGCTGACATCAGTGGACCAAATTTGATGATGAAATTCGGGAACTTATTCTTCTGGCGTCTTCACCAGACATTTGGGAACCGATGCGGGCAGCGGTTAGCAACTCTGTTGGAAAAGGAAAACTACAACTCAATGATGTTAGAGATCAAATCCTTGCTGAAGAAGTTCGCAGGAAAGACTCGGGTGAAGCAACATTATCGAGATCTGCTCTAAATCTTGATAACAGAGGAAGAGGCAGGAATGGTGAAAGGAGTTCAAACCGATGGCGCGGTAGATCCAAATCAAGAAATGGAAAAGACAAAAACATCCTTGAAAAGAATATGAAGTGCTGGAGCTGTGGTGAGACTGGTCACCTGAAAAGAACTGCAGATCAACGAAAAATAATGCCAATGCTGTCACTGAGGAAGTACATGATGCTCTGCTATTATCCATGGAAAGCCCTGTTGATTCTTGGGTTATGGACTCGGGAGCTTCGTTTCATACCACTGGTGATCGCGATGTATTTGATAATTACATCGCTGGTGATTACGGAAAAGTTTTCCTGGCTGATGGAAAACCTTTGGAAATTGTTGGTATGGGTGATGTACGAATGAAGATGTCAAATGGATCTGTCTGGAAAATCAACAAAGTCAGACATGTACCAAAATTGACACGCAATCTGATCTCGGTGGGACAGCTCGATGATGAAGGCCATAATGTGACCTTCGGTGATGGTTCCTGGAAAGTGAACAAAGGAGCCATGATCGTTGCTCGAGGAAAGAAAACTGGAACACTGTATATGACTTCCAGTTGCAGAGACACACTAGCAGCTGTGGATGCTTGAGCCAATTCAAGTCTATGGCATTATAGACTTGGACATATGAGTGAAAAGGGAATGAAGATGTTGGTGTCAAAAGGAAAGCTACCAGAATTAAAGACTGTTGAACACCAACTATGTGAAAGTTGTTTCTTTGGAAAGCAGAAGAAGGTGAGCTTTTTAAAAGGTGGTAGAGAACCGAAAGCAGCAAAGTTGGAGCTGGTTCATACTGATGTATGGGGACCATCTCCTGTGACATCCCTTGGAGGCTCGAGATACTATGTCACATTCATTGACGATTCGAGTAGAAAAGTTTGGGTTTATTTTCTGAAAAATAAATCTGATGTTTACGAGACCTTTAAAAGGTGGAAAGCCATGGTGGAAAATGAGACCAACTTGAAGGTGAAGTGCTTACGATCTGATAATGGTGGAGAATATGAAGATGATGAGTTCAAGAAATATTGTGCACAGAGCGGGATCAAGATGGAGAAAACCATTCCTGGTACACCTCAACAGAATGGTGTAGCTGAAAGGATGAACATGACCTTGAATGAACGCGCAAGGAGCATGAGATTGCATTCTGGATTGCCAAAATCATTCTGGGCTGATGCTGTTAACACTGCAGCATATCTGATCAACAGAGGACCTTCGATACCGCTTGACTGCAGAATACCCGAAGAGGTATGGAGCGGCAAAGAAATAAACATTGCTTTCTTGAAAGTGTTTGGATGTCTATCCTATGTTCATATTGATTCAGCAAGCAGAACAAAACTTGATCCGAAATCAAAGAAGTGCTTCTTTATTGGTTATGGAGATAATGAGTTTGGTTATCGTTTTTGGAATGACCAAAATCGGAAGATCATTCGGAGCAGGGATGTAATATTTAATGAGAAACTTCTGTACAAGGACAAGTCAGACATTGGAGCTGGAGATGAATGTCCTGAAGTCAAGAAGACTGATGAAGTGCCATTGACATATATTCCTGTGAATGAATCGAAAACCAGTAACCAGGAAGATGAAGAAGAAACTGCACAAGATGATGACTCACAAACTCCGGTGATTGAACTCAGGAGATCTTTGAGAACCATTAGACCACCTGAGAGGTACTCCCCTGCACGTCACTATATTTTGCTGACAGACAAAGGTTAACCGGAGACCTATGAAGAGGCAATGCAAAATGATGATTCAACCAAGTGGGAGTTGGCCATGGAGGATGAGATGGATTCACTGTCATCCAATCAGACGTGGGAGTTGACAGAACTTCCACAAGGCAAAAAGGCGTTACATAACAAGTGGGTGTACCGGTTAAAAGAAGAGCATGATGGTAGCAAGCGGTACAAGGCAAGACTTGTTGTAAAAGGCTTCCAACAACGGGAAGGAATTGATTACACCGAAATTTTCTCTCCGGTGGTTAAATTAACCACTATCAGGACAGTACTTGGACTAGTGGCGAAGGAAGACTTACATTTGGAGCAGTTGGATGTAAAGACTGCGTTTCTTCACGGTGACCTAGATGAAGAAATTTATATGAAGCAGCCACAGGGCTTTGAAGTACGGGGAAAAGAGAGAATGGTGTGCAAACTTCAGAAGAGCTTGCACGGTCTCAAACAAGCTCCAAGACAGTGGTACAAGAAGTTTGACGGATTCATGAGTAATAATGGTTTCCTAAGGTGTCAAGCTGATCACTGCTGTTATGTGAAAAAGTTTGACGGTTCTTATATCATACTACTGCTATATGTAGATGATATGCTGATAGCTGGAGCTTGTCTGGAAGAAATTGATAAACTCAAGAAAGATTTATCAAAAGAATTTTCCATGAAGGATTTGGGTGCTGCAAAGCAAATCCTTGGAATGAGGATCTTTAGAGACCGGGTGAATGGATTCTTGAAGTTATCGCAAGAAGAGTACGTGAAAAAGGTGGTTAGCAGATTTAATATGGATGAAGCTAAATCTGTGAGTACTCCTTTGGCTAGTCATTTCAAACTAACCAAAGTACAATCACCATCGACGGAGCAAGAGAAGGCTTATATGAATAAGGTTCCTTATGCTTCTGCTGTCGGAAGCCTCATGTATGCAATGATGTGTACAAGACCAGACACAGCACATGCAGTGGGAGTCGTGAGCAGGATTATGAGTAATCCAGGAAAGCAACACTGGGAAGCAGTTAAGTGGATTCTAAGGTATTTAAAAGGTACTGCTAGTTGTTCTTTATGCTTCAGGAGGTCAAAATTGGGCTTACGGGGTTTTGTCGATGCCGATATGGGTGGTGACCTGGATGGCAGGAAAAGTACTACTGGATATGTGTTCACATTAGGTGGTACAGTTGTAAGCTGGGTGTCTAAGCTGCAAAAGATTGTTGCGCTTTCGACTACTGAGGCTGAGTATGTTGCAGTTACAGAAGCTATCAAGGAGATGATATGGTTGAGATCCTTTCTGGAAGAATTGGGTCAGAAGCTTGAAGATAGCACGTTACACTGTGACAGTCAGAGTGCTATTCATTTAGCAAAAAATCCTGTTTATCATGCTAGGACAAAGCATATACAGGTTAGGTATCATTTCATCAGATCGGTGCTGGAAGATGGAATCTTGATGCTGGAGAAGATTCCTGGAAGTAAGAATCCAGCCGATATGCTCACAAAGACAGTAACCATTGACAAATTGAAGTTGTGTTCAACTTCAGTCGGACTGCAAGTATAAATGGAGATATATGAGCTGCTGCAATGATGGTGTGAAGACATGATTGAAATCAAGTCTTCAAGTGGGAGAATTGTTAGGTGAGTTTTTAATGAGGTGGGGCCCACGCGGAATTTAAAAATCAGAAAATGAAATCCCACATCGGGAGATTTTCTGTTTTGGCTTAAGAATTCTGGTTATAAATAGAGCTCAACTCCTTCAGTTATTGTATCCCAAAATCAAAAGCTTTTCAGCTTTGATAAAAAGAGAGTGCATAGGAAAAAAGATTGTATTTTTTTCTTGAGTGCGGGAATTCTCTTGTGTGAGTTAGAGAAATTATTTTCTCGGCATACTCGGGGGTTTGGGAGTGTGAGATATTTAGTGTATTGGTGTATACACTTGTTGTAATATTTCTTCCGGTTATAAAAGTTGCAGTGCTCCGTGGACGTAGCCTATTTTGGGTGAACCACGTAAATCGTTATGTTCTTGTTGATTGATTATTTTATTCCGCAATTTGGGTACTATATTATCTTCGTAGTCGGCATCGCTTCGGGGTAATTTCCCAACAGCTCATGTGAACGTGGGGAGAGGCGTTGATGCCTTGTGTCTGTCAAAGACATTTAATGCCTTGTGTCATCGAGAATGCTATCATGCAACGCCATTAAGTACGGCCACACAAACTCACTTGTATATATATATACAATATTAAATCTATAAATCATGTGATTAAATCCATATATCACAACACGCTAGGAATTCATGTCAAATTATCGGAAAATATGAATAACAGTAAACACGTACCAGAATCCATGGATTGATATAGCGTCAAAGTTATGGATCTTCCAAGACAACAGAGAATCGACCACCTTATTCTTGTCTTTGATTGGAGAAGGAGAGAAATCTAGAATACGTGTGCCATATGTATTCTGTGTTATTCTCTGTGCCTTGGGGACCATAACCTTATATAACCTTAGCAGTCTTCAACCCATCATAGAAGACCTAATTGGGCTGGGCTTCTACACATAAGGTGGACCATACCAATTTATTTAATACTTTGGAAACCCATAATTAATTAGATCACTTTATTGAGTCCTTTATTAGATAGCTTGTCCATGTACAATTAATTAAATTATGTGAGCCCACAAAATAATTTCAACGGTATAGTTTTTGATGTTTTGAAACTTTTAAATTATAAAATTGTTGGGGTTATTTGTCAAAGCCATTCTATGCCCATGGATATATATATATGATGTTTGTTATGCAGGAATATTACAAAACTACTGGTGTTGGATTTGCGGTTATATATCAGATTAGTTAACTATGTGCTCTACTTATAATAGATGTTTTTTTTTTCTGGTTAAAGAGATAGGGTTCTTTCAAATGGTCGTGTGGTAGTATTATACTCCTTCCTTCTGTACTTTTGTCTTCTTTTCCGTATTAATTTTTTTGGTTGTCATCAAGTCACGCCAATCTTTAATCCTCTCCATGTATTTCAAGTCCCTTCTTCCTTTTAAAGAGTTGTAAAATCTCGTTTCATTACTCCTTTTTTGCCACACCATTAATAGGCAATTGTAAAATCTTGGTTTCTCAATTTTCTGCGCCAATGAACTTAAACAAATCTCCTTCCCCTTTTACTGTAGAGCAGCAGATTAATGGAGATATTGATCAAAACCCTTTTTCCTGTCAGTTTTTATACAATTCGATGCAAAATCATACTGCAGGGTACTGTGATCACCAATTATACAAGCTCCAGCATCGTCAACAGGTGGGTCATGTTCTCTTTTTGGCGATATTCCTAAATTATATCTTTTTAAAGAAGATTGTGTAAAACTGATAATGGTTTCTGCAAATTTGAACTGAACACCAGGAAGGTAACTTTGGTTTTCGAGGTGGATCATCGTCGTATAACATCAAGAATAAGGCTGAACCTGGGATAAAATTAACTCTTTGGAACGACGAAGATCGTCATGTAACTGATGAAAGCCATGCCACTAAGGATGGGGCTGATTACAAAGCTGTGCAATGGACGCCTTCCAAGATTATTTTGATGCAGAAGAAGATGAAGAACTCGAACCCGAATCACGTGACCTTAAAAATAAACAGCAGTGTAGCGAACGTGATTGACGATCAAAAGATCCCGGCATCAGTACACTCGTGGGAAACGGATTCAAGTAGCGGCATTTCATACAGTAACCCTTTCAGGGTTTGTTCTGATTGCAACACAACAAAGACTCCTCTTTGGAGAAGTGGTCCTAAAGGCCCAAAGGTACGTAAATCTTTTTCTTTGTACAGTCGCCATGTTTAGGTTCCAATGTACTTTAAATTCGTACCATTTTTCCAGTTTCCGACAACCCATCTCCTACGAGAGGTACCATAGGAATTTCACAGGCTCGAGTAAATTACATTGCATTTTTAGCTGGGAATTAAACATGATCATCCATTAACTTTGCTGTTTCTTCAGTCACTTTGTAACGCATGCGGAATTAGGCAAAGGAAAGCGAGGAGGGCCGCCATGGGTGCCACTTCAGCGGCAGCTAACGGCATAGCGGTTGTGTTGACCGACGAGACACCATCATTGAAGACGACGATCAAGCTGAAGAAGAAAGAGAAGATAAGTAAAGAAGGGAATGCTTCAAATTTCAAGAAACACTGCAAAATGGCAGTCACTGCCTCTGGATCTTCTTGTAATGGAGATATAAGGAAGAACCTTGATTTGGAGGATTTCTTGATAAATTTAAGCAAGAATTTGGCATTTCGATTCCGGGTTTTCCCACAAGACGAGAAGGATGCCGCCATCTTGCTTATGGCTCTATCTTCCGGACTGATTGATGGTTGAGTTAATTAATCAAAATTAATGGGATTAATTAAGAAAATTATGAGTCTTTTCGTGATCCATTAATTAGTAGTGTTTAGGATAATATCCAGTGGAGTGTGATTTGATGTGTTATTCTTATTTAGGATATTGAGTGGCAAAATCAATTAATGAAATTGAGTGGCGATTTGTAGAGTACCTTTGGATGGATTTGTACGAGTAGAAAACCTAATTATATGGATCACTCGTTCATATTTCATCCATTGGCTTTTAGTTTCATATTCAGTTAGTTCAATGATAAAATACTAGTAGTAGTACTTGTATATCAATTTTGTTGCAGTATAATTCCTTCTGTTTTCATTAATATTTGGGACCCAAGTTTCCCATGCACACAAGCGAATTACTTTGAAATGTACTTGCATAAAATACTATATCAAATGCAAATGAATCCCATCCAATATCTAGTATATTTTCCATGCATAGAAAAGAAAGTCATTTTGTTATTCTAACTTTATAACCCGTCAAATTTGGGTATTGGTTCAAGACTTTTTAACTTTATAATGAAATTACATTTATATTCATGTATTTCGAATCTTACAACATGACAAACACAATAAAACCTTCTAACTAAGGGTTTTTCCATTGAAAAACCTAAGAGCCTAAAATTAAATAATCTTCCTTTCTTCATTTCACAAAAAACAAATATTTATTTATCTTCTCCTTCTCGTATATTAATTTATTCACGGTTTACATATGCACTAATTACGTCAACTATAATAATTTCTGTAATAATTTTAGTATAAAAAACATGCCTAGAACAATAGTCAGAGCTAAACATAGAAACTAGATGAATATGTGTTGCAACGGATCATCTCTAACAAAACTTTGTGATATATCATGCATTTCTTCTATCATATATATATCCTTTGTTCTCTATTGCATGTATATTCTCCCCGGCCCCTACCCGGAGAAACGTTGCTAAAATGTCTACTTCGTATGGCACAATTTCAACAACACCATCAACAGATTCACCATTTCTTTCCCAGGCCAGGCAAAGGATCAGATCGATCTGGTGTTGGAATCCATCGCCCATGGAAACAAATGGTACCATGCACGATGCTCAAAAGCTTCAATGTCACCCTCCAATGTGCCAAAACCAATACATCCTATTTCCAGGTGAATTACGTGATTGTAATTCTTTTCATGGTTTTCCTTGGCCTGTTGTGGCACCTTAATTCCATGGTTGTGTTCATCTTCACTATGGGTGTGTGGCTCTTTCTGTATTTCCTTCGGCATGCACATGTTGTGTTTCTTGGGTCTGGAGTGGATGAGTGTGTGATCTTGGTGGTTCTGTCGACCTCTACGGTGGTTTTGTCACTGCTGACGCATTCAACCGTGTTCTTGGCGGGGCTGGCGGTGGGGTTGTTGTTGTTGTTGCTCCATGGAGCATTTAGGAGGACGAATTATTTGTTTTCTGACGAGGAGCAGGGAGTCTAGAGTGATGTGAGCGTGGATCTAAAAGAGAAAGCTTCTGCTTCTTATTCTTCACCATTTTAGAATCAAATATTCACGAGTGCGTGCATGTAATATTGTGGGACTGTCGCATTGATTAATATCTGTGGGACCGACTAAGTTATATACTTGAGAAAAATACATCTATATAGATTCTTGTATCTATACTTCTTGAAGGCAATTGCTCACATGCTGACATTGTCGGCCACCATCTCCTTATCTTCATCAGATGTATGTGTCATCTTCCAGCATTCGAAGAACCTACAGTTTCAAATGAAGCAACAAAAAACTCGTGAAATTCGAAGCCTTTAACTCGAGCTTTTGTAGCATAAAGCAGTTTAGTATTCCGTTTCAAAAAAAAAAACTTCAGTTTAATCTTCTTGGTTTTCCTCCAAACGAGTCATTTTTACCTGAGACATTCGAGGCCTTGACTCAGGGTCACGTTGTATGCACAAGGAAGCAGCATGTATCATGCCCTGAACCTCAGTTTCTAAATAGCAGCCATTCAAACGTGGATCCACAAGTTTCCAAAAGGCATTCTCTTCGAGCAGAGGCCGTGCCTGCTCCATCCAGAAATAAACGCAGAAGATAAACGTGGCATCAATGTACTTAAAACTTGGATGAAATATAGTAACACAACTATTAAGAGCAATACCTACCCATTCTGTGAGGCATTGCTCGCCTTTGGGACGATTTATATCCACAGCTTTTCTTCCGGTGACAAGCTCTACCAGCACCACACCAAAAGAATACATGTCAGCTTTATCGGAGACTTGACCTGTTTGAGCATATTCTGGAGCCAAGTACCCAAACGTTCCGATTATTCTTGTTTCTGAACCCGAATCTCCATCTGGTTGCAATCTTGCTAATCCAAAGTCTCCAACCTTTATCATGAAAGTCAACATTTGAACATTTGAATGGTTCAAATTCACATGTTAAAAGACTGCGACAACGTACTAGCGGCTCAAAATCGTGCGTCAGCAGAATGTTGTTTGGTCGCATGTCACGATGGACTATACAGCCAATTCTGCACTCCTCATGGAGATATCTCAACCCTCGAGCAGCTCCAATAGCGATCTTTCGGCGTGCAGTCCAATCCAACGGATCATAGCTGTGGCCTGCAATTTTAAACCCGAAACGATTCAATTCAAAAGAAAAGCTTACATTTATGAAAATTTTTGATCAAATTAGAACAGTAGAAAAACACTTGTAATTTTAATCAAGACACAATGAGTCTATGTTCCTGACAGAAAACCAAACAAAAGACTAATTTATGGCCATAATATTTAAGGTGCATAGTCCCACGTACCATAAAGATGAGAGTCCAAAGAACCATTGCAAATGAACTCATAAACTAATAACCGTCTTCTGTTCTCCACGCAGTATCCAATTAGCATCACAACATTACGGTGCTGTGCACAGCTTAAGACCTGCACTTCTGAGCAAAATTCACGATCACCCTGAGTACTAGCCAATTTATGTTGCTTCACAGCTATGACCAAACCATCAGGTAACACTCCACGGTGTACAGAACCGTATCCCCCCTCAGCCAAAAAGTTATCCTTTGAAAATACACTAGTAGCTTGTTCAAGCTCAGCATATGAGAACAATCTTGGCGGATTCCCAAATGATGGTGTTTTATGCTGACATACCGTGCAAAGTGGAGGAGGGTCGTGCGGTGCATTTTTATTTGGTAACATAATCTCTCTCACATTCTTGCGAAAATCTTGATTCCTTTCACTTTGTGCTGTACTGCCTGGTTCTTGTATACTTTCATTTAACTGCTTTGAAGATTCATCTGCAGAACTCAGATCTTCAATCCATTGCTGGGAACTTATACTCGTTGAAAGAGAGCTTGGATTCTCACTGGCTGACTCCGAGTCAGATTCTTCAAAGTCGTGATGTCCCCTTAATGATGCTAAAATATGTTTCACCCTTAAATCCCAATTAATTTCAGAAAAGCTGGAAATTGAGGATATCCTGTCAACCGTTGTCTTGAATGATGTGTGCTCAGGGCTGCTTGTTGGAGTCACATTTAGCACTTTCATACTGTTGAATTCATCCTTGAGATATTTCATAGAAGATGCTGAATCTGGAATTATATTAATGTCCTTCTCAGTTGGTTCCATCAAATTCAGCCGAAGAAGCTGTGCCTCGGAGTTTTTCACAACAACAAGATTGCAGTCAAGATGCTCCATGCAAAAGTTTGTTTCCTTCTTCATTCTCCTGTTAAGCAACAATTTAAAAAGACACTCAGCAAAATTCTTGGAGATTTTGGGTTGCTGGATTAAAAAACATTCAATGTACTAACTATTACTTTTCCAATACAACCCATTTTATTTGAGTTCTCTTGGCTTCAGATGCGACTACTCCATCTTCAGACTCGTAAACCATTTTCATCTTCACTCTCACCTATGCAAAAAAATCTTTGTTATCACTTAACTTGTGACCAATGAGAAGTAGAACAGAGTATAAAAGAAACGAAGGACAAAGCAATCCAGGTAATTAGAGAACCTTCTCTGGATCATAAATATCTTGGAGTTGACTCATCATCTGGTTGCATAAATCAGTAATATGATCCTTCTGATCTAAAACAGTTCCCGACATTGATCTCCAGTTACCAGTCGAGCAATCACTACCAATTTTCAGAAAGCCCCATAGCTTTTTACCTAAGAAAGAAAGCGCAATGTTAAAGATATACAAGCGAAAAAATGTTTTAGAGAGCCTCATGCATTATGGAACTTCTGGATATGAAGACCACGTGTATATAAAAATTTTATACGCATGGATCCAGTGAAACAAAATTTCCAAATTAATTCAACGCAGCCTTAAAGCAATAAGATAATATCTGGACCACTGATGAAACTTATCTCAACTTCTCTTACATTCATAAATAATACCTCCCTGGATGATGCTGTACGTGAACAAAAGACAACCAAAAAGAGAGTTTCAATAGGATTCAATGAGTATTGCAAAACTTTTTATACTTGCTCGAAAAAAGAACCAATAGAATAAAATAGCATTATGCTATGCTGCCTAGTTTCTTAGACTAACTTCAAAACAAATTTGAGCTGATGAAATTAGGAAATCCATATAAATCACAAAAAACAAACCTAACAGCCGGAAGAACTAATAGAGTAGAAGAAATCACTACTATATGCAAAAGGAGCATTAATTAAAACAATTAGGTCTTGATATCCATTTTCAAGAATAGAAAAATTAAACCTAAATGGCCAATATTTGTATGTAAACCACTGCATGAAGAGAAAGGCAGTCAAGATTTTACTTGAGCTATGAGTTGGAATAACCACCAGCAGCCTAACACAATCCCCTGGCTTGGCTACATTAGTTAAAGCCCACTTCAAAGCAGTTCTTGAAATTTCTTTAGAAAACTTCACAGCAACAACAATGACACTCTTCTCCACATCCAATTCGCTGCTTCTAAAATCCCCAATCTTTTGCCTCAAACTCATCTCCTCTCATTACAAGAAAACACAAACCCTCAACAAGAAATGGCTTCAGATAATCAAAATCCTAAATCCCTCTTCACCCAACTTCAATTTCCTAATTTTCAAAATGGTCGCTTCTTTAGCGTGTCATTCATCACCACATTGTTCCTGCACAAACCAACGAGCATAAAGTTTTCATCTTTTTATTATCATTCCACACAACAAATGGATACAAGTACCGGAAAAAGGGTGGCCCAAAAACTAACAAGAATCATCAACAACGTTAATAATCGAAAGTGGCTTTTGCGAGACGCACGGTTCATGCAAGAAGTGTGATTAAAACACTAAAAAAACAACAAAAAGGGATGCCATCATTCACGCGAAGCCTGCACATCTGTTTCGGTTGGCTTGTTCTTACTTGGGTGGCATGATTTTCCACAATTAATCAGCTGCATTGAAGACAATTGAGAAAATGCCACAAAAAGCGACCCTTTTTCTTCTCTTTTTTTTGGATGCTCAAATTGATTTGAGAAAGCCAAAGCGAAGCCATGTTTGTGGAGCCCACTAGACACATCAGAACAAACATATTAGGTAATAATTCTTGATAATTCAGCTTTTCTCTTTCCTTATCACAATTTATAATACGTTGAAAATAAAAATAAAAAATTGAGTGTCGAAAATAATAGTGATAAATATTAAAAATTAGTATGTGACGATATATATATTGACATATTTATTTTTAGATTATTTTCAAAAATAATTTATAAATAGGTTTTTTAATTTGTGAAGAAAAACACAATTGAGTAGACAAAATTTTATAAAGTATGTAGTTTAATATATTTCGTGAGTTTGAGATTTTTTACTTTCTCCGTAAATTTTTACTTTTAACACGTTATCAGCACGATACTCAAAGGTTCAGTTCTCCATATTTTTTCAAACTGCGAAACACAAGAAAAATATAACAATATTCAAAAGTAAGAATATTTATTTTAATGTTTATTTATTTTTATTGAGTATATATGTAATATATAATATCGTGTTATTATATAAAAGGAGTCTATGACACGTCATTATAATAACATGATGTGATTATATTATTACACTGTTTATATAATTTCATTGTGTTACTATATTAATACTAGAAAAATATGGAACCAAAAAGATATAAAAGAAATTGATGCGATATTTTCTTATAATGTGGCATTTGACATCATAAATGACAATGAAGATCATGAACCAAAATCTTTTGGTGAATGTAAAAATCGACATGACTGGATAAAATAAAAAGACATCATCCAGGTTGAATTGCATTCGCTAAACGTAAAGTTTTTGGACCTATAGTCCTTACACCTGAAGGTGTAAAACCTGTTGGGTACAAATAAATTTTTATTCGAAAACAAAATGAGAAAAATGAAATAGTAAGATATAAAGTTCGACTTATTGCACAAAATTTTTCTCAAATGCCTGGAATTGATTATGAAGAAACGTATTCTCCTGTTATAGATGCAATTACATTTTGGTATTTGATTAGTTTGACGATATCTGAAATTTAGAAATACATCTTATGGATGTTGTCACAGTTTAATTATACGGATCACTCGATAATAATATATATATATATATATATATGAAAATCTCTGAAAGCTTTAAAATGTCTGAAGCACAAAGTTCAAAACCTAAAGAATGTTATTCTGTGAAATTTCAAAGATCATTATATGGGTTAAAACAATTCGGTTGAATGTGGTATAATCGGCTAAGTGAACACTTAATGAAAAAGGGATATGTAAACAATTCAATATGTCATTGCGTTTTCAATAGGAAAACAACATCCGGATGCATAATTATTTTTGTATGTGTTGATTTAAATATCACTGGAACGAATAAGAAAATTCAATAAGTTGTGTTGTACTTGAAGGAAGAATTTGAAATGAATGATCTTGGAAAAATAAAGTATTATCTGGGTTTTCAAATTGAACAAAAATAATGTGAAATATTTGTTCAACAGTCAAATTATACAGAAAAGTCCTTAAACGTTTTAATATGGATAAATCAAATCATTTAAGTACTCCAATGGTTGTTAATAATTAAACATAAAAAAAGATACATTCCGTCTATATGAAGATGATGAAATTATTCTTGTCCAGAAGTACCATATCTAAGTGTTATTGGTGCCCTTATATATCTTGCAAATTGTACAAGACCTGATATATATTTTGCTGTAAATTTATTGGCAAGATTTAGCTCATATCCAACAAAGAGACACTGGAACGGAATTAAACATATATTCTGTTATCTACGAGGAATGACAAACTTGTGACTTTTGTATTCAAAAGATATCAATCAAAGCATAATTGGTTATGCTGATGATGAGTATTTATCTGATCCACACAAGGCACGTTCCCAAACCGGATATGTATTTACTCGGGGAGGCATTGCAATTTATTGGTGTTCACAGAAACAAACACTCGTAACAACTAATCAAATCACGCCGAAATTATTGCACTACATGAAGCAAGTCGTGAATGTGTGTGGCTAAAATCAATGACCGAACATATCCAAATCTCATGTGGATTATCATTTGACAAGAAGTCTGTGACACTATATGAAGATAATGTTGCATGTGTTATTCAAATGAAAGAATGATACATAAAAAGCGATAAAACAAAACATATTCTCCCTAAGTTCTTCGCATTTACCCAAGAGCTTGATAAGAATAAAGATATTGATATTCGTCACATTCAGTTAAGTGAAAACTCATCAGATCTCTTCACAAAGACACTTCCTACGACATTGTTCAGAAAGCACATATATAATATTAGAATGCGTAATCCACGAAATTTGTGAAAAATCGTTCGTGCTAACATGATGGAAAGTTTACGTGACTGCACTTTTTTTCTCTTACTATGATTTTTATCCCAATAGATTTTTGCTAGTAAAGTTTTAAAGTAGACAATATAAAAACACGTAATGAAGACAACTATTGTATCATGATCATCATCACAAGAGGGAATGTTGAAAATAAGAATTCTAAATATTGAAAATTAGTGTGTGATGATATATCTAATTATCGATGTATTTATTTCTGGATTATTTCTAAAAAAATTCTATAAATATGTCTTTCAGTTTGTGAAAAAAACACAATTGAGTAGACAAAATTTTATAAAGTGTGTAGTTTAATATATTTTGTGAGTTTAAGATTTTTACTTTTACCATAAATTTTTACTAATAACATTTTTCTAAACAATAAAATTAAAAAATTCCGTCGGTGAATTATATTTAAGACATTGATCCAAAATATACAAACAGGACAATAGTAATCATTAACCAGCCCTACCACACAAATAATACACACACATTAAGTATGTATAATTTATTATATTTTTGAATATTATCTTATAGTAAAAAGGGACTTGATTTAAAAATTCTATATGCATAACTTAATAAATAAATAAATATAGATGATTTTTTTTAATGATATGAAAATCCACCGCAGCTATTCTTTGACACACACTAATTAAAACTCAAATTAGTGCAATAACCATAACCTACAAACCACGTTATTCAAATAAACCACATTAGACAATTCATGTATGACAATCTCGCTCGAGAAGATGTTGGTAGCATGAATTGAAGTCCTGATCATTGAACAAATGTTCACCTCCCTCCGCCAACTCGAACACTGATTTATTTATTAATAATAAGGGTCTTGATGTATTTTTCATTAATAAATAAAACGATATCTCTACCATACAAATTTTAACTTGGGCTCAAAAATATAATAATAATGGTATTAATTCTTGGGTTCTGTTCAAAAGATGGAATCGTAGGTTAATCGATAAAGCTCATGGGCCCAGTCCAAGATTATGCCCATTCCTCCCAAAAAGGCCCGATACAAGTGATAACCCATCAAAAATAATTTGGTTTTACGATTTAATTAATTTTGTGGGTAAAGCACTTCACTTCGGAGTGAGCTGCAAGTAACAGTCCGAATTTGAATCATGCAATACGGTTGAGTGGTCAATGGGAGCTCCGACCGCCATCACAGCCACCTCCGCCGCCGGGGGGAGGCTGAAGAGAGAAGAAGCCAGCTCCGTTAAACATGACTCAACTTTCTCTCAGTGGAAGGTTAGCAACTCACTCAGATCTTAGAATAGGAAGAAGTCTTACTTTTTAAAATCACGGGTTAGCTCGTACGAGGCACCGAATCCTGTTCTTGATTAAAGAAAATTGAATGTCAATTCCTTGAGATTAACAAGTTTTCATATCCTTACGAGCTTAATTTAAAACTCAAATAGGAGTTACTTGGGATTTGAAGTTCAGAGAATAGTCAAATGGCCCCTTAGCAAATTCCTAACGAATGAAGATTCAAAATGGGTAGTTGAATAAGGGAGTGAATAATGCTGAATTTTCTATGCGGAATCTCCACTATATTATTGTTCTACGTGATATCTGCTAGATTCTAATTGGAGCCTCTGATTGGAAAGACCTATTCATTGGGAAAAGAAGGGGCAGTAAGGTACAGGATACATAACCTCCCCAATTGCACTTCTTGTCCCGGAGTTTACGAACTGGGCGTAGGTATATCTCGCCCACGACTGGGGAGAGATGAGCGCAAACTTGACTCGAGTGCTGTGGTTCCTGTTTATCTTGGACAAGCTGACAATGTTCGGAATAGACTTCAGCAGTATGGTCGTGAAGGTGCACATTTGGGGAATCGATGTTCAAATGGTGAGGCAGTCGGCATTTATCAAAGCATTTGTTCCGATAGAGGCCCTGGTTTATTCACCGAGATATTCTCGAAAGGCTTCCAGATTGTTTATAGATGGGCTCCGGTAAGTTTTTCTTGGTTTGATGAGTGTAATTGAGCGTATCACTTTCTTCTGAGTTATTCAGCTTGTCGAAATCGAAATGTCTCTTCCTCTTCCCCAAAAATTGACAAAAAATTTGTGTGTTTACTAAAGCGGTCTTGCTCTTTTATTTATTACCTAAGTTCACTACTCTGTGTTATCATATTATCACTTGTAAGGTCTACTCTATGGCACTCATATATGTTTGTTACAACATTAGGACTCCATCACTATGTCCTTTATCCACGCACTTGTAGCCATTATTTCAGTTTTTTGTGCCTGAATTTCTTTCAATAGATGAAGAATAAGAAGGATGCCGAGATAACTGAAGCACTGCTCCTTGAAAAATTTGATTATGCATGGAACAGAGGAAGCAATGGTGCTCGTCGGACTGATGATATACTAAAGAAACTTGACCTCTACACAAGAGAATCTCTGTTTTCTCTTCTCTCCAAGAAGATAAGACTTTTCAATCGCAAGAGAGTAGGGATTGAAATAAAAAATTCTGAACCATTTTTCGTGGAGAACAGAGACGATTTATGCACTGATATATATAACAACAGAATATTTTCTAAAATTTTTAAAATTAGGAGGTCCCAGCCAATACTAGTGTCGTCTTCATACAGTTCTAGCAATGTATGTGGCGTTGCTATAGGCAATGGATCTGTTTGTACCGAGCCAAGAGTTGAGGGAAGAAAACGTTGTCCTGAGCACAAAGGTATGAAAGTTAATGGCTTTACTTCAAAGTTGAACATAGAGAGGAAGGATTCCTCCGATGGCTATCAAAATCATGGTTTGACCCACGGAGTTATCAATCAACCTTATTCTTTCGAGCTTCACATCAACAATAACAACCATTTACCTACCACTTGTGGTGTTATCTTGGATGATGGATCGCCTTGTAAGAGGCCGCCTACCCACAGAAATAAAAGATGTATGGTGCATAAAGGAAGAAGAGTTTCTCGATCAACACCAAAGTTTGTAGGAGAAGTGGAACAAAATTCTTTATGTAGCGGCAGGGATGTATGTGGAGTAAAAATCGAAGATGGACAGATTTGTACGAGACAACCTGTTTCTGGAAGAAAAAGGTGTAGTTTACACAAAGGCATGAAATGTTTTTGAGGTTACCTGCTGCAGAACTGTACTAAGAAAAAGGCAAGAACCTGCGAGGGAAGACAGTGCTATGCCTTATTTCTTTTTTCTTGCGGGAATTCTTTATAGGTCTTAATTATATGGTTTCTGAGAGTACTTATTTAAACTACAAAATCTTACAAACTTAGTTTTAATTACATCCAGTTTAAATAATTCGTAACATTCATTGATTGCATTCAAAATGAGTTCTTGCCATGCCCAAACACACATTTTCCTTTGTTATGAAGAAATATAGTCCATTTGTTCTACTAAAACAAGCTCATGTATCAAAGTAGAAGCGTGGACTATACAATTCAAGCATCATTCAAAGTATGTGCAGATTAACCCCTATGTTAAAACATGTGTGTTGCTCGAGAGATTTGTGTTTTAAGTATACTCTCAAGACTGTTCATCGCTGTCCCTTGTGCTGTTTTTGAGCCACTCAAGATAATCACTTCAGGCACCCTATGGGCAATGTAATCACTTCAGGCACCCTATGCACCAAAGCCATTTCATAAATAAAGAAAGTGTCGATGGATCATTTCTGTAAAAACAAAGATTTTTGAAGGGCAGCGGTATCGTGCACTCCAACATATATATATATTCTATATATAACTATCCGAGTTCAATGGTTTTTGCATCCGGTGATGTGCCCAAAATGGCCGTGATTGTCCTCGTCGTCTCTTTGAGCGACTCCGGTTCACATGGATAGACACTGGTCTTCAGCAAATACTTCAATTCCACACCAGATTAAAATATCCAAATGATTGATTAATATGCGTACAAAAAATGGAAAAAAATGATCTGATAATTTTAATCTTAGACAAGGGTTTATATAAAATACACAACCCGATACTCTTAAGATTGAGACTTGAATATAACTCAACCACAAAAGCTATCTCAAGGAGATGAAGATTCAAATTCATATATGCAACTCTCATGAACTTTATTCAGCCGATATGAGACATCTTAATGCATCCTCTTATGCTCAGGAATGAACAACTGGAACGTGAAGACAATAACGGGTGATCTAATTATAGGCAAGTCACTCCAATTATAGACAATCCAACACATAACCTGTGAGAGCTGTGCTCCAATATCATATTAAGATTGAGACTTTTATCTATCAACTCGAAAAGCTAACTTAGAGAAGAAAATTATCTAAATCCATATATACAACTTTTAAAAACTCTATCCAACCGACTTGTGACATCTTAACACGTACGTTGACCCAAAGGATACTGCTTCATTTGTAACAATGCTAAAGCATTTCATTAAAAATATTATAAACAAAAATACCAGGCTTCATGTGGAGCAGTGTTGAATCACTTCAATAATTAAATAAATTTTCTAACAGCACATGTTCAATTCCCGACAACTTCATAGCCGAATCTTTTGGCAAATCAAATTTCAATTATGTTTTCGTAAATTTGTTTCATCTAATTGAAAATATAAAATGAAAATTTAATCCTTATCAACGCATACCAGTCAAAGATATATTAAATAGTTATAGTGCAACTGGAAGAATAAATGTATTCAAAGAAAGATTGTTCTTCCCAAATTAAATAATCTTCTCTGGAAGGGAGATTAAAATGAGGTGCCCAAATTCCAATACATGCTACGTAAGTACGAACAAAAACATCTGAAGAGTTTCTTAGATCAAAACAAAAATGACAATCCTTTATTATCATTTATAGGTTTGTTTTCAATTGGGTTTTGAACCCGAGCCTCCCTTCCATACGTGAGACTTGGTACCAGATGAACATCGGCGAAAATGACAATCCTTTATTGGCAGGTGAACACAGGAATTTCGGGGAAGAAGATGAGGCTAAGAGAAAGACGATGACTAAACAAATTTGGGGCCAAAGTTTTCAACTTTTCTGAGAACATGACATAAAATTTCACACACACACACACAGTGAATCCCTTGCGGGTCTGTCCAAAACACGACCTTAAACTAAACCTACATAATCCAAGTAGTAACAGCTAAACAGATGAAAAGAATCACAGACACTCTGAATTTTACCTTACTGACCCTAAATCTTGTGAGTGGTGTAACCCACTTCCTCTGTTGTTAGTTTCTCGCTCCAATTTCCAAATTCAGTTCCACCAAACATCACTTGCTTGATTCCGATATAGCTGGAACATTTCAACACGAACAAATAAGAGATGTACGGGAAAACAAGAACTCAGATTTTAAAGAGATGATACATGCAGGTTTGGGCTCTTACTCGGAGCATAATTGTGTCAATGCGTTTATCAAAATATCCAAGAGCAATGGTTCACTTGTACCGATATCCACCCTGTCAATGTACAAGTCTATTCAAATATCTATAGACAAACCTGCCCTTAAGCCTCGAGGAGCCAAAAATATTACCAAATTCGAGCTAGGTTATCTTGAATTTCAAGGTCTCCAATGTTGTAAAATGTGGTTGGTGTAACATTAGCTCCTTGCACAGCATCATAACTCGGTCTTTTCTCCATTGGAGATTGTGACAGCTGCGGGAGATAGAGTGACAAATTACTATTTATACAATAACAATTCTATCCTTGTATAGTGAACAGAAGCTTTTTGCCAGTTTTCAGGACATCGTTTTTTGTGTGACTCCAATGATCGCTTTTGTTTCCAAGTATAGAAAGAAACATGTCTTTGAAGGAATCTTACTTGCATATTCATAGAATTGCATCCACCAAGCCGTCCAATAATGTGCCACGAACGAATAGTCTGGATAAAATTTAGATCAACTATATCACTGAGGTTTGGGGACAAAATACAAGAAAAATAAGCTACAGAGTCACTTACATCACGGATCAGAGAAATGTCTTTATCCAATGGGGTGTTATAGAACTCCAACCATATATATGAATTTGAGAAATCAAACCTGGCCTTGCGAACAAATAAGCCATTAAAAATTTCACTTTTATAAGATTTCTCGAAAGTCTCAACTTTTATGAAATTCTCAAAATCTTGAACATCAAACCCAAGATTGTGCACAACTAGTATGCAATCCATGAAAGTAGATCTGGACAAGTGAAGCAGAATGACAAAAGCATTTGGAAAAACATTATGAGCATTTATCAGATCAACGTCCAGAGGCTACTTCTATAAAAAAATGCTGGAGGAAGCATCTTAATAAGGAATCCAACGTTGTTTCAAATTGTATAAATATGAGCACTTTTCATCCCTTTTAGCTTAATATTTAGAGGGGAAATTGCAGACTCCTAGTTGGTCATATCACGATGACCGTGAGAGTCTTGTGCTGCAGGAATTGTTAAATGCACTCCACAGAAGCACAATATAACTTTTGCAATTGAATTTCCCCCTAAATCATAATGCTCTCTGGGGACAACTAGTTGCAGCATTCAATCTCCATTTATTTTGAAATGTTTAGTTATAATCTAATTTGTCTAGCACCAAAAACACAACCTTCTCACAGTCCAACCAACAATGTCAAAAGTCAACATCAACTTACTTATTAAATTTCACTTGCATGGGCTTAGAGGAACCAGTTTTTGTATGCAATATTTTGTTCTTTTTCCTTCTCAATCTGTCCTCCATCTGCCAAATTAGACAAACATGTAAGAAACTCCCATAAGCAAGGGCCAAAAAGAAAAATAAAATAGAAACGAAGAAATCGCAAGCCAATTTGATGGGGGACAAACTAGAAGCTTACTTTGAACCTCGCTTTTTCCGGGTTATCGATAAAAGAGCCAATAATCTCAGCAAACTCAGGGTCTTTATCATAATCCTTTCCTTCGTCTTCCCCACCTCTAAATCCCCCTCCACTCCATGGAATCTCGTCCTTATCCCCATAATCATCCTCGGATTCACCATCCTGATCACCATCAAAACCATTCATTTCAATCTGGGTTTGCAAATTCTTGGCCCTTAATCGGGTGACATATGAGCACAGTCTGGAAGCACAGTGGTTATTAATCGGAAGACTAGAAGCGAGTATCATTTTGCAGAAAATTGATGGAGGGAATGCTAGTGGAGGAGGTAAGCAGGACTGGAGGAGGATATACATTAGTTGAAAGGAAGTTCGGAAAACGGAAATGCACCTGCAAGTAGAGAAAGTGCAGAAAAGAGAAACTTAGTTCTGTTTCAGCTCCACGCCATTAATTCGAGAAAGGGAAAGAAATAAGAGACATGCCTGGAAGCGGCAACGGTGGGGTTTCGGCAGCGGAAAGTGCGATGATTTCGGAAATGGAACTTTTCTAGAAATTCAGTTTTACTAGATTTATTTTAATATTAATAATGTAGAGCCCAATTTCCCAGTTAAGCCCAGCTCATTTCAAATTTAACCATTACACACTTTTTTGTAATCTTATGATAGATAAAGTTTGTGAGTTAAGCCCAGACCAGACCAGACCAGCCCAATTTCAAATTAAACTATTGCACTCTTTAAGCCCAGACCAATTTCCCAGTTAAGCCCATTTTCCATTACGTTTGTTCGACTCGGGGAATTGACTCTTTTCAACGGTGTCAATTATTGGCATAGTTTGTGAACCTACCCACCCGAACAGGCAGGCAGGCATATTTAACGCAAACATGAATCCTTATTTCTGACAATAGGGGAAATTGGGATTTGAGATAACGGAAATTGAAATGGATTTGTTACCGGGAGACTCGCCGCAGGTTCTGGGCAAGAGGAAACCGCGCTTCCGCTCCTTGAAGCTCCTCAATGTCAATTATGACGACTTACTGTCGAAGACTCCGTACGCCGCTGACTATGGCCGCCTCGCCAACGGCCTCACTTACTATGTCCGCTCCAATTCCAAGCCAAAAATGCGCGCCGCTCTTGCACTCGTCGTCAAGGTTGGGTACGTACGCTTTTATTTCTAACAATTCTTCAACTAAAATTCGACTTCTTTTTCATCCTTGTAAATTGATCGTTCGTTCTCTTCAAATGATTGACCGTCCACTAACCTCGGCTTTTGACTCATGGCAGTTCAGTTTTGGAAGAGGAGGAAGAGCGTGGAGTCGCTCATATAGTTGAGCATTTAGCTTTCAGTGCAACTACAAAATACACCAATCATGATATTGTTAAATTTCTCGAAAGTATTGGCGCTGAATTCGGTGCCTGTCAGAACGCGGTAACTTCAGCGGATGAAACTGTTTATGAGTTATTTGTTCCTGTTGACAAGCCTCAATTATTATCTCAGGCTATTTCAATTTTGGCGGAGTTCAGTTCTGAGGTACGGGTTTGTTTCATTTATATACTTTGTAGCATACTGTGTGTTTATAATTTTTTCAAACACTGCCACGGCTTTTGTAGCACAGGTTCGTGTATCAGCTAGTGACTTGGAAAAAGAAAGGGGAGCTGTCATGGAAGAGTATCGAGGAAGCCGAAATGCTAATGGAAGGATGCAAGAAGCACATTGGGTTCTCATGATGGAGGGATCAAAGGTAATGCCTTCTCTTTATCTGGTTTTTCATAACATGGACCAGGCCATTAGTTCCTGAAACATTATGGCGGGCATAATCTCCTTGTCTGGTAGCAGTATGCAGAGCGTTTACCAATTGGACTAGAAAAGGTGATTCGCACAGTTTCCCCTGAGATTGTAAAGAGGTTCTATAAGAAGTGGTACCAAATGCAAAATATGGCTGTAATTGCTGTAGGAGATTTTCCTGATACACAGGTTAGACGTTTCTGAAAGCTACTATATTTTTTTGGAAAAATTACCTTTCCAATCATGTTAATTGGCTGCTTTGCTACTTCTCCATGGTAGAGTGTTATTGAGTTGATAAAGACTCACTTTGAAGACAAAATTCCAGATGTTGGTCCTACAGCCATGCCACGCTTTACAGTACCTTCACACGAGTTGCCACGCTTTTCAATCTTTGTGGAATCTGAAGCAGCTGGGGTCAGAATATGGATTCTCCATCTACTTCTGCAGTTTTTGATTCCATTGCCTTTTGTAGGCTACATAGATATATCTAGCCTGATATTGTAATCATAAATGTGACAGTCGGCAGTGATGATCAGTTGCAAGGTTCAGGTCGATGAGCTGAAAACCGTGAAGGATTATCGGAATTTACTCTCTGAATCCATGTTTTTTCATGCTCTGAACCAAAGGTTCTTTAAATTATCTCGTAAGAGGGATCCACCATACTTTTCATGCTCAGCTGCGGCAGATGTTCTGGTTCGTCAAACGAAGGCCTATATAATGACGTCATCATGTAAGGAAAATGGGACTATTGAAGCATTGGAATCAATGCTGACAGAGGTTAGTCTTTTATCCCATTGAACTAGCAATTTAGTTGTACAGATCACTTATGCATCTATTTTAGGTTGCAAGGGTTCGAATACATGGATTTTCTGAACGGGAAATATCTGTTGCCCGTGATATGTTACTATCAGAGATTGAATCTGTGTATCTAGAGCGAGATCAAATGCAATCCACCAATTTACGAGATGAATATATGCAGGTAAGTGATGTTCTCTTACTCGCCACGACTTCCACTTTTTAGTCTTTGCATTATTGAAAGTTCCATTTTGAGTATCCAAACAAACTCTTGCTTCATGTCAGCCTTCCTATTTTGTTATGCAGCATTTTCTTCGAAACGAACCTGTTGTTGGGATTGAGTACGAGGCTCAACTTCACAAATCTCTTTTACCCTGTGAGCATTTGACAACTCTTTTCTTCTGGGCTTATCAATAGCATAATGTTGCAATATTGACATGTTTTATCTATGTGGTGGTAGATGTATCAGCTTCTGAGGTATCCAAATATGCAGAAAATTTCCGTACATCATGTGGCTGTGTTATAAAAACAATTGAGCCTCAATCAACTGCTACGGTGAATGATTTGAGCACTGTTGTTTCTCGGGTCAATTCTTTTGAGGAGAGACAAAACATTCCTTTTTGGGACGAAGAACACATCCCAGAGGAAATCATTGGGGCAAAGCCAACTTCAGGGTAAGCTTAGAATCCCTTGACAGTGAAACAGGATGTTACTTGAACTTGTAGTCCAAGTCAAGTAGCACCTTCTTCCACTGATTCGTCATCGGTTCCAATACCCCTGCTCATATCTCTTACAGGAGAAAGTGCTCTCATGAGTACATCGTACATTTAGATGCAGAAACTTGGCAATTTTCAATTACATAATTGTTTGATTTTAGATTTTTACTTTTACCAGTCATGTGGCACATCAGTTTGAATATCCTGGCATCGGCGCAACTGAGTTGATCCTTTCTAACGGAATGCATATTTGCTATAAATGCACGGACTTCCTTGATGACGAGGTAACGTTACTTTTGCTTGACCTGTGTTTCAAGCTGCATAAGTATTTAGCTATTTGAGCTCATGCGTTGTGGATATAGGTCTTCATAATTGAATTGTTTGTCCTTTATCATGTGTGTTTTCTCTCTTCATGTCTTCCAACTATTCAAAATTTAACAGACATGTATCTGAACGATGGAAGATTGAACCTTGAGATTTATTATACTTGAAACACTCTACAGGCCATAACAGGGGAAAGGAAATAAATATTTACATTGGAGCTGAAAGTGTTGCATTATTTCCCATGCTGGAAAATATGCAGCTCTAAAATGTTTGCAATTAACTACTTGTCAATAGATTCTATTCACAGGTTTTTCGTATGGGGGTCTATCTGAACTCCAAGAATGCGAATATTTCTCATGTTCAATGGGTCCAACTATTGCTGGAGAAATTGGTGTTTTTGGATATAGACCTTCAGTGCTTATGGATATGCTTGCTGGTAAAAGAGCTGAAGTCGGCACCAAACTGGGAGCATATATGCGAAGTTTTTCTGGTGATTGCTCGCCTTCAGACTTGGAGACTGCACTGCAGGTATGTCTGTTGAATTGCCTATCATACAATCTTCTCTTCCTTTCAATTTCAGCAGTCCATAAGTCATTTTGTTAATGTGGATATTCTTTTGGGATGTTTTTTTTACTGTCTGATTTATCAGTGTTAGATTAATATCTGTATTGTATCATTGCGAGCATTTTATAGTCTCACAGTATGACAACAACATATAATGGAAAAGCAAAATGCTATTCTCACATTTAATGAAATTATATTATGTTCTTTAACCATGTATTTTCTCTCATCGCATTGCAAATTGTATTTTCTGTTGATTCTTGTTTTCAAACTTGAGAGTTTGGGGTAGTGCTCATATTGAACTTTCTCATTATTTTACTTTTCTTTGTTTTTCCTTTTTGTATTTGCTCAAGATTCTAGTACCTACATCGAGTTTGCCAAAGTAGCTGGCCCTTCAGAAAGTATGGTATGAAGCAATAGTTTATCACCACTCCTGCCAGGCGAAAAGTTGTGCATACTCTTGCAGTATTTTTAAGTGCCTTGCTCTGCTTGCTTAGGTTTTTTTCATTTCTACAGTTGGCTTTCTTTGATTGCCTTTCTGTTTCGCTCATATTAGGTTTTTTCACTGTTGGTTTTTCTTGTTCGAGTAATGCCCAGGTAATATTCCTGTATAAATGTTATTAATTTCTCTCTTCCAGTTGGTCTATCAACTCTTCATGACTAACCTAGAACCTAGTGAAGAAGATGTGAAAATAGTTATGCAAATGGCAGAAGAATCTGTACGTGCTCAAGAGAGAGATCCTTTTAATGCATTTGCAAATCGCGTGAGGGAGCTAAACTATGGAAGTTCTTATTTTTTCAGAGTAAGCTAGCTAAAGTTATTAGGTTTTTCAATTATTCAGTGTTTCCCTAAACATTACATATTAATTGATGTTTCCTTGCAGCCAATTAAAATTGGTGACATTCAGAAAGTTGATCCACTCAAATCATGTGAATATTTTAACAATTGTTTTAAGGATCCATCGACTTTTACAGTTGTTCTTGTTGGAAACATTGACCCTGCTATTGCTTTCCCTCTGATTTTGCAGTATTTGGTCAGTGCTGGCTGTCCCTCTCAACCTTTTTTTGGTGATATGGATGTACTGCCTTACATGCTTTGTCTTTTTTACACAGGGTGGGATCCCTAGACCTCCTGAGCCAATTTTGAATTTCAAACGAGATGAGCTTCAAGGCTTACCATTTACTTTCCCCTCCACTGTAATTAGGTCGATATAACATATCTTCGAGCTATGAACAATTTCTTTCACGATAAGTAACATCAATTGGATTTTGGTTGGGAAATGGAACTAACCATTCTAAGATTTATCCTCATCTTTATTACCTTCCAACTGATATTTCATCTCTACTTTTCTTTGGTACCCTGCAGAGAAGTAGTTCATAGTCCCATGGTGGAAGCCCAGTGCTCCGTCCAGCTATGCTTTCCCGTTGAGCTCAATGACGATAACATGGTAATGACGTACCTTTACAACGTTTTTTTGATCTATCTGGGAATTGGGACTTCTTTTGTATTTATCCGATATAAATATTTGAGCTCAATGATGATAACATTGTAATGACGTACCTTTACAACGTTATTTTGATCTATCTAGGAATTGGGACTTCTTTGTTTTTCCTAACTTCAGAATTATGTTTACTTCTCATATACTGCAGATGGAAGATGTTCATTTGGTTGGATTCATGAGCAAGCTTCTGGAAACAAAAATAGTACAAGTCCTCCGATTTAAGCTTGGACAGGTCTTCCTTGTTGTATTTCATCTTCTCCGAGTTCTTTAACCAAGGGTATATGTTGCTAAGCTTTCAATTAAATAATGTATATCTCAGATTTACTCTGCTGGAGTTTCTGTCTTCCTCGGTGGTAACAAACCTTCAAGAATTGGTAACATTCGTGGTGACATAAGTGTTAATTTTTCATGTGATCCTGACATCTCTTCAACACTGGTGAGCTTCTTCCACTTTAATGATTTGCTCCAGTTAAGCTGATATCTGAAATCGCAGTTCAATACACAGGTCAATCTTGCCTTAGATGAAATTTTGCAACTTCAAGAAAGGGGTCCTTCTATTGATGATGTGTTAACCATCCTCGAAATTGAACAAAGGGCCCACGAAAATGGATCACAGGTATTTGTATTCTAAAAGTATTACATGTATAATGCTTATATTCCATGTGGTTTCTTGCTTAAATGACAATGGATGTATTGAATCCATTCTACTTAATTATGATATTTGCATTTACAGCTTTTTGCTAAGTTTTATGAATTTTCCATGCCATAGGTTACACGAATTCTTGTTCTTGTAGGAGAACTCTTATTGGTTGGAGAGGATTCTTCGCAGCTATCAGTCAAGGCTTTATTCTGGTGATGTCGGTGCTTCGTTTCAGGTTGAATACACTGTTCTATTTGATCTTTCTTTGGAAGCTACTGTTACTGTTTCAAGCTGTTGGTATTTGTCAACTCAAAATTGTGTTTCTTATACATTATATGTTGTTGAGTGTGGAATTTTTCTTGTTTAGATAATCCAGCAAAAAAAATTGCTAATAAGCTTTTTTGTGATGAACATCCTGTAATCATTTGTTTACTTTTTTACTCGTTCTATTATTGAGCAAAATTCGGCATTATGATCATCACCTTTGGATTCTAAACTGCAAATGTGTACGCACCTGCATTTAAGACAAATATTTATTCCATATAATCCTGACCAGACATTCACCTGCATATGCCCTCGGACTTTGTAAATGAGCTCTTGAATTCATACTGCTTTATTGAATTTATTGTTGTTTGTTTCGTGTGCTTGCAACACTGAGAGATGGCCATTGACTATTGTGCTCAGAACTACATCTGTAGTCTATAGCTCTTAGTTTTCGGACATTCTTGGTTTGATGGTTCAATGTCTCTTGGCTGTTTAGATCTTCACGCAAGTAATTTCAAATTTTTTCTTTAGCATTGCATTATTCTAGAGGTAGGATTAAACCCCCCCAAACTTGTATATACAGGTTAGGTTCTGCCTAATCCTCCGCTACTTGGCACTTGAGTTGAGCAAATTGATCAACATACTAAATACTTTTGGCGTCCATCCATTATTGGTGGAAGAACCATCTGGCTAGAGTTTCAAAGATCCTCTTGGAAAGAAATCTATGAACAGTTGAATCTTATCACCTCCATTTCGTGCTGTAAAATAAACACATGAATAAAGTAAAAAATAAGTGTGTGCTGTTTCCTTCTTCCCATGATTGCCATTTGATGGAATAATATGTGTGCTGTGTCCTTCTTCCCATGATTGCCATTTGACGGAATAATACTTTTTTCTAAACAATTAGTCTCCAAGTTATCTTTTTCTGGTTAATCTTACTTGCAGCTTCAAGATGAGGGTCGTACAAGAGTAAGAAACACCTTGAGTCCTTTAACAGCCCAATCAGCATTGCAAAGGATTATTCCTTTTCCTTGTACAAAGCAGTATACGGTAGTAATTCTAATGCCTCAGACATCTCGATTTAAGTGGATAAAACCATTTATCAGTTCTGTCCCAACTCATTATTGTAGGGATGCCAAGGTCAGTACTGTTATTATGCTAATCTTTTTTCTCCCCCCCTTGAAAACAGTTAATATACCATTCTTCAATCCAACAGGTTCTGAAGTTTCATTTATTCCATATAGATTTATTATACCAAAATTAGTCATCGTCTCACATATCTTTAGTTACGTTTATTCCCATTCATATTGATTCTGTTTATTCCTTGTTAATTTGCACATTTTCGTACAAACCCGTTTTCTATGCTGCAGATTTTAGCTGGCATTTCTGGCGTTGCAATTTTGGCTCTTAGTTTATGGAGATACTGGCGACGAGCTCCCGATCCTAATCCACGGTGATGCAGTCATCAAGACTTGGTGATATACAAAAGGATTCATTTACCATACAGAGACCGGGTTTCTGTGGAAATTTTTGCGAAAGGTGAATGGAATTCTCATCAATTTGTGGATTTTGACCGGAACAAACACTAAATGATTCAAATTTCTGCAAATGACCGCTTACAGGCAGGATAGTTGATAGCCGCTTACAGGCATGATAGTTGATACAACCAGAACCCAAGACTCTATCGGTGAAACCAGAAGTGCTGCTATTCAGTGATTCTCTTTGTTACTCGAGAAGTATTGTGATACCCATGATTGTTATTATGTCTTCAATGTCAGTGCTCTCATACAGGATAGACTCAACCAACGCAAGCCTTACAGTCCCAGTAACGATGTTTTTTTTTTATTATTGCTGTTGTTTAATGTGTTCTTTAAAACTATGATGTACATAGGATTTATATATTAATACTTTAGTAGTGCATTTTCATTAGACTTTTAAATCCATCTAAATCATGCATTTGCCACTAAGAAAAGTAGACAAATGGTCATGCTTCAGGAGCATAATAATGTTAAGGCAATTGTGAATTAATTGTAACGAAGATAAACTTGAATCACTAAAAATTTTAGAAGTAAAAGAAATCCTGACGATAAAATAAAAAATCAACCTCTGTATACGATATGGTTCGATTCGTGCCTGGAATATAAACCATATTTTTACAGTCGTAGGAAGGAAGATGCAAGCATATATACATGAGACGGTATTGCAATTGAAACAGTAGATATGATTTGAACCGATCACAACTGCTGTACGTTTAGATTAAACCGATAATAATGACCAACTTAAGTACATGAGTGGTTCTCAATAAGCCTTGTAAGCATACATATATCCACGAAGTTTCCTAAGTTCTTCGAATGACTGCTTGAGTAAATGATCTACATAAAGGCAGACTGCAGTTCCACTACAATTTGGGAAAGCATTGGTGCGGTGTTAATAAACTTAACCATGTCAGGCATGTCGGGGTTGCAAGCTTGAAAACCACATTATTCCACAGTTGTATAAAAAACATCAAAAGCAAGGTGTAGGGTTTACCTGAGTGGCCCTAGAGGAAGCCACATTGCATCCCACCGAAACTTTGTCAACCTGCAGTACAGTCATTTTTTTTTAAGTTCAACCCCAAAATTGATACAGTTATCATCACGACAGCAGATGCATTCTGAAGTTGGTGATTGTAGTCTTGCAACCAATTCAAGCATCAGTAGTCACAATAACGTCACAAATCCTTGTATTTAAGACCAATATGACGCTGTAACTTGGTCATTTTTCATTGAAGATAAAATATATCCACCGTAAGTTTTAACCAACGAACTTTTTATCTGAGAAAAAAAATGAAGACTCTGGAAAATAATTGGTGATTCCAACACTTAAAAGCTACCTCAGCATGTGGTGCAACCAAAAGATCGCCAACAATGTCCCAGGTAATATAGAGTACCACAACCACAGATGATGGTGTTTTGAATTGTGCATTAAGCCAGTGATGAGCATCAGGCACACTATAACAGCTGCTAAATCTGTGGCACAATTAACAGCGTTGTATCATTTTCATTCACTCTATAAATGGTATATAATTCACCAAACAAGAATAAGACAAATCGGAAGCATCAAATTTGTTCAATAGGTCTATTGCAAATTGTGACAGGCCATGGGATAGCAGTAAGGTTGCTCCATTTTATCATGGATGTTCAAATTGACAAGGTCTTAAAATTTAGTCTTTAGAACTCCGAATGACTGGGATCTCATGAATTAAGCATGCCCTTTAGGCTATATGGAGGGGGGAAATGATCCCGTACGTTGGCATCTAATTAGCTCTGGTAGATTGTCAAAGTTGGTATCAAATGGAAATTAGATCGAAAATCTTGATCCACGGCTTCCTAAATGCTTCACAGAAAGGAAAGCTTGTAGAACTAATTAATAAGAGTAGGTATGTTGCGACATTGACATAATATGAACCTCTCCTAACCGACTTATTCTAGGAACAATGATCTCATCTTCCATGCCTCAATAAGGACAGTACAAAACCAAAATTAAATTTATAAACAAGAGCTTTCAAACCTGCAGCCACTATGCTCCAAGAATCAACCTCGTACATAAAGTAAGCATGAAAACGCTGCATGTGAGATAGAAATGACAAACATCAACATGAGAATCGGTACGGGATAGACGCCAGTTCATTTTCCAACGGTTTGCTAATCTTTTCCTAGAGTGTGGAATAAAAAATCCAACCGTGTTGTGTGTGTGTCCATTTTCCAAGATCTTTTCATTCTTTAAACGGGGTTTTATTATTAGGAAAATTGAAAAAAATAATTCAGTTGATCATTCCCAGACTGCTAAAAAACAACTAATAGATATTGTTGCTTGATATTCAAAGATAAATATAAGATTAAAAAAATGAGAAGGTTAAAACAAAAACAAAAAAAAATAGAAAGAGAGAAATCAATTCCAGTTCGTACTAGTTTGATCTGTATATTCAATTTTATTAGGACTGTAATTCGAATAGTTAAAAGACAATTTTGATTGTACTTTATGGTGTGTTTTCAGGCATTGATATCAACAGAATCATCGTCAAGATGGGGAGATCCAAAAAATTGCTGTGAAGGCCTGCCTTTTGCTATTGCAGACTTCATTGCTATCATTAAGTAACATAAAATACAAATAGAGCAACAACGAAGATTCAAATATTAATGTGTCACTCTCAAAGATACATAAGCCAGGCTCATGATATTAGAGTTTTTACAATTTCGAATCCTTGGTAAAACAATTACCACACGATGTGAATGGTGAACATATACAAGTGCACATTAACAGCAAAATACGTAAAAACGAATACTTATAATTGTGTTCCAGTAGTGAATGACTAGATGAAAATACCAGTTCCCACGGAGAATAAGTCTGTTGATAGATTGAGAACATGAGGAAAGACACATAACATAATATCATACCGCCGAACACACCCTGGCACGCATAAAAAACCTCGATTAACACACAATCAAGAAGAAATTCGAACTGATCCAACCTCATCAACAAAGTGAATCGCAATAACTAACACACTGCACAAATAGAATACAGCATTCATCATAGTCCATACCCTCCATATAAAAGATTGATAAGCTTGACTCTTCTCAAAGGATCGAACCAAATCTTCTTGCTCTGCACACATTCACGCGCACATAGAATTTAAGTAAAAGCGAGTGAAACGATTCGACTAAAAGCTGAATATTCAACCTTCCAAACCAAGCTGAAATTCGTAACAAAAAATTGTTAAGACAGAGCAAAATCACAGACCTTGGGAGTCGATGGGGCGAGAATCGTCGCGTGTGGGGAGGGATAAATCCTTGCTGTAGAAATCCTCGTCATGTGAACGAATTTTCCTCCATTTCCTCGAGACCAACTGCATCATTTGAAATTGAAAGCAAGCAGCTCCTTGCAAATCACCTGTGATTCTAACAATCTTTACTTCCCTGAAAACACAATAGTAGGCAGACCGTTTCGCAGCTTATACATCTTAATATTTTTTAATAAAAAATAATACTTGAGTGTAAAAATTTGTGTAAGATAGTCACGTATCGTATTTTGTGATAAAGATTTATTTGGATTATTCATAAAAATATATTATTTTTTATGCTAAAAATATTGTTTTTTATTGTGAATATCGGTAGGGTTGACCCGTCTCACAGATAAAAATTCGTGAGATCGTCTCACAAGAAACCTACTCTACTTTAAGTTCGATTGCAAATCGGTTTAATAACAAGTTTTTTTTAAAAAAATACAATTGAATTGCTAATTGATTAAAATTCTCAGCGGTTGTTTAAAATAATTTATAAGTTGTTTTAGGAGTTTATAAATTCTGAAACATTATTTTAAAAATAAATAGTTAAAGTATTTGTATGGATTTAAAATATATCAATGTGTTCAATAAGTGAGTGACACACTATCGATCATGTAATTATACACGATATATTATGTAAAATAGTTTATAATTTTAATATTAAAAAATAAATCTATTTATATTTATAAAAATCGATCTACTTTTTTTATATATCTTAATAAAAAGATAAAACATGATTTTATTTTAAATTCAATAAAAAAACAAATTGATAAAAGTGAAGATTAAAGAAGATGTAATAGGATATTTTTTAGAACTGAAATATTAAGATAAGATTTTTCTGAAAAAAGTGGTGTATCTAAACTTTTTTTAAAATAGTTTTTAAGATGTTTGATAGCTTAATTTGACCGTTCATTTTGACAGTTTATTAGTTTTTTGTAAGCTCTCTCTCAAATATCATTTAAGTTTAAAGCACATTTTGCATTTTGTGTTGCAACTTGCAAATGCTTTGCTTCATTTGAGGCTTTGAGTATAAATTTCAAGAGTAGGTTTTTTGTGAGACGGTCTAACAAATCTTTATCTGTGAGTCGGGTCAACCTTACTGATAGCACAATAAAAGTAATAATCTTCGCATAAAAAGTAATAATTTTTCATGGATGACCCAAATAAGATACTCGTCTCACAAAATACGACTCATAAGACCGTCTCATACAAGTTTTTGCCAAATTACAATGGCTTTTAAATTTTCCAAATTAATATTCCTTTGAAATCTACTCTTATATCCTTCTATTGGATCCAATTTCACTTCAATCCAAATATAACTTTAGATAATTTTATCGATTAACCATGTTCAGAATGTATCTTTGGATTGTATTACTAAATAAGAAACTGTCAGGGCCCGTGCTCTTAATTGATATTTAATTACCACATAACAAGGATTTAATGGTGTAAACAGCGAAAACGAGTTTAAAACGTTCATTAGGGCCTACAGAAATTTCGGCATGACTCTCCCGTAAGTAGGACATCCCAAAAATTTCGAAACACAACAATAGCAATATACACTCGAAAATAACATCAGTTTCACAACCAACCCAACAAACATCCTACAGCCGCACTGGTCAGGACTAGACACAACAACCACAAATAAAATCCTAAAACAACATAAAAACATCACCATACAACTACACAGGGCATCTCCCTGGCAAATGTATCAAACCAGAATAATATATATAAATATCTGGGAACTCTGACACAAACCAACTGACTACTGGGTACTACTCCCTGACGCTCCACCAGACGCGTCAAAACCCTTGGAATGACCTGCTATGGCATCAAAAACAACCACAACATCAAAAGAAAACAGGGGTCGGACCCCAGGTACGACAAACCAGTAAAATCACGACGCATATAAAAGACATGCAATAATATCAAGTAAATGCAATGCTATGCGATGCGTGAATGGTAACAATGGAATAACGGATACCAAATGGAATCCAAACGAATAGCATCGTCAACAGAAACAGTGGCCGCCCGTGCCAGGAATGCAGCATCAAATCGCCGCTCGTCCATGCACGTAGCATCGGAAATGCGAGTAGCTAAGTCGCTCGTCCCTAGCTGTCATCTGGGAATGTGGCTAATCCTAACACACTCGTCCCTCTGATTACTCAATATCTCAACAGAATCAACATAAATAGCCGTCAAAGGAGTCAAGGCTCAATATATTATGCCAACATAATTAATGCATGAATGCATCAAAATAAACATTCAATGCACATAATAGCAAACAACATTCACCGAATATTCTTACACGCCAATATAAGCGTCATAATGATATAGATTTGAACGTACCTCAACTATAGCTTACAATACCACTGGTAAATTCTTAAGGACTATCGAATGAAACTCGTCCAACGATAAAACCTACAATATAAATTCGCTATACACTTCAATACAATGCATACGAAACGACTAAAACAATTTAAATCGGCTCTGTTAAAAATCGAATTCCGGACAGCCTATTAAACCCATACAAATTCTGAAATTCCAAGCTTAATACCTCAAGAAACGAAGCTTAAACACACAATGGTGATCCTCGCGAAAATGGCTCGTCGGAAAAGTCGCCGGAAAATACTGTTCACGCCGGAAACCTAGCTGAAAATTAGGGGAAAAACTCAATTCTTCACTTATATAAACTAATACACCAAGAACAACCAAAATTCGAAGCCAAAAGCTTACCTAAAACCAAATCGAAGCTCATGCACAGTGCTAGGAAAACAGGGCCGATCGAACTCGATAACTTCCAATTCATGGCAGGAAAGTAGCTAATATACCTGAGGAAGAAGATTGCTAACCTACTACGCCAACATTCCGGCCGCTGGCGGCGTTATGCGAAGACGGCAGAAAACCGAAGAAGGCGACGAGCAAGGCTGGGGAAAAGTTCTGGATTTTTGAGCGATCTGTTATTCTGATTTCTCAAACGGGTTTGGGTATTTAATTAAATGGAAATGGGCTGAGCCTAAAATAAGTTATTAGGCCTCACAGAAACGGATACAAAAATTAAATTTGAGGTATGTTTGAACTTAATATGATAAATTATATATTATAAATAATAATTTTGGATTAAATGAAAACATTGGTTGGATTAAGGATATTAATAAAAAAAAATTCTATTTATTTAAAAATACCTAAATTACTTTTAAAGAATAATAATTAACATGAGACCAGCTTATGAATTTGAATCATATTGAGCAAAATCAAAAACAAAATATCGGACTAAGAAACATAATTTTTTTTTTAATGAAAAGTGATTAATCAATTTTATTTAGAGGTTGTAATACTTCTTATATTTTACTCTACAAGACTTCTAATCAAATTCACCTACGCTAATTAGTTAATACAATGAGATTTATAATTTAGAATCCTAATTTCATGTTCAATCTTGAAATTACACAAGTTTTAATTATAAATAAACAATTATGAATAAAAAATCAGTATTTACAACATCTTATTTCAACCGTTTCCAAATTTCTAACTACTGAAATATTTGGAAATTATATATAAAAAATATTTAAAATAAGTTATTATAAACACTACTTAAATATATTTCAAATTTTAATTTTATTTGAGTAAGTCTATTGTGAGATGGTCTCACAAATCTTTATCTGTGAGACTGAGTCTACCTTACCGATATTCACAATAAAAAGTAATACTCTTAGCATAAAAATTAATATTTTTCATAGGATGACCCAAATAAGAAATTTGTCTCGCAAAATATGAGTCGTGAGACCGTCTCACATAAATTTTTACTCTTTATTTCAGAAGCAAAATAAAACCCAGAAGGTACTCACCACAATAATTCATGTATTTTGTTCTCCACGTCAATCAACATTTCATTTTCAACATATTAAATAAAGAAATAAAAATAAAATTGTGAAACAGAGAATTTATAAATTGGTAAATGGTAACCAATTATTGAATGTGAAAAATAAAAAATAAATGAAAATTTATGTGATAGTCACCTCTTAAATAAACAAAATGATATATACAAGCCTAGAATAGCTAAAACTCGAATCCATATCTAATTAATAGTTAATTTTGTGATACCAATATTTTATTTGAGTTATCCACAAAATTAATATTTTTTTATGCAAAAATATTACTTTTTATTGTATAATATGAGCAACATTTTGTTGTACGTTTAACCATGAAATCTAGTATTTGACTTATTGTTAAGTATATCTATTTTATTTTATTTTATTTTTCAAATAAACTAAACTAATCCTCGATTTTTATGCATTTGATTAAAAATTAAAGTATATCTTAATCTTACACGTATTTATTTATTTATTTATTTATTTTATTTCTATTTTAAGAGATGTGGTTTTATGTACACCAAATTTTGGGCCCCCATCCGGTTGTCATCTTTTCAAAGTCAAATAAATTGACTTAATAATAATAATAATGGTCTCCGTTCAACAAAGGCAACCTAATTTCCAATGCAAATTCAACGAAATAATAAAGGAGAGGGACAAAAACAAATAATAATAATTGTTATATATATAAATTTGTTTTATTTATGTTTTTTGAAAATTTAAATAGAAAAAAAAAAGATTTTTGGAAATTTGTTTTTGAAATGGATTGATTAGTGGTTTTATTTTTAAATAAAAATAAAATTACAGTAGATTTGAAAATTCAATTGAACGAATGATTTTTGTTGTTGTATATGGTATTTAAAAATTTCAAGAATGTCATGTTTAGGTGTAACAAAATGTACTATTTCGATGATGACTACGTCATGATATATGAAATTAGTTATTATAAAAGAAAATATAGTAAGATAAAATATTGTTGTTATTTAAAAAAACTAAATCAAACATTGCCTACAACTTCTGTTTTTATCTCGAATTGAGAGAATGACTCAAAATCAACATTACGTATTCCTCGTAAATTTAAGTGTATAAAGATCGTGTTTTCTAAAACTAGTGCCTTTGAGTTAATTTTGTGAGTCGTATCTCCGACCCGACCTAATTAATGAAAAAATATAATTTTTTCATGATGATTTTGAATCGAATAAACACATACTTACTCATAAATTTAATATATTTAAAAGGTATCTTACCTTGAAAAATATTTTAATAATATTTAACATTAAAAAGAAGATTGGATTGTGAAGTTAAATTTGTCTCGGGTGTGCACTCGAGCCAAACATCACTCACAGCATAGCAGAGATCTAGATTAATTGATATGTCAAAGAAAGGAGACCTAATAATTAAAATCCGAAAAGAAATTTTTAGCTAATCCTTCACTTTGTAACATTCCCTAGACTCCGAGAGATCACCACTATTTTCTTTCTTTCTTCTTCTTTTAGGCTAAAATAAAATACGAACTTTTTAATTCGTTTTATTTATTTATTTTTTAAAAATCTTGTTTCAAGTGCTTTTTGTAAATAGAAAGATAATAATTTTATAATTTAAATTTAAAAGGGTTCCTTGATTTTTTTATTTTATTTTAGAAATATTTAATAAATGATTAAACTTTCTAGAAGAATGAAAAGGTTGTTTGAACTTTCAAACTATAATTTATAAGTCAACGACTAATATCCAATTATTTTCTCCAACTTCCATTCCCGCATTATCATTTCCATCTTCATCTTCTCCCTCTGAAAACCATCACAACTCATGAACTACACACTGTAAATTAACCTCCAAAAATGACCAAAACAACCCTGTCACCCTCCCATATCCACCTCCTCCCTACTCTCATCTTCCTCCTATTTGCTCTATCCCTGGATGGAAACGCGCAAGATTCTGATCCCAATCAAGAACACAACATCTTGCTTCTACTGAAACAAAACTGGTCCAATCCCCCTTCCCTTAGTCACTGGAAACCCTCCTCAGACCACTGCACCTGGTCTGAAATCACTTGCACCAATGGTTCAGTCACGAAACTCGAGATCAAGAACCGGACTATTGCCGGAACAATCCCTGCGTTCATATGCGACCTAAGTAACCTCACTTATCTTAATCTTCAAGTCAACTCTTTCTCGGGTTATTTCCCTGATATTCTTTACGGTTGTTCAAATCTTGAGCATCTAGACCTCTCTAATAACTCATTCTTTGGAGCGATACCTGATGATATTAACCGGCTGTCGCCTCGGCTCCAGTACATAGACTTGGGAAGCAACATGTTCAGCGGTGATATCCCTTCAGCCATTGGGAGATTGTCAAGTCTCAAAACTCTTTATCTATACGATAACTTGTTTAATGGTTCTTTCCCCCAGGATATTGGCAACCTATCGAATCTTGAAGAGCTAAACTTGAATTCTAATGGGTTTTTACCGCAAAGAATCCCGTCAAGTTTCACTCAGCTAAAGAAACTGAAAAATTTCTGGATGACCGGAACAAATATGATCGGAGAAATCCCTCAAAGTATTGGAAACATGTCAGCTCTGGAGTTTCTTGACTTGTCTGATAATGGCTTGAATGGTAGCATACCAGATGGTCTCTTGCTTCTCGACAACTTAACAAACTTGTTTCTTTACAAAAATGGATTGTCTGGTTCCATTCCACGGAGGATTGAATGTTTGAACATGCAGGTTCTTGATCTTTCAGCAAACAACTTGACAGGGACGATACCGGATGATTTTGGAAAGTTAACTAACCTTACTGGTTTGGCTTTGTTTTTCAATCAATTATCTGGTGAAATACCCACAAGTATTGGTAGATTACCTGGGCTTGTAGATTTCGGGCTCTTTAGCAATAAAATGTCAGGCGAATTGCCGCCAGATTTTGGCCGTTACTCGAAGCTTAGAACTTTTCAAGTATCTGAAAACCAATTTGTTGGTAAATTGCCGGAATATTTGTGTGCTAATAAAGTACTTATAGGGGTTGTTGCCTTTAAGAATAACTTGTCTGGTGGAGTACCGAAGTCTCTAGGTGACTGCAACAGTTTGACAGTTGTTTTCTTACACGAGAACAGTCTTTCTGGTGAAATCCCAGATGGGATATGGACATCATCAAATTTGTTTCAGTTGAAACTAAATGACAACCATTTCACTGGTAAGCTCCCGAGTACAATCGGCCCTCAACTATCGTTGCTTGATGTGGAGAACAATCAGTTTTCCGGTCCAATTCCAGCCGATATATCTTCTTGGGAGAATTTGAGGGAGTTTAAAGCCAGCAACAACTTATTGAGTGGTGTGATTCCTCAAGAATTGACTGGTCTTCCGTTGCTCGCGATTCTTTCTTTAGATGGAAATGGGCTTTCTGGTTATCTCCCATCAAATATAATCTCATGGAAGTCTATGACACTCTTGAATCTCAGCGGAAACCAGCTCTCTGGTGAAATCCCCAAATCAATTGGTTTCTTGCCACAATTATTGGACCTGGACCTGTCAAGAAACAAATTTTCGGGGGAAATTCCACCTGAAATTGGACGTTTGAAGCTAACTTCACTCAACCTCTCCTCCAATCAGCTCTTTGGGGAAATTCCAGATGAGTTTGAAATAGCAGCTTTTGACAGCAGTTTCTTGAACAATGCCGGACTTTGCGCAAATAATCCTTCACTAGGCCTCAGCCGATGTAATAGTCAGGCCAAAAAGTCGAAAACAATTTCATCTCATTTTGTTGCTGCAGTCTCAAGTGTAGCAGCACTTACACTCCTCGTGGCTATCTTGTACGCTTTCTTCGTGATCAGAAGTTACCGGAAAAGAAAGCATATATCGAACCCGACTTGGAAACTCACTTCATTCCAGAGGTTAAGCTTCACAGAAAGAAGCATATTATCAAGTTTGACTGACAACAATTTAATTGGAAGTGGAGGGTCCGGGGAAGTCTACCGTGTTCCCATTCGTCAATCACGTGAGTATGTTGCGGTTAAGAAGATATGGGATACAATGAAGTTGAATCAGAAACTCGAAAAAGAATTTTTAGCAGAAGTTGAGATACTTGGTTCGATTAGACACTCCAACATAGTGAAACTACTCTGCTGCATCTCGAGTGAGGAATCAAAACTTCTCGTTTATGAGTACATGGAAAATTGTAGCCTGGATAGATGGCTTCATGGAAAAAAGAGACAATATTCTTTCTCAGGTTCAGTTCATCATGTGGTATTGGACTGGCCTAAGAGGCTACAGATTGCCGTTGGAGCTGCTCAAGGTTTATTCTACATGCATCACGCGTGTTCACCGCCTATCATCCATCGAGATGTAAAATCAAGTAACGTCTTACTAGACTCAGAATTCAATGCAAAGATTGCAGATTTTGGTCTAGCAAGAACGTTGATCAAGAACTCTGAGCCGAACACCATGTCAGCTGTAGCTGGCTCCATTGGATATATCGCTCCAGGTACTCATTTTCTTCCACTTTCTCGAAAATATTTTCGTAACAAAATCCCTACTAAAAATCAGCTGTTCACCAAAAATTTCAGAGTACGCTCAAACTGCAAGAGTGAATGAAAAGATAGACGTATTCAGCTTTGGAGTCGTCCTACTTGAACTGGTAACAGGGAGGGAAGCTCATAATGGAGATGAGACCACGTCTCTAGTTGAATGGACTAGGCGTCACATTCAAGAAGGTAAAAATTTAGCCGATGCATTGGATGAGGACATAAAGGAGGCTCAGTACATGGATGAAATCGATTGTGTGCTTAAACTCGGGATCATCTGTACTGGTAGTGTTCCCTCGAACAGGCCAAACATGAGGGATGTTTTGCAAATCTTGCTCCAGTGCAGCCAAAAGAGTCCACCCGGAGAGAAGAAAAACATAAATGAATATGATATTGCTCCACTTCTCCAGAACAGAAATCCAGAGAGGTCACTCGAGCATAATGACTCTTTGTTTGCATCAATAGTTTGAGGATCCTAGAACTCAAGAAAACGGACAAAACTATTTGGTTGGCAACTCAATCGATTTTAGACAGTTCTGACTCGGGAGAATGCTCTACGCAATAGAGCTACTACAATCTACGCAATAGAGCTACTAGAATTCTTGAAATGAATACATGGCATAATGCTTTCAACATTGGCTTCCTTGTTTCGTTCTCCTATAATAGTGCATTGATAGATTACAGCTCATAGCAATGAAATTAGATGGTAGTTTATGTGTACATAGCGCTCGGAAGCAATTGTGGGACTAGTAGACTTATAAATTTTTTCTTATTTCAATAATGTATGGTTATTGATTCAGCAACATACAGATGATGTGGTTGCCTTGTTTCGGACATAAACCAAATGTGTGTATTCTAGTTACTTAGCATGGGTTTGCTTCATGTCTTTGACTCAATGCGTATATTCTAGTTGCCAAGCATGAGTTCTCAGTCGAAGTCTCGAAGATACGAATCATATATATCATATTTTTTTTTTTAAAAAAAAACATATACGATGGATCATTTGTGCGTACAATATTTATATATATATATATATAAAAATGTACCATTGATCCTTTTTGCGCTGATTCGATCAATATAACTCTCCGTATTGTTTGAATTATCAAATATTTATGGCTTTTGTCGGTAAAATTATGTTAATGTGAAATATATGCATTATTCATGCTGCCCACATAAGAAAACTCTCCTTAGTGTATGGATAAGTGCGCTTATCCGACATCTTCCGGATGGAGTCAACCCAAAACTGAGGTCCTCCCACCCAAGTGAAGAAACGGGGTTGCACGAGATTCTCTTGATGTAGCGCAGCGTTACGGCCCAACAGTTAATTACACATTGGCATACTCGTAAAGAAAGAATTTACTACGGGTATATAGTTAAGATAGCAGGTGAAAAAGCAGAGTCATTTCGTGATCGACCAAAAGGAATTGGCTTGAATTGTAGTGGTATGATTAATGGTCAATTTACTCGATCACCAGTGCTTACAATAGGAATGACATCAAGTTTACAAAGCAGAGAACCAATACACCAACTTGAAAAATTTTAGGAAGTAACAATACGCAAACGTTAAATATGAAAAGTTCTGCATCTAACACCATTTCTTTACACGCAATTGGTATCATAACTTGCAAGTCCTTGCAGCTCCGGACCTTCGAGACGAGGGTTGTTCTCAAAGCTGCAAAACCAAAAAAAAGACAGATGGAGTAAAATCTCAGCATAATTCATGAATAAGAAATCAAAGGTAAAGGAATCATAATACTATCAATATAACATATGACCACAAAAGAATGTTGGAATGGATTAATAAAATGGATATGCAAACGATACTTTAATCAAGTATCTTACTTGTCCAAGGGAATGTGCTCAAATGGGCCAGAGGTAGGAATTGTGCCACACAAGTTATTGTTAGATACATCCCTACAAATGGAGATATATCAATCACATCCTGCACTTCTTTAATGAGCCAATGGTGTGTGTACAAGCACAAATCACAAGCACACTTACACAACTTTCAAGCTAGATATACTAGCAAGTGCTCTTGGGATTGGTCCATTTAGCTGATTGTCATTCAGACGCCTGCAAGAGTATTTATTTACTTCAAAGTCGTATAGGAAGTATGTCATAAGCTCACATGGCTATGCATAGCGCAAAGAAGAAAATAAAAGGGAGAAAGGAAGGGGTGTTTAATCTGCTGTGGATCATTGATATATGAAAGTGAACCACACCACAAAATATACCAGGGAATGTTGGTGAATTCAGTAGCTATGGAAAATTGAAGTCAAACTTACAAGAAGACGAGAGATTTCAATTTTCCCAATGATGGAGGGATTGTTCCTGAAATATTGTTATTGTACAGATCCAAACTTATTAAGCCCTTCAGATTACCAAGCTCTGCTGGAATCGTACCTTGAATATTATTTTTGTAAAGTTCTCTGAAATGTATTAAACAAAAAGGAAAAAAAAAAGGAAGTTACATTTTTGTGTATTCTAGAATAGAGTAATGAAAGTGATTAAATGAATAAATAGAGTAATGAAAGTGATAAAATAAAATACACTAGATTCTTTCATGTTTTCGTCTGATAAAACGAATAAATAGAATGTTAACTGCGACCCACCATAGATGGACAAAGTCCTGTTTATGGAAGTGAAACAATGCATTACCTAATAGCAAAACAAAACACGAGTTGCAGAATACTCACAGATACTGGAGATGCTCAAGTTTCCCGAGCTCAGGCACTAGATGACCAGTCAAATTTGAGTTGCCAAGGTCGCTAAAGAAAACACCAAAAGAAAAAATTGTGATCAATAGGCTGATACAAGTAAAAACTTAAACTTGTAAACCATCTAAACAACCGTAATGTGATTTGAGGAAGAACAGTTTCATCCGTCGAAAAAAAAACTCTAAACATAATGGGAAGAAAAAGCAATATCAACGAATATTCCCCAGTCTGTATCGCAATTGTGGACATTCGGTGCCTGAAATAAATTGTGTTAAATCTGCAAAATATGACTATCATTTAACCATGTTCAACCACAATATTTTTTCGTTGATCATTCTTCCTCACAGTCTGTATCACAATCGTGGACATTAGATTCTGGAAATAGATTGTGTTAAATCTGCAAAATATTACTATCATTTGACCATGTTCAACAACAGCTAGCAGTGGAATTTCTCCATCAGTTCTCTGTCAAGATCACCATGAACTGCTAACAACATGATGGAGCCATTATCTAATCTCCAAGGACTATCAACAACAGCCACCTCCTCAATTAACAGGAAAATGATAAAAATTAACATAAAATACAATCATCTCTTCACTTGAATGACCATTTTTTTTTGAGAAAGTACCAGATATTCACTCCCAGTTAAAAAAAAAGGGAATTCAAATATTTTCTTTCCTCCAACTGATCTAACATATTTAAACAAAAATTCGACAGGAGATTTCCCAAGAATTAGATAAAATAAGTACCAGTTAGTACTAAATCACACAAGTAATACAGATAAACAACCTTAGAACTAGCAAAGATCATACAGTTTCATGCCAAATGTCAAGCAAAGCACAACCCATAAAAAACCCTCCAACTCCAGACAGAAAACATAGAGGTATCAAGCATACATGAGCACGAATCAAATCAATTATCGGATTTATACAAACATACAGGCGGGTGACTTGGTTGTCTTGATTGCAGGTGACATGGAACCAAGTACAAGGGCACACGAGGTTCGGATCCCAGCTCTGTAGCACGTTATCCGGGTCGGATAAACCCCGCCGAAGTGCGTAAAGTGCGTCCCCTTCAGTATTCCCCTGCACCTGGTGCAGGAACAGTGAAGCTGAAGCAATAGTTAGAGCAAGAGCGACAAAAACCGATAAACCTGTCATACCCATCATTCAGATTGAACAAAGATTTCAATAATTTTGGTTTCAGAGTTTTTGTTCCGATTGAAAAATTTACAGATTGATATAGGAAAAGCAAAAATAGAAAAGGTGGAGAATCAAGAACAAAAAGTTGGGTCCGCCGAGTAGAATTTGATATATAAATAAATAAATAAAATAAAAACGGAATTCAACTTGCATGAATATGATCCAACATCGGACGTGTTGAAATTAAGGTTCGTTATTCCATTGTCTTTCCATCTTTGCCCCGACAAACCAAGTTTTTAATGAAAGTTGACTCAGTCGCAAATTATTAGTCACGTAAATGTCTTAATGGTAATTAAACTTGACCCATATATAGTAATCAATTTGGTCTTCAAACTAAATTTCTACTTCAACTAAACAAATATAAACGAGAAGAATCTCGTATATATTCTAGTCTAGATAATTCAAATTTATGTTGGTCTTAACGATTTAAAGTAAATCGAACAATTCCAATTTCTAGAATTTATGCGTCTATCTAATTATTTAAAAAATTACTGTGTGTACTGTACTAATGAGAGATCTGGTTAAATTCAACTCGCTTTTAGATCGTGGCCCAAGTACTAATGGGTAATTCTTACACTGGACCAAGCCCATTCACAAAAAGCCCGATCCAAAAATAATAAATAAAGTGAGGTGGCAGCCAATGAACGTGGGGACACCGCGTGAGAACCGCGTATAGAAATGAGCCAATTCACGTCTCATTAGACAATTACGATTTAGCCCCTACGTGAATGCATCCCTATTTCACTGTCAGCCAAGGGCAAAGCGGGGAGAACGGATCAAAAGCTTTTAAAACGTAAAAAATTAATAAATATAATTTATTATTATTAAATTAAATTTAACCAAATCAAACCGGAAAGAGATTAGAATTAATCTCTCTATGCCTACATAGATAATATATATACATGTATATATATAGAGACGATACGATACTCAATCGGAACAGCTCATCTAGCTCTCCAGAACGATCACTCTCTCATTTAAATTCGAGGTGCAGAAATGGCGGATCAGTTGACAGATGACCAGATCTCTGAGTTCAAGGAGGCCTTCAGCCTTTTCGACAAGGATGGCGATGGTTCGATCATTCTTCTTGTTTTTTGCTCTCTTTTTGTGGTGTATGGATCGATTATCATGTTTGTGTGCGTGATGTTGTTAGGGAAATTTAGGTGTTTTATATCAGAATCAGATCTGCTTTTCCATTTACGGTGGTTCCGCCCCCAATCTTTTTTCAGGTTTAGTTTCCGTTAGGTTTTCGGTTCTCGAGCTCTGCTCACCTAGTCTTTGCACCTGCTTAGGTGATGGGTGTCGGAAATATCTTGGTAGCATGCTGTGTATGACTAGTGTTGAAAAATATGGAAATAATACCAAATTTATGGAAAACTAATCTGTTGACATTGGATTCAAGGCGGATGGAGCTAATGACTTCTTGTGGATGAAATTAATTTTGCCGACCTTCCCAACTAGATGTCGGGTTCTTCATTAGGATTGTATGGTCGAGAAGGGGGAAGGTCTATGTATGATGACAAATGAAGCAGAAGACATCTGAGATACAACTGTTGTTTTTCAAATATATATATAAAAAAACTGAACAAAATAACTGGCTACAACTGATGGTTTTATGACTTGTCTAATGATATGTATTCTTTCAAGGGGAAGGATTCGTCTTGCCATTTTTGTTTATCTTATTTTTTTGGGAACATGTTTGATATAGATTGCATCTTTATCATCTAAAACGATTCTTAGTATTTAATAATTATGTAATTGCACCTGTTTCGTGGACAATGATGCATTGGATAACGTTTATTGTGTTTGTCATTGTCTCATATGACGAATGATTCGTGTTCTGATTTTATATGGCTATTAGTTTCATTTCTTTGGCTTGGTTTTATAGATATGAAAGGGCTACAACCTCTCTAGTGAGAAACCCCAGTATTTACGTACCCTTAGTGCATCAATTAATCGTAGTTGACACCTTATGCAGGTTGCATAACAACCAAGGAGCTTGGCACGGTGATGAGATCTCTGGGGCAGAATCCAACGGAGGCCGAGCTCCAAGACATGATTAACGAGGTTGATGCCGATGGTAATGGAACCATCGACTTTCCCGAGTTCTTGAATCTCATGGCCCGGAAAATGAAGGACACTGACTCTGAGGAGGAACTAAAAGAGGCGTTTCGTGTCTTTGACAAAGATCAAAATGGTTTTATCTCTGCTGCTGAACTGCGCCATGTGATGACAAATCTTGGTGAGAAGCTAACGGATGAAGAGGTTGATGAGATGATTCGAGAGGCGGATGTTGATGGAGATGGGCAAATTAACTATGAAGAGTTTGTCAAGGTGATGATGGCCAAGTAATGTTCCGACCGTTAATAAATTTATCATTATATTATGATATAAAATTGGGGACAAATCTAGAGAAGAAGAGGGAGCAGAGAAGGCTGATTAGCGTAATGTGTTTTTAGTTTCATTCTTCATCGTTTCTTTTATGTTTTTTCAAGCACTTGACGATGTTTGTGTCATGGTGGTGATGAAATATCTATTTCATTTTGGTATGTATTTTGCGACTCTTCTGCAGCGCTGTTATTTTATTTTGGGATTGTGTGTATTCTAAATCAATTAAAGCACGCCCCGTGTTCGTAAATTGTTATGCATCTGTTAGTGATATAGATTGAGAGTGCAAAGTAACCGAGACTACGATACTTTTCAATGGCAACCACTAGTGAATTCTTGATTTTGACATATCCTTCATTTTTCAAATGCTACTGCAAGGAACTAGAAATTAAAAGAATGAAATCAAAATTTTCACGACAGCCATATGAAGAAGTATCCGTTATTTTTATGACATGTCCAAAAAGCAAAATTCATTATGCATAAGGAACGAGCACTCAATAAGCAGTCAACAACACATATTTAGCCATAGGCCCATAATTATATGGTATACCAATCTAGCAGTTTAACAGAAAACATCCACGGAAGCTTTATAATCTCTTCAAGCTTCTCTTTCTAGCTTCCTTCTTCTTGTCTGCCGGAACTTTATTCAGCCCAGATTCTTTCTTTTGTGTGGCTGGAGCCGCTGTTGATTCGTCCACTCCTGTCTCATTTGATGAAGTTATGACAGATGGAAGATCTTGACCATTTCCTGGTTTAGGGGTGAACGGGGAGGGTGTGACAGTTCCCGATGGTGTATTTTTCTGATCAACGCCATTCAGTGAAGAGTTCGTTTGGTACATGTTCATGGTAGTGGACTCAGATCCGATGGATTTTGGTTTTGGCTTTGACTTCAGAGCATGTATTGTGGTGTAAAGCCTGTTTATTTAACAGTTATACAAGGCGTTTAGTGACTACGACATCAAAAACCCAAAGAGATCAAGAATCATCTAAAAATCGGGCATGCTTATAATCCATTTCAAGGACAAATACTTGGTATTATGCAACAAATAGTTAGGGGATCTGACAGGAGCTATTATAAAGTGAATGAACAAGTAAATATCAATCATCTCAATGATTGATAATGGGATGAGAGAAAAAAACGTAAAAGAAAATTAAGACTGGATATCTTTGGTTTCTCACTCAATCACCTCGCACGATTCTTCGCCAGCGAAGTATTCAAGTCTTGGCAGGATTTAGTTGCTTTCGTACAACATCAAAATGAACTACTTTGTCTAATCTAGTTCTATTTAACCAGATTTTTTTTTGTTCTTGGCGAAGATAATGTTATAAATTCCATAAATATCTGGGATACCACATAAATTCAATGTCACTCAAAGCATTCCAATTAAATGGTTCCATTATCATGAGAAAGATAGAGGAGTTGCATCCCACAAACTCAGCAGCATAAGCAATTATTATGTCTGAATAAGGCAGTTTAATGATATAAGATGGCATTATTTACCTGGCATATTTGGCGTACTCATCGTAATTTTCATTCAGCATCTTGCCAGCCTGTTCGTTTAAAGCTGATTCAGGGAAGGGTTCGATCAACAAGCATCTGATAACCTGTCAATTTCATAAGAGCGTATGACCGAAAAGTTGGTGACGTCAGTGTAAATTACCATAAATTAACAAAAATGAGCAAGGTGAAATAATAATGCATGATTTACTATGTCAAAAAATCACTTGCTTGGAAGAACATCTAACTTCGATGAGATCATCACAAGATTGACAGAACTTACAATCAATACATGCCGTAAGCTAAGACATGGGTTCCAATCTTTCTTCAAAGCATTGACACATATCTCACCATTGGTGGCAATATTTGGGTGAAAAATTTTGGTCAAAAAATAGCCTGAAAAGAAAACCAAAAGAAGATTACATAAATCAAAGTTGCCATGCACAAAATGCCATTAAAATTGAAGAACACACAAGTACCTTTGACCAAAATGGAAGTTTACAACTGAAAATATGGTAATCATAGTTGGAACGGGTTGTCTAAGTGGAATTTATGTTACGTGCACCAGAAAACAAACCTTTAGGAGGGGACTGAGGAAAATCACGGGACAAAACCAACTTCATGCGAAAAAGTCCATTTTCATATGGCGTCTCAGCTGCAAGGTTACAGATTATTATTCACAAAGGAAAAAAGCACTCATATGACAAAGGAAAATGGCAAAATATGAATTAATTAATACCTGGGCCTTCGATGTCAGCACATATGACCGAAAAATTATCATCATTCACACCTACTTTAATGCCTTCTGGAGGGGTTTCATCAAGATTCTTCAATTCCTTTGCCAATTGTTTTATGACGTTTGGGGGTAGATTTTCATTGGTTGCCTAGATCATATTAACAAAATGGAAGAGATGTAAGAACATCGAACCATTTTCAAATCTCTCTGGCTCTTTCTATTGTAATAGTTGATTCATCTTCTTTGTAAATGACAGCTAAAAACTTCAATGAAAGGGAAACGGTATATACATATGAAAAGCATACTTAAATGGATCAGAAACACTTCACACTTGTAAAATCAATCCCTCTCAACTCCTTCCCAACCAAACACAATAATTAGTTTCAAAACAAAGCACAACTTTTTAGTGTAAAGATCTCCACCTTAATTTAGCCTGTTGAGTGAACATTCTGTACCCATAGCAAAAGGAAGAGATGGAGTTAAAGAGAGTAATAGCATTACCATAGCAGGCTGCTTTGGAGCTAAAGTTCTCTCTTGATTTGTCTTGCAAGAAATAAGTGCCCTTAGAGACTGTTTCACCCAATTAGTGCGATTTACTGTTTGTCAGTCTGAAAATAAAACAGCCGTATGGGATCCTGAATAAATGACAGAATTAGCGCTTCAGTCTATTGAATTATGCATATCGTTGCACTAGGGAAATGAGATTGGTCATATTTCTATAATATTAAGAACAAGATAGAAAATTAGGAAACCAAAGAATCAAGGACATGGATTTCCGGTTAACCAGTTTGTCTATCATAATTCCAAACTACTGCGGCCCGAAAATAAGATCCCTTCCAGTTCCACCTCTCGCTCTCAAATAATTCACCGTAATCGGAAAGTTACAACAGAAACATGATATACCAAAGGTGTCTCTGGAACTGCTGTGAAGAACATAACACATTAATGTGAAAATCTAAAAGACAAGAAAGACTAACTGAAATTTCAGGTTACTTTTAACTCATTTTTAAACGCAACGGGCAGGAACTAGAGTAAGCTGGCTCCTGAAATTTTTTGGTGTTTTTTAAAATACGAGTTATTCAATTAATAGAATACATCATGAAATATTCAATCTGTGAACCACTCCAAAAACATCTCATTCCGATTTAAAAAAAAAAGAACTTTAAAAATGCAAAAACAAAAATGTGAAGATATGGATCTAAATGAAATCAACCAAATTTATAAACACTACTACAAGTGAACCACTTGAAAACATACGTATCTCCAATAAGGAAAATGCTAAAGTGGCACATAAAATTATAAAAACTAAATCAAATCATTTCAAGAAAAGATTAGAAAACCCATTTCACAATTATTTCCAAGAAACCCACGATTACACTCATCTATGAAATCAAGAAGTTCAAAAACAACAAAATCTAGCCCAAAAGAAACCCAAAAATCCACATAAAAATCAAACATTTAGAGCAAGTGGGAAGAAACCTGAGTGGAAAAATGAAGTAAAGAAGGGGAAGCGCTTTCTTTGAATACCCCTACCATATAATCAAAATCCCACAAATAGATTTCACAGAGCGATTTCCTGCAGTGGATTTAACAGGCGCCGCTAGAAGAGGAAGAAGAAAGGAGAGATGAGATGTAAATCCCAGAACTAATGAAAGGTGCAATCAGTTTGAATTGTAACGTTTACAATTGCTATATTAAAAATAACTAAAATTTAGAAATTCAAAATATTGAAAATAAAATCTCGTTAGCTCTAGATGAATAATATCTTTGGTTATTCTGATAACTCAAAATTGTATACAGAAAAATTTTCCATTCAAAACTTCAAATACATAAAATAATATTTATTTTATATAAATATAAACACACTCATTTTTTTGGCAATACCAAAAAAATTACTATATCATTAATGTTAGCTCCAGAATTATTTGGATGTTTGACACACGTTTCCCCTAAAATCATAAAATAAAAGGTCAACACCGCTACAATTTTATGGAGAACCCGACAAATCATGTAGCCTCGGTAAACGTGGACTAACCAAAGCCAAGATTCCTACAAGCTGCAGCAAAACCTTCCAAGCAACTTCCTATCGATCCAACTTCAGCCCATTTTCGTACAAGTCTGAGCCCGTCTGACCGAGGAGGAAGGTGGTGCGCCAGAAATGCCGGGCGGCGCCGGAGCAAGGCGGCTGCTGGCCGCGGATTTCGCGATGTCTTTTATGTGGGTATGGTCAAGCGTGCTCATCAAGATTTTTGTGCACAGAATCTTGGGATACGGATCTCTCGATGTCAAGGGTGAAATCATTAGATGCGTTGTTTCTTTACTTAACATGTTCTTCTTTGCTTTTTTGGGCAAAGTCACTGACGGCGGGACATACAACCCTCTCAACCTTTTGTCCTCCGCCATTTCTGGAGATTTTAGCAATTTTCTCTTCACTCTTGGTGCCAGGATTCCTGCTCAGGTGGCGCTTTTTTCTGCTGGTTCTTTTTTTTTTTTTTTTGTGTAATAGTTTGTTTCTTGTTTGATAATTGACATGTTATCGGGCCCTTTTTTGTCCCGAGTCGTGATTGTGTGTCCATTAGGCGATGTAGAACGAGTAATTTTTTTAATGTTCGGGATATATAAGCTTGGTCGCGAGCATGAGTTTATTCTACATTAGTTTGGTATGAGGCATAAGTTTCAGCATTTTGTTTCAACAAGGATAATTTGGCTCAAGATCCTGGTTTTGTTTGCCTGATAACTGCCTAGTTTTGCTTGCCTTAATGCCGACTTTTCTTGTCTCAGCTTTTGGGGCTCTGAGGGAATACGGACGTAAATGACAAGCTTGCGAGAAACGATTAAACATATGCATATACCTAAATCAATTGTGTGAATTCAAAGGATGCAATAGTATGATCCTATATCAGCTTCGTGAGCACAATTACGGTGTGGATAATAATATCATAATAACTTTGAATAGACTCTCGTGAAAAAGACAAGTTTTTTTTTTGGGTTTGAATTCGACTCTTGGGCACATGGACTAATAGCACTCCTACTTTGTATTTCTGCCAGTCACAGGATTAAAACCTGAGAGTTCTCAAAGTGGAGGGCCAATCCCTAACACAAGCTGAACATGGCAAGAGTAATAAACAATAATCAGGCATTTTCTCACTGAAGATAGCATAAAGAGCTTACTAATCGGTTATATTCACACATAATTGAAGTTCTTTCTCGTAGGATTAGGCTGTCTCTCCTTCTATTGCCTTTAAATAGTTTATAAGAAAATATATGGTTCCTTGATTCAAAGATTTGAGTTTTACACGTGTGATCTCTTTCATGAAATTGGAAGAACACCAATACTTAACCAGACATTACCATAAACGAGGTTCAGTCTAAAAAGCTTCCTGCGCATTTGTGAAATAGGGATGTTGGAATGTTGTATGATTGCTTTAAGAAGTCATTTTTTTAAAGAAAGAAATAATTTTTTTTTATGGCTGACTTCTCCATTATCAACTGCCCGGTTTTTGTTTTGTTTTTTTAATATCTTGTTCAGTCCTTTATAAAGCTTGCCGCTCATATGTTTTCTTGTATTTCACTCGTGAAGGTTGTGGGGTCAATTTGTGGGGTACGGCTCATCCTGGACACTTTTCCTGGAATTGGACGAGGCCCGCGCTTGAATGTTGACATTGCAAAAGGTGCATTAACTGAAGGTCTTTTGACGTTTGCAATTGTGTTCATATCCCTTGCACTCTCCCGAAAGATTACTGGAAGTTTCATGAAAACATGGATCTCAAGTGTGTCTAAGATCAGTCTTCATATACTCGGCTCTGATCTAACTGGGGGATGCATGAATCCAGCCTCTGTAAATATTTCTTTTCCTCTTCATTGAACTATACTTTATAATTCTTGTGTTAGGAAGCAATTACTGCCCCCTATTGCCATGTGCCGTACATTGATTGATCTTACATCCTCCAATTCTTTTGGATCTGTAACCATCTACTGGATATTGAGTATAATTACTCTTACTTTGAATTTGCAGAGGGATATTTTTACACTTTGATGGGAATAATCTGTCTTTGTTCTTATATCTCTCATGCAGTAAGATGCATTTGTTTGTTGTTCCGAATCTTTCGATATATAATATGTTTTTGTACTTCTTAGGTAATGGGGTGGGCTTTTGCGAATGGAGAACATATCAGCAAGGAGCATTTGATAGTTTATTGGCTTGCGCCAGTTGAAGCGACTTTGGCTGCAGTTTGGATATTTGGATTACTATTTCGTCCCAAAAAGGATGAGATGATACGGCAAAAATCAGACTGAAAAAATAATCCAGTTTCTGTTTTACGGTTAGAAATTAGAATGATGTGTATTTTGTGTTCATTGGCATGTAAACTGCCTACTGAACTCCAGAAGGTCCCATTAGTATTTGGCTTGGTTTCGTTGTGCTTTCTGTAATTCTGTCTGTGTCTCTCATCTAGGAATGAACATTTGAAATTGTGTGTATACATGGGAAAACCATACATATTAATGAAACCATTAAGCATTGAGAGATTTAGACATGATAACTTGAAATCTGTTTTTGATGTATGGGAATTTCAACCATCTCCATAAACTATCTTGATCTAAATTAAACAATCCACCCAACGTTAATTCTCCATTTCCTAACTGCTGTCTTGAGTCCTTTAGATTTCGGTGCATTTTGCGTTTTGTTTTCTCAATTAAAGGAACTTGAGCCTTTTTAAATACGACATCAAATGCATTTTACCCTCAACATGTGACTGACTGAAAATCCACGAGTGCCTAATTAGAGGCAACGTAAGTATTACACAAACAAAACCACCATCCTAAACTTTTATTAAAGACAGCAACACATTTGAATCTTAGCCAGTAAAAAATTACAAAATTTGAGCGTTTTAGCCTTTCAGAGACTGCCAAAGAAGCGGCCATATCCGTGCAAATTGCAATGTCTCCTCAATTTCATTCACTTGTTAATACAGATGTAAGAGTACTCCACAAACCGTAACAAAGAAAAAAAAATCTATCGCGAAATCATTTAACAAGTTGTGGCTCAAACTCTCCGAAGTCCACTGAACCAGATTCAACAAGTTTCATCAGATACGCAGCTGATATCTCGGAAACCATAGCCGCAACCAGGGGTATTCCCTTCAAGTTCTTCACTGATGCGATTTCATCGCTCTCAATTGCAAGAAGTTGCTGGTTGATCTCCACCATCATCGCACTTCCTCTTTAATTGGATTCTCAATGTCCAATACCTTTTCCCGGAAGTCGTGCGGTTTGTCTGGATAAAGAATTATAGTTCAATTGAAAACTAATCACAGTACGACGCGTGCAGAGATCATACTTAGAATTTATTCACTTTTTATGTCACAGGAAAAGGGAAGATAAAGAAATGGCTAAAGACCGAGTTTTAGCCAAGAATAAGATAATCAGAGCAAACAATTGCCTCAATGATGACATGCATATTAAATTCTTCTGTATCCAGATCAATGTCCTTGTAAAAATCTGTTATTTGGCACCTTTGTTCACAATCATCAAGAAATGAGTATACAATTACCAGAATGGCACGACAAAGTACAAATCACAGTAATATCAGAGGTGTTATTATATTGAAAGGCAGAAAAAAAGTGACAAAAACTTTGCCTTCCAGTCATTAAGAAATTGTGGCTGCAAGTTCACTTATGCTATTACTGAGAATGATTTAGAGAATAGCCAGTCATACCTGAGAATAAAGTTTTATGCCTTTTCTATTAGTTCTGCATCGACATATGCAACATTTTCCTACTTCTTTCTCCGTCATTTGCCAATAGATTTTCCTACTTTCCACTTTCTTTCTGCGCTTGGATAGTCGGTCGACTCAGTCCTCTTCTTTTTTTATTTTTTTTTAATGAAATGTACTTCATTAAAAGAGTAAAAAAGTGTTGTTCAAGTACTATGGGCTTCCCCATGAGAGAAACGAAACAAACAGCAATTCAAATCCTAACGATGGAACAACAATAACACCAACTATAACAAATTGTCCATTACTCGAACTTCAGCTGGAATGGATGTGAGTGTATGGATCTTTATCTTCTTTATAATGTTTCCGGCGATAGGAATGTCACTCTCAAACATAACTCTGTTCCGCAAATTTCAGATATCATAGACCGTCACCAAAGTGCCACAACTCGCATGCACGTCAATGTGGAGTTGCCGCGGTAGGTGGTCCTAAAGGCCTTCAAAACTGCTGCAGGAGATCCCATAAGCTTTTTCATGTGCAACCAATCCCTGACACCATTCCAAATGCTCTTCGATATTGCACATTTGAAAAAGAGATGTGCTACATATTTATCCACTATGTTACAAAGCACACAAGTTTTATCAATGACGAATTGTAGTCTGTCACGAGTGAGCAACTTGCCATGAGCTAGTAACCATAATAAGAATCGATGTTTAGGCAATATGCACAACTTCATCACTAGTGGTTTCCAAGGCCATCCACCCCTGTTCTGAACAAAGAATTTGTAGGCTCTAGAAATACCTTGGTTACCTCCAAACCAGCTATCTAATCTGAGTGAACCACGATTATAATTTGAAACACTATAAAACATGTAACCCCTAAGGACTATTGACTGAATAATCGAGCTGAAGTTTCCCTAGGCATGCCATTGCCAAGAATAAGAGGATGGATCAAAATTTATCACACAACCCAATCTATATTCAGCTCGCTCAAGAAGTCACTTTTGTTGAAGTACAACTGAGTCACATATGTTCTTTCTCATGTGAACCGAACGTCTGAACGTGATACATGATACGTCCAATCCAGGTTGTTAATTTTGGAAGCAACAACGTTACACTTTAAATTTCTATCGATGGACTGGAGCCGAACTCGATAAAATAAACGGGGTCAACAAAAAACCGAATTAAAATCCAGTAATCTAATGGATGAGAATTCTTTCCAAGAGCCCAAGAAGGTAAAATGAACTGCCTCGATATATAAGTGGAAAGTTTGCATTTTGCTCCATCGAGAAAGTGATTGGGTAAAGTATGTTTGATGCAAGTAATTCTAAACATTTTTCTATTTCGCGGCCGAAGCGAAGAAATGAAACATATATGTTAGTGCTAAACATTTTCTAATTTTGTGGCTGTAGAGTTGTTGACATCAACATGGAAACAAAAGGCTTTTAGATTTTTCATCATAGTTTTTAGCTCATTTAGCATTATACAAGGGTTTAAACACCTTTGTTTCGGGCAAATATCCTTCCACGTGTACGTTAATTTTTTGTCAGACAAGGAATATAGGATGGTTAGATCTATATGAAGTACTATTCACCCATGCGGTTGTCTTACTCTTACCTATTGATAGAGCATAACCTTTTAAAACCTAACAGGTCCTCTGTTTCTTTGTAGGTGGTGCCGTTTAGTAAGGCATTGGAGAATGTAGGAAACAACATGAATATTCTTCTTTATCCGTATACTTTCACATCCTTCGACTTGGCTACAAATTCAGACATCACCCATATTTTAGGATTTGAGAATTCTGTGAACAAATATTAGCATTGGGAATACATTGATAAATCAAGAGTTCGGGGTTTTCCAGCATTTGAAAATAAAGTGTTGGGGTACCTTATCTCATGACTTTAGGAGTCATTTGCATTCAGATTAGTTCACTTTCTGTACAAGACCAAACACAGATGGACCTAACCTCTAAAAGATAAAACAATTGTAATTACCAAGCAACGGTTACGTAATTATTACCCTATAGTGATGTCCCAGGTCCACAAGCTCGTAGAACGTCGAAGTTGTTGCAAAACTTGTAGACTACATCCTGAAAGTCAAACAATTGTAACATTTCTGATAATTTGAGACAACGGCGCACATGGATTCACTAAAGCTCAAAACTTACTCGATTTCTTTCCAGGCTGATTAACAAACAATGCGGTCACACATACGACACAAAAGACACTGCTTACTATGCATGCATCATCAGCGGTAAGGTGTCAACTGAGGAAGGGGTTATATTCTTATGTAAAATTCCATCATTATTCTTCTATGAAAAGCAGATAATGAGAATAAGTAAAACTTCTCACATTATTTGTATCGAAATCTTATCAATTTCCAAGAATATAGTGATGTAATTAAACAGATAAAACACATTCAGGATAATATGATCAAAATTATATCTTTACACATACTTCCAGCTTCAACTACATGAAAGAAAAATCAATTATGAACTGCAACGGGATGCAAGTAAACAAATTAGAGGTGGGCCTGCAATATATCCAGAGGTAAAAGTTTACACATTCTTATCTTCAACTTCGAATGTGGCTATCGCCCTTTCTTCCTTAGAAGGCGCTTCCACACGAGCCCCTTTCTCCTTAGCCTAACCTTCTTAGCCATTTTCATTCTCATTTTTTCTTCAAACTGAAGCTGAAATGGATCCCAAAGGGAGATTTTCAACAGCAATACTCTCCTCATTGCTGCATGAGGGAGGAATGGAGAGCGGAAGCATTGGAGACTATTCCATCAGCATCAGAAGATGTCTTATCAATCAATGAACTTCTGCTATTCACAAGAAAAGAGACCTGAATTCTACACCCAACATATGATTTTGGCCAAAGAACGATGGAGTCCAAAACCTGAAAACTATATATAAACTATCTCATGTTCCAAAATGTATAATTCAATTACAGCAAAAAATGTTCAAACTACAACATTACCAAGCACTTAAAAAATTAGATGAAGTTCTGGTGAGTCAACATCTATGGCACCCAAGTTCATGAGGCACAATGGTTGAAAAAGAAGCATCCCATGATGAATCCAAACCATCCCTGAACAGCTGTCTCTCAAAGGCTTCTTTCGCTCATATCCTTCAAGCAGAGACTTCTTGGATGAGCAATAATGTCTTTGTCGTACTGCTGTCTGAACGACTCCAAAATTCGAATAACAAAATCACCATTTTGTGTCTCACTATTATTTTTATTGTTCCTTGCATCTTTTCTCTCTTCCTCAGCCTCTACCTGCACCCTCAGTTCGCTAGTATTACGGGAGCCCAACATTATAAGCTCCAACATTTTCCTCCGTGCATCATATATTGGGTTTGGTTCGACCAAACAGCCTCTACTATAACCTTCCCTCAAAAAGGCTATTTGTGTATTCCCTCGGGTAGAGATATAGAATATGCCAGGATGCTTCAAAAGAAGCTCACGCAAGTTAACCTCAATTCCTAGATCCTTTCTGAAATGCACCAATCGTTCAACCGCCACCATTTTCTCTACTGTCAAGCATAAAAGCTCGTGAATAATCCCCACGGCTCGCTTCTCATACCTTTCTAACCCCCCACATGAACGGATCCGGACATTTTCCATCCTTTCATAAGGTTTAACATACCAAAGGCGCTGCCAATTTTTCAGTTTCTCCCTGAACCCAGGAGCGATCCTAAATCCAGTTGGGAAATGAATTGGAAAAGAATATTTGATCTCGAACTCACTAAACCATTTCTCTATATACTCTTTATGTCTCCATTTCTCAATCTCTGCAACAAAATCTAACCTTCCTCCACTCTCATTGGTATCAACCAATTCCACTATCTCCAAACCCACCATTCTGAAAATCTCACTATGAAGTTCAACTATCGAATCCTTAAAATTTTCAGGCAATCCCAACTCCCTTCTCATCAATCTTATCGCATGTATATGAACTCTCCCATTCACGGACATGCTCAGTATCTTCTTTATCTTAACTACGTTGACATCATTCATTCCACAAACGACCTCATCCTCTTTCCTGAGCAATTCCGCAAATTTGTGCGTAAATTTAAAGCAAGCATTTTGACGGACAGGGTGAGCAAATACCTGAAAAACATGCGGATATTTCCGGAAAAGACCACCAGCTGAAAGGATATCGATGCCGGCGTGATTGGAACATCGAGAGAGTATCTGTACAGAGACAAAGGGGAAACGTTTCTTGGCTAAGAAGAGAGTGTGAAGCCTAAGGACGAGTTCGAGGCGGTTGTGGTGGAAGGCAAGGGCATCGAGCTTCGGATCGGGGGTTCGAGTCTCTAGTCGGGTCTGGGCTGTGTTGGCATGCTTCTTGAAGCGAGTCTGGATAGCGGCGGAGAAAGGACCGCGGTGAAATAGGGAGGGGGGCAAGATTCTCATGCCCAACCAAAACCAAAATCCTTATGTTAAAAAAGGAACACGGGTATAAGCTAACCCACAAAATTACGCCTAACTTCCATGTAGATTGCCTTATTTTGGGGTTGGTCATCGGACAATTTATCAACAAGAATTGTGGCAACTTTTACATTTGGTTCGAAGTTTTCTTCTTCCTCCCATTTTTCATTTAAGGTCCGATTTGGCTCATCTCCACTACTTATAAAAACAGTGGTTGTGGACTTCCATATTGCAAAGAGATATATATCTGTGAAGAATAATATATATAGTTCATATACGAAAACCCAGATTCAAACAACTGTAAATTTGTTTGCCATATCTAGCGATAGCTGATGCCACCTCAATACTGTTTTTGAACCAACAGATTACCGAAATAATTTACAGTCTTAGCCTCAAAATTGCATATTCGACTTCAGAATATCCCAAGAATCGTTGAATTCTGGTGCTCATGATATTCAAACAGTGTCATTCTCTACCATCTGATCCATATCATTAGTTCAGATTCAGTTGGCGAGAAATCTTCAACACCATCACCGTTAACAACACCAGTCAAATCCTCTGCAACCTTCATCCAGATAATTTCAACTTGATATAATTAGTTAAAGGTCATACAAAAAATTTAAACTTTTACTATAGAAACTATTCCTTTGATCGTAGGATTCTGGCGAGATGTCCAAATATTTGGCTTTTGTGGAACAAATGCTTGGATGAGTTACAACAGAGAAATGCATCGGTAGTGTATGCAATAACTTATGTGTTATGAATGTTTTATCACTGGGAATCAATTTTTTTGTGTGTGGCCTGCACCATTGAGATGCTCGAGTACTATGGCAACTAGAGATTTCACCAGACGCCAGCTACTAAGAGAAAGCCTGAAGCCTTAAGCTTCTTCAAGGAATTTGGTGATCAAACCTGGTGATTGATCAAATTTGGATCACTAAAGATGGAGGAGAGGAGGCCCACCTCTTTATTGAGTACCGATTGTTGGGATCCCAGCTAAGGCATTATCTATCACGTGAACCATCCAGTAGAGTTGAAAAACATCAACTGAATCTTGTAACATCGGATCTATCAATTCCTTGTACTTCTTTTGTCTTAGAAGTGGTCTTCCCTGCAAGAAAATAGATTTAGATCATTCATATACAGCAGCCCCTCAGATTTTATTGTGAGAGCCATGTAAAGGTTATGAGAATAATTTCAATGTTATTACCCATCTCCAGAAGCTTTCCCCATCTGTGTCTTCTAAGCTTTTTCGCCCAGTGATCAGCTCCAAAAGAACAACCCCAAATGAAAATACATCTGCTTTGATTAAATCTATTCCAGATTTCCCGTATACTGGTGCCAAATGTTCGAAAGTCTTCAGTACCAAAGATTCAGAATATTGTCTCAAGTCCTTGTATTTATTCATAGCAAGTCCATAGCAAGAACGCTGATATGTTTTACATGGTAGATAGAATGAGATACACCAATATTTTGCCTTACGTCTGTGCATTATGCAGTTACAGTGAACCGATTAATCTTACCAATGTCTTATAGTCGTGGGTAAGGAGGATGTTGCTAGGCCTCATGCTTCCATATATACTTTCTCTGTGCAAAAGTTCTAAACCTTTAGCTGCTCCACATGCTATAGTCATTCTTCTTTCCCATGTTAAGTCTCTGCTTTTGTCTGAAGAAATAGATTATAAATTGAGTAAGAACTAAGAAGAAACTCTGATTTTATTCGACTAGACGTGTAACTGAAGAAGTATACTGTCTACTTACTTGATAAATGCCAGTTCAAAGAACCATTACACACATTCATATACCAGCATCCTTTGTTGTCCTTCAGAACAATATCCTATAATCATTGCCATTCATATCTGACTTTTCCAAGGCTCTTAACTTCTCTCTCAAACTCCTCTTCATGATTGAGACCGAAAGTTGCTCCCAGATCAAAACATTACTCTGATCATTTAATACTCCTTTGTATAACTTCCTTCCATGATCGGATAACAAATTGTTTTGAGAAAATTCTTTTGTTGCAGAGTGAAGTTCCATACAAGTGAATTGGCTCTTTTGTCCAATCCAAGTCCTATTCATGCACAACGAACAAGCAGAACCAGGGAATGTGTCACTCGATAGGTTCCCTGCTGATTCAGATATTGAAAGTTAATAGCTAACACAATGTACTTACTGTATTTATTAATGAAACTTCGAGGGAATTAATCTCTTACAGTTTTCCTGGTTAGAGTTTGTCTCTTGCCCTGTGCCTGAAGATGACATGCCAAATTCAGTTACCTGCTGAGGTGCTTTTATGATCTCGATGTTCTTATCTTGTCTTATCCTAGATATTCCACATGCCAGGTTCTCTGTGAAGTATTTTACTTATTTTTTTAGTTGCCTGCAAGTAACAGATTGCAAGAACCAAGTATCTGTCAAGCTGGAGCTTTGAATGAAATTTGTTACGATTGAAATAGGAAGTACATTTATCAAAATATCTTTAACCAGAGTCTAAGATCAGGTTTAGCTTTATTAACTTGACAAAATCTAGCAAGTATACGAGATCAAATTTGCATCTTAAGAACCAAACGTTTGTTGATCTATCTAAAGCTATAAGATGGTAAAGGTGTAAAATTTTCTAAATTGCTTGGCAGCTTAATAACTATGTTTCAACCATTATATCGTAGAGACAATTGTTGCACCCCAAGAGTATCCATATGAAATTTCCTTTTAGCAAGTACGATTTCTTGTTTTAATGAGGCATGATAAGATGGTTCAAGTACCCTGGAAGAATCGCGTGTTGCTTCTTGGCATATCCAACAGCAACTCTCAGCTTGCTAATATGCAGCGTCACATGAATATCATAATCCAATAATCAGTTACGAATACTTACTCGGAATGACATGTCAAGTTCAGAGTACGTATTTTCTGTCTTTCCTAAAAGCTTGAATGATTCCAAGAAGCTTGATAATATAACCGGAACAAAGAGAGAAATTCCGCAGAACATGTCTCAGTGAAACGGTGAGATTCTTCGATGCATCTTGGATAATCAGCACTTTTTGAAAAGTTGACATTTTTTCCTGTTCAGGATGAAAGATGATGCACCTTCATATATGAGCAAACAAGTGAATTATGCATCAAAAGATTCATCACAATGCAGGAACAAATACAGCTTCAAGAATTACCAATGTGCAGTTGCTTTAAGAAATCGATTATGGAGAATGTATGAGGTCAGTCGAGTTCTAAGGGTGTCTGAGGTGATCTATAGTGGATAACTCCACATTTCTTGTTGAATATTTGTCACCTTCTGCCTCTCTTTTGTCGAGCATCAATTTTTATTGTTTTGCGGATTTTGCTTTAACATGGTTAGTTTTCATAGAATTGTGATCTCTTAGCTCTTAAGTTGTTTTTGTTCTGTTCTGGTTTTGGAACTTGTGACTGGACAAAGACAAGAACGTTTGCGGGGGATTAAACCTATGAAAAGTGAAATAATGGTAAGTTGGATGTGGTTTGTTCTATGATTATACTCTTCTATGCTTAGTTTGTAACAAAATACCTTTAAAATGATTTTTGTTTCTTATAATATTGTCTGCAACCTCGCTTCTTGTTTCATTTAGTTTGCTGAATCCACCTGCCATGGCTCCTCATCGATTCAGTTCGTGGGGGATCAATCGATCGATAAAAGCTTGATTGGAAGTGAGTTAAACAAAGCATAGTGCTAACGGAATCATTTTTTTATGTATAATTTATATGTTTCCATACAAAAAATCAAATATACTTTTTTGAGTAAATAAAATGTTAGATTATTTACTGAAAAAAAAGAGCGATTAATATTGTTATTACTATTGATTTGTATTAAATTATAAAAGATAAAAATAATCTAGTATATTTAATCAAATGTAGAACATAAATAAATATTTAAATTCTTGGAGAGGAAACGTTACAAAGCCCCCATATGACAATTTAATAGGCGTGTATATAACCTATATTTTTAAAAACAATGTAGTTATTAATTATTGTAAAATTAATTAAATAATAGTAAAATCTAATAGAATTTTTTTATAAAATTTATCATTATCCATTTGTGTTCCATCTGAAGATTTGGCGAGGAAGATGCATCTTCTCGATTCCCGGCCCATACATATCCTTGCACAATTTACTATCGATTATAATAATTTATTTTGGTTTGGTTGAACTAAAGAAATGAATTCATTGAAAAGTGGAGCATCTGATCAGGAGAAACAAAAATTTAAGAGAATCTATTAATTAAAATTTTACCGTTTTCATGAAACCAAGGCATTTAGCTAAAAACAAGAAGTAATAATTTATAATCTCATTTTTTTGGTCTTGCAGTATTGCATAAACGTCTTTGCGAATATGATTGAAATGCATCCCTTCGATATAATCAACTTAAAATAATCGAGTCTAATCCAACTTCCAAAAGGTTTATTTCCATTGCTTTATGAAAATAATAATAATAATACACAAATGTTGAGTTGAGGTAGTTGGAATAAATATTATACCTGATCTATCGAGAGCACCGAAAAGTATAACTTACGAGGGCAAGGCTAAGTATTCCAGCCATCACCACCTTTGTGACTCCTACCTGCCTCCCCTACTACCACCATATGAGATAACTTACGAGGGCAAGGCTAAGTATTCCAGCACTGCCAATCTCTCTACCATCAACACCTTTGTGACTCCTACCTGTCTCCCCTACTACCACCATATGAGCCTCGTTCACGCAAACGTCCGCGGCTACCGTATGATCTAGGAGCCCCACTGGGATGACCCTCCGGGCCACCACCATTTCTATACTCACCTCTCCCTGCTGGAAAAACACATTTGTAGTCACAACATAAAAAAATCGTCCGAAAAGTAATTTACAAAAAACTTCATTTCTCTTGGTTTCTCCAAGTATATGATAGATAAAAACGTAAGTGATTATAAATTTTAAAATATAGTTTAAAAACCACGAAACCAATTCTTCTGGCTTTTGGCTTCTTGCAAGACGCTTTTTGTAAAATAGAAAAAAGGATTCTCCATTGAAATATCACTTCTTTTCGTTTTCAAAAAAAAAAACATAGAAACACTTTCGATAAAAGAGTTTTCCTACCCAAGTGCATTAGTTATCTTAAAGTAGAACATCTCGTCTCCAAAATGGAATACAACATAAATAAATGCAACGAGACCGAAGCTTAACATTCAGGCTTACCTGTTCTAGAAGTCCTATCTCGGTCCATAGATTGGTCACCTCTCCACCTGTCATCCTGTGCTGAACCACCCCAACCTCCACCAAAACCAGATGAGCCGCCAGTTGCAGGACTTCTCATTGGAACCATAGCGGCAACAGATCGAATTGATGGTGCAGAATCAAGAGGATCGTCAATGTGTCTCTGGAAATATGCCACAAGACGGTCTATGTCCTCAAACATTCGCTTCCGGAATTTAAATCCCTTCGGATAGAGACCTATGTATTCGTGATGTGGATTTGAACATCGGATGTAAGTTAAGATGAATGTGCCAGGATGTTCATAAGATATACCAAAGCAATAGACGATTCTCATTGGATTCTCAGATTTCTCGATTCTAAGGAGCTCATCAACTTCATATTTAGTGCCCCTCCTAAACTTTCTGTAATTAAGCATTGCCTTCAAATGAGCTACCAATGGATCCAGATATCGATCCATTACCTGAATGAAAAACACATACCATGATAAACAACATGCAACATTGTACAATTGCCATCGCTAGCTGCTCACATAAAATCCAATGCAGTGCCAGTATGAATGGGTACGAGGTCTAAGCAAAGAATGCAGAACTTAAAAAAAGAACCCATTAAACTAGAACAACACAAAGTGCAAAGTTACAGACAAAAGTTGAATATTCAATGTTGAATAGTGTGGAGAAAAGTGAATTTCATCACTAATTGAGTTTGAGGAACACTGAGTCTTTTTTGTTAAATATCAATTGGCTTATAAGAGAACAGGCACACGACAAGCAAGAAGGATCTTCTCCAGTATAAAGATCCACGTCTTCAAAAATCAGCTAAAATTGTACCACAGCATAAACAAAAAGTTGCTTCTTTTCCATCCCCATGAAAAATTGTTAGTTCCCCAATCCCCATACAGATTCAGCGTCATTAAAAGGGAAAAGAAAAAAAAATAATGGATGGTAAACCCAAAATTGCAACTTACAACCTCCCTGAGACATCATTTGAAATTATTTGGGATACATTTGCCAAATCAATAATTCATCAATTGTTCAAATAAAAGGCTCGGGTTAATTACCTCATCAAGATCCTCAAAGGTGTCCTCTCCAATTTTCAATGTTTTTCCTATTCGAAGCAAGCTTGTGATGTCCTTGTGTTCCTTCCCACCTTCAACTATGTCCTTGTTTGCATAAACCCCATCATAGATTTTCAATGTTAAAGTCAAATGTGAAGGACCACGAACGTTTGGACGGATGACGCTTTCACCAGGATCCTTGTTTGAAAGAAACTGTCCACAATTGGAAAAAGGAAGGATGAACGCACCCAAAAAAAGCTAAATTTATCAAAACAAACATAGAGGAAATATTATCACGGATTTCTAATTGTTTGGAAAAGGAAGAAACCCTGATGGCTACAGAAAATCAAAGTATGCCTCTACTGTAAAGCAGAAGTATGTAATATATTGTGCTTGAAAATATATTGCACGTATCACATAGAAGTTTAAAACAAAATCACGAGGTATTCGCCAAAAAGCGTGAACGTTTCTACTGTTGTAAAAGAATCTGATGTACACACACAGATACATACTTCCAGTTTAAAATTTGCACGATCATGTTTTGGTGTCTAAGTCAATGAAATACATAAAAGGACCACTTATAATTCTATAAACAAATGTCAACATCCACAAACTAAGAAATGTAATAGATGCTTCCACAATTTGAATTGCACTCGCACTCTTTTCTTAACAGCATCCACAATCGAAAATCATGAGATAAATCACATTATCAATGAAGTGGACTGTACTCATGGAAGCATTACATATCAGCACATATGAAATGCAACAGAGGCAAAAATAATATATCATGATACGCTACTTGGAGACTGATAACACACCTCTACTGCTTCATCAGCTGTAATATTTTGGAATCGAGGGTGGACAATCATCCTTGGCTTAAAATGCTTATTTGCAAGCTCCTTTTCTTTACGAGCTTTTTCTTGCTCAGTGTGTGAGGTGCTGCGTTCTTCATGATAGTAAGGATCCATACCCCGATGGCTCTGGAAGCGGTTATTCCTCATTTCACTTTCTCTACAAGTTAAGAACACCTGATAACGATTTTTTTGAATTGATTTGATTTTGCATGTTATAATATCACCTTCATGAAGTTTATCAGATAAATCATTAATATCCCGCCAATCATCAGCAATATCTTCCTTGCTGAGCATGCCAGTCAATCCAGATTCAAGGACACAAATAGCTCTTTGAGGTTGAATCCTTCGCACCGTTGCTTGTACGATTCTTCCTTCCGATAAAGTTTCTTCAGTTTCTCCTGAGATCATGTAAAATTCATCATCCTGACTAGGTTCTACATATGTTCTGCGACGATCTTGGAATCCTTCAATTAATTCCAATCTTATATCATTCAGGGTTTCTTTTCGGTTCAAACGATTTTTCTGATAGGCATATTCATTAACATCGACGGCCCTCAATAACTGAGGCTTTTCCCTGACATGTTCAATGGCCATTTCCAGCATATCATCATCATCATCATTGCCATCATCATTGACATCCTCCCGGTAAATATCTTTGGCCAGCTCTTGAGCAAGGCCGTAAAACTCTGGATGAATTCTTGTATCATCTAACAAATCAATAAATTGAGTACTACTGGATGTCAATCCGCTACGACGGACTCGAAGGAATCCAACTGCATTAATGAAAACCTTTTTACCAAGACCATGATGTGTCAACAGGTCTTTCCTAGTGAAAATGGCTCCAGCTCTTACTAAAGACCTTTGGAGAGAAGCTGCTTTTCTGGGTCCAAGCCCAGAAATAAACTGCAGAGGAGCAAACAACCATTCGTGACTGGAAGCCAAGTTAACGTCAAGACCAACTTGGTTAGTTACATCCACCATAACTTGTTCAACCATCCCATACTTCTCATCAGGAGTGAGAAAATTCTCGAAAGGATGTAGTTTCCAAGATAATATCTCCCTACCTGGCCCACATAATGTTGTAACCATGGCTAATGGATTCTGAAGATAGCGTCCCAGAGCCACAGCACGTCTAATAATACCTGAAGAACGGAAAAAATCATATCTATTTCTACATCTCCATGCATCCTATAGGTTTCCTCAATATTAATGTCAGAACCATCGGTAAGAGCCACAACATGCCCATAACCTTTAAAGGATAACAGAATTTTTTTCAACCTTGACATATGAAAATATCAACAAAAAAAAAGTTTATTACCTTCCTGGGAGGGAAGCTGATCCACAGATATGCGAGAATTTTCATATAGACGTGGAAGAGATTCGTCACCATAGAAAATATTCAAATTATCCATATTGTGACCAACATCTCTCGGATTATCCTCCACCATTTTGAATATAATCTGATAATAGAAGAAGCACAACCATAAAGAATAAGCTCAGCATCCAAAGGGTGAATTCAAAAAGGTGGATAATGATTTCGAATACATAAAAGCAAAGACAAACATAAGAAATAGTTCGACCATGTTACCTCGTAAATATCTTCCTTCAGCCGAGTACAAGACAAATTAGCTGCCCCTAGAGAGACGACATGTGGTTGGTGGTCCATCATAAATTTCTGCACCCGTTGCTGATCATTTCTCTTACGTTGCTGAGCATTAGCATTCTGATTGTTAAGGCTGAGTGATGGAGCATTCAACACATCTAAAATCTCTCCAGCTGCATCCAGCATGACAAAAGTAGTAGCTGGCTTACTAGGACCCCAGCAGCAAGCCATAACCCTGGGTGCTGCTTCTTCATCCGTATTGACATCATTTTCTTTTCGCTGAAACGGCGCCACAGACACTTTGTCCCACAACAGCTTTCCAAATTCCCATAGCAACCAGGTTTTTGCTCTAGCAGTCAGAAGAGATCTACCTTCCTTTTCCATCGAAGGTAGAAGAAAATTGTAGAACGCATCATGAAGAATCAATTTTCTCTGTTCATTCCATAATTGAGCGGATCTGCTCACTCCATCACTCAGATAATAATCGTTTGAATCGCTTATCAACTTATCGAGAACTACTTCTGGTAGCTTGATAGTTACTTGAAGGAGCTTCTCCTCTTCAGCCTTTTGAACTAAAAGCCAAGTTGCATCCTCAAATCTAGTAAATGGTTTGTCTCGTAACCACTTGACTCCAGCAAATTGGTGAAAAGAATCAATTGCCACGTTACCATCAGATGTAGGACTGGTTGACACTACAGCATTTTCCATAAAGATGCTACGGACGTGCCTCCGGACACATGGTTCACAGCTAATCTCAACAGCTGCCTGGAGAGTAGTGCAAGATAGCAAACTTTAATAAGACCTGTGAAAATCACTGAAAGTACATTTACGATTCAAAATCAAGAGAACATGCATACCATGTGCCTTGCACCTTTGAGAACAGCTTGAGACGTTTCAAACATAGCACACGTAAAATTAGAGGCCATTTCTTCAGGTGTTTCCTTTGCATCTTCCAATTCATCCATTCTCTTCAAAAAATTTAAAAAATATCCCACTCAATATTGCAGTTAAAAACAAGGGAAACCAGAAAAAAATGAACCTACCATTTTCTCCAGAGAAATCTGCAATCCAAACTGCTCAGAACTGTAACCAAACTTGTTTGCAACCTCCCATAAGCCAGCTTTACTGCAAATGCTGTACTGAGACTTCCTCTTTGGTCTTTTAAACTGCCCCTCATCTAGGACGACTTCGCCAGGGGGGAAGTGCAAATTAAATTTTGAGTCAACGTCATCCAGCTCTCTTTCTGAATCAGCAGCTTTGAGTGACTTGGAAACTGATTCAAAGAGTTGTTGGTTTAAAAAGAGCTGCGTCTCATCGTATACTCTTCGTGACTCTTCTTCGAACCGCTTGTTGTAGTATAACTGTAGTGCACTCTTTCTTTTCTGAAGAAGAAGCCACTTCTTATCCAAGTCATGGATTGTCCAAAGCACCTGCAGCACACCACTGTTGAAATATCTTGCTGAACCTTCCCAAGTACCCACTCCACATAAGACTGAATGTAATTTCGTTTGTAAAGGTCAAATACATATTATATTTTCATATGAAACTCTCTCTCTTGGAATAATAAAATTATTTATTATTTCTAAATGGTAATATTTTAGGGGAGCTTTCTAACCATGCTAGTTGTTTTCTCAATAACTGGACAAATTGATCACGTTGAAAAATCTTCAGTTGATAAAACAGTGTCAAGTACCATTCGACAATTTATATGAGAGTAACAGATATTTCGAGTAATAAAAAAAATACTTCGACGTAGTCACAAACGAGAAAGATTAAATGCTAACCTTGTGCCATTTAAGTGTTGGTCTCCAGTTAGGGTCATTTTGAATGTCAGCTTCAGGCTCATCTGGTTCTTGTAATAGGCTGAAAATCTCCTCTTTCCGGTACATAGCAATGAATGGTATCTAATGACATTGATGAACGATTAAATAAACTCTCAGAATTTCATATTTACTGCTAAAATCCTCTCATGCTGAAGCACAAATCATCTTATGCTTCAAGCTGAGGAAGAATAAAATGAAATACTGGAATAAGAAAATAAAGTGAATGTGAACAATCATAACTCGATCAAAACTACAGACAGTTGATACATTATTCTGATATAAACACACACACAGAAAATAAAGAAAGCTCGTCTCTTTTTGAAGGAAAACACCAATTTAGAAAAAAATTACATACATCTAACTTCTGAACGTGCATTAATTCCAAAAATCTTGCAATATGGCTCTTGACTTCATTTAAATCTTCAGCTGCAGAACCTCTCTTGTTCATTAATGGTGGCACTACACCACCAACAAGCTGATTGAATATCCACTCTCTCTCCAACTCAATGTTAAGATCATCTATTGCAGGTTGACCAGTACCCTCTTCAGATATCTACAAAGAATAATAGAAGTTTTACCAAAAACGGAAGCCTCGTCATGGGAAAGAAAGGACGGATATTCTTATAGGCACTAAACAAACCTGCATTCTTTCAGGAATGTCTATTTCCCTAATTCGATCATCCTTTTCAGTCATATACTTCTCAGAAAGTACACTGGGATCGAATTGATCTTCAAGGCTTCTTTTATCAGTTTCACCATATCTGTCCCTCACTTCCAACTTGCGTATCCTCAAAAGGTCTTCAACATCTCCAAATATTTCATGTGCTTCCTGGAGTGCAGACGATAATATTCCAGGTCGTTGCCTACTCTTTTTGGGCTTCTTCCTCCTGCATTAAGATAAGACGATATATACTCCCAATGAATAGAGTGTACGGCCAGATTCCAAAAAAATTAGGCACGTTAAATGTACCTCACAGGAGCTCCATGTTCATCAACTTCTTCTTCATCAACAATAAAATCAGCCATTTCATCTTCTTCCCCAATGTCTACATCCTCCTCTTCTTCTGCCTGTTCGTCCTCCTCGGCAATATCCTCAAGGGGTTGTCCTAGAATATTTAAGAAATAATTCGCAATAAGAAGGTTCCAATTTTCCTGCAGAAGAGAGAAAATGGTTCGGGGGAGATTTACCATCATCATCACCAAACAAGCTACGTTTGAGCTTCTCCTCAGCTGTACGCCCTCCTATTCCATTTCCATCGAACTCCTCTTCATCAGAAAACCCAGACGAGCCTTCTTCCACATCTCTCCGTGCCTTTTTCAATCGTTTGAACTTCTTACTCTCCTAATCATGTAAAAACAAGTTCCACCATAAATGACTGATTCTATACAATATATAAATATATATGTAAAAGAAAAAGGCAAAATTACTTTGCTCGCGATCTGTGAAAGGCATTAGGCATCAAACCAGGTAAGAAATCAAACTTACAAGTTTTGGGCGAGGAACGGAGATGTTGCTCTCCTGAAGAAGTTCATAATCATCTTCATCAAGCACATAATTCCTCTCAGAGTCCCTATAGTCAACCAGAGAAATTTTTATCAAGGCAAAAAACATGTTTTCATCCCTGGACTACAGAATAGCAGAGTGAATATTGTAAAGAAAAGTATCCAGGCGATTGATGAAATAAATAAATAACCTTTTCTTCCTTTTCTTCTTCTTTTGCCTCTCCTCATCACTATCAGCCCTGTTTTCTTCTTCCTCCCCCTCTTCTTCATCAACATCATCCACTATGAAACCATCTTTCTCATATTCATCCTGCCCTTCTTCTGTATCAAAAGACCAACAGATTTCATTGTGGAAAGCATTATGAACAGATTTTTTACAGTGAGAAAAAAAGAGAACCGTGCTCTAATAAAGTATAATAGAAAGGGAGAAAGATGTCTACCAGACATCTCAGGAGATAAATTTTGTGATGTACATATTCTAGAACAACAAAACTCATCCTTTTAATATGATTATTCCTTTTTCTCATATGCAGAATTCTGGTTCTTTATCAATAAGATAACAGCATGGTGTAGTGAGATTCCAGTATGTATAATAACATCATGACTAAACTACAATTATGAGACAATGAAAAAGCATAAGCCCACAAATCATGCAAAACTATACAGAGACACAGTCATAGCAATACACCACAAATAACCAATTTTTTTAAGAGTGCAGAATCACCAATTACCACGCTTTAACCGAAGTAGCACCTAAGAAAAAATACCACACCTGAAACACAAATAATTCAAATTCCAACCAAAGTGGGGACTTCTTCCAACCCCAACCAAAACTTGAAAATTTTAGTAACCCAGGCAAAAGGAAATAACTAAATTCGCTCGGTAGGTGATAAATAAATTTTCTCGTAAAACAGGGGTTTGTTATTTCTTCCAACAACAAAAAGTACTGAAACTTTTTGAAATCCTAACTCAATTAAACAATTTAAAAAGAAAACTTACTTGATAAAACTACTTTTTTTGATACTTATAAAAATATATTTCGTTCAAACCGAACAAAAAATGGAAAATTTGAAATCCAAGACAATTAAACTATGAAAATGAACAATTAACTCTAAATAACTAACAATATTCATAAATGTGAAATATTTCGAAGATGAGGTAAGACACGCACCATCGTCTTCATCATCCTCATCGCCGTCGCCGTCGCCGTCATGGGTTCGGTCTCCGTAAGTCTCTTCGTCAATTTCTTCTTCCTCGACACCAATCTCATCTTCAGGCATAAAATTCCGAACGAAAAATCCCAAGAAAGATCAATTCTTTACAATATATTAAATAAAGTATTTCAGCAAAAAATGAGGGTAATTTCCTGTTATGGGAGTGTACCTTCATCGTCGGAGATCACTGTGTTGCCGGCCATCCCAATTACGCTCCAACCAAGAAGACCCTAGAAAGATAATTTTAATAAATAATAAATACGCAACTTTAAAGGTTCAAGTACAGATTTGGGTCTGTGCAAAGTATTATATATGTTAGTGTTGTACAAAAATCTTATTTTTATGATAGATACAAATCGAATAAGCTATTTGAATACATCTATATTATTTTATACTATTTTATTAAATTTGAGATATTTAGAGTGACTAATTTTGATGTCATAGTTTGTTTTATTAATTATATATATTAATAAAATATTAAAATTTTAATGTAAGTTATATATAGTTCAACGAATTAAGTTACAGAGGTTATTTTTTTATTTTTTAATTTATTCTCAGATCCAAAGAGCTCGTCAACTTCATATTTAGTGGGCCTCCTAAACTTTCTGTAATTAAGCATTGCCTTCAAATGAGCTACCAATGGATCCAGATATCGATCCATTACCTGAATGAAAAACACATACCATGATAAACAACATGCAACATTGTACAATTGCCATCGCTAGCTGCTCACGTAAAATCCAATGCAGTGCCAGTATGAATGGGTACGAGGTCTAAGCAAAGAACGCAGACCTAAAAAAAAGAACCCCATTAAACTAGAATAACACGAAGTGCAAATTATTTTATATTATTTTATTAACTTTGAGACACTTAAAATAACTAATTTTGATGTCATGCTATGTTTTAGTAATTATATATATTTAATAAAACATTAAAATTTTAATGTAAGTTATATGTAGTTCAGCGGATAGAGTCAGTATTTCTAGATACTTATATATCAAAATTACAGTATAAACCTCACTATTTTTTATAATTATATTTTGATAATCATTTAAATATAATGCAAAAATAGCTGACTTCTTCGCAAAAACATCGGCATGTAAGAGAGGGAGAGAATTTAAAATTGGAAAAACTAGGGGTGGGTACGGTACGGTATACCGTACCGAAAATATCGGTGTGGAATTTTTCCATATCGATACCGATACCGGAAATTCGGTATACCGCACATTCGGTATACCGAATTTTCGGTATGAAAAAAATTCATACCGGTACCGTACCGACACCGAAAACTTTATCGGTATACTACCGAAATTTTTTCGGTACCGAACTTAAATTTAAAAAATAATAATAATAATAAATTATTTTCGGTATTTCGGTATATATCGAAATACCGAAAAAAAAAATATTTCGTACCGATACCGATACCGAAAAACGGTATACCGATTTTTTCGATAAGTTCGGTATTTTTTCGGTCCGATTTTTCGGTATTTCGGTATTTCGATATTTTTTCCCACCCCGGGAAAAACCAACCCACTGCTTATTTTTTTCGACGAAAAAAGGCATTTCATATTTTCTTTAGAGTTTTTTTGGAGACGGAATAAATCGCTCTGCCGTTGCCGTCTCGTCTCCCTGAATGCCTCACCAGTGTTCAGGGTTCGTTTTTTAGATTTCTTTTTGCTTTATTTCTGCTATAGTAGTTGTTTATTTTCTTCATTTTGATGCTGTTTGTCTGTAATCATGATTGCTTGGATGATTCGTATTTAATTTTTCAAAGAATATTGATCTGAAAATATGGACATCAAATTTTAAATTTGTCGTGAACCCGATGTTTTTGTTCATTTTTTTTTTCACTTTTCTATTATGCAAAACGAGGAGATTTATTTATGAATGACAATCTGTGCAGTCTATTTGGCGACTTTTAAGCGGAGGAAGCGAGGGAATAATAGGATGGTATGTGTGAAATTGATTAATATATCCCAAACATTATCTTTCGTTTGCTCAAACATTGTCTGCCTGATTCCTGTGTGCAGAGTCCAGTTTACATCATGGATTTCAAACATATTGATTGATGTTTTGCAGGTGTCCGGAGATTAGCATCATGGTTCGAATTGTCCGTTTTGCTGTCTTTTTTATGTGAATTTCAAGTAAGACATCGTTAACTTCCTGCAAACCAGAATCTTGGGGAACTGATGGTACCTGAGCTTTGACTTGTACATGTGTCCGAAAAATTGGCTCTGTCGCTGAGGTCATTTAAATAGTAAGAAACATACCACGAATAGCAATTGATGATGTTCAATCCAAGAATCCGTCAAGGCTTGTGATTGGCGACTGGGAACTGCTAGCAAAATGATTTCTAATAGAAAATTATATTAAAATTAGTGTAAATTTTGTTGAGCTCGTCTTGAAATCTTAAATTTTGCAATCTTTTTTTTTTCAAGCAAGTGATGTCTAATCTCCCAGGGAAGACAAATCCTCCAGAAATCCTTTAAGAAGCCACCCTTGCATGTATAATAGCCATCATCGCCTGCATGATATTTCCAAAAATGGCTGTTGCCGTTGATCAAGGTCATGGATTCAAGCCATTCGCCCGGCCCCAAAGATACAAACTCCAATCCTTCACTCAGCTCGAGTACAAAATGCTCGACTTTAATATAATTGGGGCCAACAACTACAAAAGCTTTTCCTCCCCATGCCTATCAAATTCTTCCACAGTAGAAGACAACTTTGGTCCCAATGCCAGAATTGAAATAATTGGCGGCCACACTGCACCAAGAGTAAGAGCTCTGGTTGTTGAAGTTGCAATAGCCATAGCTTCTGGTGTCAATCCAGAGTCAGCGTCTAATGGGTTTGGCGGTGCCTACTTTATGCGCTCTCGAGATCGTGTCTATATCTGTTGCAAAGCCTGTGGACGAGGAACCTCTAGTGTTCAATAATCCAAAATGCTTTGGTGGACGGATGTTAGGTCAACCTGGCATGAAACGCTGTATTAGGATCGGTGAAGCAGGTCCCCTTGAAGCTGCAGCTTATCTTCTTGATCATTATGGTTTTTCCAGTGTCCCGCCGACAGCATTGGTTAAATTTTCTCACGTCAGATTCAACATGAATAACGTGGAATCAGATTTGTCCCCGCCCTTAAAATTGCATCGCTTCAATGTTTTGTAAATCATGATTCTGATGCTGGAGATTGGGGCCCTTCAAGCTTCTCAGTCGCTTCTGTGCACCATATTGGTATATTAGATGTGAGGCTGATGAATCTTGATAGACACGCGGGGAATATTCTGGTGAAGCAAGAGAGAGAGAATTATGCTGGGGCGGGAGCCGAGTTAGTTCCCATCGACCATGGGTTTTGCTTGCCCGAGTCACTTGAAGATCCATATTTTGAGTGGCTGCACTGGCCTCAATCTTCAATACCATTTTCTGTGTCCGAAGTTGAGTACATATCTGGTCTCGATCCGTTTAAAGATAAAGAAATGCTAAGAACTGAGCTTCCATTAATTCGAGTGTCTTCCATTCGAGCTCTTGTGCTCTGTACGATCTTTTTGAAGCAAGCAACCACATTTGACCTATGTCTTGCTGATATAGGTGAAATGATGACTCGAGAATTTAATGGAGGAGAAGAGAATTGGAGCGAGTTGGAGATTCTATGTTTCAACGCAATTGTCAACCTGGGTGACAGAAATTGTGATGATAATACCAGTGATAATCAAAATGTAGAAGTTAATGAGATGTTCCTATTTGACGATCTGATGAAAAGAAAGATGACCTCAACAAAGATTCAGACATTCTCCAAGTCCTACATTTTAAATCCCCCAAAAAAGGTAAGCCACCACTAATTCCAAAATTTTCATCGATGAATGCATTAGATGTTCCTTCATCGTTCATTCGAATAAGAACGAAGATCTTGAGAAGAACACCTACTTGAGTAATCATTTTTCGAATGGAGACAAACATCAGGACGATAATCTCAAATCTGGTGGGTTGATGCGGAGCCTGAGTTTTGCTGTACCAAATTATAGCCATGATGGTCAAGGCATTTCTTTCGACGAAATGAACGATGAGGAATGGCGGTTGCTCTTGGAGAGTTTTGAAGGACTTTTGCCCGAGGCATTCGTGGGGAGGTCTATATGCTTTTCTAAGCAAAGGTTGGGATCTTCTTGCGAGTTTTGAAGAGATAATTCAAAGATCAAGTAGTGTCGAGTAACCTTGTTTATTAACACCATAGATGATGACTTTCTGTATGTTGTAGATACAAGATTCTTATGTGGGAGGAAAAGTGATAGGCAACAAGACATCCTTTCCACCCCTCTGTTGCGTTTTTATGTTTCCTTTTCATCTCATTCACCCAATGATATATATAGTTTCGAAGGTGGAGATTTCTTTTTCGTTTGGAAAAATAATGTCACCGTACATGAATTGATCTTGTTATGGTACTGTATTTGGATCAAATTTTAAGCCATTTTGGATAATGTTCTCTCCTCTCTTCTTCCATTTTTATTGTAAAAAGATTATTTCACAGAATATATTCAGTACCTTTCTAATGACATCAAATTCGAGAAGAGATATGGGTACATTGATGATTCAATCGTAGAAACTCCTTCACTTTCTTCTTTCCTTTCGTACCAATATATTATTTATGAAAAAGCCAAGAACACATTGACTCATGCAAAACAATCACAAAGACACACAAGTAATTCGAAAACTTCGATCATCCACGGATATATCAGATTTATTCATAATGACAAGCATGCATCCATCTGTCTTCTTTAACAATGCTTTGTGCAGAAACATCGACGGCGAAAGCCCCGGCAACGGCCACCGTGAAACCCTTCAGTTATGCACACAGAAGCGCAGTTGGTTTTGCTTACACAAGCTCCCTTGAACCTATGACTCTTCGACTCGCATGTTCTTGCTTCTGCCACCTCTTCTGTAATAATCACATCTTAATTTATCACACACCACAACAAAAAATGACGATAATAAGCAGCCTTTCAAACAAATAAATCTTTACTCATATCTTCAATCCTCTCTGTCAAATTTCGATTAAGAAGATGAAAAGAAAAAAGGGTTGAAGGAATAAAATCTTGAAAAGAGTCCGAGTAAACACTTCTATATATCCTTAAATCTTGATATCATTATGTTCCACGGGAACTAAAGATTGATATGCATGAGTTATTAAGAAAATGTAAGAATTCATTCAATGACAGAAATTTGTAAACTACCAGCTGCCATGAGTAGCATCAGCACGATCAAGAAAGTTGAAAACCGCCTGAAGAAGCCACCTGCCATATTATAATATAAACAGTAGTTTGTGTTCGTAGTTTTGGGTGTAAATTTGTTTGTGGCTGTGTATATATGCATGATTTGCATCAAAGCCCTATATTTATAAGGTAAATTTAAAGGGTGAAACAAATTAAATAGATATGGAAATGTTTGGGTTGGATGCTGCGATTCAGACTAAAGACTTGTTAGATAAACATTAATTATCTCATTGTAACTTTATCGACTTTAAGTTATTTGGGAAATCTCTTTATAAGATTTTCAAATTTTATACTGAAATTTCTACATCAGAAAGAAAAAAGTTTCAAGGGTATCATCACGAATGAGTCATGACTAGTCGATACCCACTAGTCTTTGTCTTTGCTTTCTGGCTTGCTAAATCGAGTTATTCATCTTTTATGTTAGAAAAAGTTGCATGAGGCCACCTGTCTTTGCATAAATTAGGTGTGAAACTCCCCTACATTTTCATATTTTGGCTATATTTCCTCGGTCTCAACTTTTTTTAGATCCATTTTATCTTCCTTCATCCCACTTTCCTTATTTATTTTTTTAAAAAAAAAACTATTTCGGCCTATTTCCACCTGTTTTCTTCTGCTAAATTTCGTAACCAATGGGCCACAAAGAGATTTAAGCTGGTATAGAAATGAAACAAGACGAGCAAATGAGCAATTTCATGTTTTTCAAAAACTTTTAAAGGCATCGATTATTTATTTGTCCGTGGAAAGTCGAGTACCGAAAATATTTCAACAAGTTTGAATGAGTATGGCGTGAAAACACTCTTTAAAAACATCCTTGCAGTTGAAACAATGCTTCCATTTGGGCTTCAATTCAAAAACATATTATCAACACAAGCCATGCATAAAAGATTAAATAAGTATATTTTTAGTTGATAAAACTTATATTGTAACCACCATTATTTATTAAATACGCATTTTTTATCTAAAAAATAATTATCGGTGTTTATCTTTGAAAAGATTGACTATTGATGAGAGAGGTACGAACATGTTATAACAAGGTATAAATAATTAATCCATATATTTGTCAGGAACCAAAATATCGTTGAGATGGGATTATTCCACATGTTTTCTAAACATCGCCCTTTGGGTTGTACTTCGCTCCTTTAGAATCTATCATAATATTTGGTATTGCATCATCAACATGATCAAACAGACTCCCCCATCGACGAGATATTTGACACTTCACGTCAAACTCACAATATCTTAAGAAAATCTTTCAAATTCGGCGATAAAGATCAGTCACGATGTATTAAAATAGGGAGAAAAAAAAAAGGATGTAGTATGTGCACCATGTATTTCGGAAACTTAAAAAAGGGAATAGTTGTGTGGAGGGAAGTTTAGATGCTACTGACGTCGACTTTGCTTTTGTGAAGCTGAAAGGCCGGAGTAATCCAGCTTCCACAACTGCACTGAATTCCAGACCAGTTAAAGTAGCCTAAACGAGCTTCACAGTGGGCGCATAACAGCTTACCCTCTAGTCCACCTTCCACGACTGTGTGATCCCACATCAGAAACCTCAATTATTATTTTGAAAATGGGTCAAACTGACACAGGTTTGGGTTGAAACCACTAATAGTTAAAAAGTAAAGGGCGACACATAAACTAACATATAAATCACAAATTTCGATATATCTTACCTGTTGTCATCCAACGTAGCGGCTCGACAAAGATAGAGGAACATTCATCCTCATCAGATTTGTTAAAAGGGTCCCCACTTCTCCTTTTATGCCAGTCGAAGCATGTCTCGCCCTCTCCTGGAATGTGATCCACAACATGGTCTTTTAATGCAACTACTCTACGGCATTTCTTGCAGCGGTAGGCAGGAGTAGGAATCACTTCTTTATCAAGCGAGTGCTCCACCTCTGATGCATTTTCAGCTGGCAGGGCAGGATCAGCACTGAACTTAGAACCATCTATTTTTTCTCCACGGTTATAGGAATCACCTGTTGGGATGTGCAAAATATGAGAAGTTCAACTGTGATAACGACAAAGTATATGGTAGAAGTACCATGTCGGGAATACTAAAGAAATCATCCATGCCACCAATGATCATGAGCTTTATTTATTCACTCATTCACAGAGAAGAGAAGGGTTCTTCCATTCATATTACGATCGATTAATAACTAGTAGATTTACAATCTGTATTGTTTTCTTTTGGAGCACAAAAGACAGCTACAATAAAATTTAGAATTGGTTTTAGAATGTATTGTCTGAAAAAGTGTTCCTACTTGCATCATAATTAAGCAAGAATAGTAATAAAATGTACTGCTTCTGTCTCCCACAACGCAAGAAGGTAATTACTTCTCATTTCTATCAGTAAGAATACATCATTTTTATCGCTCTTTCTTTTCTTCTACCCGTAATTCTACTCCTGACATTTTTAAACCACCAGCATCCGGACTCTGAACATGAACAAGTATGAATCGGGGAACATAAACGTTTACTGACAAATCACACTTTCTATGGATATTACCATCCTCTGACCATTGCAATGTTCCTTCGAACAATGTAATTCACAACATATAGATCAATCAAGAAAATGGCAATTGAAGTTGAACTTGTAAACGACTAGTAGCACACACTAATCTAGATCATCTAACACATAAAAGAATCAATTAAAAGATAACCTTGTCCAGGTAAAAAAAATAACCTAAAATTTTTAAGCGGAAGCGCTTGTACGTTGGGCTAGCACGATCAACCTTAAAACCCATTTGTTCGAACATTTTTAACTGCATTGTTGGAAAAGAGATAGTCAACCTTCAAATAATCACAAGGGACACATAAAGCTAAGAACGATCATGAAGGATCAACGTATGTACAGAATAATTCAATCTTATATCACCTGCTCCAGAAAACCATCATTCGGACATACAAATTCACAGCTTTGCCGTAATGATTCGATGGCATCTGGAGGTCAATGCAACATACACAATAAGTTAAAAACAAGATCAAGAATATAAATAATATTAATTATTAATGAAACTTATCAATAAAGGTATTAAGATCTTGTCATCAAATTGCACGCCTCAATTTAAAGAACCGAAATTCTAAAACATGTGAAAGTTGCTCACCTTCTTGTGATATTTGCTCACATTTCATCAGGTACGCTGTAATAATAGCTGCACTGCAACGAACACACGCAAAGAAGGGTGTAAACCCCTAGGGCTTGACAAAGCAGAGAACAAAATCAATTAAAATGTATGCCTTCTCTGAATAAAAGCTGGATATGAATTGACTCGAAACATGAGAATAATCAGGGGTAAACATGGGGTTTTGACAAGAGAAAATTGAAATTATATAAAAGAATATTGCGATAAAAACCACGAATTAGTAAATATCAGATGAGAGTCCACACTTTTTAGTGATACCAAAAGAATCCAAGTCATTCTTTCACAAGCGAGCTAATCAGCAGAGTAACTTCAATCGTGAGAAGACAACAACGAATATATTTTCTCAATTTATTTACAATTCCACAGATTTCTTGAATTTTGACCTAGTCAACAAGTGATTTAGACCCATTTCAAGGAGAAAGAGACAAATGAAAATAAAGACAAAAGAGAAGAAAAAGTAAGCGTTTGAATATATATATGAATCCATCCAATATTTCATTGGATATGCTTCTGAGTCCAAGTTCTCCAAAAAGACCCAGGGTTTTATCAGTGCAATCAAATATTGGCCTTTATCCCAAAAAAAGTATCCCAGCCCAAGGCTGACAACCATGGTCAATCTTAGAACAAGCCAGTGAAAGCGGGAAAGTCGGGGACATTTCCGGCAAGTACAAAAACATGCAACACCGAGACAAGTACTCGGAGAATGCAGATTATTGTTGAAAATTGAACTTCTTTATAGACTACATTTGATACTCATATTCAATGAAAAGATATGTTATCAACTATAATGTATTTGGCATATAAGTAAAGACTAAAATTTATAGCTTACTTCATTAATTATCAGGATTAATGTTCTCAGGTACCGTTTGATTCGCTATATTATTTATTCATATTTTTATCAACATGTTTATTCAATCTAATCTCATGTTTGATGCATCATATTATTTATTCATCTACTAATCAGTTATCTTACATCAATCATATATCTCACATCAATCAAATCATTGAATTGAAATTACAATATTACCCTTAATAAATAATATTATAAATATTTTATTAATATTTTCAAAAAGACAAAACGGTAATATCACATTATCTCAAATTTAATCAAATTAATCAATCAAATCAAACATTATATTAATTATCATTTTTACATATTTTATTATTAAAAAATATTATTTATCTCCATACTATTTGTCTCATACCACGAACCAAATGGTACATCATAATACAACAAAAAATAAATGAAAGGCAAAAAAAAGTAAAGAACATAATAGCGGGCTATGTTAATGAAAGTAGTAAAGCTTCGAAATTGCAGGCACTCAAGCTGCTCATTTAATCCAAGTAGAAAAGTTTAAGATCTTTTACTTAGCACTAGGCAAGAATCTATTTTCCCATCAAATTAAGGTAGCAAAATCAAGATCATCACATCTGCTGGAGTGTTGACATCATTTCTATAAAGAGTAAAGACATAACACAGTTTCACACAAAGTGAACGCATGACCCAAATATAGATTCATAATTAACAAAAGAATATTAAAATATACCTCCTTGATACACCAGCAAAGCAGTGCACCAAAACAGATCCCTCTTTCCTACTGTCTTCAATGAAATCCAAGCAAACTTCCAAATAGTCAAGTAAATTTTCATTCTCCATGTCTCTCAGAGGCACTGCCATCCTCACAAACTTCAAATCCTTGCCTGCATACTCCAAAGCGTATAGGAGTTTGTCTGGTGACAGCGAACTCTTCGACCAGTCACCTGAAACATCTTCAGATCCTGATCCCCCAACATAGACCTTTTTAATTTCTTTGCTTGGAATAGAAAGCCCACTGCGCCATTCCGAGAAGAAAGAAATGGATGCGGAACTAAGGACCGATAGTATGTGTGTGATTTCATTGCCTCCATTCTGAAGAATGTCGGCAGCATCTCCAATATTGCCAATGAATAAATGCTCACGTACCAGATAAGGCATTTCACAAAATGAATGTTGCACCTATTAAAGTCCAGTATTAATGAGCATTTTTGGAATAAAGCCTGTTCTATTTAAGAAATCACCACATCGTTTCGTGAAGTTAGAAAAGGAAAAAGAACTCTAAGCATGCTCCTTCTTTTACTTGTTAAAATAATCATGAGCAATCACGTTAAATGTTAAAAGCGTTTTTACATAAAATAAAAGACATTTAAACAAAAGTGGGGCCAATATTGTGCGCATGCACTGAGAGAGGAAAATGTGACATGTGTTGCCTCCAGAATAACAAGTCTTTAAGTCATTTTAAAAAACTAGTAAAATAATTTAAGAGAGCAACTTTGTTACACTAAAACATACATTAATTTTATTTTTTCAAGAAACTCTTTACTACTCATAACATAGGTCTAAAAGTTCGATTTTCCAAATGAAGCTTGATCGAACTTCACCTTATCAACTTATCAAACAATTCCTTTTTAAGATGATTTGATTATTTCAGATTCAATGTTTATAATACGAATGCAACTAAAGAATAATAAACCCCCAATGGTTTCCGCAAATCACTGTTGTCATTTTCATCCAAAGGGGTTAATCGTTACTAAAAACCGCAAACAAATTCATAATTTTGCAGCACAATACCAAATGAATTACGTTACATATTGAAACCAAAATGAGTCAAATAAAACTATCCTATTATCATTCCAACTGAACTTGTATCAAGAACAGGCAAAATAAACGATAAATATAAATCTCATGTGTAATTATTTAAAATTAAAATCCTAAATCAAATGAATTGAAGACATACTTCATAAGCAATTTTAGAACCTTTCCACGGTACCTGAGCTCAGAATCTTCTACGAGCTAATGTCAGAATAATGGCAAGTGGCACAAGACCAAAAAGCTTACGTCCTTTTCTCTTCCTCTGTCTTCTTATCTCTCCCTTTACGATATGAAATCTGAAAAATGTTTGCACGTGCAAACCCGTTAAAGGCAAAAAAAAAAAACACCTTCCCTCATGGCCTCAGGTTGAAAGATGTAACACAATTGAATTGTATGGTTTGCTATTTCCTTTTGGCAATGTTATTTCCAGGACAAAATTTCTAATAATAATGCAAATTTTTTAACGATTCTCCTTCTTGCTCATGGTAATATGTGGAAGTAGTTAATTAGGTGGTATTAATAATAAGAGAGGTGGAGATCATGTGCAACACTCTTTCCTACCACAAAACATTACACCACCTAATGCTACCTTTGATCGACCAGGTGGTTTCCAATTGATCGCCGTCTAACTCTTAGGTGGACAAATTTCACTGTTTACCCCCATTATATAGTGTTTATCGCGAGACCCGACGATAGCAAAAAAAAAAGGATAGTTGGAAGGGATGTGGCAGAGGGATTCACTAAACAAGTGATAATTCGATATATCACTATTATCGTTAACCTTTCTCGATTGAATTGTATAAAAGGTTAAAAATGAAACTAAAGCCACAGGTCCACGGCATCAATAATAAAAAAAAAAAAAAAAAACATGACACTCCAACACAGAAACAGAAACTTATTCAAATCTACGACGTAAATTTCAATGCAAAAAGATTTATGTGCCAGGAATATAGAAACCCAGAACATTATTTAAAAAAACGGATTAAATGCACATGTGCTTACAAGGGTGAATAGATGAGGCAGCAGAAAAGGAGGAGGCGTTGGCAGCGGAGGAGGCGGCGGAATTGGGTAGGGTTTCTTCCCTCAGCACTGACGACCGCTGAGAGTGGAGGTGATTTTCTTTCTTTTATTTTAATTTTAAGGGTAAAATGGCAAGTGATTTTTGGTTTCAAAATTGTATATTTAATATGTGAATATTATCAAATATAAAATTAGGCAAGATTGGTATATTTGAATTCTACTAGTAAGTGTTAGCCCAACATGTGTTTATTTATAGTTAATTCGAATCTAAACCTATTTTCCTAATGCTTATATGTGTGTGTATAAATATATATATCATTTAAATCATTATGATTTTCTCTATTTATATTATAAAGTTCACCACTAAAACATTAAACAATGTTTGATTTTGTTCCAAATTTACGTTCACCTATGGCGATAAAAATAAACCAATTCAAATCGATTGCATTAATATAAAAAAAATAGAGTAATAAATTTTGTTAATCTAATATGATTTTTTTTTGGATATATGTATATATTTTTAGTTTATTTTTTTTATTATTAATGAGCTTTATAACAATCGAATTATATTGAGAATTTATTTATTTCACCTTTTGCTACATATAAACATAACTACAACTTTTAACGTGCTTAAATATTTTAATATATGATTTTTACTTATAATCATTCTAATTCAGGATCAAATAAAATATTTACTAAATTTCTATCAAGTGTAAATTGCTAATTTTTTTTAAAACTATACTATTGCATGCACTATATTACTATGAAACTTAAAACTTAGAATTAATCATCCAAAACAGATTCAATCGAAATTCACGGTTTGGTTTGTTTATAAAAATTCCACGGTTTGATTTGGTTTGAAATTTTGTAAAACTGAAAATTTATCGTTTGGTTCAAATTTTTATCTAAACCAAATTAAATTGTAGTTGAATACCCCTAATAATTAACATGTCTTGCTAAAATATTTTTATCTTTATCTGTACTTTAAAATTTTTAAATTAAATGATCAAATCGCTCATAAAATAAAATTTATTATAAAAACTCATTTTTAAAAATGTTTATGCTATTTAGATTTATTACACTAATATTATTTAACAAAAAAAATTAATATGCATAGACATTGTGTGCCAATGAAAATAATGTATATAAAACTTGATAGTTACCCTCGAAGTTAATGTTAAATGATAATTGTGAATTCATGATTTGGTCATGTCCCTTTGAAATCGATTGATGTCAGATGGATGAAAATACTTGTAAACCCAAGTTCAGTTTTAATAAACTATGGCCTAAAAGAGATTTAAATGTCATTACTTAATAAAAATCAAAATATTTATTGAGCAGCCATTTCGGAACCATCGAAAATAAGTTCGGAACCGCTAAACATGATCGAAGCTTCCAAAGGGAGTTCAGAACTTCCGAATAAAGATCGGACCTTCTGAACATAGACAAGAGCTTCCGAAGTATCGTGTCAAATTAGCATCGAAATGTAAGATTTCGAAACCTTTCGAAGTCAGGAGTCCAATGAGATGTCAAGACAATGACGACACGTCACTGCATAGAGTGTTCAAAGCTTTCGAACTCAACCTATAAATACGGCACCCGGGATTCATTTCAAGATGCACCAATATTCTAGACTTTTCCAGCTGTTCCAAAAAGCTCGTAAGGTTTGGGCAAAACTTGCGGAGTAAGCGGTGAGAGCGAAGGTATGAAATGTGTGCCTTAGCCATACTTAGGAAATAATAGTTGAGTTATAAAGTATGAATAGAGAGTAATACCATTATTTGAGTTATAATGTCAGGATCAGCGAGAAGACAATCAGGATACCCCAAGACTATTTAGATGTACGTAAATACTGACTGATATATCCGGTTAAGTATGCATTTTATGTGTTTCATTTTGTAGGAGGAATCTAGAATGTACTACACTAATTATTTAAATGACTATTCTATAACACGGTTCATTAATTTCAAGTTTAATTTTAACATTTGGTTTATTGCTCTGCGAGATTGGTCACCTACTTTTATTTCATTCGTCTCAAATTTGTGTTACACTTCACAATTTAGATTGCCGAAGCTCGTGAACCAAAAACTGTTGGAACCAAGATTTAAATCAGGAAAATCAATTGATCAGGACATTGTTGGTTGTCTTTGAATATATCGATTATGGCGCTTGCATTGGAAGATTACAGTTGATATGTCATTGACTTCTTGATTCCCTTATTCATTTTTTTCTCAATTTGAAAAAAGTGGTTTTTCTCTGCATAAAATGGATCCAGAAGCCGCTCAAACTTCACGAGAATTGGTGGATTTAATGTTCCACATGTCGAACATTCTTGAAACTGGACTTGATCGTTGCACTTCGTGCGAGACATGGATTAACACACAGTCACTCGCTGCCATTGTCAAGGAGCTTTGGAGAGAATACTCACCCTCTTAAGCAGAAGTATAAATAACTATATCATTCTAGAGGATATTGTTGTATCAAAACACTTTTTTATTTAGTTTGTGACCTTGATTTTTTTAAGCTTTCACCAGCTTTGAGATTGTTGAGTTTAGCCGGAGGCGGAGCTATGGTGGGCAAGTAGAGGCAGTTTATTCCTTAGCTCAAATGAGAAAATACGATAGACATTAAACCCCGACACCTTATCTAAAACCTGCGAGACACGAGGTCCCGAAACTTTATCTAAGTCCATGAGACATGAGGCCCCGGCACCTTATCTAAAGCTCGGGAGGCATGAGGCCCCGACACATTATCTAAAGTCTGCGAGACATGAGGCACCAACACTTTATCTAAGTCATAACTAAGTCCATGAGACATGAGGCACCAACACCTTTTCTAAAGCTCGAGAAGCACGAGGCCCCAACACCCTATCTTAAACCCAAGATGCATGAGACCCCGGCACCTTATCTAAGTCCAGGAGACATGAGGCCCCGACACCTTATCTAAACTCGGAAGGCATGAGGCATCGATACCTTATCTTAAGCCCAGGAGGGATAAGGCCCTGTCACCTTATATAAAGCTTGGGAGACACCATGCTCTGACACCTTATTTAAAGTTCGGGAGGTATGAGATCCCGACACCTTATCTTAAGCTCGGAAGACATGGGGCCTCAGTACCTTATCTAAAGCCCAAGAAATATGAGGCCTCGACACCTAATCTTAAGCGTGGGAGACATGAGGCCCCGCCACTTTATCTAAAGCCTGGGAGAGATGAAGCCCCGAGACTTTATCTAAATTTCGGGAGGTATGAGGCCCCGACACCTTATCTTAAGCTCGAGAGACATGAGCTACCGACACCTTATCTAAAGCGTGGGAGGTATGATGCATCGACACCTTATCTTAAGCCCGAGATATATGAGGCTCCGACATTTATTCTAAGCTTGAGAGACAAGAGGCTTCGGTACTTTATCTAATTTTGGGAGACATGAGACCCCAACACCTTATTATAAATTTGGGAGGTATGAGGCCCCGACACCTTATCTAAAGCTCGTGTGGTATGAGGCTCCAGCACCATATCTTAAGCCTTGGAAGCATGAGGCACCAACACTTATTCTAAGCCTGGGAGACATGAGGCACCACAACTTATTCTAAGTTCGAGAGACATGAGACTCTGGCACTTTATGTAAGCCCGAGAGTAATAAAGTCTCGACACCTTATTCTAAGTTCGAGGGGCATGAGTTCCCGATAATTTATCTAAAGCCCCGGAGGTATGAGGTCCCAGAGTCATATCTTAAACCCGGGAGCCATGAGCTTCCGACACTTTATCTAAGCTTGGGAGACATGAGGCTCTGATACTTCATTAAACCCCGGGAGGCATGAGGTACCGACATTTTGTTCTAAGCTCGAGAGACATGAGGCCCCAACACAATCTAAGCCTAGGAGCCTTGAGGCCCAAACTCCTTATTCTAAGCCCGGGAAGGATGAGGCTCTTTTATCTAAGCTCGAGAGACATGAGGCATCAACACTTTATTCTAAGCCCGGGAAGGATGAGGTCCTATCACTTTATTTAAGCTCGGGAGACATGAGGGCCCAACACCTTATCTTAAGCCCGAGAAATATGAGGCCCCGACACCTTATTCTAAGCCTGAGAGGGTTGGCTCGAACACTTTATCTAAGACCGAGAGACATGAGGACCCGACACCTTATTTTAAGCTCGAGAGACATGAGGCACCGATATCTTATTCTAAGCCCGTGAGGCATAAGTCCCCGATTACTTTCAACACTTAGAAAAATTTGACAAACTGTTGGAGTTACTTAGTCCTCGGTCAATAATCAAGACCGCATAGTTAGCCAGAATAACTAGCGAAAATTCAAGAAAAAAAGCTTTGGACTAGAAACTGAATATTTTCATCAATAGCTGAACAACTGCAGTAGAGAGAGAAGTCTTCCATGTTTGCATGGAGAACATCATCGTCTTCAAATCGCTCCTTTCTATTTGTAGGAGCCGATCTGGAAAAAAAATTAACTATCTTTTCGACGGAGTCCAAGATACTTAGTCGGAACAACGAGTATGACTCTGGACTGAATATTTAAGGAGGGAGTGGTAATACCCTGGAAAAGGCTCGGGTCATCCTTGAACTCGGGCAGGAAAGAAAGATCAAAGTAGACCAGATTTCAAGTTGTTCCCAGGGAACTGAGTAGAACCCGGGTAGAAGCTAACCAGGGGTCATCTCCCTCGACCAGGGTTCAGGTCACCCAACAAGGGTTCATCTCTTTCGACCAAGGTTCAGGTCACCCGACTAGGGTTCATCACGCCCGACAAGGGTTCAGGTCACCCGACCAACGTTCATGTCGCCCGACTAGGGTTCATTTCACTTAATCATCAGCAAAGATCTTTCCAACTCGGATTCCTTCCCACTTGGGCCGATCGCGAGGAGACGGGTCTGTCAATACAAATCAACATGCCTTGAAATCATTAACTTGAAAAACAGTGCCCCATGACAAGACCATAACAATATGGTTCGCCATACCTGCTGACAAAGGATAGTGCATGGCCAGTTGTCAAAGGACAGAGTGTGGACATATGTCTTGTCAGGAACAATGACCAGACACCATAATCAAGGTCATCTTCTCCCTTATAAATACTCGAGTTGCTCATTCATTTGGGACATAAGGTATTGCAGTGTACTGCATTCAATAAATTATATCTCTACTTAGTGAACATGTACTGACTTGAGCGTTGCAGTGGTCACGCTAGAAACTCTTCTGGCACCCCAATGACATTTTCTTGTTTAGTGTGTGCAGATCATCTGACCCAATATAATTTACCCAATCAAGGGTACTCACAAACCAGACCACCCGAGCTCATCCATCATATTAGTCCAAGGCAGATGAGCTCATCCTATCAGATCAAGCCAGAGTAGAGAAAATACACCTCTATACTCGATAGATTTTTCATCCATCTGACCCATTCTAACGGATCATCATCAAATCCCCTTTCCTTTAAACCGTAGTTCAAATCCGTGGGAAACAACATTTTTTGAAAGGAGCAGACCGAATGAATGGAAGCGAATGGGAACACGTATTTTATACCAACTTATCCTGTTTACAAACAACTCGCACGTGCTAATTGAATCACAATCTGCATGTGATTCTCATGTGGATATATGCCAACCAAACAGCTGCGTGAATTTAAAATCGATTAGTGTGCATCAGTCCAGCAGTTTCTTCCCCAACTTTTCAAAACCTTTACCCTTCACTTCCCACACTAAAATACAAACTCAAACTACTCCCTTTTACAAAAAAACCTCTCCGTTTCAATCCCAATTCAAGATTAATGGCCGATATTGAATCCGCATCCAATGATCAGCAGGACCCAGTTGATTTTTTCATGACTTTGGACCACTGGCCTTCTACCCCTTTAAGCAGCCCTTTTGATGAGGGTTCGTCTTCCTCGTCTCCCACCGATATGTATATGCTCGGTTTTTGATCGTTAACGTTGTCGGTCTTCGCCACTACCAGGGTACCATCAGCGGCTGGGAACTGGTGGCTTTGCTGCGGGATGAATTGAATCCATACGACCGGAACGCGATTAAGGTTCTCAATACCAGGTCCGTGCAAGTGGGCCACGTTGAGCGTTCCGCCGCCGCGGTTTTGTCGCCTTTGATCGATGACCATTTGATTACCGTTGAGAGTAATTTATTGGATTCAATTTTGCTTTGTTGGTGCACTTATTTTTTTGTATTTTTATTTTGTTTTTTGTATTTGCGTTTGAAATAAGAGAAGCGTGGTTTTTGGCAAGGATAAAATGTTGGGAATATGGTACAATGCACTCTCTTCTGTTTGATTCTTTTAACTTGTTGGTCTAATATTTTCCTGTGGGTCTTTTGTGAAATTTGCTTAGTTTTATTTCAGAGTGTGTTACTAATTTCTTGACGAAGTGATGATAGAAGCGTCATAAGAGGAATGACATTTTGACAAATTGAAGAACGAACTAACTTTTTCCTAATCTTCAATTGTGCATTCCGATTTTGTGGTTTCTTACAGAGTTTTAATTGTCCTTTGGGCCTGCCTTTTCTAATCTCATTTGTACGTTTGGATTATAAGGTTTAGTTGGTTTACTGAATTTTGATTGTTATTTTCATAAACAATTGATGATTGCAGCGACTTTGTTATGCTGTGAAGTTAGTTTCTAATGCTAGTTTGGTTCCTTATTTTCAAACTCGATTAATCACTTGTCGTTATAAGTGTTTCTCTTCACTTTATACAGGTTCCTGCCAAATGCTTAATGTGTGAGTTTGGAATGTTACAGGAATTGTGCCAAAACTACCAGGAAAGGGAAGAATTTATAGCCTTTCTTGTCAAGTTCACATTTTTTCAAGAATAGAGGATTTTGAGAGGGTAAAAATGGCAATTGCTAGTGGTGGGCTGCAGTTAATTGCTGAAACCGATGCATCTTTCACAGTATCAGAGGCAGCGGCTGTGAAGGAGAAAAAATGTATTTTAGAGGAGAAGAGTGTGGATGAGATATTTAAGTTGTTAGACTTAAAAGTTTGTAATGAAGGTGCCGCTGAAGCACTGGAACCACCAAAAAGCATTATAACTTCAGAACTTTTCTCCCATCAAGAGGAAGGATTGGGGTGGCTGGTTAGCAGGGAGACATCACGTGAATTGCCTCCATTTTGGGTAGAAAAAGATGGGGTTTATGTGAATGAATTAACCAATTACCAGACCGGTACAAGACCTGAGCCTATAAGAGGTGGAATATTCGCAGATGATATGGGCCTGGGTAAAACTCTTACTCTCCTCTCATTGATTGCTTTTGATAAAGCTACCTATTCATCTATCAATGTGGATGGTGGAAATGATGTGGAACCAGGTGAAGAGGAATGCATTCCTTTGTTAAGCAAAAAGTCAAAAAGAAAAAGAGGCAGTGAAAAGACTGAAAATTCGAGGAAAAAGCAAAAGGTTGAGGATCACAATCAGTCTGATGCATTGGAGCCAATGACTACGCTAATTGTTTGTCCGCCTTCTGTATTTTCATCTTGGATAACACAGTTAGAAGAGCATACAAGAAGAGGAAGTTTTAAGGTTTATATATACTATGGAGAACGGACCAAAGATGCTAAAGAGCTTCAGAAGTATGATATTGTACTAACAACTTATTCTACACTAGCTAGTGAGGAGTCTTCGGTCAAGTCTCCTATAAAAAATATCGAGTGGAGACGAGTTATATTGGATGAGGCACATGTGATTAAGAACGTGAATGCTCAACAAAGTCGTGCTGTCACTAAACTGAAGTCCAAGCGTAGGTGGGCTGTTTCTGGCACACCCATACAAAACTCCTCGTACGATTTGTTTTCTTTAATGGCTTTTCTGAAGTTTGAACCATTTTCTGTTAAAAGCCTCTGGAATAGTTTGATACAACGCCCTCTCTCTCAGGGAGATGAGAAGGGCATCTCCCGGCTGCAGGTCAGTATATCTTACTCTGTTATTAGTTATCTTGTTTTAAGATTTAGTTCCTACTATGCATATTTTCAACACCATCTGCTATGATTTAAATGATTCTCTGTGAGGTGCCATATTTGTTCCCTAGTGTTTGACATGTGAGGTATGAAGACATTCTGCTTACATGTATGCATTTGCTTAAAGCTTTGTTTACTTGCAGTTCTTTCCCTGAACTTCGCGAGTTCATGAAATTGTAACTTTTATTTGATGATAATTCAGCTTATTTCATATTATACCACAAAAATACAAGTTTTTCCCATGGCATTCGAAATTGGATGTATGGGTCTCGTGTTTCATGTTGGACGTGCTCATGTTTTGATATTCTCATTGATTTATGCTATAAAGGGCGTATTTCTATGTGTGTATAGATCAAACCAGAATATGCCTAATGCATTCATACATGTTTAGTTAGTTACCTGCATGTGTGTGTTAAAATTCACGTACCTGCACGGTTTTCCATTTGAGTTTTGGTATCACTTACCATCTCTTTGAATCACAATTGGGGTGCGAATGCTATTTATTTTAGTTTCTTTTTCTTTTTTTAAAACAATAGTTACTTCATTTTATTTTTCTTTTTTGATTGTTTCCCACTGAATAATTGCTGAATCTTCCAAGATTCATAGATTATGTCACAAGTCACAACAATCCTATGTGCATTATGCTGTAGGGTCTCATGGCTGCAATATCTTTGAGGAGAACCAAAGATAAGGGATTGGTTGATCTGCCATCTAAAAGCATAGAGACCTTTTTTGTAAACCTCTGTGAAGAAGAACGCGAGGTTTATGATCAGATGGAAGGAGAGGCAGGGAAGATTGTTCAAGGCTACATTTTTGATGAAAGTTTGGTGGTAAATTATTCTACCATACTCGGCATACTCATACGTCTTCGTCAGATTTGCACAGATCTAGCCCTGTGCCCTTCAGATCTCAGAGCACTCATTCCGCCAGGCAAAATTGAAGGTATTCACTCTGATTTCACGATTATTTGCGACTCTGTCGCTTCCTCCTCTTCTAATCCATCTCGTTTAGTTAAATTAGATGTCCCCTATACCCAAGAAAGTAATTTCTCACGAGAAAGGGAAACTTGTAGGACTTGGTATCTTTTGGCAATTCAACCATGAAGATGAAAGCAACTTTTTTTACTTTATTCCAGAATGTTTATTTTCTTTGTACAGCTTTCAAATGTTGCATGTGGAATTTGTTGAGAAATATTCCTCCAAACTGCTTTTGGGTTTACTTTTCTTGGTTATGGATAGTGTTTGGAACCGGATAGCTACTTTTATATCTAATAGTCGTGTATACATCACGTGTAATCCATACAGATGTGAAGAACAATCCAAGATTGCTCCAAAAATTGCTTTCAGTGTTGCAAGATGGAGAAGATTTCGACTGTCCAATATGCATATCTCCACCTACAGATATTATAATAACATGCTGCGCTCACATCTTTTGCCGATCCTGCATCTTGAAGACGCTCAAACGAACAAAACCCTGTTGTCCATTGTGCCGCCATTTGCTTTCAGAGTCCTGATCTCTTCAAAGCCCCTCCGGAGTCTTCTCAGGGCAATTCCTTCTGGAGCTTCATCTTCAAGCATTTCATCCAAAGTTGCTGCTCTGTTAAGACTGCTATCCATGTCTAGAGATCAGAACCCATCAACAAAATCAGTCATATTCTCTCAATTCCGAAAGATGTTACTTTTACTCGAAGCCCCACTGAGAGAAGCTGGTTTTAAAGTACTCCGTTTAGATGGATTATCGAATGCAAAAAAGAGAGCTCAAGTGATTAAAGAATTTGAAGTCCCTGCAGCCAGAAGGTCCTACGATATTGCTTGCGAGTCTAAAAGCTTCAAGTGCGGGTATAAACCTTACTGCTGCTTCGAGGGTATACTTACTCGAGCCGTGGTGGAATCCAGCAGTGGAGGAACATGCTATGGACAGGGTCCACCGAATAGGCCAAAAGGATGATGTGAAGATCGTGAGATTGATTGCCAGAGATACAGTAGAGGAGAGGATTTTACAACTCCAAGCAAACAAAAAGATGCTAGCTAGGAAAGCATTTGGTAAGAAGAGTTCCAAGGATCAGAGAGAGATCAGCAGAGATGATCTTCGTGCGCTGATGAACTTGTGAGTAGGTTCTTACATCAACAAACATATTTGCTGCCAGCCTCTGATTTAGCTCATGTGTCCTGTAACTTGTACATGATGTATCCAAAAGAGTTGCTCTGAGTTATTTTGTTGGGCTTATGAGTTGTCGTTGATTAAAGAATGTAATAGTCATATTGGCAATGTTAAGGTGGCTAATTTTTCACACCTTTGTTTTCGACATGACTTGAACCGAATTGTAATAATTTTGGTTGGTTTGAAGATGCTGATTTTGTGCTACTCAACGTGCATTATTTTTCGGTTGCAAGTCGTGAAATCTGCTTTCGGAAGCTGGATGTCAACTTTTTTAGTTACCTTTTATTAGTTCGAAGTTTGTATTAAAGAATATAGACGACAAAGTTTACATTACTTGTCAGAATTAATATATGGACTTGAATAGGGATGTAAATGAACTAAACCGTTTGTGAGCTATTCGAAGCTCGATTCGATAAAAGCTCGTTTGAGCTCGTTTAATGAGGCTCGTTAAGATAAACAAACCAAACTCAAGCTTTACAGTATTCGGCTCGTTAGCTCGTGAACATGTTCGTTGGTAAGTTCATGAATAATCTTTTAGATGAAAAAATAATAGTTTTGATATTTGATTTATTGATTTTGCGAAATATATAGAAAAATCTATTAAATTTATTTATTATAATAAATTTACAAATTTTAATAAGAATAATATATTTTTCTTTAAATATATAATTTACTCTTTAATTAATTTAATGAAAATTTAAATGTATAATTTATATTTATTAAGTTTATTTAGGCTCGATAAAGGCTTGAATAAGCTCGTGAGCCATGCATATATTCGTTAAATAAAGCTCGAGCTCGGCTCGATTATAAACGAACCAAGCTCAAACATTCAAGAGTTCGACTCGGCTCGACTCGATTACATCCTTAGACTTGAACCTATTTTACGTCAACAATTTCAGAAATATCTTAATAATAAAATAGTCATGCAATAAGTTATGTAATATATATCCGATTGAAAGATGATGGTCTTATGTTTTGTTTTTGTACGTGTATATTTTCATCAAATTAGTTTATATTAGACAAATTGACTGAGAGTATATATATTTGGGTATTTATAAATCCTGAAATATATTTTATTGTGTTAGAAATTTAGAATGTAATAAAAATAAATATTATTTACTGATCGATCCCTCGAGTTTAAGTTGACACATGGTTTAATTTTTTATTATAACCTACAATTTTTGGAAATATTTGAACTTCATTTCATTACCTCCTTCCTGATTGCTGTAGAACAACGTAAACGTAGTAGTAGTATTGTATTACATTCGCACTTTCTGGATGTCAGTCAATCATCTACCGTATAAATCTGGTTCATCTTTTCAAGAATTTTGCATTGTCTGCTGTCTTATTTTGACTCGGGTCTCTCTCCCAAGTGCTCTATGTTGTTGATTTGATGGGTATTTGGGTGGGTAAGTTCTTTATTGTGTACTGATAGATATTCCGGGGCATTTAAGTTTATAGCTTCGGAAATTCTTCTTTTAAAATTTTGAGCTCTACTTTTTTAAAATACAGTAATCTCCTTTAAAATGTGTTTTAACTCCCTTAAGTGCCCATCATGCTTCCGTAAAATAAATTAAATCTTTTACCTTTTTGACTAGAGTGTCACCGGGTTATATCCACCGTATTTTACAAACTGCTCCTCATAGTCCAACCACGCGATCGCAACTGATGGTTACCGACGTAGATTCCTTCAGCAACACTTAGCACAACCCTAATTCGTCTTCTACCTTAGGATGTGCAATAAAAGATAAAATTTTGAAAATAATACATGAGAGGGGCTAAGAGCAAAGATCTCTTTATTCAAACACAAACATTTATTAATACATTGAAACCTCCTGTAGAGGAAGAGAAACTTGTTTAGCTCCTACTAGTAGCCGAACTTGAAAAACATATAAACTAGAAAGAGAAAATATTACAATTTATTCTTGAAAGAAATGAGGAAAATGTTCGATGATCTTCACTTATTTCTTCCTGCCTTATTTATAGAAGGCTTCTTCGGATTTGAACTTCGGATTTTAAATCTTCATAAACCTTTACAGTTTGCACATGGACCATGTAGTGGTTGAGTGGTCCCTTGAGATGTTCCTGTCTTTTTCTAGATTATTAATCTAGAAATTAACTTCTCATCTTCTTTTACATCTCCAAGATACCAGTAACGATGAGTATGTAAGAGATCTGCGGTAATCTCATCTCCTTTTTCCTGGAATCGTTGGACTAGCCACTTAAGAGAATCTGCCTCTTTTCTCTTATACTTGATTCTTCTTTTTAAAACCTTTAGATATGTGTAATACATTTTCTTTAGGTTTCTTTCTGGTATGTTTTACTGGTTCCCATTTACTCTTATTTATAGTATGATACTTGGGTCCAGTTTTCTTGTCTTTTTATCATATTTCCATTATCTTTGAAGATAAGGAATCCAATGTCCTTTGTCATTTTCCACCTATTATTGGTGGTCCTTGTTCTTTTTCCACCGATTATTGGTTGTCCTTGAATTCTACTCACATGGTTTTTCACATGGTGGTCCTTCTTTTCTTGGTGGGATGATCACATGTTTCTTTTAACTTTATCGAGGAATCTTTGGCTTTTTGTTTCCTCGAGAAAAATGTGATTGTGGTCCTTCCCTGCTTGTCCTTATTTCGGTAAAATGTTTCCGATCAGATCTTGGTTTGAAACCTTTACCGAACTCCGGTTCTTTTTGATTCTGGCATTCAGGACAGATGTTTTCTGACCATCTTCCTACATGTGCCATATTACTGAATTTCCGACGAGTCTCTTTACTTGCCGGCAGCTTGCTGTTCCATAGAAGATTTCTTTTCTTTTCAAATATTTCTTCTGCAAAACTTGTGGTTTTTCCTGTCATGGTGTTTAACAGGAACGATCCATTTAAAGAATTTTGATAAAACTTAAATGGAAACTTGACTTTGTCCATCTCAATGAGACAGACCCATAAACCACATGCTTTTCTGATTGAAATATCGTCTTCAATAATTGAAGCAACTAGGGGTGTTTCTTTTGTCGGAGGGTCCTTGATAAATTTCTGAATATTTGTATCTGGCCTCCTTAACTTGGTGAAATGAAAGACTTCGTGTGAACCTTTCCCTGCTGGTTATGGTGCTGCACTGAAAAAGTATAGCTCCAAAACATCTCCTATGGACAAATAATCGTTATTCGCCCAAGTTTCATGAACAGCTTACTGAATCCATTTAGGTAATCCTGAAATTTCCGGAAAGCTGGGTGAGGTTGTATATACTGAGGCAAGAGCCCCGAATTCATACCAGGCTTTGATCTCCTTGGGATATGAATTAGGCTTCATCCATACCTTAGGATATTTTCCTGAAACATCAACCCTATTTGTAAGGCCCTGGCCCTGTCCTCAGACCCTGCAATCACAGTTCCTGGACTCAGACCAGCTTGCACTTACTCATCGGACTTCTCCACGCCAGGAAAATGGAGTTTGTGCCTTCCCAGGATTCGACCCCTCAACCTCCTGGCATATAGGTATATTGGCTACAATCCTGGTAACCAATATAGGTATATTGGCTACAATCCTGGCGTGGAGAAGTCCGATGAGTAAGTGCAAGCTGGTCTGAGTCCAGGAACTGTGATTGCAGGGTCTGAGGACAGGGACAGGGCCAGGGCCTTACATTATTGGTAGCTGGGTTAATGCCAACTCTTGTTTTTAATTTCTCTCAGTTTTGTTGGTAAACCTGAAATGGAGAAATCGCAACTTCATTAGTACCAATCTTAGATTTATCTTTGTCAGTACGAGGCCTAAGGTTGATCTCTCCCTCTTCAATCCCCGAGGTGAAGGGTTGACTTGATGACTCAAGATAAGGATCAGTAGTCTCAATTTTTGTTTCAGCCGACTCATCTGGAGATGATCCCGACTTAACACTTGTGCTAGGGGTATTTGAATCCTCTGCTCCAGGTATAGAGTCATGTACTCAAAAACTCTCCATTTGGGAAACCAATGGCTTCTCAATGCCTTGGAGGATAGGTCTTTGTGTAACAGATCATAACTGAGTATAAGCCTGTAAACATCCTATAATTCGATCAGAGACAACTCTCTTATCGGCTTGTTGTAGTCTTCCCGCAAATTTTGCGTTTAAGACCAACTTGTTAAACTCGTTTTGAAGCATTTCAAGGTGTTCCCTCAAATGCCTCTGCATCTTGATGATGGCATCGATATCACCGCTGTCCATCTCTTGTTAAAAAATCTGCAAGAATATTTTCATGAGATTTTATTATCACAATATCAAAAATATAATTCTGACATAGTGCATGCCATCTTAATAATCTTGATTTCTCATATTTAGACTCAATTATATTCCTTAAGAAAGCTTTTACCTGTGTGTTATCAACTTTCAAAGTAAATTTCTTTGCAAGTAAAAATAATGGCAATTTTTCAAAAGCCCTTTTTACTGCATAAAATTCCTTCTCGTTGATATGCCATCTAATGGCTTCTGCATCTGAGAATAACCCACTACAATATCTGCATGGTTGTTTTCCATCTGATGTGAGCTTAGTAAGAACTGCTGCCCACCAATGATCACTGACATCGGTATATAATACCAGATCATCTTCGTCTTGAGGAATAGTCCAATTTTGGAAGATTCTTACAAATCTCCTTTAAATAGACAAGTCCTTCTGTGTGTTCTTTTGTCCATATAAATCTTGCATCTTTTTTCAATAATGGACTAAACATTTTCCTGTGTTTTGCTAGGTTTTTAATAAACATCCCAGCAAAATTAACAACTCCTAGAAAACTTTGAAGTTGTTTCTTGTCTTTGAGACTTTCTGGAAAATTCTGCACCTTTTCGACTATGTGATCTTGCAGAATTATTCATGACTCATTGATTTCAATTCCGAGGAATTCAATCTTTCTTATTGCAATGACTGCTTTCTTTTCAGATAAAACTAGTCCTTCTTTTTTACAAACCTTAGAGAAAATCTCCAAGTGTTTAACATGTTCATCCATATTTTTAGATGCTATTAAAATATCATCAATATAAACAAACATAAATTTAAAATAATCTTTAAAAAGATTATCCATTTTTCTTTGAAATATCTGGGGTGAATTAGCCAATCCCATTGGTAATACTTCCCAAATATAATGTCCTTGAGGTGTGGAGAAAGCTGTGAATTTCTTGCTTTCTTCCTGCATCCGTATTTGATAAAATCCAGACTTACAGTTGAACTTAGAGAATATCTTGGCGTTGTATATGCAACTGATCAAGTGTTCTCTACTAGGTATAAAATACCCATCAAACTCCAGAATTTTATTAATTTCTTGATAATTGATAACCAATCTGGGTTTTCCTCGTTTTATCTCACCATGGTTTCTTACCAGGAAACCTGGACTGCTATAAGATGACATAGCTGCTTTGATTAAACCAAGGTCCAGATGTTCCTTGATTATAATCTGCATATCCCTTTGATCAATGATATTCATTGGAATAGGCTTGCAACAGACAAATTCATACTTTTTTCTTTCCTTAATCTTAAGGCAAGCTTTGAGTTGATTTCTGTCCCACCATGCCAAGGGATCTTCATTGTAATTTTCTTTGATCCTTTTCTTGACATCTTCCAATGATACCTTAGATTCGAACTCTACTTCATTCGTTTGTAAAGTTATCTTATGGCATTCTATATCTTCTGGTTGGAGTACTTTGTCTGCTCTTAACTGGAGCATTGTTTCTCCAAACCGTCTAGAATTCTTCATTTTTGGGTTCAGAAGTTTTCCTTTATCACCACGCTTGCTGCGAAACTGGATTGGCAATTTTCTATAAAATACCTCTCGTAGTCTCTGGACTATGATTTTGTGATCACAGGGTGTTGTGAACACTAATCGTCTAGTCTCATTTTCTTGAGTATATGACTCGGACATTTTTAGAAAATTATTTCCTAACAATATGTCAGCTCCTGTATCATGAAAATAAATTGGTGGTGTTTTTACCTTGTACCAAGGTGTTTGTCCAGCATTGTCAATCATAATTTCAGTCATCTTAGTTCCTTTACATAGAATTAAGATTCTTCTGGAAAAATCTCTTCCAGCAATCTTTGGTAATTCTTCTTCCAAATTATTTGGAAAAACTTCTCATTTTGCTGTACATATTCCAGCACCTGAATCAATATAAGCAGCGAAATATTCTGCCTTATATTGTTCGTATAACATTCCTACTGGAATGTATATGGAGAATGAGCTTGTAATCATTGGATTTTCCACATCTTATCATTTGCCATAAACTCCATTCTATACTCTAGACGTTTCCAAGGTTTGTGTTCCTCGAGAAACTCTATTTCAAGAATCAGTCGATCTGATTCTTTCCCTGAAATTCCTTGAATATGAACTTCCAATTCTTCGATATTAATCAGTCATTGGTAAGTTCCTATCAAGGTTGTTCCAAATAGTATATTGAATTACAAGGAAATTGATTCATTTGCTTTGTAATATCAAATACTATTTCCACTTTCTTCCACCCTTCTGGGCATCTGAGCTTTCCCATGGTTGAAAAGCTTTTCGGCTCCTGTTGGGTTTCTTGGATAAGGTGTCTTTTCCCATCTGTAACTAGTAATTCTATCTCCCTGGAAAGATAGTCTTCTTGATTCCAATCTAAGACTTTGATTCCTTTGTAGAATCGGTTTGTCTTGTATTTGGATATCTGTTTCCTGTATTAAAGGAAACTCAACTCGTTCTGGATAAATTGCCTGAGCAACTTTTCCAAATATCTCGGGTATTTCAATGAACTCATTTATAATAAACAATTCTGAATGATTTGTATTAGATAGAGTATATGAAATCTGATAGGTAATAGAATATGGCCTATTACCTTCTTTCATTAGCCTTTTTTCCTTGAAATTCTAATGTAAAGTCAAGGCTCGACTGAAATCTCGATCTGCCAGGTTGTAGGCTATCCTTGGATAAATTACTTCCTACAATCTTTCCTGCACAGAGATTTCCTGAGATTGTTCCCAGTACTAAATCTTGTAGATTCTCCATTCTTTTATCGCATATAACAATATCAATAGGAGAATATATCCCTTCTTTGAAAGTAGCATTTATCATAATATGGATTGCTCCGATATGAATCCAGGACATAGTCCTTGCTACTTCTATCTTGAGTTTTTGTAATTCCTCCTTAATTTCTTCAGAAAGAATTAACTGCATCTCCATTCTATTTCCCGTAAGTTCCATCGGATTGCCATTTCCCTTCTATAAACTTTATAAATCAGATGATGCTTTCTGTTTCTTAGGCCAAGACTTCCTAAGAACTTTTCTACTTGTCCTGCAGAGAAACCTTGATATCTCTGTAGACTATGATTTTTTCTCATGATCCTTTAGGACCATATTATGAGATATTGTTGTCTGGCTGAACAACCCAGACAAATCTTCATGTGTTTCGTGTCGAAACACCTCGTCCTCGGTTAGATTCCGATTCTGTTCCATCAGATTCTTCCTGACTTAAGACTTCTTCTTCTTCATATATACTTTCATCTGAGGCAATATCCTCAAATCGGTATACCTGAATAAGATCTTGGTAATAAACTGCTTCTTTAATATCCGGGGTTGGATCGAAGCGTTTAATGCCTCTTTTTTCATTTTCTGGACAGTTGGTCGAGATATGACCTCTTGCTCCACATGTCCAACAATTACAATCCTTGAAACTTTCATTTGTTTGAGTATGAGCTCTTCTGAAAGTTTTCTTCGTAGGTGTTCTTCCTGTGCTTCGAGATGTAATCGATGCTTGGGATGATATCCTATTCCTTGATGGTCCACTTCTTTGTCCAGATTTATAAGATCTGGCTTTCTGTCTAGACCAAACAGTTCCTGGTTTCCAAGAACTTCTTCCACTTCGAGCAAAAGGATGAGTCCTAAAACTTTTCTTCTTATGCTTCTGTGGTTTGCTTCCAATAATTGTAGGAAGATCATTTTCCTTACAACACGAAGGAGTTCTTTTTTTGATACCCCTTAAACGTTTGTAATTCTTTTGTAATGCTGCCATATGGCACCATTTCTGCCAATTTTCCTTTAAGAAAAGAGGCTCTTCTTGCCAACATATCTGGATTTCCAGGTACGTATTCCCTTATGAGCATTTCTCTCAAAGGGCTTGGCATTTTTGCGAAGAAATGTTACATAGCTATATCTTCTTCGACTCCTGAATTCCATCGATATTTAGTGAATAACATAATGTATTCATCCACTAAACATATATCATGTAATTCAAGGCTATACAGAGCTTGAGTGTATTTCTTCCTCTTCTCTGTATCTTGACTGTTAAAATAGTCTACCCCTTATAAATTGTGCTTTAAATAGGGTAGCCATTTTTCCGGCTATCTCGCTAAGAGATTCTCCGGCCAGGACTGATTCCTTCATTTCTAATGAAGTCATGTCCCAAGCAATTTTCACTGATCTCATTAGACTCATTTCTAGAAGTTTAATGAATCCTTCTTTGTTGAGATCAAGTGTTCCTGCTGTGATTCTCATAGCAGATGTCCAATTATCTATGAGATCTTCTCTGTTTTTGAAATCTAATATATCAAGGTTAAGAATAACCCCGTAAGGATGTATAGGATCTAAAACAGCCTTCCCATAGGGTGTTTGGTGCAAGGAAATTTGATTTCTCCTTGTCCTTGTACCCGCTGGGTGTGATCCCCCACCGGTATGGAAATTAGATTGATATTCTCTCATGTTAACATTCTGAGATCCCACACTTTCCCTTGGTGGTTCCTGAGTAGATGACCATGTTATAGCAGGTATTTCACCTCCTGCCGTGTTCATATTTAGATCTACAACTTTGAAATTTGCGAAAGATTTCGCAAGCTCTTGTAGATCCTCCAGACCAATCCTTTCTAAAGTTGTCATCAGATAATTTTTTTTTCTGAGACAGATTTAATTATATTTATAATCTTTTCTTCTTCAGTCAATGGTTTTGACACCAATCTGGCCTTCTTTTGTTGATGTAACAAAGGTTCGGTGCCAAATGATGGTGGTAACCAACCTCCTGAAGTTCTTTTACTAGAACTTGGTTGTTGATCTAGTTTCTGAATTCTTGTTTGAATATCCTTTAATATTCCAAGAATTTCTTCCTGCTTTTTAAGGATTTCTTCAACTCGTTGGGGTACAAAATATAGCATGTTGCCACAATTTTGTACGGTTTTCTGGATTTTCTAAGATCTAAAGAGAGCTTAGAAGTATCTGGTACTATCTCCATAAACTTATTTGCTTGAATCATAAGTTTACCTGAGAATTTACCTGAGGGTGCTTTAGCGTCCCTTTCTGCTTCTGATATCTAACAATAGTTAGATGAACTTGTGTATATTCCAAAAAATTGTAGTAAATCTTGTAAATTATTTTTCTCGAACCTAAGTTCGGATTCATAATTTTTTCGGAATTCTCCTCCTCAAACATTTCGTTTCTTTATAATAATAAATCATGTGTTTGAAATAAATTAACCTTAAGCTCTGATATCATTTTGACCAAGATCTCTGTTAAGGGAATTAATTAACTATTCAAAATATAAAGGAGATTATTTATCTAAATGAATTTTTATGAAGGTCAAATTTTTAATTGAATTTTTCCTGAAGGTCATATACCAAAATATTCCTAGATATTCCTGCGTTGTTCCTGCCTAATTCTTTACGGAGTTTCTCTTGTATCCTCAAGGTTCTTGGTGTTTCTTTTGTAAATCTCATATCGGGTTTCCTCCAAACCCATGTTTTTTTCTTCTTTTTTCACCGATGTTTCTTGAAATTTCAGAAGTTCTCGATTACCAGTCTGGCATCTTTTGACGGTTTATTGTTTTCTGTGATAATGGTGAATCATGGTGACAAGAAAAATATTAATCAAGAAGGTGCGGATAAGGCCCCATCATCTGTTTCTGAAGGTGGCTGTGGAGGAGCCACAAGGCATGCGGTCGGTACCCATGTTTCTGGTCAATCTATATCAACCAGCGGCAGTGTTGGGTCCCCCTTAAGCCGGAGTGAGACTGCAGCGACAACCACTTCAAATCGGATGAACAACCTTGATATCCAGGGTGAAGATGCTGGGTCTCGGGCGGCTGCTGGGTGAGCTCTTGAGTCGTGTCCTTTTATCTTTCAGTTATTTTCTTTTCCTGCAAATGTTCGTTACTGAAGTTCTTTATGAAAATCATGTATTTTATGATCAGTAACATGACTGGAATGTGTTGATTGTTCATAAATTTGCTTTGGTCTTTCGAACCATGTGCATCAGTTACTCTGTTTGAAACAGTTTTGCAATGAGGTGACCTTGTGAAAACGAGTTGATTATTTTGATTGAAAGATAACAAGTGTTGAAAGTTAAAGGAGAAGTTAAAGATAGTGGGTTAATGAAGTATGTTGTCTTAGTAGATCCAAATGGATCTCGTTGGACAGATTCCCTTGTAATATTAGATGATATTTGGTTTACATGTGGTTCAAAGTCTAATGTAATTCAACATTGGTTCTGAATGGATTGTTTATCTTTGGTCACGAAGAAAAGGATTTGTCATTTTTTGCTAGAGAATTAGAACAAAACAAAATATAAATTTGTATATAAATCAGGAATTTGGAAACTAATGATTTTGAAGTTGATAGAATCATAGTTTTTAAAACTTTACGAGGTGCTGGCAGGCTCAAGGCACTGCGAGGATCAGTCCCTTGCGACTAAGATCAAGCAAAGGCTCAATCCTGGTACAGCACGTGTCTTGGCTGTGAAGCATGCCTTCTAGGGCTTGGTGCATTTAGCAATGGTGTGAGGCAGAATGCAAATGAAAAGCTTATGTTGGCAGTTTAATCAATCTTTGGAAATATTTTTGACATTATCAACACTTCAAAGTTCAAAGTTCAAACAGAGATCTGTATAGATTATTTTAACTTCCAAAAATTTTGGGGTTGGGGCAGGGCAGGATTGTCTGTTACTTCTCTTTTATATAGTCTGTAATATCGATTAAATAATTTGAGTTACATGGCGATTAAGTTTGTACCTTCTCTTCATAGTGTGGGGGAAAGTGGAAAGCAGTGGAAGAACTACATATAATGGGTAAGCTCGCTCTTTCAATATATATTAATTAATTTACTTGGAATCTTGTTTCTTGGAAATAGTCATAGTTTGTCTATCTACAGATTTGAAATGGTTTGGTGTTTCTGTACATCAGTGCACAATTAGCTGACAACATTTCTGATCTTCATTCAGATTTTTCCATCTTTAGCCATCCCTGATACATGCATACTTTGCCTGCTACGAAAGAGAGGATGGGAATCTTTTTTTTTTATTGGAGTCTGGGAAATCATGCAGCTTTGTTCTAGTCTTTTGCTTTTTATTTATTGCTTGATTTAGCATGCCAATTAGACCATTTGTAGTTTGCTTTTCTGTAGTATTATCATATGCATTTCCAAATTCCCACATTCATAGGACTAGTGATGAACTGGTGCATTATTTTTCCAGTCCTTTATTCTTGAAATTACTGATGTAGGGAAAACATGTTAAATCTTTTCAATAAGTACACAAAATGTTGATGTACGTACCTTATAGAAATCGATCGAGAGAAGAGTGACCATTTTTTTCATTATTCATTGTTGGATACCTTTTGTTTCTGGTTTCCTTAACTCATAAACTTACAAAATATTATTAGGCGCATCCAAAATGAAATTCTTTTGCAAGGTGGTTGAAATATGAAGGAACGCCGGATAATCTTTCCAAATGCTTCAAGAACAGGGAATCAAATTCGACCGTTTTAGGTATTACAGTCAAGTTCTTTAATGGTGAATAATAGGAGCTCATGATCTCCTTTTGTACCAAAAAAATAATGGATCCATGTGCTGCTTAGTTTTGGGAATGGAAAGAAATATCCAAGATGTAATGCCCCGAAAATTTGAAGGTACTTCACGAACTACATGCACGAATTATTAAATTCTTTTTTATTTTAATTGAATGTTTTAATTGCATAAATTAATTATGTTGTACATATTTGCATGTTTAAAATGTATTTTCTACATGGTTGCAATTAAATGTATTTTTAAAGGATATTCGAGTTGCGATCGAGGAACGGAGACCGATGGTTGAAAAATAGCAAATGTTTTTATTGGTTAATTGTTTTTTTATTATTTAAAATATGGGTAATGGTTTTTCTTATTTTTGAGAATAAAGGGGTTTGAGGTAATTTTATACGCCGGGACGTAAATTTTATCGGTGTTGGATTTTCAACAAAAATACGAACGTTTTAGCAACCCGGCTATTTAATTCACAAACTTTATTAAATAAAATATTTTTTATTATTTAATTAAAGATTAATGGGCCTAATTTGTATGCTTATTGGGCCTAAGCCTTGTTTAGTGAATTAATTACTATATAATACTCAAAACCCTCCCCATTATCACACAATTCTCACGCCTCTTTTCTGAAATTTTCTCTCCCAAAAACACTTCCAAATACACGGCACACATCTACAATATTTTGGAAGGAAAATTCAAAGGTTGCGAGGTAGAATCAAGCCAAGGTCTTGCTCCGTTCTTCGTCGCCAACGTTTATTCGTGCGTTTAAAACGCAAAGGCACGCCATATTTCTTTCTTTCAAACATCTATCACATCATAATATTTATTTGCTCATGATTTGAAAGAAAACATGACACACAATTTTATTTTCGTAATTATGTGCATATAGGTTTCAAACTTGTGTATTTGATTCCAAATTCATGTTTTTATGTTGTAAAAGGGGCTGCCATGAATTAGGATGATATAGGGCATGTTTTACACGAATTTAAGGGCCTAAACTCATGCACAATATGCTGCACACACACAAGAACAGAAGCTGAGACCATAGGGAACTTTCAGAACAAGAACAGAAAGTATGTGTATTCAGGTGGTTCGGTTTTCTTTGTATGGGGCCTTGGGGCTTGGTCAGGGCTGGCTGGGGCTCGAGGAGGGTCAGAGGAGAGGGCCTGGTAGAGCCCTATGGGGCTAGGACTCGCGCAGCATGGCTGGAGAGGAGACCCCGCTGGATGGGACTCTTCTCGAGGGAATTCTGTTGTAGCCGAGAATTTCTGGGGGATGGTTCGGTTGAGGGCTGGGTTAGGTGGTCTGGACGGTGGCTTAGGATGGTTCAAGGAGGGGTAGGAAGGGGCAGGGCTCGTGGGGGCTCGAGCAAGAGCCCACGAGAAGGAACGCACGCACGCACGCAAGGGGGAGGGGGAAACGTGCAGGCTGTTCTGATTCAGGTGCTTCATGCGCTGGTTTCAGGACATGGGTTGGTCCGGGCTGGGGCTAGGCGTGGTCCAGGGAAGGTGAGGGTCGTGTGGGCTCGGTGGTGGCTCGGCTGGAGGTGTCCTAAGTTGGCTAGGAGTCCTAGAAGCACATGGAGTCTCACGCACACACACATACAGATTTTGGGGCGACTTTCAGCAAGTTTTTGAGCGGGCTAGGGTCATGATTTTGGGCTGGGCTTGGTCATTAGGGTCCCTAGGTGGGTTGGCTAGGCTTTGGCTCAAGGTGGCTCGGGCGTGGCTCGAATAAAATTGGAGATGGCTCGGGTGGTTCGATAAGGTGTCTAAAACGAAAATTTAAGAAGTAAAATTGAATCCAAGGGTCCACGGGGGTGGCTCATGACTTGGAAGGGTAGAATAAATCTTAAAAATGTTATGTGTAAAATTTGGGATCAAAATAACGAGTTTTGGATTTATTCGGGATTTAACCGCCGCACGAAACGCTAATTAACGAGTTAATTGAAACGCCTAGTTTTAAGCCTTATAAAATTATGAAAAATTAGTGTTAAGCTTAAATAATTGTTAGAAGTCTAAGTTTTTAATTTGGGAATTTTATATTAAGGTTTGGTTTAATTCGGGATTAAAACGCGTTAATACGTCTTATTTAAAGATTAAATTAAAACTCCTCGATTTAAGCTAAATAAAAATATGGAAAAATTCATGTAGGCTTAAATAATTATTTGGGACATGTTAGAGTCATGAAATCAAGATAAAAGTCAAAACCGAGGAATTTTACGTCTAGGGTTAAAACGGTCTTTTTACACCTAGAAATTAGTAAACGTCATGGAAGTGCCCTAAATGCTTTTTTTATGATATTATGATTATTTTTAAATGTTTATGAAATGTTCATGATTAAATTATGATTTTTAAATGTCTAAGGGATTTTTATGATTTAAGTAAGACATTTAAAAGACATGTTGCATGCTTGGTTTCAAAAACAAAATGTTATGTTATGCATGATTTTTATAAAGTGATGAGAATGTAAATGTTGAAGGAAGTGAAGTGATTGTGACTAATTCGTTAATGTTGGCGACGTCGCGAGGGTTATGGTCCCAGTGGGAGCCCGACGATCATGTTTCCATCATTACGAATATGTGGTAACGGTTATGTGGTAACGGTTTTGTGGTAACGGAAGAATGAGAATATCGTGAGGGGAAAAGGCCCCAGAGGGAGCCCATTTATGGGAAAAGGCCCCAGAGGAAGCCCCGACGATCGTATTTCTATTCGAATAATGATAGGCCAGGGCCCAGTTGACCGATGAGAGTGTTGCTGGTGTCCCCCGCTGCCCACTACTGTGGTTATACGTAGATGGATCCATCGACCTTCATGTCATGATCAGGAAAGTCACAATTAACGATCTGAATTCAACAAAGGAAAAGGAAAAATGTTTATGATCATGAAAAATGTTTTATGTCATGTCATGTCGAGGAAAAAGGAAAAAGGTTGAGGTTTGTGAAATGCATGTCATGAAAATGTTTATGCTTAAGTTTATGCATCATGAAAATATTTATGAAAATGGTCATGTTTGAAGTTCATGCATCTTCATGAAAACGATATTTTAAGTACAAATATTTTTCACTGTTAGATGTTGACTGTATTACGTATTACTCGTTATCAAGATTATGGTGTGTTGAGTCTTCAGACTCACTAGGTGTGATGGATGCAGGTGAGGTTGAGGGAGGTCTTGACGGATGATTTGACTGGACTGAAGGCGCACACAACCCGAGGACCAGCGCTTCTACTTTTCCGCATTTACGATTATGACTTATGATTTATGTTAAAACTTTTAAGACTAATTATTTATGCTTTTTGAGAGATTTTTGAGAGCTTTTGTATGTGCTATTCTTTTCAAACTTATTGCTTTTTAGGTTTGGTACAACAGTTGATGATTTCATTTTATGGCTATTGCACTTGATTTTAAAATGCTAGATGGTTGGTATTTTATTTTAAAAGGGTAAAATATTTTATAAAAATATTTTCATGTGAGAAAGGTACATGGCCGAAAAAATGAGTGTTTATAAAAAAAAAAAAATTCTAGTACTTTGTAAGCAATAAAAAAGGCAGACGTTTCACAAGACCTACATTTGTGGAAAGCGTATATCTATTTTTTCTTGATCGTTTATTTGGCATGACCTTACAGGAGTTATGAGCTCTTTCTTTGTTTTGAGTTTGATATATTTATCTATATCTGTTATCTTGTAACTTTTTGGCTGTGTTGCTGTTGACAGCTTATGCCTTTCTCACTTTGATAATGTTGCAGAACAATACTTTTGTTATCACTAAACTCCTCATTTTACTTGTATATCCTTTAAATGACAATTTCAGTGTCACACCAGGTTGCAGATGAACTTGTGGCGGAATTTTCAGATCCTGATTCCTGACCATAGTAATACAACTCCGGACCAGGTTTGTTGCTGTTCTAAATGTGTTGTATCTTTAGCTTGGGGTTAACTATGAGAACCAAGCATTAAGCTTTATATTTTGATTACCATGCATGTCTGGCAGCAACAATACGATGAGAAAAATATTCGACGAAGGGTCTCTGATGAATTAAATGTGCTAATGGCCATGGATATTATCTCTAAGGATAAAAAGGAAATTCAGTGGAAGGGACTACCTCGGACTAGTTTGAATGATGTTGAAGAATTGAAGGTGAGAATTTTTCTTTCCTTTAGTGACTGCCTTTTTTTTCCTTTTTCTTAACTTTATTTACTTTTGTTGTTAAGCATCTGCTACCTAAGATTAGTGAACATATAATGGATTGTAGCATGAAAGCCTCGGATTCAGAAATCGTATTGAAAAGAAAGCAGCGTATCTGGCAGAGCTGGAGGAACAGGTACGAGTCTGTGAGAAGTTATTGCTAGCTTTTCTGATGTTTGCTGAGTGTTTTATAATTTCATGTGTCATATATTAAGGAAATCATGCCTACCCTTTTTTCTTTTTCGTTTCTTTTTCTCCTAATGATTTTCCCCATATTTGCTGATAATTTTTCGTTTTTATGTTTATCTGTAGCATGCTGGTCTTCAAAACCTCACACAACGCAATGAACAACAATATTGTTTGGGAAGTGCTCCTAGCGGTGGTGTGGCTCTACCTTTCATAATGGTGCAGGAAGAGTATATGAGAAATTTGCCAAGATTTGTCGCATCTATTGAACTTTAGCTACTGCTGCGACTAACACTCATTTGTCTTTTCTTACAACACATTAGAGATCTTGCATTCTTCTACTGGCTCTTCTGTTGGAGTTACTTTATAGTTTTTAATTTCACGTTCCCAACATGATCTGCTCGTGTTACTCTGCTGTTATTCGATTTCATACGTTATATTTAAGTAAGGTGGAAAAAGGGTGAGCTAGTAGACTGAGGGGACATTGTACCAAGACTTGGGATACTCCATAATTGCAGTAATTTGTCGTTTATAGATATACATGCAAGAAATCACTTAATATGCACGTGTTCCAGAGTTTCATGTTTTTGCACCCATACCTAGATTCTTATTTAGTTCATTATCATGCTAGAAATCAGTTCTTGCTTCTGAAATTATTGGTAATGGTTATTGTCTCGACTTTAGGTTCTCTTTCTTCTATTTATTGTCCCCACTTCTCATTTTATGCTCTTTAAAACAGTAGACCCGTCCCCAGGCTACCGTGGAGGTTGAACAGAAGATATGCAGCTTGTACATTTTGATTTGAATAGGTATTTTGCTTTTGGCCTGTTATCCATCTAAAGATGTTCTTCTAAGAGATTTCTTTATCGCAACCAATTCGTTTCTTTTTGTGGCAGCACACCATTTGAACTGCACGATGACTATTTCGTTCTCAAGGCAATGAAGTTATGTGAAAAACCAGTGAGTGACACGTTGGCTCAAAGCTTCCCTACAGATGATGGTGGCAAAGAGTTGAGCATTCCAAATATGTATCCATCTCAAATAACTAATTCATCGAGGTCGAATTTTTCTGGTATGCCTCCCACTTCGCCACCTCTTCCTGGGATACTAAAGTCACAGGTTAAGCATGAGGATTAATCCGTCATGTCGAGCTCGCTCGAATATATACAATGTACATAGTGTAAAAAATCAAATCGAAGGAATCCGCCTATTTGTGGGCGTCATTTGAACAGTTATGACCCGGTTGATACAATGGCACTGCCCCAAATCTAACCGTTATGTTTGGAATGGAATTAAACAAATTTTTGTTATAAATTTATACACCCAACCCGTATAAGGCATCACTTTAGTTTCTCCTTTCATTTAGGTTCCAGTCTGAAAAGAAGCATTAGCTATTTTATCAAGTAAGGAAACCCCACTTTGGACCTTAAAGGGTATGCCGGCGTTTATAAATAAAGGGTAAAAGTACATATAATAATATATTATTTAAATGCATGCCTGTCCGATAATACAGCATGAATGCTCTTTTTCTTTTTTGGTAAGATGCGCATATTTTTGGATCTGCGCGCAGACTCTGACCCAGCCAACTCATCATACATTAATGTTTTGGTATATAGTTGCCAACTTGTAAGACGTGAGACAAACCAATAAAATGTGATATTTTTTAGTGAATTTAGTAGAAACTAATTAGGGCCCATTTTTGTACTCGTATTTTAAAGAACATATACACACACACATATACACCTTTTCATAATATGTATCGGCTCCTTTCCTTAAATAATCAAATGACTGAATATACCAATCGATCAAAGGTATTGCTTTGGGTCGACTGAAATAGGGCTTTATCCTTCTACAATATGAAACACAAGCATAATATATTTCATGAAAAAATAGCTTATTTTTGTGATAGAATTTGAAAATCAGAGCTGAAAAGGGAGTAGGAAGAGCACTTGAAGACATTACTTGAGTTAATAATCCAGTCCAGAAACGCCCCGATACATTTATGAACATCAGGACTAAATCAAGCAGGCACATATACCAGTTTGAAATCGTGCCACAAAACTAAAAGTTCTACAAAATCTCAATGGTTGGACGACACTGACTAATGATATTCTTTTTTTGGTATCGTATACACCATACCATCATCGTACCACTTCAAAAAACCTTTTTCAAGGGCATCTCTCATCCACACATGTCGACAGCTTTCAATGGCTTCAGGAATAGTCAGCCAACTTCTTTCACGAAGGCTCTTTTCAGGCCATGATTCTAGTACCTCATTCACAAGCAAAGCATACATAGCAGCTTTACATAAACCTTCTGGACTGCACTCTTCTTGGACTGTTTTGCTCTTGAAAGCGTAGTATCCCAGAAAATGCTGAACAAAAATAGCCACAATTAGTATACTCAAAATGATGGAAAGTAACTTTATTCCATCTCCTGAATCTGATATTTGTTTGGATAATTTGAATACAGCAGAAAACTCCAACACCTTGGCGCTGGGCGAAGAAAGGCTACCGAATATTTTCCAAACAATCAAGGATTATCATACGACTGCAACAGAATTTCTAGGCAATAAAAGCACAAAAGAAGAAGCGAGCCATATATTGTTATATCTTACCACTAAATCCCCTCGCACTCCAGCCTCTTCCATGGCTTCCCTTATTGCCGCAGCCTCGGCTGTTTCGTCCATCTCCCACCCACCCTATATTGAGAACATATGAGCAAGAACAATTGAGGTGTTCAGGATACCTTTTCTATCATTCGTTTATCTTGGCATAACATGGAAGCCTCATAAGTCAATTTGAAAAGGCCATATGTTTGATTAGTATAGCAGAACAACTAAGGCTGTAACTAGAGCAGATAAGTATATAAGCCTAGTTTTCATTGAGCATATTATGTCACCAGTAAAAACTTTTGTTTCCCGAAACTATGGAAATGATGTCTACAAGAAGTAATTTTTCTTCAGCGAACACGGTATAATTGTGATCGGTATGGCGTAGAGAGATCTGCATTCAAGCAAATATTGACTATGCAAGACAAAAAGAATTAGAGCAGGATGGCCAAATAAAGCATGCTGGCACAAACCAGTATTAACGTCCAAACTACGGAGTATTTCAAAGAGTTCAGAGCATAGTTCGTTTTCTTCCATTCCACTAAGTAGACAGATACGTCATGAAACAGGGTGCTTACCTCAATTTCTCGCTATATTTTGGATGGAAGAAGAATTTTACTCGAAAACTAAAAAAATCATCACGATGGAAAATAAGATATCCATCAATTAATACTGAAAAAATATCACCAGTCAGTATGGTTTATGGCACCAGAATCAACATAATCAACAAGGGTAACTGCGTTTAAGATAGAAAATTAAAAAGCACCGGGTTTTAGAAGTGATGGTGAAGTGTTTCAAAGGCTTTTAATGTTATTTTGAATTCCAATTTCATTCACGGATAACAATAACGATTGACTGGTCATAAGGATAGCCCAGGTATAATATGAGTGAAAAGTGGTTTATAGAGATGTCTTCAAATACTTCAAGCATGATACAATACTGAACTGAGGAAGAACTTAACAACAAACCAGCTTCACAATTCATCAGAGGTTCATAGATGTTACCAAGAACCACTTGAATACATGCTCCTACAGAAGATAAAGAAAAACAACAATAACAGAACAAAGTTATGCCACACTAATCTGATTTCCACTAGCTATCAAAATATCATACTATGTCACGAATGAATCTTGTCAGAGAAATGAAGCACATAATGAGGACATCAGCAATTACATTTCCTACTCTTATTTGGTCGAATTGGACATGTCTTCACACTAGATCTCAAAACAGAGGAGGCACAATTTCCGCTAGAAGATGGTAGCAAAGTCAACATAGAAGAATAGCACATCACACTTCTAGTAAGGAAAAAACATGAAGAACGGAAAATTATTTTCATGGGAACTTGTCCATATGCATTCGACAATTATCAGCCTCATTCGCTAAAAGCCAAGTCATAGAAGCCTAATGATATTCCCAAATGAAGCAACTGAAAGGTGAGTGACAATCCCCACTTATATAACTTCATGACAGTATCATTCTGTAGAGCCATACAAAGCATAAAAAATTGTGAATTTGCTTTTTCATCTACATCCAATGATCTGCTGATGCATGTATAAAACTATCACCTTGGGAAATAGAAGGCCAGGCCCACTAGTTGAATTGATCATTAGCACTTCAACTTTCTTCTCAGATGCCTCCCCATAGTTTTGTCCGATATTCCGGTACTTGAATGGAATACATCTGGGAAATGATTCTACTGATCAGAACAGTACAAAGTAAAGCCAATGACAAAAAACATAGAAATCTCTGATAACACGTACTTTGTTATGCTAAGGATATCTCATAAAGTTGTTGCTTTTCACCATGGTTTTATTAAATATAACACGAAAATAAATGATGACATTCACTGGAATGGCCATGGATTCCTTTTACTAACTGTATAAAATTAACCTCAAAAGGTTTTTCTCCTACGGTTCCACATTTTTTTATAATACTACTGGTCTCTTCAATCACACTGCACATTGACATAGCAGAATAGGCTCAATAGCAACCTTCAAACATAAAAAAAAAACTCAATGCGAAGACACCAGACAGATAGAAATGAGAATCAAACCCATTTTACATGCATTTATTCAGCGGAATAAAAAAACCAGCAACAGTGAAAATAAGCTTGTACATAATCAAATCCACATAAATGTAATCCAACTGTTTTTCTCGTCTAACTGGTTACTAAGCAAAACCCGGTTCCTGCAACAAACAAATAGTGCGTAATCCAAAATCCCTAAATCTCGAATAAAAAAATTAAGTGCAACACAACGGATTCAAACATCAGAAAACCAAAGCCAATTTCCACATTATATCAATCGATAGAGAAAACAAAATCTTCAGGAAATCAAAAAACACAAGTCCATGCTTGTACAGACATATAAAAACGAATAAAAGAAAAATACCCCGCAAGAAGGCGGTAACCATCCTCGTATCGTTGCTGATGCCGACCAGTTCGAGCCACCAAATCAGACATTTATTGCAAAACAAAAAGTAGCTAAAATTGCATCCCACTCGGAAAAACGATTCACAAGATAACCTTCTGCTGGATAAAACCAAATAAACAAATCATCCCCAAAAGTCGGTTGCGCTGCCGCTTCCGGTTTACTCCGGAATTCCCCGCAAGAGGGTCCAAAAATTTCTCAGTATCATCAACAATGATCACAGTAAAAAATGAAATTCCTCAAAAGAGCAGCCGAATAATAATCAAACATGGTTTTCTTTTCTTTTTTTGGGGGAAAATTTTCAATTTAGATCGGTTACTAAGGACCCCGTTGATTACTGTCTTATTGAACGTTGACGACCGAGACACGCGTGTTTCATTTCATACATGATGAAGCAACACGTGACAATATATTTCAATAATTTGGAGTCTGATAATTGATGATGAAGCAGTTATTGAAATAGATGTGTTTACTGGAAATAGATGTGTCATATAAAGAACGTTCGTATTTCGTATGCACGGATTGCAATAATTTTAAAAATGTTTTTTTTTAAAAATTATTTTTGAAAATATTTTAAAAATTAAATTATTTATAAAAAAACACAAACTTGAATTATAATAATTAAATACTTCATTTCTTGATCTGAACTTTGGAGCCAATCGAAATTTAGATGAATGATATCTAGTATTTTTATATAGCCTCATAAATAATTTGAAAGTAGGATAACCAGCAACGATTAAATAATAATTACCTGGAAAAAATATGAGTTAAGTTATAAATATTGGTTAAATAATTGAAAAACATAAGATATAATATCAAATCTTCAAGTGAGAGTGAAAAAGTAATTTTTCTTTGAGTAGATCTCTTGTGAGACGGTATCACGATTCTTTATTTGTGATACTGGTGAACCCTACCGATATTCATAATAAAAAGTAATACTCTTAGTAGAAAAATTAATATTTTTTCATGGATGACCCAAACAAGATATTTGTCTCATAAAATACGACCCATGAGACCGTCTTACACAAGTTTTTACCTTTTTCCTTTCACATAGCCTCATTAAAAATTTTAAAATAATGAGAAGAACATTGCCAACCAACCCATACAAAAGTGAAGCACACGTCGAAGTCGTATACAGTCAAAACATTTGTTGAAGTAAAACATTTTCTTCCAATGAAATCTATTTGTTTGCTACGAGAAACATATATGCATATATATGTACAATCAATAGCCAATATACGTTATTTAAAATAAGTCCAATATCTTTTATCATTCTTAATATGTCCAGGATATTTGTAAATTTATGATCGACAGATTTGATGATATCTCTCAACAACTTCTATATGAACTTTAAATCTCTATGAAATTGTCTCGAAACAATTTCCCATGCGTGTTGAAAAAGCTCATGGGCATTTATAACCAAAGTAGGTTGACCCATCATACACAAAAATAATCATACTTTTCATATATATCAACTCATTTTGTTGGTTGTAAGTTTTATTTTATGAGTAGAGCATTACATAATTTATAAAACATGTGTTTTCTTATTTTTCATTCAATATCTCCGCCACCCATTGAGATTCTGAGAGCCACGATGTCCTACAGTCATATTTAATAATATATTTCAAAGCATGATTAGTAACACCAAACAATGACAACAAACTCATTCTTTTATTAGAGACACGTGTATTTCTTATGGAATCAATAGAATAATCTAAATCACTCGATGCATCAGGGTCATCTAATACATTTGAATCTGAACTCTTAGACATCCTGTGAAAAATATGTAAATAAAATAAAGATAGGACATATAACAATAAACAATAAATGTTTTAGATTATTGCATGAAAAATATATAAAGATACTGCGAAATAAAGTTAACTCCTCGATAAAGAAAAATTAAGTGAAAATTTGTGTAAAAGCAAAACTCATGTCAATACCATTTCACATCATCTTTAATGAAAGTTGTTGCCCAACCAAGCCGTAATTACATGTTCTTCAATCCGATGAATGTTTGTCTATTTTGCTTTTTACCCAAAATTCTAGTATCTATGAAGAATTGCTCACTATCAGCCACCATATCAGGCAAATTACGTAGAACCTCTAAGCAAATTTCAATGCCACATGGATCAACCTTTGGAGTTTCATGTATATAATTTTGAGTCTCAAATTTGTGGAGCACAAGATCACGTTGATTAGCTAACTTAGTGGCAACATGACCCATTTTTTCGTCACTCTCGTTTATTTTTCTCTTTCTTTGTTGCTTAGAGTTGTCAACATTTATTGTTCTGTTTTACATAATTTATTGGTTTCTAGCATTAGCACAAATACATTTGAAACTCTCCCACTAACTCAACATCCCAATCAATTGTATCTTCATTCAAATTATTATGATATGATTGATAATCTGTTGGTGCTATTGCAGCATATTTAGCAGCTACATAACCTTTAAATATGCATTCCAATAACTCTAAATTCTTAGGTCTCCTCAATCTAAATTTTGCATACTCGAGATTTTATTGTAATGTGAAGTAAAAATCAATAAATTAATTTGATAAATAATTTAAGTTGTATCATAAAAATTTTGTATCTCGATCTTTTTCTCCTACCAACTATTATTAGCTTGCATGATCATCTTCTTTGAACAACAAAGACTAGTCTCATTATTTCCGATAAGTTGTGTCCACAATGCAAAATATTTTCTCATATCATCCCATTTATTTTTAAATTGTTTGTGATTCAAAAAAAATCCCGTTCACTTATGAAATTTTGAAACTAAATTTGCATAACTCTTTTTGTTTAAATATTTCTTAGGGTTATTTCCTAATTTAATTTCCTCAGCACAAATTTTTAAAAATATTTTGGTATTCTGATCGGTCTAGTCTGCTTTAGTACACCGATCAGCAACAACTCCAAAATCAAAAGTTTCAATCATATATCTAGGTAATTGGTGGCTTGGATATGATAAACCGTTTCAAAATCCTAAAACAAACGTATGAATAGAAAACATAATTTTTCACTTAATTTTTCTTTATTGAAGAGTTAATTTTATTCATAACATCTTTACATTTTTTCTTGTAAGAATATAAAACATTTATTGTTTATTGTTATATATCCTATCTTTATTTTATTTACATAATTTTTGTTAGTTAATAATTGAAGTGTGGCCAAAATCTTATGTCAAATAACTATTTTCTTTTTATTATGTATAAAAAAAAAACTATATTATTTTGCAGTCACACCTCTGTCATCTGATCTTAATGTAATAAAAAACAGTCCGTCCCTTGGCGTAGTCAAATAGCAGACGTCGCAGAATAACACACACATATGAGGAAGCGTGGGCCAAGAAATACTATGAATTAGACGCGGGTGGCTCCCAAACGTTCTTTTTCTATCTCATAAACCCACATTCCTCACCTTAAAAACTGCAACTTTTCTGGCATTGAACGTATATAGTTGCTGTGCGTGCGTGTGAGTGGAGATTGACGAAAGATGTCTGTGCACGCCGCCGGTCAAGTTGTGCAGTCTGTGAAACTCTTTGCGGGAAACAACGTCGGCAGCTGTAGGAAAGATTTTGTTTTTTTGGGCTTGTGTGGTGCCAACAAGACCAAGAAAAGTGGGAGTCGTCGAAGGAAAGTCGGGGGTGGTGTGAATAGTGGGGATACTCAGAGGAATCTTCTTTGTTTGAGGAAGAACTGGGCTTCCTCCGTTAAATCAGTTCTTGATGTTGAACGTGTTAACAATGCATCACGACGACAGTCTTCTGATCTGAAACCGAAGGTTGGTGTTGACTCTTTCTTTATGCGTTTTAGTTGTTTTTCATATAAATTGATTTCTTGGAATTCGGTTGACTCTTTCGGAGCGCATATCATATGCACGGTTTTACGTGCAATATTTTTTTGGACTTTCAGAGTCTCGAGTGAAATTCTTGTGGGATTACCGCAATGGGTTGCGATCGTAATTAGTTAAGTTTTTTCTTTTTCCCTTTCTTTTACCCTATTGTTCTAAATTTTTTGGAGGATGGCGGAGGGGAGTGGAGTTGGAAGGTGTTTGATGCGTTGACTTTGATTTCTGGATTTTGCATGTGTTGTACGAGTGCAATATGATCAAATTTGAAACTTAGTGTTATACTCATCTTACTTTTTTTTTTAAAAATTATTTTAATCATCATTTCATGATATTCTATGGTGATCGCGATGCTGATAGCATGAACTTGTCCCTTTTTCTGACAGAGTTCATTTTGTAGAAATTCGGTTTGTATGTATCAGTGAGTTGACTCTCACGCTAAGTTGTAGAGTCCCAACATTTTTTGGCTTACTTTATTGTATCATCTGGGAGAATGTCAGATGGTTTAGCATATTTATGGATAGTTTTGGAGTTTGGCAGTTTTTTTTCTGGTTTACCTTCTGTCTCACAGGCAGAAGGATGCAAATAGGTGATTGTCTATTGTGAATAGATTTGCATGATGCTGTTGACTGCTCTCAACTCTCCATGTGTGTGGTTTTAGAACTTTTCTTCTGTTTTCAGTGAAATATGTATGTCTTTAGATTTATAGCTGGTTTAGAGGATGGCTATTTCGAAGCTTCAACTAGGCATATACTTGGGTAATGCAATCGAGAGTATGACTTGATCAAAATCTTAGCGTGCTCCATGGGATGGTGTGTAGAAGAAGAGGAAAGGACATAAACAACAAAACTAAAGTGCAGTGATTTGTTAGAACTAATGGTGAAGAGTAAAAATCAACTGGGATTTTCCCCCCAGTCTATTTCATTGTGGCTTAGAATTCGGTGGTTTAAAAATGCAGTCAAATAGGATTTGAGTTGTTATGCTAAGGCTGATACACGTTAAAACTGCACCAATTTTAAGTTTTTGGAATCAACTAAACATCAGGCCTGCCATGTCACTAGTTGAGATGTTAGAAGAAAACAAAGAAAATGGACGATTCTTCGAGATGACGAAATTTGTTTGAATGGTGTGGGAGCTTTTAGGTATCCTAGGGAATTTTTCATGTGATCGCCCATACTCCTGGAATGTGGTGCGAGCCCCAGTGCATACTTCAGACAAGAAGGAAGCACCACATATCCTATCTAGGAGCCTACTGAAACTAAGAAGATCAAGCCTTTTGGGGAGGAGACAAGACTAAGAGCCAGACCGGAGGAGTCAAGATCTGGTGTCAAAGAATCAAGTAGGTCTGGTCTCAATTTCTTTCTTTCTGTGCGTATCAGGCAGGCAGCTGGGGCCTTGTTCACATATTTGATGACTGAAGCGCCAAGGGAATTTCCCATTCAGTGTACTTTTTTTGTCTAAGCTGAACTGTGAAGGGCCTGCCACCAGGCGTTGGTAAATGACTTGGTTCATACTGGTTTCAGTTGTAGATGAGTATATCTTTATACTTTCTTATTAAATTTTCTGTTAACTTACATCAACTTCCATGGCAGGTTTCACCATCCTCTATATTTTAAAGCCACTTTCACACTGCAAAGCATTTGATGAGCTATCAGTGAATTGTTTACATGCAATTGCAAAGTTTTATTGTATTTCAATTTTATTACTCGTCTATTATTTGCAGTTCCTTTATCATATGAATCTGTGAAATTTCGACGAATGGAATGGGGGAAAGGTAGATAATGAGGTTGTGCTTGGATGGAGGAAGCTATGAATTTAAAATCCATTTGATTGCTCAGATGAATTTTAAATCCGCCCCACCAACTTGTGTAAATGCAATGGTCATTTTAAAACTCTCCCTAAATCAAATCTCTCTGTCCAATCAAATTCTTCCATTCAAGCGCAACCTGATAGAACTACGCAGCCTATTTATTGGGGCTCACGTCTCGATGCTTGTTATGGCGTGTTATATGGTGATATTAATCTTCAATACCATGTTTCTACTTTTTAGGCTGCAAACTTGGAGGATATTATATCTGAAAGAGGGGCTTGTGGAGTTGGATTTATAGCCAATTTGGACAATAGAGCATCACATGAAATTGTCAAGGATGCTCTTACGGCACTCAGTTGCATGGAACATCGTGGGGGTTGTGGGGCAGATAATGACTCTGGTGATGGTTCTGGAGTGATGACTTCAATTCCCTGGGAACTTTTTAACAGCTGGGCCAATGAACAAGGGATGACTGCCTTTGACCAAATGCACACTGGTGTTGGAATGGTCTTTCTTCCGAAGGATGATGTCCTGTTGCAACAAGCACAAACAGGTCTGTCAAAAGTGGTGCCTAAAGCTAGCCAATTAATATGTAATATCTCATTACAATAAATGGGTACTATATTGATTGATCTATTGAAAGTTCTTATAATAACAGGTGGGTTTTTGGAATTTCTATGTTCTCATTATTTTCAACATTTCCATGACATAGGAAATGATGACATGAGAATGGACCATTGTCCAAATCTGAAAATTTAATATTTTTCTTTAATTATATAGTTCAGTATGATCATACAGCAACTAGCAATGTTACATTTGTTTTGTTGAAATTCTTATTGGGCTTGTTGCATGTTTCTTGAGGGACAGGCTCGTAAAGTTCATGTAGTATGTCTTTTTTTGGATACTTTTTTCCTTTGCGCAGGCCATCAGTCACATGATGTCTTGTATCTCCTTATGCAGTTATTATGAATATATTTAAACAAGAAGGTCTTCAAGTGCTAGGCTGGAGGTCAGTGCCTGTAGATACTTCTGTTGTTGGCTACTATGCTACAAAAACCATGCCAAATATAATGCAGCTTTTTGTCCAAATTTCAAAAGAAGAAAATGTTGATGACATTGAAAGAGAACTGTTTATCTGTCGGAAGTTGATTGAAAGAGCGGCAGCCTTAGAAACTTGGGGAAGTGAACTATACTTCTGCTCGATATCCAATCAAACTATAGTTTACAAGGGAATGCTTCGTTCGGAGGTTCTTGGCCGGTTTTATTTTGATCTACAAAATGATCTTTATAAATCCCCTTTTGCTATCTATCACCGTAGATACAGTACAAATACTAGTCCTAGATGGCCGCTAGCTCAACCAATGAGGTTCCTTGGTCATAATGGAGAGATCAATACGATACAGGTGATAATTTTTTAGCTGGGATTCTTTGTCATGAAATACATATTTGTTCAGTGTGCTGAGGTTGAAATTGTCATGCAGGGGAACTTAAACTGGATGCAATCTAGGGAGACTTCATTGAAGTCACCTGTTTGGCGTGGTCGTGAAAACGAACTCCGTCCTTTTGGAAACCCAAAGGCATCTGACTCTGCAAATCTTGACAGTGCTGCTGAAGTATGGCCTTTTACTTTAAACTTTACATTCGTCGTAGATTTGTCTAAAAATAGAAAGTGCGTGGTGCAATTTGGGGGTGATTTTATCAGAAGATCTGTTATTTATTTGAAGAAAATTTTGCTGATAATTAGAAGAATATTTTGTTCAATTACCCATATTGTTCACTTGATTGTGTATTGATGTGCGAATTTCAATTCGATCCACAGAAGTATCTTACTTACTACGCTGTGTTTTATTTCATTGGTATTTTATTCGTTTTTTCCAACCTCATGGTTTTCACTTTCTGTTGTATATAGTTACTAATAAGAAGCGGCCGCGCTCCTGAGGAAGCTCTGATGCTTCTTGTCCCAGAGGCATACAAAAATCATCCTACATTGATGATCAAATATCCGGAGGTATTCTATTTTTTAGACATTTGTAAGTAAGTTCAGCTTTCATGGTTTTTGGCTACCAGATCTTTTTTCTTCAAAATGTTACCATGGTGATTGTGTTAGATAATTTTCTAGTTTCACACCCCTAGTTTGGAAATTATTCAATTTGATCCACTAATGTTGGTAGGAGTGACTTGTGATTCTTTTGGCTTCAGATTGTTGAATTTTATGACTACTACAAGGGTCAAATGGAAGCATGGGATGGACCTGCTTTGCTCTTATTCAGGTGAGATTCCTAAATGTTGGTTTCTTAATTATAATGACGGATGTGTTAACAAATTTAAAGTTACCAGAGGATTGTTGTCATGCTTGTGAAATTATTGATTTTGTCCATTAGCGTTCTTTTTATGTGAAATGAAAGCTTCCTGAAAGATTCTGCTAGTTGTTTAAGGAGATTTAGAATTTCAACAACTATGATCTAGAATACAAAGGAAACTGCTCTTTTTGCATGCAATGAGATCGATCTTATAAGTAGATAAAATCCTCAAACAGAAATCTGAAAGAAATTTGAATTCACTGTTGTGGCTAGTTTCAAAGGACGAGTGTCTGGCAGTAACACCATTAGTATTAGTAGAACTTATTTGCCACGCTTCTCTAATTTCATATGCTTCTCACTATTAGAATTTAAAATATTTCATAAAATTTTATACCCTCTGGCTCAGCACACCGTTTGTATTTTCAACCACCGAAAACCTGCAATTTCCTTGATCTATTAACTTCTTCACCTTTTGTATGCTCGATGTTTTATGAATAATGAAATTTTTTACTGAATCCATCTAGATTTATGATCCTTCACTTTTGAGTTTGAATTTCATTTAATTTACTTGAGGCCGAACCGAATACATAAAAGATTATTAGAAAAATAACAAAAAACATTTAAATTGTCTGAGTGAGTAAACCCTCTTATTGTTTTACTTGCAACATCTTTTGGGGTTTGATTATTAAGTACTGTACTATGAGATGATCTCGTTAATCAGGTACCATCTAATTCCCTTAAACAAAATCTCTCTAATCTGTCGTAACGTGGACAGCCAAGAGTGGATGGTGCCAACGTTTGTATAAAGCAAAGGGTGATTATTTAGTTTTGCAGTGATCTATGTGCACGCTAGCATTTACAAGTGACATCTTTAGTCTACTCAGAATTCCTCTTTTTCATATTCTTTTTTTTTGCTTTGTGCCATTTATTTTCAGCGATGGAAAAACAGTCGGAGCTTGTCTTGATCGCAATGGACTGCGTCCTGCTAGATATTGGCGGACAAAAGACAATGTTGTCTATGTGGCCTCTGAGGTCTGTTGGCTTTCTCGAGCTGCTTACAAAGTGTCATTTGATCTTTCTTAAACCGCTTTCCCTATCATCTTTGTTTTGTTTATATTTGTAATCTATAAATAGCCATTAATGATCACATAAACATCACAATCTAATCCTGTTTTCGAAACTATTGTCTAGGTAGGGGTTCTACCAACAGATGATTCAAAAGTTTTAATGAAAGGGCGTTTAGGCCCTGGAATGATGATTACAGTTGATCTACAAAATGGTCAGGTCCGTACTATAAAATGAATCCGGTGTGAATGGTGTTGCAATAAATACACAGTTATATTTCCCTTTGCTATTGATTTTTTTATTATTTTGTGTAGGTGTTTGAGAATACTGAGGTCAAAAAGCGAGTTGCGCTCTCGAATCCTTATGGAAAATGGGTGAATGAAAATCTTCGATCTCTTAAGCCTGCGAACTTTCTTGCGGAGACACTCATGGACAATGAAACAATATTAAGACGTCAGCAGTGAGTCTCCAAAATTTTTATTTTTGTGCATTAAGTGTTTTGAGATCCAGATGTTATTGATGCCTCCTCATTCTCTTGAAAACCATATTGGTGACCAGGACTTGAATCATTTTTCCAATCTGGTCTCAACCCAGTTCTAATCCCTTCCAATGTGGTCAACAGTCCAGTCAAATCATGTTCAATTCGTTTCGTTCTAGCCCGGTTTTGGATTGTGTTATATACCCAATCCAATAAATATGAAACCGCGCCAACCTGTTATGCTATCGTTGGACTGATCAAGTTCCATTGTTTACACCCTAGAACTGATTTAATCCGGTTTGGATCTCCATTTCAATTTGGTACTGTAGCATGCATAGTTTGAGGTGCTGATGATGAACAGTTATAGAGGAACTTGAACTGGCAACAACTCTAATAGAATTTTTTGTAATTTTATTTGACTCGATCCTTAGTTTCTAACTTTTAGAATACATGATCTATCTAGATTTTCTCCCTTTTCATTCTCTATATCAAGTGACACAGAAGATTGACTTTATATTGAGTGGAGAATACTTTAGCTAACACTAGCTGTATGTATTGGTACTCTAATCTTTTGATTTTTGAACTCTACAAGATTGATACACTTTTTTCTAGGAGACCTGGTCACTTCACTCCCTATTGTTACTGGTCAATCATATTTTTCATCTATCATGTCTAGGAGTTATCTGGTGACACTGTTGATGTTGAATGATTTTTCTGGAGCTTGTCATTTTCGGTGAACTGGAGTAGGGTGTTTGGAAGTGTGTGCGAATGAAGACTCTGGATTATTTAAATACTTCAGTGACTAAAGCACCACCCTCAACAATATTTGGCATTTTGGCAGATTAGTCTGATTGTGATCGAGTACCATTTTTCTTTCCTCTTGGTTTCTTTCACGACATGAAAAAATGGAGTAAAATCTGGGTTACTTGTTGATTTAGGGTGCACTACATGCTTATGAGCACCGACAACCTCTTTATCACAAAAGGAACTTACTGGGGCATGTCATTTTTTTCGACCTTCTCATACAGAATTTGTGGAAATGCATATGCATTCTCCAATGATTATTCATTTTGTGTTTATTAGTGCTCATGGCATTTGTTGAGACTCAAGTGCTCATAGAACTAATGAGAAGAAATGCATATTATAGAGATAATCGAGTACATAATCCATTTTCTGGCTCGTATCCCCCCTGCTGAAACTTAAGTCTGTTTGAGATACAATACTGAAAAATCTCAGAAAGGAATATTTCTAACTTATAAGGAATTTTTTTGCCTTTTATGTAGGTTCATTGTGATTTTGTGTTATGTGTTGATTGCCTTACTAATCATTATCACTCTCCTTTATTTTTTTTTAAAAATAGGGCTAATGGATATTCTAGTGAAGATGTTCAAATGGTCATAGAAACAATGGCTGCTCAAGGGAAGGAGCCTACATTTTGCATGGGGGATGATATTCCATTGGCAGTATTGTCTAGAAAGCCACACATGCTTTTTGATTATTTTAAACAACGATTTGCTCAGGTTTGCGATATTTTCTTGAACTCCTGGTCCTTCTGTGTACACTCTGTCTGATTTAGATGTAGTTTTAGACTTCTATGGGAATATGAAAATTTGATGAGCTATCTAATAATTTCTCTTTTCATGACGTGTATTACACTATCAACTTTTGCATCCCCTTATATGGTGCCTGTTTTTCCATGCCAATTATTGTACCATAATATTTGGAGTTTTTAATTGTTCTTATCCGAACTTTTGTTATATTTGCTTTTTACAGTAGTCTTATAGGAGTCGGAATGTTTGATGTTCTTGGGCTGATTTCGGGTTCTCTTTACATGTGTGTACAAACTAGGTTACAAATCCCGCTATAGACCCTCTGAGGGAAGGATTGGTTATGTCTCTTGAAGTCAATCTTGGAAAGCGAGGGAACATATTGGAAATTGGTCCAGAAAATGCCTCCCAGGTACTTCGGCAGTCCTTTATTTTCATGATGATTCTACACAATTTTTTATTCGTCAAATATATTGGTCTTATTCTCGTCAACAATTTTGATTTTCCTCCACACTTCTTTCACCTGCTATTGGACAATGAGAATGTTGTAAAAGATTTTCATTTGACAGGTGATTTTGTCGAGTCCTGTGTTAAATGAAGGAGAACTTGAGTCTTTGTTGAAAGATCCACTCTTGAACCCCCGAGTTTTACCTACATTTTTTGGCATAAGGAAAGGTATTGAAGGTTCACTTGAGAAAGCACTGTACAAGCTTTGTGAAGCTGCTGATGAAGCTGTCAGAAATGGCTCCCAGCTTCTTGTTCTTTCTGACAGGTCTGATGAGCTGGTGCGTACCCTTCTATTATGATGTGTTCATCACCTTTTTATGATTTACAGTAGGAGTGAATTGCCTGCTCTTTATCACACTTTCATGTCTGACTAAAAACTTTGGCATTTGAATGATTGTACTTTCTTAATTTTTTTTCCTGTGCATTCAATTAAAAAGAATCATGTTTGAAATTCTTTGTTTTTAAGTAGTATGGATTCCTGCTGGCATGTTCCAGCTTTGTTACAGTTTTTCTTCATGAAGTACTTAATATGTAAATGCTGAGGAACTTATTGAAAAAAATTGCAGCAAATATTGAGGTTATTATTAGCCATATAATATAGGAATAAAAAGTGTGAAATGGGATGGGGAAGTATAGGTTTCGTTTTATGGATCCTCAAGTTTGATCTCTCCTTTTCAAACGATTTTTCCATGGGATTATCCCACTCATTCATCATAAGAATAGGTTCCATCACATGGGCAGTCAGCTAGGTGATTGTCTTGGGGCTTTTCTTTCTTTATAGTTTCTTTGATTTCTTCTACCACTGTTTTGTTCACTCTAGGTCACATGCTGTTATATTCAATTTCTAGCCTTTTGCAGTCGTTAGCTTGTGTACCTATGCGTTTGTTCTCTATTTTTTGGGAGGCTTTCTAGTTCTTCTTTTACATGTATTCTAATGGTTGGCTTAGCATTATAATGCTTCGCTTTCTTCAGGACGCAACTCGGCCTGCAATTCCAATACTTCTTGCTGTGGGTGCCGTTCACCAGTATCTGATTCAGAATGGACTGAGAATGCAAGCTTCCATTGTCGCTGATACAGCACAGTGCTTCAGCACTCATCAGTTTGCATGCTTGATTGGATATGGTGCAAGGTAATCCTAATTTTCTCTTAGCTGCTTCCATTTGCGACATTACCATGAATAATGTAGTTACAGGTCATACTTCATTGTTGGCAGTTCTTCTATTGGTTTTTTTATAACTTGTGTTTTTTGACAGTGTTTCTGACTTGTGGGACAAAAATGCAGACTTGCATAATATTGGATAAATATTTTCATTTTGTTTAACTCACATATCCAATATCATTTATGATGATTTATATAGATTAGAGTATCATAAGGGTTTTCTTGACGATGTCATTGAGAATTATTTGTATTTACAACTTTTGTTGTTGAGATGCTAAAAAAGCCGAAGTATTTCTTGTGTACGAGTTGCTAAATTTCGAACTCCATTTCTAAAACATTCGACAAGATGTTTAAATTCAGTTTAAGACATTCTTATCCAAAATAAGTTGTTCATTCCTTGAAACCAATTAATGCAAGGGTAGCATATGGCACAATTATCCCCCCCTACCCTTTCTTTCCAACTTAAATACTTGCAGCCTTTTTCATGGTGTAGCTTCACAAAACCCTAGAGAGAGAATTTTTCAAAAATGCTCTCCCCCTCATCTGAGAATCGTCCCATTGTTCACTTCTATTCTCCGGATCTTCAACGACGACGACCGCACCTTCTCCATTGGCCCCGGCACCGACAGCTGGCTGCCGGCTATCGCTTTTCACTCTCAAAGGTTTCATCTTCTTCAAGTCGGGGTCTTCTGCTTGTGCATTATTTCTGCTCAATGTCTAGCTTCGCCTTCGTCTTCTTCCGGCGAAACCCGTCCTTTGTCTTCGTTGCCGGAAATCGCTATCCACTCTCCGAGGTTTCGTCTTATTCAAGCCCGGGTCTTCATCATCTGCTGTTTGCTTCATGCTCATTGTCTACATTCTTTTTCGTCTATTTCCGGTGAAACCTCCCTCTGTTTGCGGCATTCGCTACTCACGACTGGTACTGGATTATTGTTGCCCACCAAATCTATTTTCCTCATATATGTACGCTAGGAATAGTATGATCAATTGGAGATTGTCACCTGTAACTAGGCCAGTAGCTCAGGATGAAATGATCAAGATTGAACACAAAGATTGAATACGAAGTGTTCACGCTGAAATTGAGAATTGGAGGTTGTTTGATATGTGGTCCGAAAGAACCAGGAATTCGAGTTATATGATGGACTTCACAATACAGAGATTTGCTAACTGTCGAAGTGTGATGTAAATTAGGGTAAAACCAATTCCCTTAATTAAGGGATTCGGTTAGTCAATATGCAGATTTTTAGGAATTAGTTAGTTAGTTTCCTTTTTTTTGTTATTCTAGAGTATTCTGTAAATCCCTATTTATGTAACCTTTTACTGACTTATTGTATGATTGAACAAGGAAGAAGTTATTCCTGAATTATTTTTTCCACATGGTATCAGAGCCCTAGGACATTAGTCTGGGTTCATTCCGCACATTCCAGCCTTCATTGCTGTCCAGTTTTCTTCAAGCCTTCATTGCTGTCGTTTCTTTTCTATTTCCCTATCATTCACCAGTGTCAATCTCTGATACTGCCATCTCCAGCAGTTCGTCTCTCCCTGATGATACCTATGCTGTCCAGAAGACCGGTGACCTGCAGAATATTCGGGCCTCCAATCGACTCAACGGGAAAAATTATCTCAAGTGGTCCCAATTCATTCGCACGTATCTCAAAGGCAAAGGAAGAATCAGCCATCTTATTGGAACGGGACCACCGAGGGAGGATCCAAAGTTTGACGCTTGGGATGAAGAGGACTCTATGATCATGTCCTGGTTATGGGACTCCATGGATCCCGTGATCAGTGACACATGTATGTTCTTCTCCACAGCAAAGGAAACTTGGGACTATATCCGCCGCACCTACTCAAAGGCCAAGGATGCTGCTCAGGTGTATGAGATAAAGACTAAAACTGCGGCCCTCAAACAAGGTACCAAATCTGTCATTGAGTATGCTTCTCTGCTGCAAAACCTATGGCAGGAACTTGATTATTACCGAGTCTTTGAGATGAAATGCCCGGAGGATGCTGTACTATTGAAGAACTTTATTGAGAGAGACCGAATATATGATTTTTTGGCCGGATTAAACCCTGAATTTGATCAAGTAAGAATTCAGGTCCTTGGCCGAGAGGACACACCGTCCCTAGAAGAGACGTTCTCACTGATTCGCTCAGAAGAAAGTCGCAGGGGTATCATGCTTGAGCCACAGCACATGGATGGATCAGCACTTGCAACAAAAGGAGAGGATCTAGAGACGAATAAGGCGGCTGATATGCAAAGACCATATCCAAGTAGAGAAAATCAGTGGAAGGGGAACAAAGACACCCTATGGTGTACTCATTGCAAGAAACCAAGACACACAAGGGAAAATTGTTGGAAGCTACATGGCAAACCACCAAGCAAAGAATGGGGTGCCCGAGTAGGGAAGCCGAGACCTCAAGCGCACATAGCTGAGGATCAAACCAGGGATGAAAACTCAGCAGTAGAGGGGCTTAACCGAGAGGAGATTGAGAAGCTAAAAAATTTGCTGGGGTCCCTAGAGAAGCCTTCTGGTACATGTTCTCTAGCCCTCTCAGGTAATGGTTCATTCTCCTTTTCTGTAGATGCCCCAGGAACCCTAAATGCCAACTCTTGGATAATAGACTCTGGTGCTAGTGACCATTTGACACCCATATCTCAGATTTTTCACTCTTATACACCGTGCCCAAGTAACAGGAAAATTGTAGTGGCAAATGGCTCTGTGGCTACAGTGGCAGGCTTCGGAGACATACATATCTCCCCTATGCTTAGCCTAAAAAATGTACTTCATGTGCCAAAACTGTCCAGCAGCCTTGTCTCCATCCATAAACTCACTCATGATCTTAAATGCCATGTTACGTTTTTTCCTTCCTATGGTGTTTTTCAGGACCTAGCTTCGGGGAGGAAGATTGGACTTGCTAAGGAAAGGGGGGGCCTTTACTACCTTGAGTCTGCACCACAAGCCAGGAGCAATTTGTCCTTGTTTAGTTCATCCAATAAAGATACCATTTGGCTACACCATTTGCGCCTTGGTCATCCTTCCTTTAGGACTCTAAAAGTTATGTTTCTTTATTTATTTCAAGGATTAGATATTTCGGAATTTCATTGTGACACATGTGAATTGGCAAAACATACTCGAGTATCTTTTCCTATCAGTAATAAAAGAAGTTCTTCTCCTTTCCATTTAATTCATAGTGATGTATGGGGTCCCTCTCGGATACCTAACATTTCTGGGGCCCGCTGGTTTGTCTCTTTGATTGATGATTGTACTCGTTTCACATGGATATTTCTCCTTAAACATAAATCTGAAGTTAGCACTATTATACCAAATTTCCATGCGATGATTCAAAATCAATTTGGAGTAAAAATAAAAGGGTTTAGGACAGACAATGCCACAGATTACTTCAACCAAATCCTATCACCCTATTTCCTGTCACATGGCATTATCCATGACTCATCGTGTGTTCAAACACCTCAACAAAATGGGGTGGTTGAAAGGAAAAATGGACACTTGCTAAACACTACCCGAGCCCTACTTCTTCATGGAAACGTTCCTAAGACCTATTGGGGGGAAGCTGTCCTTACAGCCACACACATGATTAATAGACTTCCTTCACGGGTGCTTGACAACAAGAGTCCAGTAGAGTGCCTTAACAGCTTCTATCCTCACTTTAGAACCTCAAACGGACTCACCCCTAGGGTATTTGGGTGCACTGCCTTTGTTCATGTCCATAACACCCAAAGAGATAAGTTGGATCCCCGAGCCATCAAATGTATGTTCCTCGGTTACTCAACCACTAAAAAGGGGTATAAGTGCTATAATCCTTCTTCCAGAAAATCGTACATCTCTATCGATGTTACCTGCAGTGAAAATAAACCGTTCTTCTCCAAGTCCTCTCTTCAGGGGGAGAGTCCACTAGAAGATAGTCCTTGGGAATCCTTTGAGCCGATCCACACTCTTGATCTCCCTCCTATACCAACCGAGCCTTCTAACCCCACAAATGTGTCATCTTCCCACAAGTTTCCTAGGTTCTCTCTGGTGTACTCAAGGAGGAAGACTGCCCCGGAACAGACTCAAGTCCAAGCTTCCAATCCAGACTCCGGAAATGAGACCACGGCAAGTCCCGAACACCCTTCTCATATTCAACAGAGTGAAACACCAACCATTGGCCCAACAAATGACCTAGACCTTCCTATTGCCATCAGAAAAGATACCCGGGAATGCTCTAAACGACCACTATATCCATTATCTCACTATGTTTCCCTTAAAAACCTATCGCCAGCCCACAAAAAATTCATTGTCAGTTTAAACACCATTGCAATCCCTACTACTGTCTCTGAGGCATTGTCAACAAGGGAATGGAGAGTTGCCATGGGAGAAGAAATGAAAGCATTGGAAAAGAATAAAACCTGGGAGGTTGTGAATAAACCAGAGGGAAAGAACATTGTTGACTGTAAATGGATTTTTTCACTGAAATACAAGGCTGATGGATCCCTTGAAAGATACAAGGCAAGGTTGGTAGCCAAAGGGTATACTCAGACGTATGGAGTTGATTATCTGGAAACTTTTGCCCCGGTTGCCAAAATGAACACTGTGAGAATTCTTTTGTCATTAGCTGCTCACTATAGCTGGCAACTTCTGCAGTATGATGTTAAGAATGCTTTCCTCCATGGTGACTTAGATGAAGAAATCTACATGCACATCCCACAGGGTTTTGATGGAGAATCAAGCAATAAGGTGTGCAAATTAAAGAAGGCCCTTTATGGGTTAAAACAATCTCCAAGGGCATGGTTCGGGAAGTTTGCAAACTTTATGAAGGAATCTGGATACAAACAGAGCCAAGGTGATCACACCCTCTTCATTAAACACTCCTCTGCAGGGGGAGTAACGGCTCTTCTAGTCTATGTCGATGACATCATAGTAACCGGGAATGATGAAGAAGAAAAGCTCGAATTAAAGAGAAGATTGGGAAAGGAGTTTGAGATAAAAGAACTGGGCAGGTTGAAGTACTTTCTCGGTATTGAGGTGGCTTATTCTACACACGGGATTCTCATCTCTCAACAAAAATACATTACAGACCTACTTACCGAGACAGGAAAGGCTGGGTGTAAACCGGCCTCTACTCCAATGGATCCGAATCACAAATTGGGAGAAGATAAAGAGGAACCAGCAGTTGATAAAAGGATGTACCAGAGGTTAGTTGGTAGACTCATATACCTTGCTCATACTCGGCCAGATATAGCCTACTCAGTCAGTGTGATCAGCCAATTCATGCATGATCCAAGAGAGTCACATCTTCAAGCTGCAAATAGGGTACTTCATTATTTGAAAGGGAACCCAGGGAAATGGATTATGTTCAAAAGGAACGAGAGGCTTACAGTAGAAGCCTACACCGACGCTGACTATGCAGGATCCCTAGTAGATAGAAGGTCTACTTCGGGGTATTGTACGTTTCTAGGTGGCAACCTAGTAACATGGAGGAGTAAGAAGCAGAATGTAGTGGCCAGGTCCTCAGCCGAAGCAGAATTCAGGGCGATTGCTCAAGGACTATGCGAAATACTATGGCTAAAGATTATTTTGGATGATCTACGAGTCAAGGTCGAAGGTCCCATGAAACTCTACGGTGACAACAAGTCCGCAATCAACATTGCACATAATCCTATACAACACGATAGGACAAAGCATATTGAGATTGACAGACACTTCATCAAAGAGAAATTGGAGAGAAAACTAGTGTGTATGTCTTATGTTCCAACCGGGTGCCAGTTGGCTGATGTTCTGACTAAGGGACTAAGCAATTCAAGTTTTCATGGGCTCATATCCAAGCTGGGAATGGAAGACATCTATTCCTCAGCTTGAGGGGGAGTGTCGAAGTGTGATGTAAATTAGGGTAAAACCAATTTGTGGAAAAAATAATTTAGGAATAACTTCTTCCTTGTTCAATCATACAATAAGTCAGTAAAAGGTTGCATAAATAGGGATTTACAGAATACTCTAGAATAACAAAAAAAAGGAAACTAACTAACTAATTCCTAAAAATCTGCATATTGACTAACCGAATCCCTTAATTAAGGGAATTGGTTTTACCCTAATTTACATCACACTTCGACACTAACAAGCGTGGAAGATTCATTGAGATGTTGAAATACAGTAAGCAGGGCATAAAGCTAACCACCATTGTGCCTAGCGGATTCAACTCAGAGGGGTGGAAAAACATTTCGATTACCTTGGGAAAGCTGCTGTCAGGGAACAATCAGACAAGTAACCTACAACCTATCCTTAATCATGGCTAAATTCAGACGAGGTCCAACAGCGTACATCAGGATGAGACGAAATTATAGAGGAACCATAATCGAGGGATGTTGAAAAAAATGGAAGACAGCGGCAGGCAATGTTTAGATTAGAAGTGGCATGAAGCACTCATTGTTACCAAAGGTAGGGTGAACATCTCTTGGGAGCTAATTCAAGGTGCTCTTGGGAACTCGACAAATAGGAAGTTTGAAGTTTTCCCGTTTCAAGCTAACAAAGCAGTATGGTGGCCCTCGAATGCTATTGAATTCTCATATTATTTAAATCTGAAAAGAGGATTCTTCGACATTGGTGTGTATTTGGAATTTGAGGGGTGGATACCAGATAATAATACGTTGGATATGGTAGAAAATTGTTGTAACAGCAGGATTAAGATTTGTGGCTTACCATGGAGCTTATGGTTGCCGGCTACCTTCAAAATTATCGAGGATCGTTGCGGGGGTTTGATGGACATTAGAGCTGATACATTACTTTTCCGAGATCTTGGAGCAGCTAAGATCAAGGTGAAGGGCACCGAATGAGGGTTCATTCAAAACATGATGCAGATTCCATTAGATTGGGGAAATAGAGAGATTAGAATTCGGGTAGATTCTTTCGATCCTACAGCTTTTGAGCAGTACGAACGGCAAACTTACGCTCAAGTCATGGTGAATGGCAAGATGACCTTGGCGGGGTAGGGCAACACCAACATCCACAGGAAACAATTAAGAAATGAGGAATGCAACAACGGGTCTATTAAAGGAAAGAAATATTTGGGAGTCATACCAGATCAAGCAACAAGCACGGAAGAATTGAAGATAGGCTTTGGATCGGGTAACAATGGGGAGAAGACGGAAGATGCGCATGGGTCTATGCCTCGAAGAAACAACAAAAAATATCAGAAGGTAAGAGTGAGACATCGGCACCAACAGTGGGGGAAAAGGTGTTCAAGATTTTGAGGAAAGTTGTACCAAAAGAAGTCACAAAATTTAGAAGCTCGTCAATTAATTCGATGAATAGTAGAGAAGCCGAGGAGCAAGATAGTAGGGTGGGTGTTGCAAGCAATAATAAATTACTGCCTACTTATGGGCAACCCTATTGCAAAAGACTCAAGAGAGATGTCGTTGAGGGCAATGCTGGAAGCGGCAAAGGTAACAAGGGGAATAATAGGATGCTGGGGATTTTTGAGTCGGATGACAGAGTTGAGATCGAGTTTGATGATTCACAAGATGATTTGTTGGAGGTGGACTTCGATTTATCGGAGTCTGATAGCCAGGTATCTCTCCGATCAGAATAGTATGTTACAATTGCAGAAGACATATCAGCAATGGAGGGGAATCTTCTCACCACCGAAGGGGTCACTGAATATCACCGGGCCACTTCGACCTGAAAATGCGAAACCTAACGTGGGACGAGTACTAATTGGTATTCAATCTTCCATTCTAAACCACTTTTTTACGCTTCATTCTATTTTACCGGTGTCGTTTCAGTTTTGGGATTGTCTAGTGGTCTATTAGGAGGAGGGGAAGCGAGGGTAGGTGAAAAGTCGGGTTCCGTGAGAGAAATTTCTAAAGAGGCTGAGGTGGTGGGAAATATGCGTGCTGAACGGGAGATGGCAGGAGCGTGTTCAGACTGTAAATGTTGCGAAGGGGTTAAGAAGTCGACTGGTCTCTTAAGTAGAGAACTTTACAGATTAAAACGTGGAATCAATTACGAGAGAGGTTCGACCTTGAAGGGTTCCAATGCATTGTTATGAAAATTTCCTCTTGGAATATCAGAGAAGGAGGGGCAGCAAGGAGGAGGGAGTTAGTTAGGACTGTCATGCGTAATGAAAATTCGGATATAGTAGTGCTTTTGGAAACCAAAAAAAAAAAAAGGTGGACAAACGGTTCATTGCAAGTGTATGGAAGTCAAGATTTGTTGATTGGGTATGCCTACCGTCGGTCGGAAGATCTAGGGGAATTCTAGTCATATGGGATCCTAGAGTGGTGGTAGTCAGCAATAATTTGATTGGGGAATTTTCGATGTCGATTGAAATTCGTTGGAATGAAGAGATCAAATGGTGGTTCTCAGTCATTTACGGACCAGTTAAGCAGAGATAAAGAGTGTTATTTTGGGATGAATTAGCTGGATTGAATTCTATCTGTGGTGATAAATGGTGTGCCTGAGAGGTGACTTTAATGTGGTCAGAAACACGGGAGAAAAAATGAACAACCAATCCAATACCACGAGCATGTCTTGTTTTGACTGTTTGATAGGCGAATTGGAACTTCATGATCCCCTCACTATTGAATGCAAAGTACACGTCGTCAAATTTTAGGGCTGAAGTGATTTGTTGTCGCTTTAGACAGATATCTCATTTCCGGGGGTTGGAGGGACATCTTCCATTCAGACAAACGGTGCTACCCAGAATTACATCGGACCACTGTCCTATGATGTTTGTTATCGCTAAGCTGAGGTGGGGTCCTGGTCCGTTTAGATTTGAGAATGCTTGGTTGTCACACCATAAGTTTAAAGGTTTAGTTCAGTCATGGTGGAACAATGGGGGTACTTAGGGGTGGGAAGGATATAAGTTTATGAAAAAACTGAAAGGGAAAATAGGTATCCAAATGGAACAAAGATGTATTTGGAGATGTGGGCGTCAGATACAAGGAGTTGACCAGTAAGATTAATCAGTTGGATGAGCTAGAGGCTGGTGGTGTTTGGTCTGAAATTCTAAACGATGTAAGAAGGGACGTAAGGTGCGAATTGGAAAAGGTGCCGTTTAGAAGATTCCAAATTGGAAGTCAAAAAGCAAAAGTTAGATGGCTGAAGGAAGGGGATCAGAACTCAAAATCTTCCATTCGTTACTCAATAATAGAAGGAACATAGCATTGATAGATAAAGTGGAGTTGGAGGTTACTGAGGACAGGCAGATTGAAGAGAAAATTATTAGCTTCTATAGGAATCTGTATAGGAAATCGGACGGGGTAGAGGGGAACTTTGATGGGGAGGGAGGGGGCTTTAATGGTTTGGAATGAAGTCCTTTAGATAGGCTTGAAGCGGAGGAGTTGGAGACACCATTTTCGGAAAATGAGATTTAAAAACGGTGTTTGATAGTGACGGATCCAAAGCTCTAGGGCCGGACGGTTTCACATTGGCTTTCTTTCAAAAGAATTGGGGTATGGTCAAAGCGGATTTAATGAAGGTGTTTCCTGAATATTTTGAAGGTGGCATTGTTAATGGCATCACAAACGAAACCTACATATGCCTCATTCCAAAGAAACGAGAAGCGATTAAGATCAATGCCTTTAGACCAATTAGTTTGACAACGAGCATGTATAAGATATTGGCCAAGGTCGAGCTTGACAAGTAGACTGAAGAAAGTCTTGAGTAATAAAATCGCGGAGAACAAGTGTGCTTTTATTCAAGGAAGACAGATTCTTGACTGTTACCTTATTGCGAATGAGATTGTGGAGGAGGAGGTGGATTATGAGGTGCGTTTCTAATGTTTCTTTCTCGATATTTATTAACGGGAGGCCTCGGGCAAAATCTAAATGGGAGAGAGGACTCAGACAAGGGGATCCATTATCACCTTTCCTTTTTAACCTAGTCGTCGATGGTTTGAGGCGGATGGTAGACAGGGCCAAGGTAGTGAACAAAGTGAGAGGACTCGAAGTAGGGAGAGAAAAAATTGAAATTTCGCATATTCATTTTGCGGATGATACTTTGTTCTTTGCACACTCACAGAGACATGTGTTGGCAATAGTGGGAATACTTAAATTTTTGGGTATTAAACCGAGTTCGAAAATTAATCTGGAAAAAATTGTTTTGGGATTGAATATTTCGGAAGAGGAAGTCGATGGACTGACATTAACAATTAGGTGCAAAAATGAAAAGTGACCGACTAAGTATCTCAGGGTGCTTTTGGGAGGTAATCATACGACTACGGAATTCTGGTAACCTGTGGTATCCAAAATGTCCAAAAAACTAGCCAGTTGGACTTCTTGGAAAATGTTGGTGGAGATGTTCATTGGAAAGGGGGACGTGGAAAAAAATAATTAAGAGTATTTATGGTCTTCAAGATAATGGGTGAGACGTGGGGTTGGCGGGGAACTCGATATTCAGAAGCCTTGGAAATTTATCTCTCGCTCATACCTGGCTTTTCATCAGATGATTAGGCGGTCCTCAAAGAGAGTAATATCATTCGTATTTGGGAAGATGTTTGGGGGGTGTCTTCGTTAAAAGACAGATTTCCATCTTTGTTTCAGATTTGCAATTTAACCAACAAACCGATCTATAACTTCGTAGATGTTGTCGATAGCGGGGTTCAATTCTATTTTCCAATAGGATGTGCGGTTTAGAAGATATTTTAATGAGGTCGAAGTAGGTGAGTTCACTAATCTTTTAAGGGTCTTAGAGGCAGTAAAGTTGGAGTTGGGTAACGAGGAATTTAGAGTTTCGTTGGGGGATTTTTCCGGGTTGTTCTCTGTTCGATCTTTCTACGACTCTTTTTTCCAGATTTCAAACTTCCCTTTATTCTCCTATTATCATAATATCTGGAAAGTACCCGTCCCGCATAATGTTTTCAAGTTTTCTCGTGGATTGTGGCTCTGGGAAACTATCCTCATGTGATTTGGTGCAAAGAAGGTGGCATGCCTATGTCTTATGCTCGCAATGGTGTTGCTTCTGCCGAAAGCAAGAGGAGAATCAGGACCATCTATTGGTGCATTGTTCTTAATGCCAGTGGTAGTTTGGATAAAAGTGTTAAAAAGTTGGGTTTTCAATGGACATTCCCGAGTAAGTCACAAGACCTATTTATTATGGAGCCAGGATTGCCCACAGCGAGAAGATTTACGAGTTTCTGGTATATGATAACTCATTGCATATTTTGGTCGATATGGTTGGAAAGGAACAATAGAATATTCGAAGATGTGTCGTAGTCTGTGGACGAAGTCTGGGAGAAAATCAAATTCAAGGTCGCAAATTGGACGACTAAGTTGCCAGAGTATAACCATTTATGTACCTCAGACTTAGTTATGGATTGGAAATTTGATGACCATGATGACTGTGTGGTAGTTTTTTATCGATCTCCCGTGTAACGGGTCTTGCGGATTGCTCATCCGCTTCTATTGCAAAACTTTCTATTATTATAATACTTGCAGCCTTTTCTAATTGTTCTTCAACTGGTCAGTGTATGAATCAGGCAGTTTATTGTCCTTATTCATGTGTATACAGTGCTGTATGCCCCTACGTGGCATTGGAGACATGTCGTCAATGGCGGTTGAGCAATAAAACGGTGAACCTGATGCGGAATGGAAAAATGCCCTCTGTGACTATTGAACAGGCTCAAAAGAATTTTTGCAAGGTTTGTACAGCACAGCAGTTTTGGTTATACCTTTTTTAGACAAATTTCACTCTCAGCTTTTGATTGCCTTCAATTCATGATGATTTATATCTTGTTCCTCAGAAGTGTTGTACTCTGTTTAAAAAAAGAAGAAGTCATGTACTCTCAATTTGAGTTGGCAGCAATTAAACTATCGTCCAAAACTAGAAATTGATGTTCTTTTGTATTTTTGAAGCTTTTCTGAAGGCTCGTGATAATGTTCATTTTCAATTGAAGTGCTTGAAGTTCTATTTTTCGTTTGCATTTTTTTCATACTTTATTGATTGAGAAATTGTCGTAAGTTTTATTTCAGGCAGTGAAATCTGGCCTTTTGAAAATTCTATCGAAAATGGGAATCTCACTGCTCTCCAGGTATGCTCACATTTTCGGGCATTTTGGCATTGTAATTACTAACCTTCCTAGTTGTTGCATCCCTATATTTCTATTTTCTGAACACCTATTCTAATTAATGTGCCTTTATTTAGTTATTGTGGTGCTCAAATATTTGAAATCTATGGATTGGGGGAAGATATAGTGAACATTGCTTTTTGTGGGAGCCCATCAAGCATTGGTGGATTGACGTTGGACGAGGTAATAAACCTGATAGGAACGAGGCACGTGACTGAGGTTTTGTTGCTTAAGTTTATGGTTGAAACAATGATGTTAAATTGGCTTGTTTCTTATGTATAGGACAGGTTGGAGACCACTAAATTTTTTGCTTTATTTATCACTATTTTATGCCACATGTTTCGGTAAATCGTTCCATGGTGCTGTGTTTTTGAATATTTGATTCTCCCGTTGAACACAAAATATGTAAATCCACTTACTTATATACTTGCTGATAGGTCCTTTCGGCTTTCACATTTGAACATTATACTTGCGCACTTGGGCATGATAAGATTTTGGCTGGTGACTCAAAAGTGCACTTATTTGTTGACTCAGATCTGGATATCATATTGTTTTTGTTCTAAGTATGCGAAAAATTGAGAACTGCTTAATGCATGTTGCATAATGTTTCTAAAAATTGGATAATAGGCTATAAATGCTGTGGAGATTGGAAGAAATTTTAAATTATTTTTCCGTATGACTGAGGTTGGGTTCAATTCTATACAGACTTTCATATACATGAATGCATACAGCTAGAACTTTTCTCATTTATGTATCTAGAATGGTGCAAATGATAACCAGACCTTTTAATCATTTTTCTTTTGCAGTTAGCAAGGGAAACTTTGTCGTTTTGGGTTAAGGCTTTCTCTGAAGATACAGCAAAAAGACTTGAAAATTTTGGATTCATACAATTTAGGCCTGGAGGTACTTTTTTGCAAATGAGTCCAGTTGTTTATATAACACATTTATGTTTTCTATTTTCACACACACAGAAATTTGTGTTCTCTTGGTTCAAAATCATCTTTTACCTCAAAAGGTGCTAAACATTTTTATCTTGTTTCAAAATCAAAGGTGAATATCATGGTAACAATCCAGAGATGTCAAAGCTGCTTCACAAAGCCGTGAGACAAAAGAATGAAACTGCATATTCCATTTACCAGCAACATCTGGCTAACCGACCTGTGAATGTGAGTTGCTTCTATTGAATGTATGTATTTCGTACAGATTCTTGATTTCAAGAGCATCCCACTTGAAGTGGTGGAACATAAGAATTGATCTTCATTTTGATTCAGTTTATTGGAAGACGTGGAAAGTGTTGACTTGCTCACCTTTGTCCCTCTAATGGGCTGTTATTTGTCCACACGATCAATAATCAATCATGACAAATCTATTTACTGATTCCAGGTGCTTAGAGATCTACTTGAATTTAGAAGTGATCGTTCCCCAATCCCTGTTGGAAGAGTTGAGCCTGCTTCGTCTATTGTTGAGCGATTTTGCACCGGTGGCATGTCGCTTGGAGCCATTTCCAGGGAAACTCATGAAGCAATTGCTATTGCAATGAATAGATTGGGTGGAAAATCTAACTCGGGAGAAGGGGGTGAGGTAATCAACTTTATAGTTATGTACGGCTGTATTTGATGTTTTAACATATAGGTTGTATCCAGCTAAACGTGACTCTTTACACTGATTTGATTGCAATATAAATCAAATGGAATTCGGAAGTATCAATTTATCCGAGCCAAGGAAAAAAATATAAGGACCAAATTTTTTTATATGTTAATTGCATATAGCATACCACATGTTTTAATTCTAATAGTTTTCGCTTAATCTTGGCCATTCCATCAGATTTGGCTGAGCGCAGGTCGTGGTACTGAACATTGATTTCTGAAATATTTGGATCTGATAGAAGTTAAATATTAATCTCAGATAAATTTGATATTTTTTATTTCCCCAATTGTAAATATGTCCAGTTGCCCAGTCGTATTAAAGTTTCATCTTCGTCTAGGATCCAATTCGCTGGCGTCCACTTACCGATGTTGTGGATGGGTACTCACCAACATTGCCACACCTTAAAGGTCTTCAAAATGGTGACACTGCTACAAGTGCTATCAAGCAGGTCTTATTGCATCTGTGACACCCTTTGCATTCATACTTTTATTTGTACATATATACAGCCTAAAGAATGACATTTTTTTGTGATGAGTTAAATAATTGTTATTTGAGGTTTCAGGTAGCTTCAGGTCGCTTTGGTGTCACTCCAACATTCTTGGCCAATGCTGATCAACTAGAAATCAAAATTGCTCAAGGTGCAAAACCAGGTGAAGGAGGCCAACTTCCAGGGAAAAAAGTTAGTGCATATATTGCGAGATTAAGGAATTCAAAACCTGGTGTTCCACTCATATCTCCTCCTCCACACCATGATATTTATTCTATCGAGGATCTTGCTCAATTGATTTATGATCTTCATCAGGTGATGTGCTTGGAATATGCTCTGTTTTTACTTGTATGGACTAATGTTATCTTGGAATGTTCGGTTTATAAAGGTATTCAATTGTACAGGTCAACCCCAAGGCTAAAGTATCTGTAAAACTCGTGGGAGAAGCTGGAATTGGTACAGTGGCTTCTGGTGTTGCAAAGGGTAATGCTGATGTTATACAGGTACGTATTGAAAACTAGATGAAAAATATTTCTACTATTCTGAAGTTGAAGTAGGAAGTCGGCCTTTTTTCGGCCACCATCTGGTAATTGGCTGGAAGGAAACAATTTTTTGAATTTTTTGAATTTTATTATTCACTTATTTTAGTGAATTTTAGGTATGTTGAGTATTACTATTATTTTCTTTTAATACTTCTTTTTCATTTGTTATGTGAACTTAGTTAATTGCTTTGAGTTGACCGGTAACATATCAATTTTTTCTCGTGAAGTAAACAATCTTTTATGAGAATTATTGTTATATACAAATACTTACACTTTTATTTCAGTGATTTTTGTAATAAGATGGAATCAAGATTATTCAAAAACATGTTTGATCTTGTCTTCAGATATCAGGACATGATGGTGGAACTGGAGCCAGCCCTGTAAGTTCAATCAAGCACGCTGGTGGTCCTTGGGAACTTGGGCTTACCGAATCACACCAGGTCCTTTTAACTCTTTGAGACACTGCTTCTCCTTTTTAATTCAATCTATGTGCCTAATAAATGGATTTAATTTGGTAGTAGACCTTTTGCTTTGATGGGTGTTGTGTCATCTGTCATCATAAATCTTTTCCAGATGCTCATTGCAAACGGGCTCAGAGAAAGGGTCATACTCAGGGTTGATGGTGGCTTCAAAAGCGGATTTGATGTCCTTATGGCTGCAACAATGGGTGCTGATGAATATGGATTTGGTTCTGTAGCTATGATTGCCACTGGCTGCATAATGGCTCGTATTTGCCACACTAATAATTGTCCTGTTGGTGTTGCCAGTCAGGTGACTAGGATTTCTAGATAATGTTGTTTTTTTAAATTAATCCTGCCCGTTTTTGTCACCAGTTGAGAATTGCTTCAAATAATTTTTTTTCATGGCAGAGAGAAGAGCTAAGAGCTCGTTTTCCTGGTGTTCCTGGAGACCTTGTCAACTACTTCTTATATGTTGCAGAAGAGGTATTCTACATTTTGTGCCGTCATAGTAAATGATAATCGAAATATTGTTCAAAGTACTTAATTTTTTGTTTTCACCAGGTTTATTGGATGATGTGCCTTTACTTTTGAATGTTTACATGCTCGGCTCCTTGCATATTGTTTGAATGAATATTTTCCACTTCTAGATTTTGCTATGATGCTATTGCACATGCTTGCTAAATTGCATCCTTGCATCATTCTGTGATCAAGAATAGATTATTTTTTGACTGCTTTTATGCTTTGGTTGATGCTTTGTGAACAATATTTTGCCAGGTAAGAGGTATGCTGGCACAACTCGGCTACGAGAAACTGGATGACATAATTGGCCACACGGAGTTACTTAAACCTCGTGATATTTCATTGATGAAGACGCAACATCTTGATCTTAGTTATTTTCTTTCTGTGAGTATTAAATAAATACGTCCAATCCATTATCATAGGGCTGTTAACTGTCTTTGTATACTAATAAAGCTCTGTGTTTCAGAGTGTCGGATTACCAAAATGGAGCAGCACTATGATTAGGAATCAGGAAGTTCATAGTAATGGTCCTGTTCTGGATGATACATTGCTTTTGGACCCAGAGGTAGCTGTTACTCCATTAGTTTCAAATGGATCTTAGAGAACTAAAGCTCCATCAAGTATTCTATTTGTTTATTTTCTGTTAAAGCTTTTACACAATTATTTTATCTTGCTTTGGCTTGTGATTTTGTTAATGGATCATCCCCAAGAATTTGATTCTGAACAAAAAATTCGAATATCGAATATTTCATTAGCCGGAATGTTGAAGATTGTTGAAGATCTTAGATAAGATGTTTAAGAAGTTTAAATTAAGATTGCATATTTTAGATTTGTAGGGATTTTCTGATTTTGCTTATATATACTTCAGCATTATATATTTTATTATCAATGAATAAGAGAGAATGAATTATTTTCTTTATCCATAAAATATACCGAACTACATGGTATCAGAGTGTTAGGTGTAAACCCTAGCCGCCGCTGCCACCAGAGGTATGGGTATCAAACGTAGCTGCTGCCATGACCAAGTATGGAAATACGGCGTCATCCTCTAATTCCGATAAACAAGCGGCAGCTCCGACACCTACAACCACAACTGATCTCTCTCCACTTCATCACCCGCCACAAACTTAATGGCCAGAATTATCTGCAATGGTCTCAGTCCATCATGATGGTTATTTGCGACAAGGGCAAAGAAAATTTTATTTCTGGCTCTTCCAAACGACCGGCCACTATTAATGGAAAATTCAGGACTTGGAACAACGAGAACAACATGCTGATGTCTTGGCTTATTAATTCCATGCTCTGTGATATTGGAGAGAACTTCCTACTCTATTCTTCTGCCGAAGAAATATGAGATGCAGTCCGGGATACGTATTATGCCCGTGACAAAACATTTGAGTTATTCAGAGTGGAAGGCCTGCTTCACTATGTATTCCAGAATGAGGACACTGTCACGACATATTTCGATGCACTCACCAAACTCTAGCAGCAGCTCGTCTATTCGAGTCCAATGACTGGAAGATGAAACACACTTCAGGGATTTGTGGAGACCAAACGTGTATTCAAATTCCTCATCGGACATGATCCATCTCTCGATGAAGTTCGTGGCCGCATCTTGGCCACAAAACCACTGCCAGGACTCCATGCAGCCTTCTCTGAAGTTCGACATGAAGCGAGTTGCTGGAAGTTAATGATGGGCTCCTCTCGTTCCACCACCGCTTACGCTTCTTCCCTTGCTTCATCTCGGCCACCGACGGTGATACACGCCCTTCCCCACATTCTGCCACCACACATAACCAGCATATGCGGAATGGGCGAGTGTGGTGTGACAAATGCAGGAAACCAAACCATACTGTGGAAACTTGCTAGCGCATCCATGGCAAACCGGCAAACTGGAAACCAATCAGGGAACAACGTGCAAATTCAGCTGTTGTTGATACTAACTCTCGTATCTCGCAGCAACCATTCACCCATGACCAGCTCGATGCCCGTCAACGATTGTCTGGACCGATTTCTGCTCGACATTCTGCCCCATTTATGACACTACTAAGTATGGGTAATGCAGCACACCAAGGTGAATTTCTCATTGCATTCTCCTCGAATCAGGATTTTCATTCTGCCCCATCTACGACACTACTAAGTATGGGTAATGCAGCACACCAAGGTGAATTTCTCATTGCATTCTCTCCTCGAATCAGGATTTTTCTTCTGCATTCCATTCTCAAGATCGTGGGATCTAGACCCGTGAGCCATAAAATGCATCTTTCTAGGGTACTCCCCTAACTAGAAGGGCTATAAATGTTGCTCCCCAATCACAAAAAGGTTTTATCACCCCCTAGATGTCACCTTCTTTGAAAACAAACCTTTACATCCCAATTTCTCAATTCAGGGGGAGAATGACACAAACAAATCTCCAAAATAAGATCCGTTTATCAATCTAGAACCTAACCACCTGTCAACTTCCCAAAATACAGCACTCAAAGTTTACTGAAGAAGAAATGTCACCCAAGTGAGAAGACAACAAAAACAAGCAACCACTCCAAATCTATCCTACTTGGCCAATTCCCGATGAAAAAGAACAAGGTAATAGTTAACTTGACAGTAATTCTCCCATACTAGACAATTGTGACATTGATGATAGACCCATTGCTTTAAGAAATGGAACTAGAACATGTACACGACATTTGTGTCATTTGACTCGTTATCACCTGCATATCGTTCTTTTGCATCCAGTTTAGATCAAGTACAAGTTCTAGGGTCTATCGAGGATGCACTCTAGGATGCAATTTCGAAGGAAGCTGCCTTTGATGAGATCAAAGCACTAGAAAAGAAAAAAATGGGAAATTACGGAACTCCCTCCGAGAAACGAACTGTTGACTGCAAATGGATTTTCATAGTGAAATATAATATAAGGCTGATGGAAGCATTGAACGGTACAAAGCACGGCTTGTTGCAAAAAGGTACACTCAGTCGTATGGAATTGATTATCAAGAGATCTTTGCTCTTGTAGCTAGATTAAACACCGCCAGGGTACTCCTATCAATCGTAGCCAATCTTGACTGACCATTATTCCAACTTGATGCTAGAATGTGTTACTCGATGGGAAACTAGAGAATGAGGTATACAAGGATATTCTCTCAGGATTTGCGACAGAAGCAGTGAAACACAAAGTGTGCAAGTTAAAAAAGGCTTTGTATGGTCTCAAACAGTCATCTTGGGCCTGGTTTCATCGGTTCACAAGTGTGTTGACAAAAGAAGGATACTTACAATGCCAGGTAGACCACACGTTATTGCTAGAAATTAAAAGAGAGGTGGTGGATAGGAAATTCATTGCAAGTATATAGAAATCGAGGTTTGTGGAGTGGTTCATTTTACCTGCAGTTGGTCGGTCAAGGGGAATTATGATTATGTGGGATCCAAGGGTCATCGCAGTTAAGGATAACTTGATTGGGGATTTCTCGGTTTCAATTCATATTCAAAAAGATGCTCACAATGGTTGGTGATTTACTGCGGTCTACGGTCCATGCAAACCAAGATTAAGAAATAATTTTGGGATGAATTGGCCGGGTTGAGGATTTTATGTGGAGATAGATGGTGTTTGGGGGGAGATTTTAATGTGGTCAGATTATTACGAGAGAAATTTAATAGTCGATCACAGACTTCGAGCATGTCATGTTTTGATACATTGTTACAGGAATTGGAGTTGTGCGATCCACACTTACTGAATGGAAAGTTCACGTGGTCAAATTTAAGAGCTTCACCCAGATGTTGCAGATTAGACAGATTCTTGTTCATGGTGGGATGAGCTGAAATTTATCCATTTTATAGACGAACACTCTTGCCAAGAATCACCTCTGATCACTTTCCAGTGGTCTTTGATTTGGAAAAAAGTAAGTGGGTTCCGACGCCTTTTAGATTCGAGAATGTGTGGTTGAGGCATACAAGCTTTAAAAATTTGGCACAATCATGGTGGAACATCGAGGAGTTTCAAGGTTGGGAGGGATATATATTTATGATGAAACTCAAGGCAATGAAGGTGAGATTAAAAGATGGAATGAAAAGGTTTATGGGAGAGTGGAAATGAAATCAGCAGAGTTAACAAATAAAATCAGCAGGTTGGACGAATTAGAGAGTGAGGGTCGGGGATCGGAAGATGTATCGAATGAAAGAAAGCGAACGAAATTGTTGTTAGAAGAATTGATCTGTCGAAAGAATCAAATCAACTATCAAAAAAGCAAGGTCAAATGGATCACAGAGGGGGATCAAGACACAAAATTTTTCCACTCACTTTTAAACCAACGGAAGAGTAAAGCTACCATTGATAGGTTGGAAAGAAATGATGGGTTGATTACGACAGAGGAGGATGAAATTGTTTCCATTATTCTTCAGTTCTTTAAGGAATTGTACGGATTGCCAGACACAAAGTGTTGGGGTATTGAAGGAGTGGATTGGTGCCCCATTGAAGGATAATTAAGTCGAGAGTTAGAAAAACAATTTTCGGAAGATGAGGTCAAACACGCAGTATTTCAGTGCGACGGTTGTAAGAGTCCGGGGGCTGATGGATTTACTTTGGCTTTTTTGCAAGAATGTTGGGATATAGTCAAACGAGATCTAATGAAGTTTTTGATGAGTTTTTTCACAATGGAATCATAAATGGAAAAACTAATGAAACATATATTTGTTTGATACGAAAAATAGTGAATCAAACAAAATGAAGGATTTCAGACCAATAAGCCTCACAACAAGTTTGTATAAGATAATAGCAAAAGTCTTAACAGCAAGGATTAAGAATGTGATAGAAGATACTATATCCGAATCTCAGAATGTTTTTGTTAAGGGAAAAGACAAATCCTAGATTGTGGTCTTATAGCGAACGAATTGATCGAAGAGGAAAGGAGAAAGAAAAAGAGAGGATGGGTTTTGAAAGTGGATTTCGAAAAGGCTTGTGACCATGTCAATTGGGATTTTTTCTGGATTTTGTATTGATGAAAAAGGAGTTCGGAAGAAGATGGAGAAATTGGATCAAAGGATGTGTGTCGAATGTCTCATTTTCCGTAATGATTAATGGGAGGCCGAGAAAAAAATTTAGGGCGTCTAAAGGGCTTCGACAAGGAGACCCCATTGTCTCATTTTTTGTTCAATTTGGTAGTGGATGTGCTGGGGAGATTGATTGACAAAGCCAATGAAAGGGAATTTCATAAGAGGGATAGAGGTGGGTAGAGACAAGATAGAGAAATATCACATTCAGTTTGCGGATGACACACTTTTCTTTGTGAGGAATGACGATCATATCAGGTTCTTGGTGCAAGAGTGAGATCGTTTAGTGATATGTCTGGATTAAAAATAAACTGGGGAAAGAGTGCTTTGTTGGGTATCCACCGTGAACAAGGAGAAGTAGAATTATTAGCATAACAGTTGGGATGTGCTAAGGAGATATGGCCTATTAAGTACTTGGGAATGCCTTTGGGTGGAAATCCGTTACAAGTTTCATTCTGGGATCCCGTTGTGGCTAAGATGTCGAAAAAATTTGCAAGTTGGGAGAAAGTTTTCCTGTCAAGAGGTGGAAGATTAACATTGATATCATCGTTTTTAAATTCGATTCTGATATATTATATGTCTCTGTTTAGAGTGCCTAAAGGGAATAGCGGAAAAGATGAAGAAGATTTCAAAAAGCTTTTTATGGGACGGAGCGGATGGAGATGTACATAGTGACTTGCTCGCGTGGGATCATGTGTGCAAACCGAAGGAAAAAGGAGGATTGGGTGTTGGGAATATTATATTGAGAAACAAGGCCATGTTAGTAAAGTGATGGTGGAGATTCTCTGTGGAAGATGGGACATTGTGGAAGAAAATCATTGTAAGCAAATATGGGTTACAAGAAAATGGGTGGGATGTGGGGTTGGCAAGAAACGTCACGTTCAGGTGCCCATGGAAGTTTATTTCCCGATTATACCCGACTTTTAAGCAGAAAGTTTCTATTAAGCTGAGAGGAGCAAACAAGGCTAGATTTTGGGAGGATAGATGGTGGGGGGAAAATTACTTTTAAAGACCTTTTTCCCGCTTTATTTCAATTATCTAGAGTTCACAATATGTGTTAGATTTGATTAGGTTAGTTGAAGGGGTAGATGATGTTCTTGAGTGGAGGGGGGATTCTTCGGGAATTTTCTCAGTCAGATCTTTCTTCGAGTCGTTTTTCCCCCTTAATCGTTTTCCCGTTTTTCCTCTTTTCAAAGTTATTTGGAAAGTTCCCATTCCGAAAAAGATTCAGCTATTTTCTTGGATAGCAACTAAGGGTAAGCTACCGACCTCGGAGATAATTAAAAAAAGATGGCCCGCAATTGCTTTGTGTCCAAACTGGTGTGTGCTGTGTAGAAATGAAACAGAGACTCAGGATCATATTCTCATCCACTGTCCATTCACGCTCTCATTATGGGCTAGAGCTTTGCAAGAGCTTCGGTTGATTTGGATTATGCCGAAGTCAACAAAGGAACTATTCTCTATGGATTTAGGACGGCTAACTGGTACAAGGGGAAGAATTTTTTGGCAAGTTGTGCTACATTGCATATGCTGGACGGTATGGTTGGAAGGAAATCGAAGAATTTTTTATGACAATGAAGAAAATAAAGATACATGCTGGGAAAAAATTAAGATCAAGATTGCAACGTGGATCGCCACTTATGAAGACTTTAAGAATGTCTCCGTATTAGATTTATTGGGAGATTGGGATTATGTGTATCATTAAGATAGCATCGATATTGTGTTTCTCATTATGACGGTGGACTATTGGTCCACTCATGTACTATTTCTTATACTATTATTAATAAAATATCGTTTTTTATAAAAAAAATGTTGATGACATCGTTCTCAGCGGGAAACCATGAAACTGAAATGTCCCATATAAAAGATGTCATTTCAAGTATGGGGTAACCAAGTGACGTGGAGAAGCAAGTGAGTTTTGTTCATTTGTATGAGGTAACCAAGTGACGCGGAGGAGCAAGAAACAACTAGTTGTAGCCAGGAGCACTACTGAAGCTGAATTCCATGCTTTGTCCAATGGAATCTATGAAGGCATGTGGCTTAAAATGCTACTCAATGAATTGAAGATGGGGGATGGTCATCCAATTGAGATGATGTGTGAGAACCAAGCAGCCTTAAAGATTGCTAAGAATCTTGTGCACAACGACCGAACAAGCATTTGGAAATAGACAAACATTTTATAAGTGAAAAGGTTGATAAAATAATAGTTGATCTACACTATGTTCCCTCACACTTGCAGCTGACTGGGTCTTGACAAGCTCTCCATCGACCACACTTCAAAGAATTAAAGTCCAAGCTTGGCATGACAAACATGTACGTCAAGTTTGAGGGGGAATGTTGAAGATTGTTGAAGTTCTTGGATAAGATATTGAGTAAAGTTTAAACTAAGATTGGGTATTTTAGATTTGTAGGGATTTTCTGTTTTTGCTTATATAAACTTTAGTATGTATTATGTATTTTATTATCAATGAATAAGAGAGAATGATTTCCTTTCTTTATCCAGAAAATATACCAAACTTCATGGAATATTTCATTAGCAATTTTCATTTCTCTCCACAGATAGCAGCGGCTATTGACAATGAAACGGTTGTGCATAAATCTGTAGAAATATACAATGTGGATAGGGCAGTTTGTGGGCGTATTGCTGGTGTGATTGCAAAGAGATATGGAGACACTGGTTTTGCTGGGCAGCTAAATATTATGTAAAACAATTGCGCTGAACAGTTCTTATATTCAATCAATCTGAAACTTATGATGTAATTCTTATATTTATCTGCAGATTCAATGGAAGCGCTGGGCAATCATTTGCCTGTTTTTTGACTCCTGGAATGAATATCAGACTAAATGGAGAAGCTAATGACTATGTAGGGAAGGTAAGCTAATCCATTATCCGGATAGCTAATAGCACCTTTGTTACACGTTGGCGTTGGTATAGCAATGACACCATGAATATTACACGTTTTGCCGTAAAAAGATATGGTTATTTCTGGAAACTTAGGAATCCTTTCAGTTTTGAGATTTGAACTTATTTTGATCAGGAATCAGTTTCTAATAATTGCCTTAAAGTATAGAATTTCTACTCGTTCAACTCCGTTGTCTCAAGAAATGAACTCGATGATACCCTTTTTGTGGCAACTCTCTTCATTCTCCTACATTTTTTGTTCACATTGATGTGAAAACTGAAACTTTTCCTTTTTTTTCTTCAACGGAAATGCATTGAAATCTTGATACTATACTTGGTTTAGTATCTAAAAATACACTACGCTTTAAGGGTATGGCCGGAGGTGAATTGGTTGTGACTCCAGTTGAAAATACTGGGTTCACTCCTGAGGACGCAACCATCATAGGAAATACGTGCTTGTATGGAGCAACAGGTGGTCAGATCTTTGCTCGAGGGAAAGCCGGGGAACGTTTTGCTGTGAGGAACTCACTTGCTGAAGCTGTGGTGGAAGGCACTGGTGATCACTGTTGTGAGTACATGACAGGAGGTTGTGTTGTTGTCCTCGGAAAGTGAGTGTTCACTCTCTATATAGCTTCACATGATTTTAAATTTTGTCCATGAAACATTTCAAGATCCCGAGTTATACTCCGTGTTGCTTTTTCAGGGTGGGTAGAAACGTTGCAGCTGGTATGACTGGAGGTTTGGCCTACATCCTTGATGAGGACGATACCCTCATCCCCAAGGTTCATGATGTTTACTTTTTTTTTTCAACTTGGTAATGTATGTCACCTAAAAATTTATCATACAAATTTGGGTGAATTGCATAAAGCCGTTGTTTACTCTTTTGACGATACCATGAAAATTGGTTGCAGGTGAACATGGAAATAGTCAAGATCCAAAGAGTGGTTGCTCCAGCTGGCCAAATGCAGCTTAAAAGCCTCGTTGAAGCCCATGTTGTAAGTAAACAATTTCATTTTTTCCACGGCTCGTTCTTTGCCTTGGCATCATGTCAACAATGCCAACCCATTAAGTTTCATTGTGCGCACCTAGTGGTGCCACATCAGTGTTGCTGCCATTTTTTTGATTTAGTTCTCCCTCATATGTAGGAAAAAACCGGTAGCAGCAAAGGTGCGGACATTCTAAAAGAGTGGGACAAATATTTGCCACTGTTTTGGCAGTTGGTGCCCCCTAGTGAAGAAGACACGCCAGAAGCTTGTGCTGATTTTGAGCAGACATCTGCTGGAAAGGTCACTTTACAATCTGTTTGAGAAAAAAATGTTTCAAGCACTCTGAAAATCATTCAAATTCATTAGTACTTGCGGACCTGCATCAGTGGAAAAGTTGGATTCTCTTGAAAATTTCATCCTATCTTTTTGGAATGGTGCATCAGTCGGGATGGATTTGTGTTAAGGGATGTTTCTTAATGGTTGTTGGAGAGGTGGATGCATATAAATTGTAGTTCTCGGTCGCGTTTGATCGGCTGTACAGTGTTGCCGCAGAAAAAACAAGTATGTTGGCTAGCATGTTTTATAATAAAAGGGTGCATTTCTCAGTTTTTCCATGGCTTTTATTGTTGGGCAATTTGTTTACAATATTCGTTATAATATTTGAATGCATCTGAAAAAACTTCTATTCCTGTTTCTCTCGTGAGAAGTCTATTTTATATTGTGCTACTGCTAACTTCTTTCACGCGAACTCCATCTTGTGATATTTTTCATTAGAATTACAATTCCATATGCGATCGTGTGATACTTTAAAATATTAAGCAGTTCGACATCAATTAATGTAGACACACATACAATGTACACAATTAAAGTCAAAATTGAACAAAACTCTAGGTCGAATCTCACTTGCAAACATTTTTATGTGAAAGCTGGTTGTATAACATAAAGATTCCGTGCGATAGAAAGATTGTGTATTTCAGAGTAAATGTTGCATGTGGTGTTGTAACACTTAACACAACATATAGTAGAATAAGTCAACATACAAAACTTTACGTAATTAAATCAAATACAAAAATTATGCACAAGTGCACTTATTTGTGCACTGTTTTAGGACAAGACTTATTTGTGCAGTGTTCTAGGACAAGAGATTTACTAGAAAATACTTTTAGTTTACACAATATAATGCTAGTAAATAATGAAAAAATAACTCCCTTAACACAACAAGAGATCAAAGTACATCCAAAATATCTAGCACCAAAATAATCAAACAACTACGGATGCAAACTCTAAAAAGTCAAAATCTTGTTCAACGAAAACTCTCAACCAACAATTCAACGAAGTCTTGTGGTTAAGCTTCTTCAACATCCACGACAACACAGCAAAAACAACAACGAGCTGCACATAGGTTCTCCATTCGTTGCTATCTCTTTCTCTCATCGTCAAAAGTCTCTTTCTGAAGCCTCTATTCTTCGATATATATAACATCTTTAACCTACTCTATATTTTATGCACAATATTATTAAAAAATAAAATATAATCAAGGAATTAATTGTGTATTGCATGCCAATTACCAAGACATTTTTCCTTTCAATCTCTCACTTATTGCCTTTCTGGACAAAAGATGGAAAAATGTTTATCAACAGAACTCCTCCTGAGTTAAAGACATATCTTCTCATGAATTCAGCCAAGTTAGAGGAGAACACTAGACTTGAACACTTATTCATATATTTAATAACATCAAAACACTAACACCCGAACAGAACACTAACATAGAAGCTAACAACCAGATAGATAAACAACAGCAAATAAGGAACTGGAGAGATAAACAAGATAAACTAAGGAGTTGCATTGCCATCACTGATCTTATTCGTCCTGCTTCTGCACTATCTTCATTTTCTCTCATTTTTGTTGATGTTGCACCTTCTTCTTTTACTCCTGCAGCTTATTTTCCACTCTTTTGTTCATAATGCACTTTCACATTCAGAAGTAAGCGATATTCAGCTATCTGAGCTTCATAGTATGTTAGAAGTGCTTTAGCATTGGCAATTTGCTTCAGGCAAAAGTCAATATGGGCGTGTAGAAACGAGGGAGACAAAATGATATATCCGGAAGTGTGCATAGTAGATGTCGAGGCCGTGTTGCCAACCACAGGGGCAACACTAGCTTCAAACCACGAAAGATCGAACTTTCTATTCCCTTTGAAGTATGCTGGTGCAATCTTTAGTCGATTATTAACATTAGAGAGCTCTTCGTCCAAATTGCTAGTGTAGTACCCGAAAAACCAATATGCGTAGATATGTGCATAATTTCTATTATTTAATTTTAAATGATTATTATTTTAAGAATTTGTTGATTTAATTGCATTTAAATCATTTACGTTATTTTTAAGGATTTTAAATCGCGTATTTCAAAATTTAGCTTTTTAGATATATACGCGAGACCGGACCGGAGATAGGAAATCGGAGATGAATTTTATGATCCAAAAATATTCCTAAATTTATTCCGAGCTAAGAAATAATTTAATTTAATGAAATCAAGTGGAATTAAGTCTACTTTAATTAATTAATCACCAATTTCATTATAGGTTTCTTAATTTATCAAGATTATGCTTAATTAACCTTTTAATCAAGCTTATCTAAACTAAGATTCTACTTAGCAAAACTTAAACAAAATCCTACACTAATTGGGCAGCCAACTCTCGGCCATTTCTACTCCACACAATCCCAAACCATTTAACTCCCCCAACAACACAAATGACCCCATTCAACATGCATGTCCCCCCCTCCCCAACTTGACATCATTTACTCACCCATGCACCACCTTATTAACCACCAGCCTTCACCACCTTCTCCACTCCACCTAGCACGAAAATATCAGAGGTTTAGCAGCTCCCATTCTCGGCCAAGACAGCAACAATAACAAGGTTTCTTCATTTCCGTTGTCGTGTCTCCCGGTCCGACGTATCGTGTTGTTTATTGTAAAAACAACTTAAGGCATGTGTATTTTCTCCCTTTTTTCTCATCAATCAAGTGTATTACATATTTTTAGTATGATATATGTGCATGGTTTCGATTTTATAGCAAGAAACCACAAGAAATTGAGAACCATAGGCCATTCTCGGCCATCATGTGCAGGTCACGTTCCTTGCCTGTTTTGTTGATTTACATGTTGGCTCGGTTCCTAGGCTCCCAAGGCTGCTTATGGTCATGTCCTAGGGTGTGTTATGGTCAAGTTTGATCAAGGGTTCAAGCCCCAGAACCGTAAGTTAAGTGCTAAAAACAGTAGGTAAGAAACAAGTGTCACATTTGGGGTTCATTTGCTGTCAATGGGTTGTGTAGGATAGTGTTCGAGCCATGGCTGGCCTATGGCCGGTAGCCATGGCTAGGACCCTTCCCTAGCAAGACTAGGACGTGGTCAAGTTGGCCCTAAGTGGCTTGAGCCATGTCCCAAATCGTTTGGACAGAAACAACTCAGGTTGGTCGCGTTTGATAGTAGCAGTTGCGTGGGTGGTTTGTTGTTGTTCTATGGGTTTGTATGGCTCATGGTTGGTCAAGGGCCTTTAGCCATGACTCATACAACACCTTAACATGTCTAGCATGGACCATGGTTAGCCTCATAGCCATTGGATCCATTATTTGACAGCAATCAAACTAGGAAGGTCATGGTCCCATGACAGTAAGCTCTCGGGTGGTTCTTGTTTTGTTCTAAGGTGGTTGGTTGGTTCTTGGTTGGCCTAGGGCCCTTAGTCATGGACTAACCAATGCCTCAACATGTCAAGAAGGTGTTGTGACCACTGGTTCGAGCCATGGTCAGGTTTTAATAGCCATTTTGACAGCAAGTGACAAGCTGCTCCAGTGTGTGTTCTCGGCAGCAGTGAGCTTCGGCTCTTGAGTCTTGTTCTTGGTTGGCCTATGGCCATTAGCCCTGGACTAAGACATGCCCAAATGTGTTACGGAGGTTGTGTTTTTATCAGTTCGTGATTTGGTTAAGTTTAGAAGTCGTACGAGAAATTACGGTGTGAAGTGCCAAAGTGACACTCGTAAGAGCGTCTCACGATTTTGGTTCCTTTGCACCTTAATTCATATTTCCAGTAACATTTTGTGTAATTACAGTAAGTTTAAGCATATTTTGATCATGGCTAGATGTTGGTTCGATGTTGGTTCGGGTTGGTTCGGAGCCATGGTTGAAATTAGAGTTCATGGTCTAGTTTGGCTCGGTTTTGATGCATGCATGGCCGTATCTCATCAATTTCATTGATTGTGGTTCGGAAATGATATTTTATTGTTGTGCATTACATTCGATAACTTATTAAGTTGGTCAAATATGGTTCGAGTATCAAGTCGTTCGGAAGTCCCTAAGTCACTGTACTTCATTCGGGTGCATTTTAGATCAAATTAGGGTTCCATGAGTCCCACGATAATTTACGCAGCAAGCCTGGGAAACGATCCAACTAAGCCAAGCATAAGGGTTGTAAGTATATTTACGTGCAAAATATGAAAATGCTTTATTTTTGAGATATGCGATCTGTCTTGTGGCCATTTATGTTATGGGTTTAGAAGCCGACGCACACAGTCGGGGACCTCTCCAAGTAGTATGGGTTTGGAAGCCGGGATGCGTGACCGGGGACCTCTCCACCCGGTGACTTACGACCAGTTTAGGATTATGTACGGGTACAGACATCCAGTCCAAGGGCTGTGATGATCTCTACCGCCCAGTATACTGTGGATTTAGTCTGATCAGGCGATTATATTATGGGCCACTTTCTTTGACACATTATTTCTACAGAAAATTACGATATGATATGATATGGCTCGTAGTGAGCAAAACTTTTACGTACGATTTTTATGATATGCACGTATCTATATTTACTCATGTTTATGTTATCACGTTATGATTCAGTTTACGATATTTTTACGTTGCATGCGATCTTATTACGTATTTATTTGTTATTCACGATATATGCATGCTGGGTCTTTAGACTCACAAGACTTGATTGATGTAGGTACTGACGATGCCACGTTTAGTATTCAGTTTTATGTTCAAACTCTTGTTATAACTTTTATTCATTTTAAGTTATTGTTTAAAACATTATTTAGTTTCCGCTGCTATGTTTATGTTTATTTTACGAAAATTTTTATACGTTGCAAGTTTATTTATTTAAAGAGAAAATTTTTAATAATTTCGCAAAAATTTTGAATACGAAATACGGGCCCTCACAGCTAGTAAAGCCATGTGACTCCGAAATTCCATTGATAAGCGAGGAAAATGGCTCAGTCTGCAAACATCAGCACACTCTTGAACACGGGCTTTCCAAACTTGAAGCAGGTACTCCCAGTACATATGGAGAACATAACAAGGGTGCTATTCTTGTTGATCGAGCAAAACTTACACTGTAAAATCCTTAGTAAAAATTTATAATATTTAAGCTCGAAATAATCGTAAGTGCACGATGTCAAATAATAATATAGTGTACGAGAGTACGAGTATCATTCTCACAGAGACAGTTTTATACAATTATTATTTTCAACTATTCAACTTCTAGCAACGATAATTAGATTGATAGTTAACTACTGAAATGACGCAACTAATAACTAACTACAATATTCAAAAATTAAATGGTTTATTAAAATGATTAATTAAAATTCCATGACAAATGAATTTGTTGGAAATTCTGGTTCACCTACCCCTCCCTAATTTAATCAATTAACCTCGACAATTATTTACGCTTTTGACAGGATTTCCTACACAATTCAACACGCTTTCTCGAGCTGTGCAAAACTAATTCCACTCAGTAAAGTAATTAAATCTCTTTAATTATTTATCAAAGGTGAATTGCATTTCGGTCTATGAAATCCCCTAGATTTCGACCCTTAGTACTATAACTATCAACATGTACCCAATTTCATATTTCTATTTAAATTGTAGATCCAGGAACTATGCTACCCGTTCCTAGCACAAGTTATTCTCTCGAATCACTCGCGATATGGGATTATTATTAAAGTTAGCTACGCTTTAATAACGCAATGAACATAATAACATACTCAAACATAAAATAAACGTCGAATATTAATGCATTAAACCAAATATTCGGGGTAGGATCCCCTTAATCCCAAAAAATATAAAAGTTTAGCTACTAGAATTCATAGTACAAATAAGCAAAAGAATATTTAAACGATGAATTCTAAATTAAAAATACAAGATTTGAAGAAAAACGCGAAGAACGATGCTTGGAATCTCGATAATCTTCAACTTCAAGCTCCTCTCTTCTCCAAAGCTCCTTGGTGGCTGCAAAATCCGGTCCCCTCAAATTCCTCCCTAAAAAACCTTTCATAGCAGTCATGGGCTCCAAAATAAGGAAAAAAATCGACCCTATAATCTTTCCAAAAATCAAATGCGCCCGGGCGGTTGTTTCTCGTAAATCTGCTTTTATTTTTCTCATCGATGCGCGCGGGCGCAAATAAGTTTCCGCCCGGGCGGATATCTTTCGGTCTTCTTCTCCAATCCATATCTTGCAGGTGCTCGGGTGGTTGAAAGTGTTGGCCCAGGAACCTATTTCTCTCACTTTGATCAATTCTCTTCTTTTTATTCACGAATTGCCTGCATTTTCAAGCATGAGATATATGAGCAACTAAAAAACATAACATATGACAAAATACCACAAAATGCATTCAATCTAAACAATATGTACAACGTAACGAGACATCACATAACATGAAAAACATGTAAAATCCACCGATATCACTTGTCACCATTGTTATATTTGTTGAATGAGTCCAAATACGGATGACCGTTTGTGCAACACTGAATAAAAAGAAGTTAAGTTTGCTGCTGACATCCTATTTTAATGTTCCGGAAAGAGCTGAGTTAGTCCTCCTATGAGGACAACAGTTATGTCATTGATATCCGGAGACAATCCTTCTTCATCTTCAGCAGAAATATTGTAGAAATCATTGATCACAGTTGGATTAAATTTATACACTCTGTCACTGACGAACACTTGTCCATATTTTGATGATCTCTCATCACCCATACAGGATGAGAGATTTATGAAGATTTCCAGAATTGGCTTGTGGCAAAAAGGTGCCACTGCTGTCACCATTGACAGAAGACCTCGTTTCTTGAGAAACAAGGTTAGATTTTGCCTCCCGTATGCATCTACATTGACATTCTTCTGTTCGATTAATCCACGATTGATGTACATGGGCCATAGAGACATAGCGAATTCAGAGTGAAATTTTGTAGAGAATGACTCACTCAAGTCATAATCTTCAGTATCGAAGTTGTCCACATTGTTGTCAACATCATCCTCAACACCGTGAGAAGCCTCATCAGAATCGCTTTCCTTATCATCACTGTCATCAGTACCATCACCTTCATGATCATCAGCTTCAGTTGCATACTTTTCTGAGTCAGAGACATCAAACTTTTATGGGCGATTTTCATCAAATTCTTGGATCATCTCATCATCAGGTTCTTCAACCTCAGAAGATGCTTTCTTGAAGGCTTTATCATTTTTCAGTCGGAGAAGGAATGTAGCAAGGGATTCTTCGTCCTCAGTAAGATTGCTTTGTCGTTTAGACACTACAATTTCATCATCAGAGTTAGAACTTTTATATGTTGCAGCGGACTTTGGTCGAGCCACCAACTCGAGATATTCATCATCCATGGTTGTTGTGAAACTGGAAATACATGATTCAGAACCTCAAAGGCAGGCAAATTTGTTTACTGCAGTAACATTGCTCGATTCACAAGGGGCAATTGTCTCGAGGAGTACTGGTTCACGATCACTCACAACCAATTGAAGTGGATTTTTCTTGTTGGTCGGTGTTGTCACACAATGTGAAACACCAGATGCCCCAGCCATTTTGCTTCTAATATCTTGATGATCGTGACTGGTGCTTGACATTTTTCTGAAGAAGAGATGCGTGAAGATCAAATAAGGCAAGCAAAAGCAAAATAAGGATAAAAAATTGAGAGTAGATAATAGCAGTGAGCATGTGAACGAGGAATAAATTAAGGGGGATAAAAATAACAGCTCATTCATAGCAATAACGATAACAAAATCAATTCCCGCATAATCCATTCGTATTTCTTAATAGAATCTCATCTTGCATCTCAACAGTAATGGGGCTTGATGCAAGTAAATTTCAAATTAACCATATTTAAATTCTTTTTAGGCTCAAAACCACTAATACACTAGAAATCACTGAAAGGGGATCGGTTACGGGTGCCCGAAATGCGCAACGGAAATTTAAAAAATAATTTACAAGAGCAAAACCCAAGCAGCCCTCACTTAGTGTATAGCAAATATCATAAAACACAAAAATGTCATACATAGAGTGTTTTAGAAATATACCTATCAATCACAAGGATTGATGTTTTGGCTCCAACTAAGTTGTAAACAACTTAACTCTTAAAGGTAGACAATCTACAAGCTTCCAACACCACTCCTTGCTCAAATAGACTCCTTCCTTCAAAATTAGGTTCCACCACTAACAAGATAGATCTACTCTAATTTTGCAGTAGAAATAATTAGAGCATTTTTTTTTTAGAAGTGTATATTTTCTTCAACATTTGAAGAAGCAAAAATGAAGAATAATGAAGGGGAAATTTTCGGCCATGGCGAGGTGGAATGAGAGAAAGATGACTTTTATTGGTTGTGTAAAAAGTTAAAGTGTATCCCAAAGGCATGCATGCCATTAACTCAAAAAGTTGCCTTCAACCCTTCACCTCCCAAGCATGCAATATTATTTGAGCTTGTAACAATTACAAAGCTCATGAACTTTAATTTGGATGTCTCAAAAAAATTTGAGATCAATTAAACCTTACTTGAATTTACTCAAGCCCACTAGTTGAATAATTCATATTGGGCTCTACAAGGTCCAATGTTATTTAATTAATTCAACACTTGAATTAATTTAATTATTTGAACTCTACTAGGTCCACTAGTGTTTAATTAATTCAACATTTGAATTAATTTAATTTAGTCCATAATAATGTTTATGAAATCACAATTTTCAAATACATTATTTATTTGAGCCAACTTTTAATTTAGGAACACTACCGCAAATTAAAAGTTACATTCCCCATAATCCTCTTATAGAAGTCATACTTCTATTTTTCTTTGTGCTTATAAACTCCTTTATAAGACGTTCAACACATTGAACTATTTTTACTTCTCAACGGGATCTAAAAGGTTAGCACTTGTGTGACTCTCAATAGTTCAATGATACAACTAGCCGTGAGTTCACATCTCAATGTCATTCGGGACTAAACATGTCTTTATATGAGCATACCCCAGTTGCCTCATTCTTATTTATCAACTCCTTGATAATAAGAACATCAGAACTCAAGTCTGATAGTACCCAACCAATCATGTTAAACGCCTAACAGCATCGCTTACATGATTCCCTAGGTATCAAATGATAGTGCCTGCAAGAACCATTCTATTATAGTTAGCATACAAGTACGGTCTCTTCATCTCATATATCTCGATCGATTCGACAACTATTGGTATATTGAGAGCTGTCAAAGAATTGATATTATGTGTCATTTCGTAGTTGCATTGATGATGTAATCAAAGAAACTCATTTCTTAATTACCACCAACACTCTGATAAGAGATTTCAAACTACATACACATGAGATCACATAGGATATCCATACCCGAAGGTAAGTGGTGAATCCCCAACTACAATGCATAGACTCCTATACGTTTCAACAGAATACCCAACCTTGCCACATGATGACCCCATATGAGTCGATAAACAAGTCAAAGTGCAATTCTAGTATATAGAGTCACAATGTTGTCCCGGGTCATAAGGACTAATGGTGTACAACCATAAACTAGGATGTTTCCACTCGATAAGTGAGAACCACTTGGAAAGTTCTTTATAGAGGGTTGTTCAGTGCACTCTACAAGGAGCACCTATCTACATGCTTGGACATCACAATGTCCCCTACCAATGAAACATGGTACTCACATCGCAGATAGTAGGTCTCAAACTCGAGCGGCCTTTATCCTTCTTAGCAGCGGCTGAATCGACTAGGAACTGTTTAGAATATACAATATTCCAAATATGAGTTTCATGATACTCATCATATGAGCATCTCATATTATTTCTACTATTTGTATATTCAAAGACTTTATCTATGCAACTAGTATGAGTATACAGATAAAAATGTGCGAAAACAATAATTTCAAATATTATTAAAATACAGATTGTTTGTACATAGAGTTTCATCATGAACCATCGGCCAACACTTGGCTCGACGAGCACCTACTCTAACAATCACGAATATACAAAATTGGGAAGATAGTTTTCTCCATATGTCTCAAATTGAATAATGATAGCCCACTGAACAAGAGAAAATCACATAAACATTAATATGCATATCTTAATTATTCCTAAAATATGATGTAAATAAGAAATAAAGCATGTTATATGATAAAATTGTGAGGTATTTGTACTTGGTATTGAAAACATCTCCTAGAAACACTCTTAATCTTGAAAATGATTTTAAGTTATTTTCTCCTGCACACTCTTAGGCTATTTAAATTACATTTTGATTCAAAAGTGGTAGCTCTCGAACTAAAAAAAAAGTCTTAGTTGGACTCCCATAAGTAGTTTTTTCCATTTTTTCATATATTTGGACTCAGAAGTAGTAGCTCTCATATTAGAAGAATAGTTTTCATTGGACTCCTCTAGGTAATTTTTTCATATTTATGTTGGCTAGACCTTTTTTATTATTATTTGACTCTAATTTTTCCAATTCTTTTTTCACATGGGACATGATCATGGAATGCACGAATATCTCTCAACTAATTTGTGATTTAGTTAGTGTACATATCATGCCCAAGAGCATTGATTGAAATTTTTTAAGAAAGACTATAAGCACATCAGAAAATGGCCATCACACACAAACAATACACAACACAAGATTAATGATTAAATGCAATATGTCTAATGTTCTACAATTGCATATGCATGTTTTCATAGATATTCCAATATCCATAACAAGTAACAACACTGGTGAGTGATTATTATGTACACAACCTCATAGAATTCGTAAGATTGAAAAATCTCTCGAAACCTAATGGTTTCGTGAAAATGTCTGTCAATTGGTCGTCAATTCCAATAAATTCCATATAGATTATTCTTTTTTCAAACAAATCTCGAATAAAGTGATGTATAATGTCAATGTGTTTTGTACGAGAGTGTTGTACTGGATTATTATTATTTTTGAAATTTCAATTAAACTCGTATGACCACAGTATACAATGAGAGTCTCATTATGAAAATCGCAGTCCTCTACCATTTGGTTCATCCATAAGAGTTGTGAACAGCAGTTACCAGCTGCCTCGTATTTAGATTCAGTATTTGAAAGTGACACAATTTTTCTTTCTACTATACCGTGACACCAAGTTATTTCTTAGGTAGAAACATTCTTTAGTGGTTTTCTTTCTATAATCTATATCTTCAGCCCAATTAGCATCACTAAACCCAACTAAATTGGTGTTTTTTTCCTTTGTGCACCAATCCTAGATCTAAAGTTCCTGATATGTATCTCAAATACGTTTCACAGCTTTCAAATGAGTGATTTTAGAAATTTCTTTGTACTCATCACATAAACATACACTAAATATTATGTCAGGGCGACTGACTGCCAATGATGATGCAGTAAAAAGTGTTGTCAACACCTTTAGCAACATCGTCCTCACACAATTTTTCATTAGACCCCATGGGATTTTTCATGCGCTTAGTGTGTTCATTACATTATTTTTTCACCATATTTTTTGCATACTTGCTTTAACATAGAAAAATTCCATCATATAATTGTTTGATTTGTTGTCTAAGAAAGAAGCTTAATTATCCTATCATGCTCATTCCAAATGTGGAAGACATACATTCAACAAAATGATCAATATGTTTATGAGAAAAAGCACCAAAGATTATATAGTCCATGTAAATTTGACATATGAGTATATCATCCTTCAATGTTTGAATAAAAAGAGTTTTATTGACCTTACCTCGTTTGAAGTCCTATGTTAAGCTGATATTCAATCAGCCTACTATATCATGCATGTGAAGACTACTTCAGTCCGTAAAATGCTTTCTTTAACTTGTAAACATGGTCCAAATGATGTGGATCATCAAATCCCTTTGGTTGGTTCACATATGTTTTCTCATTTAAAATGAAATTTAAAAATGCGCTTTTCACGTCAATTTGATAAATATTATTTCCTGGGTGATATGAAACGGCAAGCAACAGATGAAATGACTCAATGCGAGCTATAAGAGCAAAGATTCCATCAAAATCAACCCCCTAAATATGTGTATATCCTTGAGCAATCAATCAAACTTTATTTCTAACAACATTTCCTGACTCATGAGTTTTGTTCATAAAATACATTTAGTTCCGATAACAGTGTCATGTTTGGGTCTTTGGACTAAATCACACACATCATTTCGGGAAAATTGTTATAGTTCATCATACATAGCATTAACCCATAATTCCATCCTTTAAGGCTTCATTAACATTTTTTGGATCAATGTTGGAAATAAAACATTAACATCTTAATGTTGGAAATAAAACATTAATATCTTACCTGACAGTATACGAAGTCATTCATACTAGCCCAATAATCTTCCAGTAGTCAAATTTCTCCTTCCGTCGAGTTTTCAAATCTCGGTGCGCATCCCTATGATTTGGGACGATGGATGATTTTTCAGGATTTTGCTAGGAATGTCCTTCCCATTATTGTTCGCGCCATAATCATCATCCGGCGTTTCATTAATTTGATGATCATACTAATATTTGGTTAATCTCAGTAGAGGTGTTGTTCGGGTCTGACAACATCTGTGTTTACCAGTGGCACAAATACTTCCAGTAGCTCATCTACGTCCTTCTCAATTGTCTTTCCTGCCAGATCATGGTCGGTTCTTATTTTTTCAACCCTCAAATTGTGGATATTGGTAATCCTTGAAAATAATTTCTTAAATGCATCAAAAGTATCCGATTTTTTTATAAGAAAACTTATCCATGTCCATCTACACATACAAATTAATTTTTTTTACCTCTCAAGTTTGCCACTTCCATCGGACCAACAAGATCCATTTGTAACTGTTCAAGGCAGTGTGTTGTGCCCAAGTGTTGCAACACCTGATGTGGCACTCGTGTTTTCTTGCATTTTTAACATTCCCCGCAAACATACAATATTCTAGAGGTCAGATTAGCTCGCACGACAATTATTTTACCAAATTCTTCAATGCCTTGAAGTTGGCATGTCCCAACTTTTCATGCCACAAATTGAGTTCATTTACATTTGTATGTCTGCAAGTGTGTTCCTCTCCTAGTTGATAGCAGTTGTCGGCATATCTTTTTCCAGTCATAATGAACACATTAACTTTATCAAAAACTTCACAAGTATATTTTATCAAACTTAACATGTAAGTCAACATCACATGATTGAATATGCTTATTAAGTTGGAATTAATTCCCTCGACATGAAGCACATTGTGAAACTTAGGGAGCCCATATACATTCAGTGTTCTTTTTCCAGCAATCATTCCTTTTGCACCACCTCCATATGTCACTCGGTCACTCTTTAGTTCACCATAATAAGTAAGGTGCTCCTTCAAACCTATCATGTGATGTGAGCACTCACTATCAAAATATCAAATACATGCAATGTTATTTCTTTACGAGGTATAAATAACAGTGAAACGAATTTCAGTCTTAGGTACACAAATCTTCTTCACAGAATTTCTTTTGGTGGTGGTACTGCAGTTGGTGTTGTATGACACTTTGTGCATTTGGTTATCTTCCCAGTTCATGTAGTCTTATCTAAGCTTGAAATAGTAGGGCTTGATATGATCAGGTTTAAAACAGTAGTGATATACAAAACGACGTCTCCTTTGTTTAGGCTTTTCTACATTATCTTGTCTCTATGTCGGAAGGCCTTTGACCGTAGGTATGGCCTTTAGTGAAATAGAGGCATCAACACTTTCTTTCACAAAAACAGTTAGTTATGACCTAGAGTTGGACGAATCTCCAATTTCAAACACATTGTATTGAATCTCATACTAGCTTTGCTATCATTTCCCTTGTACAGTTTCTGTACACCTTCGAGAATAACATTTTCTTCATCAACTTCTTGGGTTTTCAGATTGCTTGAATCATGGAGGTTATCACATTAAGATAAATCGAGCTTAATGAGTTTGGCGAGGTGTTCATCTCAAAGGTTCGAAGGGAGCTTATCAATTCATCTTGTCCAAGCTTACTTGTGTCTCGTGCTTCATCTATAACGCATATCTTGATATTGAAGCGTTCTGGGAGTAATTTTAGAACTTTTTCCGACCAATCTCTCATTTGAAATCGGATGACCAAGATTAAAAACTTCAGGTGAAAATTTCAAGAGGACGACGATTATAGATAGTAATTGTCTTGGTTTCTTCCATTCTCAGATTTTCAAACTTGGTGGTTGGCATCCTTAGCTTGGTTCTTCGCACGCTTTCATAACTTTCACAGTGTTTTTGAAAGATTTCTCGTGCATCCTTACCAAAGACATAGTTGGTGATTAAACTAAACATATTGTCAAAAGAAGAGAAAAGGACATTAAGTGCATTTGAATTAAAATTCAAGATTTGAAATTCATCAGTCATCCATGCATTTTCTGGTTTAATCAAATTGTCATTATCTTCATCAACAGTCTTAGATGGAGTCCAAACATCGATAACACGTTGTCATACATTTTCTTCAATAGATTTATGTATACCCTCATTTTGACTTTACAAAGGACGTTGTTGGATCCATTCAGAACTGGTGCTCGGAATGCCGTGTTGACAAGTGGGACTTCCATGGTACTTTTTCTTTCTGCTAAACAAAAATAACTAGAATATCACATAGTAACATCAAGTGTCCGCTTTGATATCACGTTAAAGGTGGTTGTTTAACATAAAAGTATTGTGTAATAGATGGATTGTGTGTTTCAGAGTAAGTTTTGTGTATGGTGTTGGAGCACCTAACACAACATGCAACGGAATAATTCAAAACACAGAACTTTACGTAAATAAATCAAGACATAAATAATTATACACAAATGAACATACTTGTGAGGTGCCTCAGAGCAAAAGATTAACTAGAAATTGCTTTCAGCTTACACAAAAACAATACCAGTGAATAACGAAAACTAACTCCCTTAACACAGCAAGGGATCAAAATGCATCCGAAATATCTATCACCCAAATAATCAAACAACTATGTATGTGTACACTATGAACATGAAATCTTGTTCAACTCTCAAATCTCAACCAACAATTCGTGTTGTAGTCAAGCTTCTTCAATATCCGTGGCAACACAACAAAAACAGCGACGAGCTACACATGTTATTGGTTCTTCTTTGCTCTCTCTTTCTCTCATCGTCTAAAGTTTCTTTCTACAACCTCTATTCTTCAATATATATAACATCTTTAACTTATAGATTATTCATTGAATAGATGGCTACAAAACATGGAAACTATAGTGTCATTTAGTAATAAACTCTTTCAAATTAAAAAAAAAAATCATATCTCTATCTAATATAAATTTTATCATAAATAACATTATTTTAGAAAGACAAAACTCTATATAGAAAAATTTGATGTTGTAATACTTTTATTTTTCCATTAATTAAATTTGAAATAAAGCATTTTGAATGATTTCGTATAAACTGTGAAATTACATATTTTTTTCTTTGCTTTTTGTTGTATAAGTCGACATTATTAACCTTTTGCTGTTTCTAAGTAATTTTGTTAACGATTCTCAATTCGTAAATTAGATTGTCAAAAACTACTAAAAATTATAATTAAATTTCTTAATATCCATAAATATAATATAAAACACGAATAAAAATTTAAACTAATATAAACTAAATGGTTGTTACTATTATTTTATTTTAATAGACGCATTACTTTAAATTTGTTTCAAATCAAAAGATGTTTCATTATTTTTTTTATAATTTATCAAATATCTTCTTAGTTTTTTTATAAAATAAAAAATTTAATTTATTTTAATTAATCCTAATATCCAATAAAAAGAAATATGAAGATTAATAATCGTAGTACACTAAAATATGAATTTAATCACTAGAAGATATATTTTATATTTTGTAGAAATAATATAAAATAATTGAAGACTTTTATTTTTATTTACTTTACATCTTGTTGAGTTAAACGTTTTGACAGCCCAAAATTATTAAAATATTGTGAATAAAAAAAATCAACCAAATTTTGTTATACTCCTAGTTTTTAAAGTCATAAATAACTTTTTAAATTTGGATTTTTTTTTGTTATCATATAAATATATTACATTTATTTTTTTGGTGAATCAATATTTTATCGTAAAAGAAAGTAATGCAATGTATGGATCAAGAAAAAAAAGGAAAGTAATTGATGGTGATAATCTTGTCAAATAAAATTAAAGCGTAAATATCATTATCATATATATATATATAAAATCATGTGAGAAGATTTCACGAGTCAATTTTTGGATTTCTGATTTTGTTGCATCCAGCTTAAATATTCTGTACTTTTTAGTTCCGTTAATATTTCGGCTATTTACTCCGTGAAATAATTAAAAAATTACTTGCAGGGTTGAATAAAGAAAGAATAAAATATATATATATATATATTTTTTTAATGTAAAGTTAAATTGCCAAATCTAAAAGCTTGGCGGACCACTCCTGGGAATTACGGATACAGATGAATCTGTATCATATTAAATGGCACCTCCTTTATTTAATACTTAATTAAAATTTTCCTTGACTTAATAATTCTCGATTTTGATATATTTTTGGTGTTCGATTCAATTTTTCATTTGATATATAATGTAATTACCAATAGGATGATGCTTTGAAATATATATAAAGCGTTTTGCCCGATAATTTCCTATAATATGCAAAATTCCTCTTATCACATTTTTTTATATATTTATCATTGATTTCCTTCAAGAAGCTAAGCTCCTTTTTGTTTTATATAAAACAATTAATAAAGTTTTTATAATTTATTCGGGAGATGTTTCTTTCTAGGAAACAATCATCTTGAAAATAAATTCAGAAAATACTTTAAATATTAAAATTTGTTTCTTTCCCCGAAATTGAAGATGAATGTGTGGACCTCTGACCATTAATTGGATCCATAATTATTCAAATTTACGACCAATTAAAAAGACACTGAATCAACCTTAAATATGAATGAAAATAGTTTTTACCTATAAAAAATGAGAAACAATCAACTTTTAAAATGAAAACTTCATATAATGTCATATATTTTTTTGTAGGCAAGGGGTTTTTTTTAAAAAAAAAAAATTATCGTGTCTTACAGATGTTGAAAGAAATTTGATATATATATATATATATATATATATATATATATATATATATTATTTCAAATGCCATATAAAAATTATATATAAAATCCAAGTAGTTTTGAGGAGCGGTACAGGGAATTTTTTTCAAGCTAACATCTCAAAGAAATTTGATATTAAACACAAAAAATACAAAGTATATTTTTTACCAGTGAAATTCATCAATTTATTTTACTTTCTTGTCAAGAGGAACAACAGCTCTATACACTTTGAAATATGGTAAAAACACGTGTGAGACAGTCTCACATGTCATATTTTGTGAGACAGATCTTTTATTTAGGTCATCTACGAAAAAGTATTATTTTTTATGCTAAGAGTATTACTTTTTATTATGAACCATGGATAAGGTTCCAAATAAAGATTCGTGAGACCGTCTCACAACAGACATACCCTTAAAATATTAATCGATTAAAACATAAAAAAATCGATTACACACAAATTACAGAAATAATATATTATGTATTTGTCGGATTAATTGGAATTGCAATTTACTATTAAAAACAATCTGCTAATTAACTAAAGTTCATGTGAAATACGTTAGAAGATCTGGCCAAGATTCTACGTCACTGATCATCGATCACCAAGAACCATTATTATTTAAAATAAAAATATCATCAAAACATGATCAATCGATCACCTCAGTTCCGTTTTTCAATAACAAAATCAACTTATACACACACACACACACACACACACACACACACACACACACACACACTTACAAATGTTTGTTTTCATAATTATATTGGGTCACACGGCTTGAGGATTAAAACCAAGGTCGGGCTGTTGCGGCGGCGTGAAGGCCAAGAAAATCAGCATGAGCATGATGGCTACGGGGACGAGGAGAATCAGAGGGGGCGGCGGCGGAAGAGGCGGCAGGACTAGCGGCAGGAACTAGAGAGACCCCGTTAAAAGTACCATCAAAACTATGCTCCTGAAGCTGAAGTACCTGCACATCAATGGCGGCCACCTTTGAATGTCTAAATCAATTTCACTGATATTCTTTGGTACCGCAAAGGAAAGCCTTCCCTGGTATATATATATATACATACAAAGCAGTGTTTGTGTACATATATTTGCAAGTGGGGAGAAATCTGAGGAGACCGCATCTATCTATCTACCTACGTACGTACGTTTACGCCTGCCCGCCCGGAGGGCAATTGTGTCTTTCGCTTGCATTCAATATTATTCATTTTACATGCATATAATATAATACAACGAGACGAGTATTAAGGTTTATTATATAAACAAACAATGTAAGAGACAAAAAGGATTTTTACGAGAGAGAATGTTATGTTGAAAAGGGCATAATAGATCTCTCACATGCCAAACTCTTCGTCTTCAATTCGTGGAACGTACCCTAGCAAATTAAGTATTTTCCAAAACCCTACTTTAAATAATATAAATTAAAAAGAAATAAAACTAAATCATTGCTTTTATATATAAAACATGTTACGAAACAAAATAATCTTCAAAAAATACAATATAATTCTAAACATCAATAGTACGTAATTATACTATAATCAATCTTTTTTCCAAAACTCTAATCAATCGCACACCAAAAGCATATCTTGAATTTTTTGGATCGATGAATATATAATTTACGTCTGCGACTTCCATGTCTCTCTAATAAGTTAAATAAATAAATAAATAAAACTTTGACCTCATGAGTTTTTAGAAATATATATATATAGATGCATGAATATACATTATTTCTTAATTTCGAAAATTAAGATTGATTTTATTCCGAGTTTATCCTAACATTAACAAACTTCGAAAACATATTTTCATATATATATATATATATATATATATTTCGAAATTAAGAAATAATGTATATTCATGCATCTATCTATCTACGACATATATATATACATACATATATATATATATATGTGTGTGTGTGTGTGTCAGAGAATTGATTTGTACGTGAAATAATTACATTAATTTATTGATTATGTAGGCTAGCTCAGCTGACACAGCAGCTTTGATAAAGAAGATTAAATGTATTCTGCAACAATGCATTTATTATATGATGAACCTAATACACTTAATACTTTTGAAAATCGCGGTTTCAAAATTCTCTTTTATAAAAAATTTTGGGAAAAAAATATGTTTTATTGCTTTTTACATTATTATTACCTATGGGGCAACAAATACTTTACCAATTAAATTGCGGATTTTTATCGATTGAATAAGTTTATTTATCAAGAAAAATTATTGAATGGTTCCTTTTCTTTATGTTGTGTTTATTACAATATGAATTTCAAATTCTTCCGATTTGAATAACAATCTACTAAGTTCCGACCTTAAAATATTTTAAAAAACGTCTAATTTTGAAGTCATTAGCTTTAATATAGTTTTCACGTCACAATATTAATTAAGAAAATAAATTTGGTGTGTTCCTAATATTAATTTTCAATTGAAACATAATAAGAATTAATTTCTTCTTCTGTTACGACATTAAAAATTGTCTAATGTCGGTTTATGAAAGAACCGGTCACTTGTTTTCTTTTACCATTTAACTTGAATCAGGGTTTAAACTAATTAATTGTGGCGCTCATTAAAAATCAAATTTTGATGTTTTTTCCTTGTAGAAATGAAACATAATTTGATATATCCTTTGGTTTGAGAAATTTAAAATTTTCATTATATCTGAAAAAGTTCATTATATTTGTCGGCGGCCGGGGGGTGGTTGTTGGTTTGCGTTTTGATCATGCATTGTTTGTTTTTGTGATTCAAAATTCAATGTTGGAGAAAACAATAGAATATGTCTCTGCCCAAATCCAGTCATTATCACCCCCAATTTAGCAATTATAAAAGGCATCTCCACCAACTTTTTTTCCTTGCAACTTAAATGCGTGAATTCAATCTAAATCGGCAATTGTGAAAAGTAAGTCCAAATACCAAAGACCAACAGGGTCCAGTAATATAGCATCACCCTTGCAAAACAAAAGGAAATATTATATAAAAAAATGTTCACAAATTTGAAGAATAATTAGTTTAATCCAATTTATTTATAGATAACCATGAAAATTACACCAAGTGAATTTACATGGTTTCTTCTTCTTTTTATTTTTAAATAAGTGTTTTTTCTATTTTTATGAAAAATACCCTATACTTATTTTACTTCAATTGAATTATTTTCGCATATGCAATGACAAAATATTATAAAATGAATCACATTAAAGGTCTAGTGAAAAGACTTCGAAAATTGAAAAACGAAACTCATAAATTTAAAATCACACTAAAAACAAGGTAGCATTTATGCCACTAATTGTTGAAAGTTGATACGGTACAAATCCAGCAAAAAGTATTGCATCGCCTGAGAAACAACGGTAGACTTTTACCTCCGACCTCCTCCTCTGTTCCTTCCTCGAAAACCACCTCTTCTGCCACCACCACGACCTTGAAAACCACCTCTTCTGCCGCCGCCACGACCGCCAAGACCAGGTAGTTTCAGCGATTGTACACCCCTCCTCTTTCCAGGTCGCCCCTCATCATCTTCATCGCTCTCCATGTACTTTTTCGAGCTTCTGGGATTGAAAGAGATTTCCCGGGACCCTCCTTGTCCATGTTTTACACTCTTCGAAACATCTTCCCGTTGTTTCCTAAGAGCTAACCTTTCTTCCAAGGGAAGAAACTCCTCCTGTCCGAGAGACTCACGATTCCTGAATGCTTCTGCGTGCCGGTTATCCTTCACTTCATAAAATCTGGAAGGGTAGACAAAATAGAAGGCATGATCAATCTGCTGGCTAGATTAATATTCTTACTAATTTTCTTAAAATATGATAAAAACCGTCCAAGAAAAGAGAAAAAAAAAAAGAGGATGGGGAACCTTGGAACTCGAGATTTCTTTGTAGATTTGGTATTGTTATTTGTTTTCCCATCTTCTTCTGATTCGCTACCTGATGGCACATCAGAACCACTGATACTCTGGTCATCTTCTTCTGCAACAGTTTCAAAGTGCTCGTCAAATAATGATGGTTTCTTTGTAGTTGCTGCCATAGGGTGGAGAGCCAAATATTCTTGTGAGACCTCATCAACCTCAAAGTCCTGCAAAACATTTAAGAATAAAATAGTGAAATCAGACACTGAAGAAACAAAATTTGAGATGAATATTTTCCAGCAATTCTTGATGCTTGGACATTTTACACAAATATCAATAAAACAAAAACTTGACATCATGGGTCATTATAACACTAGTTGCAAACCAAAAACTTAATTGTTAGCTCCTATTAATGGTGTCCCGCTTAAATTACCTTATTTTGAAACATTGGAGCAAATCTCTCATCTTTGAGAACCTCCCTGGTGAGACCCTTCTTTTTCTTTGATGTCTTCTTATCCGGTACATTCAGAGTATCAGTACCATCAGTGCCCTTCTGATCATCATGATTTTCATCTTCTTCAAGTAGACGGGAAGCCAAAGTTCGATTAACTTTCGGAAGCTTCCTCTTGATCTGCAAGAAAATATAAGCAAAACAATAGGTTTAAAACATAATGTAAAATGCAGAATGGTTTCTGCAAAAATCACAAACTGAATCTCAAACAGCTTACCGTGATTCGAGTGGCACGTTCAGCTTCCAATTTCTCCTGTTTTTTCCTCTCCAGATATGTATCATAAGCAAAAGGATCTGCCAAACTTTCTGCCTGCATTCACAGTCATTGTGGCCATGTATTATATCTAAACAAGAATCTTCAATAATAATCCTTCAAATCATAAAGACCTTACAAAATATTTGTCCAGAAATATAACAGCATAATTAACACACCAATCCATGAAAATTACACAGTTCATTTTATGAATATAATCAAGACTCAAGAAAAAAAACTGGCCCATTTGAAGATGCAAATATTACCTTTTTATACAGCTTGTAATTGATAAAGAAACCATGCATGTAGGCTCTTAGAAGATTGGTTCCGATCAAATTAGTCAAATTCAACTTTGCCAGGTCTTCTTTCGTCAAAAATTTGTAATCATCATAAATAGTTGTTTGTCCATCCTCCTCGAGCTCTTCCTATAAGGCATGATTAGGTTTATTGGCACCAAATAGGGCTCTCATAAGTACAAGATAATCGTCAAAGCAGCTTAATGAACATACAGTTAAGTTCTCTAGATAAGAACACCACTTTGGTGCAGGTCCAAGGGCTGGTATGAAGTAAGATGGTATTTGGCTGCTATCCAGAGCCAACAAAATCAATCCACTTTGGCTGAAGACACAAGTATCATTTATTTTTCCAGCAGTTGGTTCAATGCTGGTCATACCTTCTCCCTGAAAAACACAAAACTCAATATCTAACAAACCGAACAAGTTGACACAATGAACTAAGTAATTATTTAGATACGATTATGAGTAGGGGATAATGCAACAATAAAATTTATAAAAGAGGGACTAAGGGCATATTTGAAAATCCCCGAGACAGGAGCACAAATAAGTTGTTTGGTTGCATCCAAGAGCTTCACATTTTCAACATTTTGTTGAAGTCATGGTTGTTCATTTCTTGTCATTCCGAGAGTGGCTAGGCCTTAATTCGTTTTCTGGGACAGGCAGGGTAAAAAACAATGGTAACTTATTGGGCAACAGAGATTCTTAGATCCAAATTTTCATCCTTATAGCAGTCCTTTTTCTGAAAATATTTGTTGCGTAAAAACAACAAATCCAACTGTTTGTGGTTTTTAATGAGAATCTGCGACATGAAAGACCATTTTCTGATAAATCTTTACTGTTTACAATTGGTTGCTATCCTTCTTGATGTAAATGTAGTGTCAGGAAATATATTTACTGTCTAATCTAACAATAAGTCTCTTAATAGCTAGAGTTGATAAGGTTTTGTAACATGACAATTCAAGCTCCCATACATTAAAAACACAAAACTCTAAATCCCCTAACTCTATAATGTTTAGTGGTTAATCTTATTTGCATGTAGTCATCCCATAGTTTTCAAAGGCGAGCGCCTCTCATCTTAAGGCGATGACCCTACGCCTTGGGTCATCCTAGGTGTAGCGATTCGCTAAGGCGAGCTCTGGACTGCCTTGGAAGTTCACTCAGCTGCGCTCCCTTATTGAATTTCTTTTTAATTACTTGTTTAAAACAAAAACCAAACCCAAACCCAAACCCAAATCCTAGCAACCCAACGCACCAACGTTGGAATCAGGAAAAAAGAGCGCCGAACAGAAGAATGAGTTGAAAGCATCTACATCTAAAACAACAAGAACAATATCTATTTCACATCTATTGGACAAAGAAGAAGAAAATGAATTTGATGTTGATCAAGAATTTTATGAAAACCGGGAAGAATAAATACAAGTCAAAAAGTTCTGAGGACTATGATGATTCGATGGAAAAAGACCTCGGTGTGCCTTGCACCCTTGACAACTATGAGTCATCCTAATATAAAGAGCAAGATATAGTCATCTGTCAATTATGAATCACAAAATGTGGTAGAGGGTCTTACAGTCTCAGGGTCCCAAATCCTGACTATGTGTTTGTCAGTAGTTATTAATTTTGCTTGCTCAGAGTTTAGAGTTTTGTGCCATCTGATGTTGAGTATTGGGCTTCCGTACCTGCAAAGCAAATTGAATATACTGATTGAAAAAAGAAATTCAAGTAATTAAATTCATTTGAAAGCAAATAACGGGAACTCACATATGGTCCTTGATTCGAACGGGATTAGATGAGCGCAAATCATAAACAAGAATCTGCGATTTATAGCGGGCTTAATATGTAATTTATATATTCGAGGTAATGAGATTAGCACTAAAAGAAGCAACAGAAAGAAATTCAGCACACAAAACATTCAAAAAGAAGGAAACAACAATTACTTTGTTCTGAATGTTAGCTTTGAGCAGCAGATTTTTTTGCAATATGTAGCTGTCATATCCACATTACCTTTGTATCACAATAACTAAAATGGTATCAATTCGTTGGAAAAAGGCTCTTTTATTCTACTCATGGAAAATCCATTGGCAGGTATAGTTCAAGCTGACAGGGGAAGACTTTATCTAAAATTTTCAAACATACTACAAGTCCCACCAGTGGCAGGTATAGTTCAAGCTGTCATGTGAGATGATTTGGACCATAAATAATAGAAGCTGAAAGTCAAGGTATGCCTGGTATTTGACTTATAGCTAAACATTGACTGAGAACAAGCTAGTGAGTCACATGATAAATATAGTAAAATGTCCCACACAAAACTCATCAATACGTAGTTAATAAGTAGAAATATTATATTGGAGTTCTTATGTGATCTCTGTGGTCTTTTTCCATTAATACTCTATATTCAGAACTACAAATTTTTGGAGACATATATGTACCAAACTCAATGCAGAAGACACCATAAAGCAAAGGAAAATGAAAGAGACCAACACAAGATAATTGCAATCAAGGTTAACAAGGCACTTTCACAACCTTCCCGTTGCTGCTTCCTACAGCCATGAGATGGCCTCCATCTCCGTCAAATTCAATCGAAGTAACCTCCTACATGTATCAGACAATCAACATCATCATATTAATAAAGGGAACAGAAGTAGTTCTGATAGTTTAGGCAGCTTTACAACATTTTTCATTTGGAACGGAGTATTATTATCTTGAAATTATTGAGACAATCTAGAAGGAAACAGACATGAGTAACCAATTAAATAGATCCAAACAATTGGCTAATAAGTGGAAAAATTGAGGTTATTTCAATTTCACTCGAAAACATTCACACCAAAATACAAGATATTGGCATGTACAAGATAATTTTCAGGGGAAAGAGATTTAAATAAGTTAAAGATATATAGAAAGCATCGGCTTAAATTGAAATGAAAAGAAAAGAATTAGTTACCCCATCTATGTCGCCAGAGGAGGCAACAACGTCTATCCTGCCTACTGAAGACCTCGTTCTCATATCAAAACATTCCACAGCTCCATCTTCACCCCCACCAGCAACTAATCCATGCACCTTGCTGAGTTAACAATTGAACAATTTATGTTATACAGACTATCCAGCTACAATACAACTGAAAAAGGTGCATTACACTGCTAGAAGGAAAATCAAGTTTCACAAACCTTCGAGAAACTACGTTCAAAGCTGGAGATTGGGTGTTGAGCGAGGAAAGAAAACGCCCCTGTGAAAAGAATCACTAACTTGGAAGAGTTAAACAGAAGCAAAGAACAAATAAACAGCTAACTTTCATGTTGTTGAATCAAAAAAAGGGAATAACAAAATATGACAAGGAATCAAATTACTGATATCAATAGAGAGCCCCAAATTAACATTTTAAACTAACAAATTTTTCTTAATGGGAAAGAGATACCTTCTTTCTTGATTTCTGAGTCGAATATTATTAACAAGTATTCAACAAGAAGGAAACCACATATGAAATGAAGAACTGGGGTAGAGAAATGCCTCCTAAGAACAATAAAATGTAACAAATAAAAAAAATTATGGGGGAAAAACCAAATTAACACTAAGCCAATGATACCTAAAAGGAAAGACCGATAATTTTAAATAAATCCAATATCTAAACCCTGAAACACATAAAAATAATACTTGAGGGAAAAATTAGATACACCTTATTCATCAATCTAGCTTTCAAAGACAATGGGAAGAAGGTGATGAAAACAGATGTTACAGCATTTTCAAGAAAATGGGAACATAAATTGCCGCAAGACAAACCTGTTCCAAGTTTATCCTGTAAAGATCTGGAGAAGATGCAGCACAGATAAGATCACAAGACCAGCAATCATATGTCATATCTCTGCCCATCCTGTTAAGAATAAATGCATAAGCCAAGGTGAAACTGAGAAACAATTTTAAAAAAAAAAATTGAGGAAGAAAAAGAACTCTGAGAATCTAGCTAAAAAATGTTTATTATCCAAAACAAGGACTGCCGACTGCCTAGTTAACAATTAGTGCAGTCTAACCATGTTCAATGTAAATCGGAAGAAAAGCTATGATATGACTAGAAATCAGATGGATGGCAAATTTAAGAATAATAATGTAAGTGTCTCTATGTCCTAATATAATTATCTCATTGTAAATATTATAAATTTCTGACAAATTAAATGTTCAGTGTGCCACCACGAATCCATGATTAGAATAGTAATTCAAATTCAACAGTAATTATAGGTTATATTTCCCACATCTTTAGACAAGGCCTAAGTCCTATGTTGCATGGATACAGGTATGGGTACCATATTGAATACGATATGGATACGGGTATGGGTAGCCATGTCCAAGACGTATCCGATTGGTCAAACTTACAAAAAGTCAGCGACACGGATTTTGTCGTATCTGACACGCGTATCGGAATTCCGTAGTCATGTTCGTGTCATATCCGTGCGCGACACTTCAAAAAAAATTAGAAGTATGTGTGCTACATAGTCTCAGTCCCATGGTCACATACACAAAGCATGCATTAATTGAAAACAAAGTGAGAAGGAGAGACCTTGGGATTCGCAGATTGTAGTGACTTCCATATTTTGCATGGAGACAAACAGAACGATCAGCGCAAAGAAATGCAAGCTTTGAATAGTCATCATCCAACACCTGGAAGAGATCAAGAAATTACAAATTCAATCAGTTTCACGTGACAGTTGGGTTACAATTAGAACATAGCACAGTTCAAAGGATTGGGAGTCAAATTGGTCATGCTTTCATGGGAACCGGTAGAGTTCATGATGATGAAAGCTAGCTGTTGACAATTAAACAAGAAGTTTGAGATATATTCATAGTTACACATCCTGAACCCACCCAAACTGATACAGAATTGCTGCCAATAGTATATACATGGAAAAAAAGCATGGTCCATGTGCATCCTCATTTCTATTTTTCATTTAAGCAAGCAAATGCATGCAGATATCTTGCTGAAAGTATATAGTCGAGCATATCTATCTCCTACTTTTAGTCCTCTACTTCAGCCGCAGATTAATAATATATAACCTTTTGAAAAAAATATCAGCAAAACAATCTTCATTTAAATACTCTTGCCAAAAGTATTACCTCAAAATCAATGATTTCGGAAACCAAATGCCTTTCAAACTTCAGTGACAACTCCCTCAACTCATATACTTTGACTTGTGGTGGGTAAATGCCTGAAAATTACTAAAAAATAGTCAGTATCCTTCTATCATACAATACATCGGAAGATCAAGATGACGGGTCAATCAAATCAACAATTCACCTGAGGCTATCAAATACTCGCCATCAGGGGTCACCTTAATTCTAGAGGTTGCAGTTTCAAACTTCAAGTCCTGAATCAAATCTACCCTCTGCAGATAATCTTGAGACTCAAGTAGAAACTAGTTATTGCTAACAATCACTATACAAAACATACAATGATAAAGAATGATGCAATTTAAAAATATTCTGTAATTTTCGCTTCTAGAAGACCAAGTTCACTCCCCGGAACAATGAAGAAACAAGTTTAAAGTAGCTTGATACTCATATTTCCTCAAGAATAAAATAAATTTCGAATCCTCAAGCTTTTCCAAGGGAATTTAAACAATTAAAACAAACTATTTCTTACCTCACTGAACAGCACCCAATTAACAATTTCTCTTAAAATTAAGTAACTCGATTGAAAGATTCGATTTTGTTCAGTAATAGACTAAAAAACTGGCAAAAAGATAAGGAATACCCGAGCGCTATAACAGCGATAAAGCTTCGACAATGAAAACTCGAATTGTTAAATCTTCACCTGGGTTCTTACGAAGTGCTCTAAGCTTCTTGGGAGGAAGCCACGTGGCTACTGAGCGGTTGTTGGCGGCGACTGAGTACATTTTCACTCCATTTATGGAGGTTGATTTCAAGTTACTCCCTTGATACGCCATGTTTTTTGAGCTCGTTAAGTCTTCTCCAGATATACAAAAAAAATTATATGTACATATATATATATATATTTATAGGAAGAAAATATTTTCTAGGACAATGCTTTCTGCAATCTGGCGGTATGTGGTGGCGTAAGGCGGCCGCCGTTGGTGACCGGTGGCATTAGCTCTTGCGCCTCCACGGGGTTTTAGTAGGGCTATGGTGGGAAACAGTAGTTTAAAGCAGATCCATTGTTGATATCTTGGGCTTATTTGGGCTTGGATTGGGTCTAAAGACTAAAAAGCCCAGCATACTTTGTAATAATTGCGACTTGACCCTTACAAGGTATTCTTTTTCAACGCATATAAAACGACACTCTGATAGTTATAATATATTTGGCAGCTCTTATTAGTCGTTACTAAGTAACATCTAAAATATACCAAACAGCTTACATAAAATAAGTAGGAAATGCTCAATTTTTTAGGTTTAAAAGCTTAACCATAAAAACTTATATTTAGTTTTTAATATAATTTTGATTATACCAAATACTCGATAAAAAATAATATAATGATAATTTATTTTATATCAAATACTTATTCAACTCTTTTTAAAACTTTGTTTTAATCTAATCGTTTTCATCATAGTCATCTTCAAATTCATCCAAAACAAATTCATTTTCGTCGAGAATTTTGAAAAAAGAAATGAACCAAGCCAAAAAACAAATTCTTATGAAAAGTTTTTTAAATTGTTTAAAAATCAGCGGAAAGTTTTAATATATTATTTTATTAAATAAAATATCAATATATTATAATATTAAGTTGAAATGAAATTTCTTGCATCTTATCAATCATTAAGCACAATTAATGCAAACTAAGGGGTAGATCGTTGTATTTTATACCACATTGGACGCTTAATCTTGCTTTATAAAACATTAGTCCTAAATCGAGATGGTGTACGTATCAGTTTATACATATTTTCGAGTAATTTACAAAAAAATCACAAAATGGGAAGGTTCGAACTTAGAAACAACAGATACACACGTTCGTGAACGAAATATTGGGGATGAATGTCACTAAACCACAAAAAATATCGAGATACATATAGATATATAAATCTGATCCCTTGCTGGTCCTATCCTCACCTGCAATTTTTTTGCAAGAAGGGATTTTGACATTTAAGACGGGCCATGAAATTAAGTATAGCAAAAAATACAAATTTTTTAACAAAGACTAACTGAAAACAACTATTGAATATGAAACAAGGTCTGCTTCCAGCGCAAGGTTAAGGACCTCGATATTGTGATTGAGCTGTGTTACATTTCTTTGAGATCTTAAAAAAAAAATATTTTCGCGGTTAGTTGGCATTAACAATCTTTGACACCAAAAACTTCCGATATCTTACCCAAAAAAAGACTCAAAATTTGAGAAAGATGGAATCGTGGAGAGATGCCAAATTAGCAGTCATGAAATAAAAAAACAATGAAGCTCGTAAATGTGAGCACACAAAATTAAGTTAATATGAAGCTGAGATGCCAAAACTACTATTAAATGAATGTGTCAGTGTGGCATAATTGAACACTAAGGCGGGGAGAATGAAAGAGAGACTGACTTCCTTGTTGACTTCTTATTTCTTCTAGTTGAGCTGTAAGAATCAACATTTTGAGACTTGGAGTTGCATTTCTTCGCCCTGGATTTGGACTCACCTGCAACCATCGACAATAAATGAGCACCACCTGAACCCAAGAAGCATTCATTGTTTCCGAGTTTGAAGTATGCATTACCTCTTCTATGAATAAGAGGCGACTGAACTTCATCATCATCAATTTGTAAGTTTGCCACCTCACTACATGCATGTGAATGTGTTCTTGGCTTGGTGGTTTTTGATTTTAAGAGCATACTTCTTGTCTCTCGAATAGCACGGTCACTTGCTTCACCGTCTGTGTCATTTCAAAGAGATGGTTAAGAAAAGATTATATTGAATCAACCAAGAATTTCTTCCAATAACACTTTATGTTCATCTCGACCCAGACAGCTTCAATACAAGTTAAATCACAAAGCAGACGAACATTATGGAAAACAAAATAAAAATGCCAAAAAAATAGGACGATGTTCATTCCCATAACATGTCAGAAAGTGAATGCACCAACATGGTTTAGCAGAAACTGTATGAATTTTATGAAGTCATCAATCAAATCTAATTGACCTACCCAGAGTTACATTGATGGCTATTGTTCTGCTAGCAGTTGAGCTTTGACAGTTTCTTGGCTAAACTAGCATGAAAGCTAGAGGTGAGAATTTTAATGATAAACATTTTGGGAAACAGAGCCAACACCACAAGTTTAAGCATTGGTTAGTAAATCAGACATGAACATCCAACCAACATCGGCCAATATCAAAATAGTTCAAGGACAACTCATTTTCTTCTGATATTTCTTCTCACTTTGTTACTCATAAGTTAGGGACATGGCTTGAACCTGTATTACGAAGTCTAATTTACCGTGCATAATTAAATTAAAGCCTACCAAATGTCGCAAATTTGGCCTAGATAGCTTATACATTTAACAGCTTCATAAATTTCCTTTTTTTGCTTGTTAAATGATTGAAACACGTGTAATGGAATTTCAAACACATCAAGCATGAAATGTAAGAGCCATTTTGATAGAAAAACTCATAAGCACGTATGAAAATCAGAATAGCCATGACACCAACCAGTAGCCCTTCAAGAAAAAAGAGAATCAAATTCATTGAATTAGTGGAACCTACCTTCAGTTATTTCAGATCTGTCGCTTTCTTCTGCATCTTTCTTAATCGCATCAAAATATATTGAGCTATTTGTCTTTAGCTGATGCTCTTGTGCGTTCTTTGCAGTAAGTTCTTGCTCTTTCTTTTCAGTGTGGAACTTATTGATCTTTTCTTCAAATTCTTCAATGCTTGATTTTAGTTCTGGCTTAGCAAACTTCTTCCCCTGAGGGCGTATGGAAATTAAGCAGAAAGTGTTAACGTTTTAAATATGTCAAATAGGATGTGACAGAGCAACCTAACCCATTAACTAAACAATCTTCAATTAATACCTTACTAATTATGTTCTTAAAATTTTCCATTACGGTGTCCTCAGATAATGCATGTTCATAGGCCTTAAATGACTCCATCAGCTTCCTTATGCTCTTCTCTGTAAAGGCAAGCTGAGAGAGGCAATACGAAATATATTCCCAATGTCTGACATCTGTAATTTAAGATTAAAAGAACAATATTAAGTGTAATATAGTGAAATGTATAAGCCAATATATTCTACTATTAATTTGACATATTTTGAAAATACACTAAGCTCTTCCAGAACTGATTTTCTGTCTTAATACAAAATGAATCTTGGACTTTCAGCTACGTGAGAACTAATATATGCAATCAGAGTCCAATACACAGGCCCTCACTAACAGATTTGTGAAAAAGGTCTTTAATCAACATTTCTTGGACATATCATATTATAGATTTCTCAAAAACGCAGTCTCATCAATATTGCAGTGGACAAGACTGATTTGAATTTATTCAAGAAGTCTTGAATATTTTGGTCAAAACAAAGGATATAGGATCACAGGTAAAGGTTTACCACTGAGTTCAAAGTTTACTGCAAGGAGCAATCAAAAATGCTTTTCTTGTTTGTCACGGCATATTGATTAGATTTATGAAAGGAAAAAATTATACCAAAATTGCTGACTTTACCTGCCACTCCAACGAACCTATTACATAACTTTTCAACTAGAGCTTCCATTTGTTTGTCCTGGAGAACTTCAACTGGCTCAGTAAACTTACACCACAGAGAAATTTTTTATCCCGAATGAGCAACCAAAATGTGTAATACCTTCTTGATCGAACCAATTAAAAACTGCATTATGTTGCAGAAAGACTTTTCTTTCAGGTTCTGGTAGCATAGTTTTCCAAGGATATCTGGAAGTAAATTATATACAGGATTGCTTCCTACAACAGAACAATACTTACTGAGAATACAAGATATATAAACTACGGACACTTATTTTAAATTTTAAAATTTTGGGTAGTGATTTTACCTTTCTTCGAAAGTTCATTGAAGAAAAGTTTGGCTAGATTACAGATCCTTTCGTCTTCATCTTCTAATCTCACAGCCATTTCATTTATATAACCTTTAACCTGGACATGTGATAGTCAAGCGCAATACTAACATCAAGTGAACACAAAAAAATAACAAGTAGAGTTCAGAAGGACTCCTTAAACCTTCATCATATCATTTAATATAAGGTGCGAAAGCACCAATACACTGTGCTTTCGAACAGATACTGATGGATCTCTGAGACGAGCATACATGTTTTCTGTCCATGGCTCCAACAGATTGGGAAAACGAACAGCCAGATCTCCAAGAGCTATGGTGCAATTTGAACGTACAGTTTCTGAAGGTGAATTCTCCACAACAGTGAAAAGCAGTTGGAGATTTGACTCACTGGGAAGCAGGACAAAATAAGATGAAAGATAATCAGACATTTGAACATGCAGATATGGTTTGTACACATATGGACATGCAGAGGATATTTCCTTACCAGAATTCAGCATCAATTATCATTAATCGGCATAAAGCAAGCATTGCGGATGTCTGCATTCCAGGATGCTACAACAAGAGAAATTAAGCCAGTTCACCAAAACAAATTCGACAGAAAAAACAGGTGGTAATAAATCAAACTATCATGAGGTAATCCTAGCAGGGGCTACCCCAGCTAATTGTGTTTCCCAAATTTGTTTCGCAGACACAAAGAAAATTTGTACTGCGTAATGTTCTATCAACCTTTAGCTATAAACAACACAACCATGCAGATTATATCGATCATGGCAAGATGGGCTACAATGACAGCACAGTCAAACAATCATCAGCTTAAGTTTGAGGAAGAAAACTCCAAGAAGCCTTTCATGATGTGCGAGATAAAACTAAGCGCACAACACTCTAAACCTTGAAGATATCCTAAATGTTTGATATGCTGCATTGAAGACCAATATACTATAACAATCACCTTTTGCATCAAACTAAAGTTTCTACACAATTCTGACACAAATGGTGCAGAGTGGCCAATCAAGTTCTTTTTGGTACTTCCACAGGATATTATTTCTTTTTCAGATTTTTCTGCAAGGCTATCAAGCAATGCATCGTCAGAGGCTGCAAGACCTAACTCAGCGTTGATGCCCAAGTCCTGCAAGAGATAATTTCAAACGAATAGCTATAAATGCCTGATTTACGTGCTAAACAACAGATCCAAAATCAGAAAACACTAATAGCAACATCATCACCTGTGGAGCATCATCTGTTGTGTTTGCATTAGCTCTATTCTCAGCATTTATCTTCTCTTTCTTGGATTTTTCTTTCTGAATCTTCCTCACACAAGATTCAATACGGACCAGTTGGTGCATGGCAACATGACTAACAATGAATAGAGATCTACTGAGTTGTGAAACAGGAACTGCTGTAAGGACATTGGAGTTGCTATCGTCCAACTCACCTTCACAAAAATCAAATACAGACTTGACAGATTTTTTCACTAAATCAGCAGCCATTGTTTCAGGAGTTGGATGAATGGTGTATATAGTAGCTATAGCTTTATCAGCAGCTGCATACCATATATTTTCTGGAAGTGAAAACCCGGTGATTAAACCTTCTAAAATACCAAATACACGACTGCCATTAGCAGACAGCAACTTTTTCTTATCTTCGTCAGACAACCTCTGTAATGCTAGGCATGCAGTCCTAGCAAGCAAGGGTTCGACCTTTGCCCAACGACCAAATCCGATATCAACAATGTCCTGTATGTGAGAGCTAAGAACAGCAGCAGAAGATTTTGCTGCCATGCACAGGACACATAAAGCACCGCGACTTTGCTCAGCTGTTGTTCCACCGAAATTGAAACAAAAGAAATCCCATAGTGCTGATAACTGGAATAGAAATCAATCGGATTAAAAAAATCCTTCAACTTCAGGACATGAAAATATGGAAATTTTGACTGAACATCACTTACGTGAAAGGCTACAGAATCAGCAGATAAAAGTCATCTTCTCAGAATATTAACAAAACAGTTGTTCTACAATTTAAAAATCTCTGACAAAGCAGCTGAATTTCCATCGTTTTAGGGTCATTTAAAAAAAATGAACGCTTTCAGGTTTCGAGAGTATGAGGATGAATTCATGTAAACTTCTTGAAAATCACCCAATTAATATTACTTGCTTTACTACTAAGGTTCCTAACATACTAAAAATTTTGGTCCTCAAACTTTATTGCGAATGAATCAAGTGAAATGATATCCATTAGCAGCATATACAATGATTATAGCATCCAGGCGTGAAACCAAATAATCTTCCACTTTAAAATATTTGATATTGTTTCTTAACACTGAAGATTAACACCAAATGAAAAGCCAAATATTTCCCAGACAGTAAATCAGACATTGTGCAATTAATCAAGGGAAGAAAGACAAAATATCTGCGAATGTCAATTCCACGTGACCATCGGCATTCTTCCAAAGTGATGCCCCTTGTAAAATGAATAAGATCGGGTATAAATCAATATTCTGGTCAACCAATGAGAACAGTCGTATAGCACTTAGATTTCTAAGAACTAGTTTCTTGGTTTAAGCCTCATCATGTGTGTACATATGTTAAAAAGGTATAAATCAGTATTCCAAAATCCTTCTCCGCCAAGTAACACACGTGATTTAGTCTTATGATGAGAAAACTCGTGTCAAATATATTGCTAAGTTCACCAGAAGTAGCTCACCGTGCACGCAGTTATATCACCTTTGGATACCAGGGCTCCCAGGATGAATTCCAAAGCCGCAAGATCTCCAATATTTGAGTCAATAGCAAGATTCAAAAGATTCTTTGCAGTTTCCATAGGATTCTTTCTCAAATATATTGTAGTGAATGCATTCTCTACGGCTTCATATATCGATTTGTCTTGAGAAAATACCTGTTCGCCACATACATAATAAAGAGGTTAGAAAATCAAAATAAAATGTTTGACAATAGTCAAAAGTTGGTAAAAACATGAGCTCAAGGGGAAGAATAACAATTGGCAAGAAAAACTCTATCTGCCTAAAATAACAGTATGATGATGTGAGGCATTACCAAAGGCAACATTTTGCGGAGGCAGGATTCCGAACCATCAATTTGAAATTGCCTACATCTCATGAGCAGTAGAATAGTATTCTCCACATCACTTGATGAAGATGAAGCCATTAACTGAATGAGGGTAGGCATGGTGGCAGATATACACATTGAAAATTTCAAGCCTGCCTCCAATGAAGCAATCAACGTCCTTGTTTGCTCCACATTCCCAACATCTGGTACAAAACTTGTTTGAACTGTGCAATCAATTTCACAAGGTACAGAACTATTTGTCAAGCTATAGTGCTCCTTTGAATCCACCTCAATGTCTCCATCTTCAACTCCACTGTCTCCACAAGAAACGTCATTATCTGAAGGAAAATCATCAGATGTTATGGGCGAAGATTGAGGTACTAGCTCATTTAGCTTCTTCTTATACTGTTCTAAGGTTGCCTCAAAAGAAGAAATTCGAAGTTGAGGTCCAAAAGGGTTGTGCTGCAGCATCATTATAAGTAAATTAAGAGCAGACTTCCTGACTATGGCACTCTTATCTTCCAACCTACCTGCAGCAACTGCTGAGACCTCATTCCACAAACCAATTGAAATCGAATGATCCTCACATAATTCAGACCACACCTGAAGAACCCGACTTCTAGTGTAAGCAGAGACATCACGGCAGCGTTCCAATAAGATATCTAACATGGCCTGCTTTGTTCGAAGACGTATAGATTTTGAACTCACCTCACCTTCTATATCGTTAAAGGCCTTAGATACAAGTTTACCCAACACTCCAGCAAGAGCATTCCTTATCTTGTAAGATTCTCCTCCAAAGTGTGGGACCAACAAACCAATGTTAGTTGAAATCAGCTTTGGCAATCGATCAGCAAGTTCTACCAAAAACCGCCCAATATTTTCAGCCCCAACAGTGTCTTTGACATAGTCTTTCGGATTTGTCTTTCCAATATCACTTATGAGAGATGTAGCCATGCTTCCATCAGCATATTTCTTTTCAGCCCAAGCAACAGCATCAGCCAAGTGCGGAACGGAAAAATCATATTTATGAATTAGGTGCAATATAGAAGCACATGACTGAGCTACATAGTGGTATTTTGTAGCACATGTTCCAATTATACGACATAAAGCATCTTTAGTGTCCGAATCTTTTAACAGAACAGGATTCTCAAACATCGCGAATGAATTTCTACGAATAACAATTTTGTCATATCAGATGTCAAAGCATTAATAATTAATAAATCTGAAAACCAAAAAGAAATCGCACTCAACTTACTTCACAATGAAGGATAAGAAATTTTCCTCTGGGTCAGGTGAGCCAAAGAGCAACGAGAGGTTGATATCCAGTGAGTTAGCAATCAAGTTCATTATTCTTCCCCTTTGGATCTCCCAATTCCATGAGTTCACAGGTTGTCTCTTCCTACTGCTAGCTGCCACCTAAAGAAACCAAGATCATCAATGTTCGTTCATATAAATATGATTGAATATTGAGAGGTGATGGGAAAAAACATGTTACTTTAGCAGCATTGGTAACAGAAGTAGAAGCGGATTCCTCGATGAGCAGGATGTGGACAAGGAAAAATGTGTAAATCTTAAACGCATTTCGATGAGATGCGACCCTATCAACCACAAGTTGATCAGCAGCACAGTCATCGCCCTCACCATCATACCGTGAGAGGGACCGGCGTGAGCGAGAGAGAGAGTCAACGTTTGGCAACAAAACACTTAAATTAGACCTCAACGACTCCACTAAGTTGAACTTGCAACCCGGCTTCAGGGCAGCAAATCCCTTCACCAAAGCGTACAATCGGTCGAAAATATCCTGCTCTTCCACACAAAAGAGGTCCTTGTCCGACAAATCAAAGCAAGTCCCTGTATTGAAAAAGTGTGAAAGACGCTCAAAAATCATGGATAATTGCAAAAATCTGCGCGTGTAACAGAAGATACCTTTTACAAATTCTTCGAGCTCCGAGGGACGGAGGGAAGATACAGAAAAGGAATTTTGAACAGTGAGTCGGGGGGCGTAATCGGAAGCGTCATCCTCTTCCAGAGAGGAGAGGGATTTGGGGAACACGAAAGATGGAACCATGTTAGAGAGAGAGAGAGAGAGAGAGAGAGAGAGAGAGAGTGTGTGTTTTCGGAGTTTGAATTGAAATTACGACAGCGGGAAATAAATATTAAATGGGCCCAATTTCTATAGCCGGCTAAAAAGCTAGACTAAAAAAATTGTTTTTTACAAAATATATTTTTATAATTTTTATGTGTGTTTGGATTAAAAAAGAGAGCTTGTATTTAAAAAAAAAATTATTTCATTAAATTTTATAAATTAAAAAACATATTTTTAAATATTTATCTAAGCACAAACATATCACAACTTTTATTTAAAAAAGCGTTTTTTTAAAATTCGACTTAAAAAAACACTTGCAGCAAATTATTTCTGAAACCAAAAGATCCGTTGAAAATAACGAAGATTAAGTTCAAAATTTTCATACATTCTGTTGTGTTTTCGTGGGATCTGGTTGTGTTTATTTAATTGAAAAACCCATTTGCAGAAGTTCCATTTTTGTAATTATCAAAATTTCTTATGCATACAATTAATTATTATTGAGAAGATAATGGCCTCTAGTCGATTGCTTTAGTTTAGAAAACTCCCCATTTAGAGGAAATAAAGTAGAGATGATCAGAAAGGATGAGAACTAGTTAACAAAAATTGTAGTGAAGTCCTGAAGATTCGTGCCGTTTGGAATTTGGATTTATTGATTTCTGCATTTATTTACATTTCGAATATTATGTTGTTTAGGTTCTCTGCCTTATTGAGGGCAAGGAAAGAATAAAACAATGAGTGAAAGAGTGAGGGGCACTGGTTTTGATGCTAGCCGAATTGCTGAAGTGAAAGCATGACTTGTTTCTCAGTTTGATGCAGCTGGGAAATATGTGCCGGATTTTCAGAACTCAAGCCGCTACCATTGTTGCCAATGACTTATGGCAAAAAGAAGCTGAGTATCACTTCCAAGTTCCTGTCGGGGTGATTACGCCGAAGCGATGGCGTTCACGATAATAATATAGTACCGAAAATTACGGAATAATCAACAAGAACACAAAGATTTACGTGGTTCACCCAAAATAGGCTACGTCCACGGAGCTACGGCTGATCTTTTGTAACAGAAGAAATATTACAAGTGTATACTGTTGGGAAATTACCCCGAAGTGATGCCGATCACGATAATAATATAGTGCCGAAAAAAATGCGGAATAAAATAATCAACAAGAACACAAAGATTTACGTGGTTCACCCAAAATAGGCTACATCCACGGAGCAATGCAACTTTTATAACTGGAAGAAATATTACAACAAGTGTATACACCAATACACTCAATATTCCTCACACTCCCAAACCCGAGTATACCGAGAAAATAATTTCTCTAACTCACACAAGAGAATTCCCGCACTCAAGAAAAAATACACTCTTTTTTTCTATGCACTCTCTTTTTATCAAAGCTGAAAAGCTTTTGATTTTGGGATACTAAAAGCAAACAAGGAAGGCTCAATTTATAACAAATTTCTTGAACCAACTTTGAGGATTTCCAGATGTGGGATATGTGAGAAAACATTTTTAAATTCCGCGTGGGCCCCACCTCCATTAAAAACTCACCTAACAATTCTCCCACTTGAAGACTTGATTTCAATCATGTCTTCACACCATCATTGTAGCAGCTTATATATCTCCATTTATACTTGCAGTCCGACTGAAGTTGAACACAACTTCAGTTTGTCAATGGTTACTGTCTTTGTGAGCATATCGGCTGGATTCTTACTTCCAGGAATCTTCTCCAGCATCAAGATTCCATCTTCCAGCACCGATCTGATGAAATGGTACCTAACTTGTATATGTTTTGTCCTATCATGATAAACAGGATTTTTTGCTAAATGAATAGCACTCTGACTGTCACAGTGTAACGTGCTATCTTCAAGCTTCTGACCCAATTCTTCCAGAAAGGATCTCAACCATATCATCTCCTTGCTAGCTTCTGTAACTGCAACATACTCAGCCTCTGTAGTCGAAAGCGCAACAATCTTTTGCAGCTTAGACACCCAGCTTACAACTGTACCACCTAATGTGAACACATATCCAGTAGTACTTTTCCTGCCATCCAGGTCACCACCCATATCGGCATCGACAAAACCCTGTAAGCCCAATTTTGACCTCCCGAAGCATAAAGAACAACTAGCAGTACCTTTCAAATACCTGAAAATCCACTTAACTGCTTCCCAGTGTTGCTTTCCTGGATTACTCATAAACCTGCTCACAACTCCCACTGCATGTGCTATGTCTGGTCTTGTACACACCATTGCATACATGAGGCTTCCGACAGCAGAAGCATAAGGAACCTTATTCATATAAGCCTTCTCCTGCTCCGTCGATGGTGATTGTGCTTTGGTTAGTTTGAAATGGCTAGCCAAAGGAGTACTCACAGATTTAGCTTCATCCATATTAAATCTGCTAACCACCTTTTTCACGTACTCTTCTTGAGATAACTTCAAGAATCCATTCACCCGGTCTCTAAAGATCCTCATTCCAAGGATTTGCTTTGCAGCACCCAAATCCTTCATGGCAAATTTCTTTGATAAATCTTTCTTGAGTTTATCAATTTCTTCCAGACAAGCTCCAGCTATCAGCATATCATCTACATATAGCAGTAGTATGATATAAGAACCGTCAAACCTTTTCACATAACAGCAGTGATCAGCTTGACACCTTAGGAAACCATTTTCACTCATGAATCCATCAAACTTCTTGTACCACTGTCTTGGAGCTTGTTTGAGACCGTACAAGTTCTTCTGAAGTTTGCACACCATTCTCTCTTTTCCCCGTACTTCAAAGCCCTGTGGCTGCTTCATATAAATTTCTTCATCTAGGTCACCGTGAAGAAACGCAGTCTTTACATCCAACTGCTCCAAATGTAAGTCTTCCTTCGCCACTAGTCCAAGTACTGTCCTGATAGTGGTTAATTTAACCACCGGAGAGAAAATTTCGGTGTAATCAATTCCTTCCCGTTGTTGGAAGCCTTTTACAACAAGTCTTGCCTTGTACCGCTTGCTACCATCATGCTCTTCTTTTAACAGGTACACCCACTTGTTATGTAACGCCTTTTTGCCTTGTGGAAGTTCTGTCAACTCCCACGTCTGATTGGATGACAGTGAATCCATCTCATCCTCCATGGCCAACTCCCACTTGGTTGAATCATCATTTTGCATTGCCTCTTCATAGGTCTCCGGTTCACCTTTGTCTGTCAGCAAAATATAGTGAAGTGCAGGGGAGTACCTCTCAGGTGGTCTAATGGTTCTCAAAGATCTCATGAGTTCAATCACCGGAGTTTGTGGGTCATCATCTTGTGCAGTTTCTTCTTCATTTTCCTGGTTACTGGTTTTCGATTCATTCACAGGAATATATGTCAATGGCACTTCATCAGTCTTCTTGACTTCAGGACATTCATCTCCGGCTACAATGTCTGACTTGTCCTTGTACAGAAGTTTCTCATTAAATATTACATCCCTGCTCCGAATGATCTTCCGATTTTGGTCATCCCAGAAACGATAACCAAACTCGTTATCTCCATAACCAATAAAGAAGCACTTCTTTGATTTCGGATCAAGTTTTGTTCTGCTTGCTGAATCAATATGAACATAGGATAGACATCCAAACACTTTCAAGAAAGAAATGTTTATTTCTTTGCCGCTCCATACCTCTTCGGGTATTCTGCAGTCAAGCGGTATCGAAGGTCCTCTGTTGATCAGATATGCTGCAGTGTTAACAGCATCAGCCCAGAATGATTTTGGCAATCCAGAATGCAATCTCATGCTCCTTGCGCGTTCATTCAAGGTCCTGTTCATCCTTTCAGCTACACCATTCTGTTGAGGTGTACCATGAATGGTTTTCTCCATCTTGATCCCGTTCTGTGCACAATATTTCTTGAACTCATCATCTTCATATTCTCCACCATTATCAGATCGTAAGCACTTCACCTTCAAGTTAGTCTCATTTTCCACCATGGCTTTCCACCTTTTAAAGGTCTCGTAAACATCAGATTTATTTTTCAGAAAATAAACCCAAACTTTTCTACTCGAATCGTCAATGAATGTGACATAGTATCTCGAGCCTCCAAGGGATGTCACAGGAGATGGTCCCCATACATCAGTATGAACCAGCTCCAACTTTGCTGCTTTCGGTTCTCTACCACATTTTAAAAAGCTCACCTTCTTCTACTTTCCAAAGATACAACTTTCACATAGTTGGTGTTCAACAGTCTTTAATTCTGGTAGCTTTCCTTTTGACACCAACATCTTCATTCCCTTTTCACTCATATGTCCAAGTCTATAATGCCATAGACTTGAATTGGCTCCAGCATCCACAGCTGCTAGTGTGTCTCTGCAACTGGAAGTCATATACAGTGTTCCAGTTTTCTTTCCTCGAGCAACGATCATGGCTCCTTTGTTCACTTTCAAGGAACCATCACCGAAGGTCACATTATGGCCTTCATCATCGAGCTGTCCCACCGAGATCAGATTGCGTGTCAATTTTGGTACATGTCTGACTTTGTTGATTTTCCAGACAGATCCATTTGACATCTTCATTCGTACATCACCCATACCAACAATTTCCAAAGGTTTTCCATCAGCCAGGAAAACTTTTCCGTAATCGCCAGCGATGTAATTATCAAATACATCGCGATCACCAGTGGTATGAAACGAAGCTCCCGAGTCCATAACCCAAGAATCAACATGGCTTTCCATGGATAATAGCAGAGCATCATGTACTTCCTCAGTGACAGCATTGGCATTATTTTTCGTTGATTGATTTTCTTTGTGTTAACTTTCCAGAGTAGAGATCTGTGGGTTTTCAATGAACTGGGATATATTGTTTTGTAGTTATGGTCATACGTGTTAAATTTTTTTATGAGGCTTGCACTATTTCCTATGACCACAGCTGTGAGGATAAGAGAGATATTGGAGCACGTGGGGCTGGTGCAAGAGAGTTTGCCATCACATCTCATCCTCTCAAGTTCTTGCCAATTTGGCAAATCTGTTGAATATTAGAGACACCGAACTAAGTAGGTGTGTTCTTTTCTCTTCGTGTTTTATGCTAAATTTTAAAAGTACATTCTGCAGGCTTAGCAGGAAAAAAATGTCTTCAGTTTTCTTGTAGCGATGGCGGACTTGTCTTTGAGAAAAACAGCAGTAGAAGAAAAGAGGGCTAAAGTGCAGTTGGAATCCAAAAAACTTCTCGACTACGTGCGAAAGGCTATAGCAAGACTAACTTATTTGAAACGGTGATTCCATGAGTATTTGATGTTTCTCATTCTGCTGACTTTCTTTTGAAATTGGTTATCACTAACTTCAATGACGAAGCTGCCTAACATCTAATTTTTCTTTTGATTGATTTATTTCTTGACAGAACGTTTTCACAATTGGAAGACGAGATAGCTCCCTGTGAAGCTCAGATAGAACAGTGGAACACAAATGTGGCTGTTATGGACTCCAAAGAAAGGCAATATTTGCAACAGTATTCTAACTATAATGTTGAGAATCATAGCTATGCTTCATCTTTGTCTTCCATCATGTATAAACTTTTGTGATCTATATTTTTGGTAAACATGGATCCTGTGTTGATCTTTTTTGCATAAATTAAATTTCACATAAAGAATAAGAAATCATATTCGCGATGCTCAATCGTGTGAGCTACATCGCTGAGATAAGTCTAGGAATATTGGTTGAAATGGCCGAGCACCGGAAACACCTAGAGAAGAAAACAAAACCGATGCTCGACACTCTGAGAAGCTACCAAGATTTGCCTTCCGTATTTACCTCTTCTCACTCATTATTTGCATTTTCCAGCTGTTCCTTCGGAAGACTGATATCAAGGCTCGAAATTGTATGCAGGATAAGGCGTTGGCGGCATTGGCTATTGAGGACAAGAAGGGGCGGTGTGCTGCTGCGGTGAAGTATCTTGAAGATGTCTTGCATTCAGCTCTTGCTTCGTAGTAGTGATGCCCACTTTGCATTTTCTAACTATTAGTTTTAGCTTATGTTGTACTCTTTGTTTTATATGCAATCAAGTCCGAGTTCTTGATTTGTTTGTTTTGCTCCTTCGGATTTATTCCTACAGATGACATCCTCTCATATGTACATATTTAGTCGACTGAGAAACAGAAAAACATTTCATCAATAAACCAAAAGAATTGGAAAACATGTCCCGTAGTGTATTCTTTGGTATTGATGTGCAGGTTTCATTCAATTTTCAGACGAAATATCGTGGCTGAAAAGAACCCAAGCTGGAACTATCTATAGTATAATGCGCGTATGCTCTGAAGTAATTACGCTATTGCATTCTTCTATTCATTTTCATTGTTTATACCATTTCACATTTGCATGTAAAAAGAAAATAAGAGGAAACTTGAATCCATATTTAGATAGTACTTGATGAGAATTTTATGGGAAACTCTGCAGAAAGCACATGATTTTGGTAGTAATATACGGAAATATTAACGAGTAAACGTCACTATTTTGATTGAATCTTTAACAACCCTATAATACAACAAACCAAAGCAAGGGTACGGAAAATGTTCTCGGCACTGGAAAATCTATGTTTCAACGCTGCAAAGAAAAAACCTTTATTCTCGGAAGCCTTGTACGCGACGATTATAGCGTAAAAACGAGCACCCCCAGTCGAGAAGGTCAGTTCTTTCGAGCAAGTGCAGCGGCTAACCCTCCTGCTAAAAGTCCAACTGCAGTTGCGGTGATGCCTAATCCAATAACACCATCTGCAACTCATGTTCGAGAGAATGAGCTCATATTCTAACCTGAATTCAGAAAACGTATCCAAAGATCGAGTAGAGACACAACCTTTGGTAATTCGATCTTCAACGGTCTTCTTTAGAGATAGCGCTTGCCTCCAATCAGGTGCGATCTGCGAATGATGAAACCGGAAAGTTGAGATATCCAATTTTTATTCTTTTTGTTATGCACTTACAAGCTCGAACTTGAGGGTCGAGTTCATGTAGTGCTATGGAGATAGGGTAGACTTTGAGGTTGACTCGACAAGAATAAGTTACAGTATCATATGGAATTGAAACTGATAACAAACCTCCAAGCATCGATCTAGAAGCTGCCTGCTCCTTGAATAGTCACCACTTCTGTAATATCCAACAGCTAGTAGATATAGCTTCTCTCTCTTTTGAAGTGGACTATTGGTGTTGGTAAGTGATCCTGCCATAGTTTGTTCCACTCGATTATGTAAATACGGAATACAGAGCAGAGCACAAAGAAAGATCGAGCCTTACCTTTGCCATTTAAAGGAAAACACTGGTCAGCTGAATTATACGCAACAAACAAACAATGAAACACATTTACGAGGAACAATCTATAGTCGAAATTTGCAACTACTTTTTTACTAGTGCCAGTTGATAGAAAAAGGTTCCAATATGACAACAAGCACCGGCTTCATGAATGCCAACAGTTGCAGAACAATTACATGTATCAGAAATTTTTTATCACCTTCAAGCATGGCTATCCCTCGTTGCACATCTTCCGGCTGTCTGGCATGAACTAGAGCCCATGATAAACGCATGATGCTTTCACTCTTTCGTTCATCGGACTCTTCTTTTGTGGCATCTACAACTTCTCTCTCACAGCCCTGTTTTAAAGAAATTAGAACACGGAGTAAGAAAAAGTAGTAATCGTGTTAACGTTCACCGAATAAGACTGGTAGAACAGAAAGGAGATGTTAGAGATTGCAGCAAGGTACCGGATGATTGATTACGCAACCCATGTTCTAATTTCTTCAAAACTAAGATGAAGATCGATGTGGTAGAGACTCGTGTTTTATAGTTTTTAAATAGGATCCACCAAAAAAGCTGCGAGCCTTAAATTTGTCGCTAGAATAACACAAGAGATGTAGCCAAGATCTTACTCAAGAAAAACAATATATTAAAAATTACCATCAATGTCATTAAGAACCACAATCGTGAAACTGGAAACACGTAAGAGAAATAAGGAGACAAAGCAAACAAAAATATCACAAAAATGCAAATAAATTTATCCAATCAAATAGATATCTTCTACCCATAAAACATTAAATTAAAAAAAAATAATAATAATAATAATCCATGATTCTACGCCCGTATAATGAGAATTAAGGAGGCAAAGAAAAGGAAATGTTTTACGATCACTATCATCAAGATTGTTTACGTCAATAACGTCTGGAGAGGACCATGGGATGTTGTCACCGCCGGTGAAGAAATTGGTGACGGATTCGAAGAAATGAGTAATTTTAGCATCCATCGACTTTACCTGAAAGAACGAAACAAAACTAGACTAAAAAAAAACTGGATTTGAACAATTAACACGTCTCACAAATAAAGATTTATATGATCAAATAAAATAAGTGACCTCCATCAAATTAAAATAAATTGGTAACAATTCATATATATTTTAATTAGCAGAAAAATCAATTGAAATTTAAATATATTAATTATTGATAGATTGGAAAGGAACGAACCTTCCAGTGACAATACAACGAACACATAATGCCATTGACACTGGATTGTAGTTATGGGCGACACCAAAGTCATCAGACACACGTTGCACCGTTCCGGTTCTTTTCAAAAAAGAGTGATAATCAATTCATACACACATCCAAAGCTTGTCCATCCACACGCCATCGTTTTTTTAATAATTGTCGAAGGATTGAAACTTCCATGAAATTTCACTTTCATTATTTGTATGTTCCATCACCCACTACCTACTACAACTCTCGACTCTGGCTTTTCTTTTTCTTTTTCTTTTTTTCTTTTTTTTTTTTTTTACCTCTCAAGCGAGAGAATTTTCTTTTACCTCGAAATTCTTAATTCAAGCCACCTTATCACAGTCTTAGAGATTGGATTGGTGCGGATACATTCATTAATGGATCGTTTCCACCTATGGTATAGAGATGGATTTTCAAAACCTTTAGAATCACAAGTCTTATCTATATATTATAGTATAGGTGTGACTATTAATTAACATCTCGTCAATGTGTATAGATGATTATTGAAATACACTACATATATTTAATTTGTTGCATCATTATTATTTTTTTTTTAAGATAAGTATATTCATTAAGATTTTGCTTTAAAATCTAGAAATGCCCTTCTTTATCGAAAGATGCAATGAAATGATATTCCATGCCATGAAGAAATTTAAACCAAAAAATAAAAAAAAATAAAAAAATGAGACGTGTTCAAAATAATAGACGATGATTGTGGTGTTAAATATTGTGCGTGTAAATGTAAATAGATAGGTTAAAAATAAATAATAATATTTGAAAATATAAAATGGAAATGTGCTGGTGGAATCGTAGTGGCGGACATGAATCTATACATCTGGATTATTCCAACAAGGTAATTTACATTTATCTCATATGGGCCAAGGTATGCTAATACTATTATTATAATTAAAACATTTGATAATGTTGGTCCAACTCAAATTTTAACATTAATTTTTATGATTTTCCAAGAATTTACGTAGTAATTTCTTATGTTTGAGCTTACTATTTAAATGACTTTAGTGTGTGACATTTGGATCCAATATAATTAACAATATATATAATACATAGGAATACTTTTATTTATAATTGATGATTTTACAATGTCCTATGGCGACTAAAAATTCCCTAATCGAGAAATATAAAATTTAAATGATTTTATTCATTGAAAATCTAAAAAATAAAAGGAAAACAAACGAGAGAAGTCGATTACATAAAACCGAACGAGAGTTGAAGAAGACGTGGGATAAGTGGTGGGAGATTTACCCAACTCTAATTTGAAAAGTGACGGTAAAACGATTTGGAGGCAGAATCGGAACAAATTTGTAGAAGAGCAGGATTGTTTTGTGGCATATAACATAAAATCTTTATTGAATTGTATGGAAACTGGTTATCCTGCAATATTGATTTCATTTTGTCTAATTCCTTCTTCTTAGAGTTGCTGCAATTTGTTCCAATTCATTCAAATTATTACTAGAATTGAAACCATTAATACCCAGTTAGCATAAACGTTTTCGATCATAAAAAATTTACTTTTTCATCCCCCAAAACCATTGATGGGGAAAAAAGCAAATTCCGTCCAGACCCTTTTTTCCTTTTTTTTTTTTTTTTACATTTGAATAAACATGCAGGAACAAATATGGATCATCATTGCTGGACCATCATACGGCGAAAGTCCTCGAAGCAGACGAACCCGTCCCCTTTCATGTCCACGTTTCTTATCATCCGACGGCACTCCTCTAGCGTGCACCCGGCGTCTCCGATGGTTTTAAACACTTGGAAGAGCTCCTCCGCCGTGATCTTCCCGTCGTGATCAGAGTCGAAGAAATCAAACGTCCTCCTCATCTCCAGGTCGCAGGACGGCGGCGCGAATGCCGACCCGATGGCGTAGAACTCCTCCAAACTGATGCATCCATCCCCGTCCGTATCCACCTCGCTTAACATTAACTTCAGTTCCTCCCGTATGGGAGGCTCCGCCCCAAGACGCCTGAGCAAGTCCTCGAGCTCCTCCTTCTTGATTATCCCGTCCCCGTCCCTGTCGATCATCTCGAAAGCTTGTTTAAGCTCGAAGCAAACTTCGTCTGACCAGTCCTCTGAGGATGAAGGCAGAACGCTTTTCGGGGTGTTGGGTTTCTTGTACCCGTCGTCGGAGCACGAAGATGTATGGGAGCTGAAGGATGAGGGGTCGGTCTCGGATCTGGAGACAGAGCGTAACTTCTTGTGTTGCTTGAAAAGTTTTATGGGGTTGATGTTACCGAGTTTCATGGCGGAATTCTAAAGTCACCAGCCCAATAGAAGAGGAAGAGGAAGAATCGGGGCGGGGGGGGGGGGGGGGGGGGGGGCGGTGAACTGTGAATGTGGTGAGATACAGGAAGCCGGGGGGTTAAATGGAGGAGCCACTACCATTTGTGAGCTTCCTCGAAGTTTCGTAGAGAGAGTATATTTATTGAATTTAGGTTTTAAATTAATTTTTTTGGGTAAGATAGGGTAATCTAAATCTATAAATTTGAAATATATTTAAGAAGATCACTTTTTAAAAAATAGGACAGTTGAATTAGATTATTTTTAAAATTTCTTTTCTTGTTTTATAACTTGCTCGTTAACCGAATCTATCAAACATTTTTAGGGCTTTTTTTAATTTAAAAAAAAAACTTGGAGTGGGAGGTCGAGTCCTAAACATTTGGTAACCTAAAATTGGAAGAATTGGATTTAAAATTCCTTTGAATATTTTAAAAGTTATGGAAAAATCGTGTACACGTTGTACTCGAATAAGATGTGCGCAATAAATTTTACAAGTCATGTTTAAAGATGAATCCATCCAAGTATCGTTTAGTTTTTACTAAATAAAGATTCGATTTATGGATTAGATACCAATTAATTAAAACTTATGATAAACCACTTAAATATTTGTGTACGATAATTATTTTAATCGTACATCAAGTGGAATCTATATGATAATTATTAATTAAGAATATTAATAATTACTTTTTAATGCATTTTCTCATTCGGGCGACGCAAATAAATTGACCTACTTAGCCTTATTAACTGGAATATTTTATTTTGAAAATTTAATCTATATTTTATTGAGTGAAAGTTAAAGTGCAAAATGCAAGAGATGAGTTCAGACACTTGATGGCTATATTATAAGAATCTCAAAATCGATGGATGAATTAAATTTTAATAGATATGATCACACTTGTGTTTGCATGTTGTTGTTGTTTGGAAATTAAGAAAGTGGAGCTAGATTTAACTTTGGAAATCTGGCCGGGGGTGGACAACCCTTCATATGTTAAAGGCATTGATGTGTTTATGTATGCGTGACATGAGCGTGTGTAGTATCCATTTAAATAATAAAATTATTATTATTGGTGATGTCCAGGAAAAATGGATATGTGCTGATTCCCGATTTGATATTTTTTCGCGAATGATGTCGGGAATCTCGAGTTTCAAGAGATTGTGACAACAATGGAGTTCTAATATCTGAACTCTTTAAATTAGGTTCCTCGATGTATTTCTTACACACTCTTAAAACAACAAACTTGTAAATGATTTGTTAGATTATATTTCATAATACGGCACAAAGTATATGTCATATCACTAGTTTTGTCAGATTAGTTATAACATGTCTGCGTGCTGACTGACATACTCATGATTACGAGCTAGATTGATCCTTATAACGTCATCCAATATTTTCCCGATTATCCTGATAAAGTCTATATCCTCGAGACAAAGGGCCCATATTTGGGCTTAGTTCCCTCCCTTTTAGTCTAAATCAAGTGGTATCGAAGGTCCTCTGTTGATCAGATATGCTGCAGTGTTAACAGCATCAACCCAGAATGATTTTGGCAATCCAGAATGCAATCTCATGCTCCTTGCGCGTTCATTCAAGGTCCTGTTCATCCTTTCAGCTACACCATTCTGTTGAGGTGTACCATGAATGATTTTCTCCATCTTGATCCCGTTCTGTGCACAATATTTCTTGAACTCATCATCTTCATATTCTCCACCATTATCAGATCGTAAGCACTTCACCTTCAAGTTAGTCTCATTTTCCACCATGGCTTTCCACCTTTTAAAGGTCTCGTAAACATCAGATTTATTTTTCAGAAAATAAACTCAAACTTTTCTACTCGAATCGTCAATGAATGTGACATAGTATCTCGAGCCTCCAAGGGATGTCACAGGAGATGGTCCCCATACATCAGTATGAACCAGCTCCAACTTTGCTGCTTTCGGTTCTCTACCACCTTTTAAAAAGCTCACCTTCTTCTACTTTCCAAAGATACAACTTTCACATAGTTGGTGTTCAACAGTCTTTAATTCCTGGTAGCTTTCCTTTTGACACCAACATCTTCATTCCCTTTTCACTCATATGTCCAAGTCTATAATGCCATAGACTTGAATTGGCTCCAGCATCCACAGCTGCTAGTGTGTCACCAGCCCAATAGAAGAGGGGTCGGTCTCGGATCTGGAGACAGAGCGTAACTTCTTGTGTTGCTTGAAAAGTTTTATGGGGTTGATGTTACCGAGTTTCATGGCGGAATTCTAAAGTCACCAGCCCAATAAGTGGAATCTATATGATAATTATTAATTAAGAATATTAATAATTACTTTTTAATGCATTTTCTCATTCGGGCGACGCAAATAAATTGACCTACTTAGCCTTATTAACTGGAATATTTTATTTCGAAAATTTAATCTATATTTTATTGAGTGAAAGTTAAAGTGCAAAATGCAAGAGATGAGTTCAGACACTTGATGGCTATATTATAAGAATCTCAAAATCGATGGATGAATTAAATTTTAATAGTTATGATCACACTTGTGTTTGCATGTTGTTGTTGTTTGGAAATTAAGAAAGTGGATCTAGATTTAACTTTGGAAATCTGGCCGGGGGTGGACAACCCTTCATATGTTAAAGGCATTGATGTGTTTATGTATGCGTGACATGAGCGTGTGTAGTATCTATTTAAATAATAAAATTATTATTATTGGTGTTGTCCAGGAAAAATGGATATGTGCTGATTCCCGATTTAATATTTTTTCGCGAATGATGTCGGGAATCTCGAGTTTCAAGAGATTGTGACAACAATGGAGTTCTAATATCTGAGCTCTTTAAATTAGGTTCCTCGATGTATTTCTTACACACTCTTAAAACAACAAACTTGTAAATGATTTGTTAGATTATATTTCATAATACGGCACAAAGTATATGTCATATCACTAGTTTTGTCAGATTAGTTATAACATGTCTGCGTGCTGACTGACATACTCATGATTACGAGCTAGATTGATCCTTATAACGCCATCCAATATTTTCCCGATTATCCTGATAAAGTCTATATCCTCGAGACAAAGGGCCCATATTTGGGCTTAGTTCCCTCCCTTTTAGTCTAAATCAAGTGTCTTCATGTCCATTAATTTACTTAGTCACCACTTCTCCCCGCTCGAAACCTCGGTCCAAGATCTTGGTTGTCATAACATCAATTTTGAGATTCTTATAATATAGCCATCAAGTGTCTGAACTCATCTCTTCATTTCCTCGTACGAGGTGGGTTGGAATAATTCTATAGTAAATCAATTTGTGACTCGAGTGTTATTAATTCTTATGTAAAAATAATATTTATTTTAATAATATTTTATGGTTTCATCTAATTATGATATTTGATTTATATGTATACTAATACAATTTGTATAAATAAAGTTTGAATATCCAAGTACCACGAGTTCCACGAGTTTAGTGGATCATGAAATTTATTAAGAAATATAACGTATATTTTAAATTCGTTTCTAGTCGATTTAGCCGCCTAAAACAATGATAAAGATCATTCAAACTTGAGACTATTATCTGTGATATAAACACCGTGTTCTATTAGTAAGGACATGGAGATGCCCATCCATATAGATGAGTGCACATTTGATGAGATAGTGAAAACTCTATCTTAGATTTTTCAAGTGATTATCATTTATAGAGTGGAATAGTATGTGGTTATGGTTGTACACTATTAGTCCTAGATCCTAGGATAAAATGGAGGATTTGTGCAATAACACGTACTTTGATCCGTTTACTAATTCCGTTGAGGATCATCGGGTGACGATATTGGGTGCAATTTTGAAATACATAGAAGTCAATGTATTATTGTCGGAGAATCACCGCTCACCCATGATTATGGATATTCTATGTGATATGATGAGTTAATAGTGTAAAAAATATCTTGCCAGAGTAAGCATGTGCATCTAACCAGAATTCTCATTGAATCGATATTCTATTTTTCTATTATTTAAAAATCTCATGTTATTTTTTTTATTCTTGAAATACCAGATATAATGCATGATGTAATTATTTAATTACTTAATCAATTAAATATATACATCTTCTAAAATATTATATGAGAATCGTATATAGTAAGTAGTAACTACTATTCAATTATTATTTAATTAAGAAATTTTAAATTTACTAATTAAATAATTGTTAATTCATTATAATCCTCGTTCGACGATCATACGATAAACAATATATCGATGGTACAAATCTTGTTTATTTAAATAAGTGAAAATTTCGAAAGTCAAATTTTTCATTGTTCCATTTTTGGTAGTTGCAAGTTTTGTGAATTCCTTTACTAAATTTGGCAGTTGCACTCTACTTACTTAATTAGGAGTAAATCTAACTTTCAATAATGAAATCTACTTATAAAGTCTTTATAATCAATACTTTTGATCTTTATCAAATATAATGGTCAAATTCAACCATGTGAATTAAACTATTTCAACGATAACATAGAATCCGATATTTGTGTGACCCTCAATGGTTCAGAGATATAAATAGTAGTTGATTCACAAATTCACGTGATTCAGAATAACATTTGTTTTTATTCGGGCTTACCCTAATTAGCCACATTTTTCATCAACCATTTGATCAAGAACATTGGAACTTAAGTCTGATTGCAATCATCGGATCATGGTCAAAGCGTCTAAAACATTTCCCCATTATCCCCTAGGTGCCACTGATATTGTTTGCAAGAACTAGTAAGTTATGGTTTGCATACGGTACGATCCCTTCAACTCACATATCTTGATCAAATATGCAATCATTGGTACATCGAGAGTTGCAAATGAAATCGACAACAATGTGATGTATCTTTGAGCAATAATAATGACATGATATGTGTAGCTAAGAAAATACCCCCACCCTCATGAGTTTCATTTCCATGTGTGACCAACCAGTAAACATGATACAATATAATTTCATGTTTGCACAATAATGTTCAGAGGGGTATTGTCAAAATACGTTCAAGTGATCCAAAAAGATTGGAAGTACACTGATCATTTTCATTATGCACTGAATAAGGACAAAGTGATGCTAATTGGATTTCACATACCAAATATTCGAAACCCACTAGTGGCTATGTATTTAGCATCGGAGGTGGCACGGTCTCTTGAAGGTCATCTAAACAAACTTGCATCGCTAGATCGACAATGAAATCTGAAATCATAGCACTTGATAAAGCAGTGAAAGAAACCGAGTGGCTTTACAACTTTCTAGATTATATTCCATGTTGGAAGATAATATTGTCGGCAATAATGAGACATTTGAGACAATCAGTTGGAAATTGCAAGGGCAAAAAAAGCATCTAAAATGGTAGGTCTTGACATATTCATCGAAGACATGACATAGTGCCACAATTGATCTCAAATATAATTATCTCTATTGATTGTTTTAAATCAAAAGATAAATTGGCGTGCTTACAAAAGAATCAAATAGAGATAAGATATACAACTTGTCTAGAGAAATAATTTTAAAAACTATGAAATAATATTTTCACAGTGAAAACCCAATCTTTTTGATTGGAAATCCCAATATATTGATTCAATGTGATAATTAAATTATGAAAACTTGAGTTAACACCAAGGAGTTCTTCCCTTTATCATTCATAGGACAATGAGTGTTGAAGTCTACGAATATAGTGAGGTTAAATATTGGACTTTTAATGATTCCTTAGCATGTAAAAGGAAGAGTATGATAGCATACTCTTAAAAAGAAACCATGTATGTAAGTGTAAGGACTGACCGTCTCAATGAAACACATATGAAACCAAGAAGTGTCATATGACCAAAACGGACACAACCAATCAAGAACCAAATGGAAATTGTAAGAACGTTATTGTGTATATATTGTTGTCTGGTGTTACATAAATCGCCAAGAAGTTCAAGACATCAAGTTTACATTGTGGCCCATAAAATTCGATATCATTATTCTAAGGAAGGTTCAATATCAGAAACCACATATCATAATACAATAATTTTATTTGTACACTCCTTTTAACACCATATGCATTCATGCATTAATTTTATTAATGTGGGGGGACTGTTGAAATGTTTTAAGACTCAATGAATTAAAATTAAACAAAAAAAAAAAAAACTTAAAAGAATGTACCGGGAGCCAGGGGAGGCGCCGAGTCTAGACCACATGAGAGGCGTCTCCTGTCGTGCAGTGGAGGCGCCCAGTGCCCTGGAATTTTCATGTCGTGAAAGATGTGCCCAGGCGCCTGTAAAATAGTGCCTAGGCGCTTGGGGGCGCTGATTGACTAAAAATTACGAGTTTTAATAATATCTTGCATCTAAATGATGTCTCTTGACGCTTTTCATCTTATTTTTAGATAAAGTGACACCTATTCGAGAAAACAACATGTCCCTGATAATTGTGATATATAAATATATGATCCAAGACAACTAGAAACTATTGATTATTTTTGGATCATCAGACTTTTTGTATACATTGCTTTCATTTGTGCCTTATCCTATACTTCCTTCTTTGAAAGATAGTATAATTTATTTTTTGATTATTGTTCTTTCAATTTATAGTACTTTTATTGTAAGAAGTAGTTATTGTTTGAAGAATTGTCATAAATCAAAATACAAAGACAATGACAAAATCATTTTTAAGAAAAGAATGTCAAATATTTACCTCAACTCAATTTGTTATTGCAACATTATGTCAGTTATCAAGATTTGAAGAACACCACAAACAAGATTTAATTATGTTTTTAACTAATCATAATAGATGTTTCAAGGTTATCATCAAGATGTATGCTAATCAAACATCAACATGTGGCGATGTCTGGTCTAGGTAACTGCTATTGTCATATCATGTGAAGGTTTCTTGACATCTTCATATTCCAATATAAAAAAAACGTTATCATGTATGATTGGATGGTAGCTACTGTTTTTTCTAATATGGCGTCGTATTTTATAAGGTTTGTAGCCGTTGAAGTCGGAAAATATAGTGAGTAATGACTGCTACATATATTATTATATTTTAAAAATAAATTTTCCAAAGAAAATCCAAAATTCGTCGAACCTGTAAAATTGATTGAAAACCATTTGAAGTTTACAGGCCCAAATATAAGAGAAGTTGGGCCGTAGCGTGATTATAATATGGACGACAGCTGAAGGCCCAAACCTATTATATTAGACGTGTATTTTTTCTAGAGAATTTGGAACTTTACAACATTTTATTTATTATATCACGTAAAAGTCTTGAAAAAAATATCATATTTCCCGCCAGTATTAAAATTTATAACAACTGGATGAATTCCAATGGCGCGTAGCAGAAGAAGAAGCTCTTCACTTCGTTCCTCAACTCTCTCAATCGGTACCAATAACCTACCAATCTTTCTGTTTACGCCCACTTTGCAGTTTTTGAATCTTTCTTTCCCCCCCAGGAAATTGTCAGGTCGTAATGGAAGCGAAGAATTTTACATCTGATTCCGATCCCCAGGCTGGCGGAATTCAAACATTTGGTAACTGATTTCGACCTAGTTTAATTGTTTTGTTTTATCTTTTTGTTGCGGTAATCATATTCATGCTGTGTTAAAATCCCTTTCTATCTTTCCAGGGGGCTATTATTTCGTGCTAGCTAAACCAACCGATGTTGAAAGCCATAGCAGGTCCCTTGTTCAGGTAAAAAAGTACGGCATTCTAAGCATATGATTCACACCAATGATGATTATTTGAATTGATGTTTCAGGAAGCATTTTCTCTTTACACTAAGGAGTTAACTGCATTGAATTATGCTGCTAATACTTGAAAGGAATCCATGTTTCTTCAAAGATGGGTTACAAATGGGTAAGGAGACCTGCAAATTCTTGTGCTCCTTTATTTTTTCTTTTAACTATCGAATGTTGCCTTATTTTATCTAGGAAGTATTGTACTTTAATAATGAAGTCCAAGGATGTAAACCAGCCTGGAGAGGTACGTTGCATTGGTTGCAACTTGCAATCCATAAACTTTCCAGTTTTGCTTTTTCTGTTGCCTATGAAGATGTTACTGCAAAAATTGGATGCACTCTGCTTACAGTTCAATCGTATTTTTAAACAGGTCATTGCAGCGATTACTTATCAAATAATTCCAGCTGATACACTATATGCTGAAATACCTCTAGCGGCTGTTAGCTCAATCTTCCAAAACAAGGTTCTAGGCGTTATCTCCTCCCCTGTTTAACTTTTAGCAGTAACTGGGCTCGACTATGGTCTATGAGATACATGTGTTGTTAACTGACATGTAGAAATAAATATATATAGTAACATGGCATCCGAATTGTATAACACATACTTTCTCGATCCAGCTCTTCCTATGCTTTTGTTTTTCCTTCCAAATGTTGTATGCTCTTGCCGAATTAGGTTTTCTATGCTCATTGTTATGTATTTTTCACATTTTGGCTTTTGGATTGAAATTACTGATAAACGATGGAATTTCAGGTGTTGAAAATGAATACGAAGATCAAATCCATAACACGAGAATTGGTGGTGAAAATCATCACCAGTTTTCTGAAGCTCTCTTTATTAATCTGGAAGAGTTCTAGAGCATACTTTCGTTGATTCAAACATATGCCATTCTTGGATCGAGCAACCTCTATGCCAATAAAATATCTCAAAGTTCCCAAATCTTTGATTCTGATATGGCTGTGTAAATGCTTTTTCAATGCATCAATTGAACCTTGGTGATTACCTGTGATCACTATATCATCTACATACACCAATAGGATAGTAACAGCCTGTCGCTCTTTCTTAACAAACATGGAATGATCATGCTTCGACTGAAGGAAGCCAGCAGCTCTCATGATTGAAGCGAACTTAATATTCCATTGTCTTGAGGCTTGTTTGAGGCCGTACAAAGGTTTCATCAGCTTACATACTTTTGTCCCTCGAGTCTCCCCTTGGCTTCGAAGACCCTCACAACATCAGGGAATTGGCAGTTTAATATTCTTGGAATTGAAAGAAAGGCTGCGGAGTGTAGGTGTTTGCACCTTACTCTGTTGGGGAGACAGAGAATCTGAAGGATTTTGGATCAAACAGGTTCGTGTTGGATATCGAGTTTGAATTTGGGTCATGACTGTGGAAAAAATTTCTAAGGTGATTGCACTCAAGTAGAAGCAAAGCATGGTCTGAGAAGGATGGCTTTTTCACAACATCGTGCTTCTCTTTTATTGCCTCTGTTTAAAAAATCAGTATGTGTATGTGCAATTGCATACTTTTTTTATTGAAGTCATATGCAGGGGTTCATGGTGATTGGCAAGGTGAATAAAAAGGAAAGAGCTTGCAAACTTCCTATTAAAGCTGGTGTTTGGCGGGCATTATGCTTTCCTACTGGTTCAACTTTGATGGCATCTCATATTTTCATGGATAGCTCATCCAAAGCTATGGATCTCTCGTTGCCACCCCGACAAATGAAGCATCCGGAGTTAACAAACATGACACACGTCCAAGAACCCTGCAAGTAGAACATCTTCAATGGACTGGGAGTGGATACTCTGAAACTGAACAACTGGGACTTGAAATTTTTTCCAATTACGGTACATGTCTTTTGCCAATTTTCAATGCCAGGGTATGTTTCTACCTCTGATTTTTTTCTCCATCTTCACAATGTATATTAAAGTTTATAATCATATTTACCCAGGAAAGGTTGCTTATATTTAGTATATCAAATACCAAATTTGTTATAATGTGAGGACCCGGACGCTAATTCATTTCTTAATCGTTCTTGGGAATAATTGGATCAATTTAATAAACTGGGTCTAAATTTTTTTTTTCAAATACAAGTGCGGAACATAATAAAATCAGTCTAATATAAACATCAACATAAAAGTACAAATCTTGTACAATTACATTAAAATCAAACTAGGGTTCAACTACTATATGTCAAGTGTTGAAGCCTATTCTACTTCTGGGTCCGAATCTCCACACTAACTGTAATCTCTCATCCTTTTTCTTGACCCTGATCCCGTCTCACCTGTTGTCATGCACACATACAAACACAACAACAACCGGATAACTCCGGTGAGAAATACATTCTCAGTATAAACAACGTATACATGCAATCATATGAACATGTATAAAAGCATGAAACAAATTTCAATAACATGAATCAAAATCTGAAAGATATGAATCGATATAAAGCTGTAAATAAACTCTGGACTCGTCATCTCAGACTCGACTCTTTCCTAATCTAGGGATCTCGATCTGAATAAGAACGTAACAATCTCCCTGGGCTTGTCAAATTGGGTCAGGCCCGTCGGGTCGGCCCGCCCCGCCATAAAATTGAGCGGGTTGGGTTGATAAAATAGCAGTCCGTTTGGAGGTGGGCCAAACGGGTTGAGCCCGTTTGGGTTGCGGGCCAAATGGGTTGAGCCCGTTTGGGTTGCGGGCTGGCCCGCCAAATTAGGGTAGAATTTTATATTTTTAAGTTTTATATAAAAATTCTTATTTCTTCCTTATTTTTTCTCATGTGCCTAACTTCAATCACTCTGGTAAAATCTATATGCTTCTATTTTTTTTTGAAGATGTTATACTCTTCAGTCCCCTCCCTTTTTTTAATGTTTAACTCGAACTAATCCAGAATTATCAAAATAATATAGTAAATAAAGTAATTATCTGTATTATTGAAAACATAATATTACATGAGTTAATTTTTAGTACATGTGTACGATGAAATCTTGTGTGAATTAGAATAAACACTTTATTTTTTTTATGTATTATGTTGATTGTTGTATGCTTTCAATGTCTTATTTCAATGTTTTAAGTTTTTATGAAAATATTTGACTGAAATATATTTTTCTTCTATGTTTATTTTAATACTGTTTATTATTATTTTTTTAAAAAAATAATAAGCGGGTTGGCCCGCCTAGCCCGCGGCCCAAGGTGGGTTGGGCTGGGTTGGCCATTTAGAGGCCCGCCAAAATGGCGGGCTGGCCCGCCCCGCCCCGCCCCGTCAGCCCGTTTTGACATGTATTCCCACCTAATTTCCCGATCGGGGTGGCGGTACGTTCTTATTTACGGACTTTGGTCCTCTCTATATCGAATCTCCGCGATAGAAGTCACTCAACTCCTAAGCAATATCGATATGACCAAACGTCCGGTGTCTTGGCATCTCTGCCAAAGACTTGGCATCTCCGCCAAAGATTAGGCATGTCCGCCCAAAAACTAGGCACATCAGCCCAAAGACTAGGCACATCCATCCGCCCATGACTCTTCACATAACATATGCTTAACTATAACTCAATAGAATAAGCATATCAATATCAGACATTGCAACATATCGAGGCAATGACAATTAAGTATGTGATTTTGGGAAACTCAAGTTAAATCAAACTCGAGTTGTGCAATCCCAGATCAACATTGATTTATACCTTTTTTTCGTCAGTTTCTGGCTCTGTCGAAGTCTTGAATTCGAAGCCTGTCAATACTAAATCTGGCAATGAAAATATCGAGGAGTATAATATCAATATACAACTCAAATTAATACTGGATATAATTAGAACTCAATCAAATTCTGTTTTCAACGGCATAACTGCACAATCTCAGTATACCCAGCAATACAGTATCAATCAGATATCAATCCCAACATCTCATAATCGATAACAACACAATTCTGATATCAAATCGGTATAATCACAATCAAATCAACTCTGAAAATCATAACAATTTCATACGGTATTTGTTCTTCAATCCGGTTTCGATTATACGATGTCTAATATCGCAAGAACACCATATATGAATCATATCTGATTCCTTCAATATCATATTTTCAAATCATAATAGAAATCAATAAAACTTACGTTCAGTTGAAGCTCTCGTCGATAGGAACACAGTACTGAAGTCGGATTGAAATTCAGACGGACGGATTTTACAAAATCATAATTATTGAGCTATGAAACCTTGAAGATTCTTTGGAGCCCTCGTTCTTGTTTCTGAATTCTGAAGGCCAAAATTCGTTTTTGATATATATATCATGCATGTAAAGGCTAGGTGGCTCGATCTATAAGCTGCACGTTTCGCGCATATGCGCGACTTCCGCCGGCGCATATGCGCGAGACACTATTTCTCGGCACGTATCTTCACGGCAGCCCGCGCATATGCGCGCCCTCGCCCGACGCATATGCGCGAGGTTCTCTGCCATACTCGCGCATATGCGCGGGTCCTGTCGCGCATATGCGCAAGGTTCTCTGCCTACCTCGCGCATATGCGCCCGGCTGGGTCGCGCATATGCGCGAGGGCTCATCCTCGCACATATTTCCAATCTTCTTTCCGGCTTTTTCGGTCCGATCCGTTCCGTCTAAAATCACATCAATTATCAACAAATCATTGCAGATTATAATAACAAAATCCTCGGGCATTACATATACATTATTACGTTATACTAAATAGGGCGTCCTTTGTCCTTGAGTTCACGAGCTTAGTAGTCTAAGCAAATGGAACTGGCCTGAAGTGCTGATAACCATGTACGGGAGGTGGTAGCTCATGAAAAAACTAAAAATTCCGGCTTAGTAAATGGGGTATCTCATGCACAGTACTGAGCTACGGTAGTAATTTCATTTGTACTTCTTTCATCATTTTTAAGATATGTGAGTTCCTTAAGGAGACATTTGGATAAGTGGGTTTGAAAGTATTTGATTTTAAATTCATATCTCAAATTTATTATATCCATTTGGCTCAGTATTAAGATCAAGGACTTGAAATCCCTTTTGTTGGTCCCATAATATTTTTTTTGCTTAATTTCAAAAAATCGGCTCCTCTAGTCATTTCAATGATATGATTTGAAGTCTCCTCACAAACCCAAATACCTCTATCCAAATGCACCCTGAAAGGTTTGTACTTTTATCTCTAGTCAAGTGCAATTATGTTTTACACGAAAACAGTGCTCTAAGATAGCTGAGTTTATGCTGTGCGCTGCATTCTATGGCCCAATGTTTTACCATTTACCTTTCAAATTCAGCTATGTTCTTAATCTACCTTATTTTTGTCATAGATTGTCCAAACGTTGATTCACATCCCATTGCAAAGCGTTATGTGGCTAATACCAATGGAGTAAGAGAAGCTGGAGGTGCAACTGACATGGAGAATTGTTCTGGTTCAGTACAAGGAGCTAAGAAACGGATATGGGAAACTTCCAGCTCGTCGCTGAAGTCTAAAAAAGTTAAGGGAACTCATTCAAATGATTGTCAAGTGGCTTCTCAATGTCCTGTTTGGACAAGTGATGCAAGTATAGTGAATTTCCACGATAGAAACCTGAAATCATTCAGCGAACACAAACTTATGCCTGAAGCTTCTTCAGTAGCAAATTCCGCGAGTAAAAGCACTTGCGGAAAATACAAAGAATGTAGAGCAGGAAATATGTCCATCAATGATCATAGCTGCCTGTTAGTCCCACAAGCGGAAAAATGTATCAAAATTATGCTCATGAACATTGCTGATGATGATAAGAGGTTAAGTCTTACCAAGGTACCACCTAATCTGCTAATACACTACTATAGTTATTCTAATGATTCACGTCTCTGGCCAGGAAAAAGATAGCGTGATATTTATTTTGAACCAATATGTCTTGTTTCATATAGATAATTGAAGACATGGGCGGAGTAGTTACCTCCAATGGAAGTGAAAGCACTCATGTTGTTTCAGGGGAAGCCAGAAAGACATTTAACTTTTGCATTGCTCTCTGTTCAGGGTTTGGCTTCTCTCTAAAAGAGATATAATGTAGCGCTACAGTTATATAATTATATCTTGTGTTCGTCTGTGATATACAAACTTGTTGAACTAAATGCAGATGCTGGGTTATCTCCGCTGCATGGCTGAAAGAAAGCTTCAGAAAGGGTAGATTCGTAGGTATGTTACAAGTCCAACTTTTTCCAGAATCATTTTAACGCCCATTTATCTAGTGCTGGCACACAATTCGGTTTCATCTGATTATGCAGATGAAATGCCATTTATTCTGAAAGATGATGACTATGTAACTAAGTACAGATGCGAGCTAAAATTTGCAATGTTTAGAGCTAAAGCGAATCCCAAAGCATTACTTAAAGGTCTTGATATATGGCCAGCAACTCATGTACAACCTCCAGCTAGTACCCTCTCAGCCATTGTTAAGTCGGCCAGAGGAAATGTAAGCCACCACTAACCGTTTCTTTTGGCATTGAATGACATGAACTGCAACTATAATACTTGCTTCATTCTCTTGGAAAAATTTAGGTGATCAGAGAATCAGATGAAGTAGAGGATATATCGAAAACAATATTTTTGTCATGCGAAGAAGACATGGAAGAAGTCCTTGCAGCCAGTCAAGATGGGGATCTTGACATTTAGCATGGATTGGTTTATGAATTGCATCATGAAGCAAGAACTTGATCTTGAAGCGACAAAGTTCGCAGAATCCCTGTAACTTATATTGATGATTGCTCTGCGGAAATGCCCATGGTTTTGTGGTCCAGAAAATGTTTAGAAATTAGTGGTGGAAAATACGTACGTGTAAAAGCAAGTTTAGCGCTTGGTTTATTTCCCATATTAAAATTACAAGTAATAGCTTAGGAATATACGGTATTTCGAACTTAAACAATGGGAGGAAACTTTTATAGGAGTCCGGTATGATTTAATTATAATCTTGTTTTTTATCTAATAATATGTCTTGGTAATAAAAAAATTATGAAGACGTGTAACCACTATGATGCGGTTCAACGATTCTTTCAAACAGTGATTAACAGTAATCATATATGAAAGGATATTGTTGGTTCTTTCGTATGATAATGAATTCCAAGCTATATGTTATGGCCCAGTAGACTTTGAATATATGTTTTTTTTTGAAAAAACTTGTTTGTTGAGAACAACTTTCTCCTATATGTACCAGAATTTAGTTATATATGTTTTAACAGTTTTAAATTTTTATTTGACGCAACAAGGGATAATGTTACCTTTTTATTTAAACAGTATGCTATGACAAGAAACAGAGCACACAGCTCAGAAGTTTATCTATGCTACTAAAGTTATATGGCCAGCAAAGCTACTCCATGTATTTGGTCTAAAAACCACAAGGAAAGCACTCATTTTCCTGTATATTTAAATTTGGTTCGGATCGGTTCGACATACAAGAGAGAGTGGGCATTGACGTAAAATTCTCACACTGATTTGAGTTTATTTATACCAGCCTGTGAGCAACCACCGCAACAAGAAACAGAAGCCGCAACAAATGGCCTGCAAATCACGCAAACCATGCAGTAAATTTTGAAGAAGAAACAAAAATTAGCAGTAAATTTTGTCATTGGCGCAGTCTCATAAAAGTATAAGAGAGAATAGGCGCTTATTGACTTGATACAAGAAACTTGTTAGAATATTACCTGAAATGCCAAAAGTAGAACACATAGAGATTTCTCTGACTTGCGACCGAACAGTCTCAAAAATAAGTTAACTAGAGTTCCGTCAGTTGTCCCCGTTAAGAGACCGGTCTTCGGGTCGAACCTGAGTATAACAAGTGAAGTTTATCTAATATAACAAGTGAAGGCGAGAAAAAATTAATATAATTGGGAAACTAAGTAACACCCAACCTTGGTAATCGATGCCGAGGACATGGTATAATACCAGCTAGCTGAAAAAAGTAAGTAGGAATTAACACATTGTTTGGCATTTCTTGTCATACCATTGCCTAATTTTTGTGTGTGTTGTTTGAGAGAGAGAACCTGAGGGAGCGAAAGGAGGAAGTTGAGAACTTGTGGAGTGAAGAATATCAAAAGTGTTTCACTGCAAACAATTTAATAGGGGAACAAATTAAAATTTCGAAACTGGTAAATTGAGTAAACAGAAAGTGCCTGTCCTTTCATCTGTTTGAACTTAGAATCATTTGACATTCAATAATTTTTCAGCGGATTGCGTCATATCTTAACATCGAGCATGCCTCCCTAGATCAATTTGTCTTATAATGCAGGAGTCAAAAATGAAGTAGCGGACCTAAAATGGCCTAGAATGCCAATAACCGCCATGGTCATTCCAGCAAAGTACGTGTAGGTATCACCAACAAAAACTGAAGATGGATACCTGTCATAAAGGCAAGCACATACACAGAAGTTACAACACAGATATTAATCTTAATGGGCACCTAAAGAAAGAGTGCTAGAATCATTACCAGTTGTAAGAAAGTAAGGCTAAAGAGGTGGCAAGTAAAGGTTGACCAAGATAGATAGAGAATGCATGTGCTTGTTTGTGCTCGGGATCAGTAGCCATCCCAATTTGCATGACATTATGTATCAAGATCTGAAATCAAAATATGTCATATTTGGTACAAAAATTTGAACTGATTATTATAATTATAATGAAAAAATACTTCTTTCATACAGCACAAGCAATAACAACTGTTTGTCCGACTTCAAGGCCATTAATGCCGGCATGAATGTTAATTGAATTTGTGCAAAATACAGCCAAGAGCCCCATGTAAAGCTTATATATCCATCCTGACAACAGAAAAGAAAATGAACAAAGGGAAGTTACACGAGTACAAACTATGGAAAATTTCAAATATATCGTTATATGCATAAAAAAAACCAAATCCACCAAAAAATGGCTCCCGTTTTTTTATTCGTAGCAATTGGTATCAAAAGAAATATTGTTGAAAACATCTTACCTAAATCTATAATCTCCAATCCGATGTATGGAACAAGAGGCTTTGGTATAACAATAGTTGTATGTCCAGCATACGCCATCAATAACGGAAGAGCTGCAATAGATGGCAAAACTAGTTTCCTGTCTTCAGGATTTAATAAAGCTTAATAAGTATCCACCGAAGAAGTAAATTTGAAATTAATACAGATGAGATTTGAGACGCTCACACTCTCCAAGGTACATCAAGGACGTCATCAACAAATCCAAGAAGCATCATGAAGCAAATCGACGCAAGTGCCGCATTATATTCAACAAGCCACTTATCATAATAGAAGGCAACATGTTACTGCTCCGAATATATGAACGTACTAAAACTAAACTAATCAAATGGAAAAACAAATAAAAAAATTGACTGTTAAATGTAAAAGGAAACAGAGGATATGTAAGTTAAAGAAAATAAGCCTTGACACAGACATAAGATCTACTTTAGTTTTATAATGTCTCAGATTTAAGTACATGATATTCCCTAGCTCTTCAAGTCACAATCTTTTCATGTCTTTGATGAGTTTCTATGAGACACCTAAACACCAAGACCATCATATCTCTATTTTCCATTTATGCTGCTGAACATTAGTATGTCTAAATAGAAAAGGAAAATCTTTTAGGAATGTATATGCATAATTGATAATCCCGCCTTGTAATTATAAAAAAATTGTATATTTTTTTACTTTATAATCATGGTGAATCAGCATACTGACACTAATATACGTAACTCCATAACTTTAATATGCTGATGCCATTAGCCAAATTTCTTCAAGTTCCATCTTCAGAAAGTTTCATAACTGATCCACAATATGCTGCCACGTCCCCTCATTTTATTGTTGTTTTATCCAATATGAATTTCAAATCTTTTCATGGAAGAATTCAACCAGTCAAACTTGCGTCTTTTCTTATATCTTCAGAAGCCCCTTATAAAGATTTAGAAAATTTTGAAAAATGAAAATACCCTCAATATTGTAACTTGGCACGGTAAATAATAAACCAATCGACTTTTTGGTAGTCATTCACTCACTAATAATTGCGATAATACTCGCCCTTTCTCATTCATCAGGTCATGTGTTTTTACTAACAATTACGAACAATCTGCTACGAACAAACAATTGAAACAGTAAGGAAGCTTTCTAGTGTTGCCAAATACACTAAAATCAAAATAATAAAGAGTGCCATGCTCCAGCACATGGTTCGCCGGAACGGTTGCGGTGCTTGGAACGGCAACTACCGTTCCAGTTCCAATGTTATGTTGCGGAACGGTTGCGGAACGCTTGTATAAAAAAATTAATAAATTCAAAAAATTGGTAAAAAATTTTAAATATAAATTACATCATACTAAAAAAATAAAATATATGAAGTTATTACAAATTAATATATCAATACAAAACTATTTTACAATAATAACACAATAAGAAATACACACTAAAAATTATAACATACCAAAGCTAATATCATGAAAAGTGACACGGAGGAGCGAAATCATTGTTATATTCTTCATCAGTATCTCGTAGATTAAATTGATTTCGAACATTTGGATATTGACGTGATTGTCCATAGGGATATTTATTAGATTGAGATGACGAAAGATCATTAGAATGGGATGACTGATTTTGTAATAGTGTTTCGTCACGACAATTATAGTATCTGAATCCACGATACACAGTAGAACTATCAGCTGTACTTGAAGATCTATACTCGGGACCATGACATCCAACACCACATATAGATGATGAAGATTCATTGTATCTATCACCAATATATTGAGACGACCCATAATCAAATCCACGATGTCTAATTCCATGTGTACCAGATGTTGAAAAATCAAATGATCTATCAAAAGAATCGTGTCTAGAATTATAATTATCCTGATATCCATATCCACCTGATTGATATGCAGTCGGATCATACCCAACATGCTGAGAGTCCCAATTGTAACTCATCGATCCATAATTATCTGTCATTTGAATTTGTCGATTTCCCCCCAATCCAAGACATCTTATATGTTCTTCGACACCCATGTATGGTTGAGTAGAATTAGCTGAATGTTCTTTATCACTAGCACTAGAGAATTCTGATAAACTTTCCAAGAAACGACGTTGTTCCTCAATTCCAGGATGGTAACCATGATCAGTATCTTGTGTTGCATAATAATTTTGATAAACTTCGGGCCACTTTTGGCTCGTCTTCCCTAATGATTTGAACAAAACTCAAAACATGAAAGTTATAGCCTTATATCTTATCTTTCTAATGGAAGTGGCCTCACAATAATTGGATCAATATACAAGACATTATACTAAAAACCACAACTATTGCCACATTTCCCGTTCCGCTCCGCCGTTCCGTTCCGCATCGCCGTTTAATCGCCGCTAAAACGTCGAAGAACAACGCTACAAAACAATCACCGCTTTGCCCTGGAACTTTGGAACGGCGGTCACCGTTCCCGTTCCGCAACGGCCGTTCCGACCGTTTAACGGCCGTTCCGGCGAACCATGCCAGCATAGGCATATCACAGAGTGCAAAAATGCATATAATACCAGATTTTATACTTACATTTGAATCTGCGGTGAAGTTGAAATATTGAAACAAGATCGCCACCACTAGAAAGACTATCCCCACAACAATGCCCAAAGATTCAGGTCTGCATCATATCAAATACTAACAACTAAAGTAAGAACAGTCCAAGGTATCTAGAATATAAACCAAATTCTGACTTAAACATAAATATTTTAATTAGGAAAAAAAAGAAAGAAAAGAATTTTGTGCCCCTGCTCAAAATTCTCTATCTTAATTTTACACCTCGCCTGCTTCCCACCAAAGGAAAAATAATCGACACATGCATAATACCAAGCACAATAAAAAGCCACAGCCAATCTAGAATATAAACCAAAATCAAGAGAAAAAGAAGTTAAAAGAAAATATTCAAACTCATTTCAAAATTCGCCCAAAACAATACGTATACACACAAAACCCTTAAGATACCCCGAAATGGAACAAAGAATCAAAAGTGAATTTAACTTACACTTTGATGGATCCCTCGGGGGTACCTTTCTTGTTGATATCATACCCAAATAAATTCCTTCTCAGAACGTATTTCGAAGCCACGGGAATCATAGAAATCGTAATAAAAAACCCTAACAAGCTGACGAATGCATTGATCAAAATCGATTTTTTGAGTTCGTAGTCAATGTTGTAGCGACAGAAAATCAAACAGAAGTATGGGATCGAAAACACTGCAAAAAATTTGAGTATCGTAGACAATTTAGCAGGACGAAGTGGAGGGTCTGGTTGTGGGGTTTCGGAATTGGATCTCCCGTCGTCGGGTTTGGCGGCATCTGTGGCTGGTGGAACTCTCTTCCTAGCTGCCATTCTATATAGTCAAATACCGGCTGTTGGATCTACGGCTGTGGCTTGAGACATTATACACTCACTACCTTTCTACAGGGTATTTTGTTTCTTCGTTTTAAACAAATTTATGAATTTCGATTATAGTTATGCGGTTAATAAAAAAATCACATCAAATTTTAAATTTATATTTCAATTATTGGATAAATTTGGATTTTTTTTTAAATTAATATTAAACTATACATAAATAAAATGTTAAGTTGAAATTTATGGTCATGTTTTTCTAAAAATACATTTGGAATTTTATGTATTGGAAATCCATTGATCCAAATGTAATAAATTTATGGATGCTTTACTTTTATTTTACAAATTTCATTTACTTGTTAATTTGATATATAATTCGTTGTTACTGTGAGCCGGGATTATTATAGTCACAATTAATTATCAAACAAAAAATAACAATCCAAATAAACATACAGATACACAGGACATCTCTCCGGGAAATAAGATTTGACAAAGACTCAAAATAGGAGACTCCAAACTGACAGTACCACATCAATCCGACCTCTCTCACAAGCCTTCGTCTGATCGTGCAAAACTACTCGAGAGACTTACCATAGTGCCCAAAAAAATAGACACAACAACATGCAGTAAACAACTGATGTTAGGATTATAAACAATTAAACAAAAAAAAAAAACAATCACAAATAATGCATAAACATAGTTAAAATGTGATATGCAATGTATGACCAAATCAATAACGGGACAACTGGAGTCAATAAACGATACGATAACAACAAGAATAATGCTCGAGCAACAACACATGAGAGCTACATCATTATGCTGCTAAAATTCCATGCCAAGTATGCGAGCTATGTCGTGTTGTGTTGAAACAAACACACGACTCGATCTCCATACAGCTGTAAACAATACAGTAGGAATGAAAAAACAAAACAGAACTAGATATCATAATCTTAGTGCTCACCCTGAGGGTTGCACTAACAAATGAGGTTGTTCAATCGCATCTAAGGTTTCAAGTGTATCAATATAGGTAAATTAGACACAACATGATCCTGAGATATAAAACAAGTGCCAAATAACACAGTAACAGATAACGAAAAACGATAGGGCTCAATATGTATATCATAATATATTACTTAATTTCGTAACATTTGTCAAATAAATGAACATATAATTCAACGAGACATTTAATAACATATACCGTAACATACATATACCAATTTGAACAACGTAAACCGATCAAATTTAATCTCATCGGCCAAAAAAGATAAAATAAGCCGAATAATCCATAAATCAAGCCACAATAAATCAAATAATCCAACTAAATTCCCAAAATTTCTGACATGAAATTATTTTACGAGTAGGTCTCTTGTGAGACGGTCTCACGAATCTTTATCTGTGAGACGAGTCAATCCTATCGATATTTACAATAAAAAATAATACTCTTAGCATAAAAGTAATACGTTTTCATGGATAACTCAAATAAGAGATCCGTCTCTTTTTCTTATTTCACCGAAACTTCGTCCTAAACTTTAAATGATCAAAAGGTTGGACAAAAATTCCGATTATCCAACAAAAATTTCCAAAATAGCAACTATCGATTAATTCTTCAACATTTCAAACCATGCTTGATATTTGATGAATTCTAACTCTATGCTCATTATAATAATCCAAATAATCGTCGTATTAATGATAAATCTCAAAATATTGGCATTAACCAATTCGACATAAATTATAGGCTCGTCGAATTATACATTTCATTTGTCCAATACTTGAACCTACAACAAATACTTAATTAATACATCAATACTGTGCGACTAAAGCGACGATAACAAATTAAATTGAAGTGGACAAGTTCTCGATTTTGGGGCTAGGGTTTGGATTTGAGGCTTTTCTTTAGTATTTGTGTATTATTTTAACTCTATAAATTATTTTAATTAAAAACTCAATTTTTATTGTAATTATACCAAATTATTGAAAAATTATTTACATGGTCTTATATATTACTTACTGGTAGATCCAAATTATGTTAACCCAAATAATGTTAGGGTCCAATAGGCTAAAGTCCATTAAGTCGGAAGAATTGGTCGATTTGAGAGATTGTTTTTGTTGATTGAGACGATCACTAATCGTGGAAGTTGGATGAAACTGCTAGGAGGAATGGACATAAAACAGACAGAACAAATCAATCAAAAACTCAAGCAAAATACTTTGCAAATTTTCTTAATTCTAGTTCATTCAAGCTTACTTATTTCTAATTTCTATGATTTTAGTTTTCCTTACCTTATCATATTCTTTCAACTTTTATTTCCAATTTATGTTGTCAAAATGTTGATTCATAAAAGCATAATTTATTTTGTTGTTCTTTAAGATATTCCTTTCGATTTCCTTTGTTCTTCTAAATTAGTTTTTGATTTTTGACGCTTAATTACCAAAGAGTTAGAATTAACGACCGATTCAAGCTTTATATTGTTTGGTTTAGAAGCCGTATCTCACATATTTGACATGATTCAGTGGCACACTCATAAATTTTCTGTGCAACGAGTTTTGACACGTCCAGTGGGGCCAAGATACTTCCAAAATGTAATGAGAAAATGTTATGTAAGGTGTGGGGCCCACGTCAAAATAAAATATTCAGAACTTGTTATCCCATATCGAAAGAATCTGGAAACTGAATGAGAGATTTAGTTATAAATAGAGCTCAATTCCTTCAGTTATTGTATCCCAAAATCAAAAGCTTTTCAGCTTTGATAAAAAGAGAGTGCATAGAAAAAAATAGTGTATTTTTTTCTTGAGTGCGGGAATTCTCTTGTGTGAGTTAGAGAAATTATTTTCTCGGTATACTCGGGTTTGGGAGTGTGAGGAATATTGAGTGTATTGGTGTATACACTTGTTGTAATATTTTCTTCCAGTTATAAAAGTTGCAGTGCTCCGTGGACGTAACCTATCTTGGGTGAACAACGTAAATCTTTGTGTTATTGTTGGTTATTTTATTCCGCAAGTATTTTGGGTACTATATTATCATCGGTGTCGGCATCGCTTCGGGGTAATTTCCCAACAACTGGTATCAGAGCCTTGTTGTGAAAATTCTTAAAAATTCTGAGTATGCTCTGTGGTTGCAGCTCTGTCTGATCTTCCACATCAGAAAAGATTTTTTAGATTTTTTGCTAAGGCTAGAGAAGTGATGGCCGGAGATGATGGATCGGGACCGGGAATCAACAAGTTCAACGGAACAGATTTTTCGTTCTGGCGGTTACAGATAAGAGATTATCTGTACAGTAAGAAGCTGCATCAACCTCTATCAGGAAAGAAACCGGAAAAGATGGAGGATGATGATTGGGAGCTCCTTGACCGACATGTGTTAGGTGTGATTCGACTGACCCTAACGAAGAACGTGACGCATAACGTGGCGGAGGCCAAAACCACGGAGGAGATGATGACCATTCTGTCAGACATGTACGAGAAGCCATCAGCAAACAATAAAGTACATCTCATGAAGAAGTTATTCAACTTGAAGATGAGAGAAGGTGCTTCGGTGGCAAAACACATAAATGAACTCAACACGATTGTCTCTCAACTGACATCGGTGGACATCAAATTTGATGATGAGATTCGGGCACTTATTCTTCTAGCGTCTTTACCAGACAATTGGGAACCGATGCGGGCAGCGATTAGCAACTCTGTTGGAAAAGGGAAACTACAACTCAATGATGTTAGAAATCAAATCCTTGCTGAAGAAGTTCGCAGGAAAGACTCGGGTGAAGCAACATCATCGAGATCTGCTCTAAATCTTGATAACAGAGGAAGAGGCAGGAGTGGTGAAAGGAGTTCCAACCGATGGCGCGGTAGATCCAAATCAAGAAATGGAAAACACAAAAACATCCTTGAAAAGAATATGAAGTGCTGGAGCTGTGGTGAGACTGGTCACCTGAAAAAGAACTGCATATCAACAAAGAAAAATGCCAATGCTGTCACCGAGGAAGTACATGATGCTCTGCTGTTATCCATGGAAAGCCCTGTTGATTCTTGGGTTATGGACTCGGGAGCTTCGTTTCATACCACCGGTGATCGCGATGTATTTGATAATTACATCGCTGACGATTACGGAAAAGTTTTCCTGGCCGATGGAAAACCCTTGGAAATTGTTGGTATGGGTGATGTAAGGATGAAGATGTCAAATGGATCTGTCTGGAAAATCAACAAAGTCAGGCATGTACCAAAATTGACACGCAATCTGATCTCAGTGGGACAGCTCGATGATGAAGGCCACAATGTGACCTTCGGTGATGGTTCCTGGAAAGTGAACAAAGGAGCCATGATTGTTGCTCGAGGAAAGAAAACTAGAACACTGTATATGACTTCCAGTTGCAGAGACACATTAGCAGCTGTGGATGCTGGAGCCAATTCAAGTCTATGGCATTATAGACTTGGACATATGAGTGAGAAGGGAATGAAGATGTTGGTGTCAAAAGGAAAGCTACCAGAATTAAAGACTGTTGAACACCAACTATGTGAAAGTTGTATCTTTGGAAAGCAGAAGAAGGTGAGCTTTTTAAAAGGTGATAGAGAACCGAAAGCAGCAAAGTTGGAGCTGGTTCATACTGATGTATGGGGACCATCTCCTGTGACATCCCTTGGAGGCTCGAGATACTATGTCACATTCATTGACGATTCGAGTAGAAACGTTTGAGTTTATTTTCTGAAAAATAAATCTGATGTTTACGAGACCTTTAAAAGGTGGAAAGCCATGGTGGAAAATAAGACCAACTTGAAGGTGAAGTGCTTACGGTCTGACAATGGTGGAGAATATGAAGATGATGAGTTTAAAAAATATTGTGCACAGAACGGGATCAAGATGGAGAAAAACATTCCTGGTACACCTCAACAGAATGGTGTAGCTGAAAGGATGAACATGACCCTGAATGAACGAGCAAGGAGCATGAGATTGCATTCTGGATTGCCAAAATCATTCTGGGCTGATGCTGTTAACACTGCAACATATTTGATCAACAGAGGACCTTCGATACCGCTTGACTGCAAAATACCCGAAGAGGTTTGGAGCGGCAAAGAAGTAAACCTTTCTTTCTTGAAAGTGTTTGGATGTCTATCCTATGTTCATATTAATTCAGCAAGCAGAACAAAACTTGATCCAAAATCAAAGAAGTGCTTCTTTATTGGTTATGGAGATAATGAGTTTGGTTATCGTTACTGGGATGACCAAAATCGGAAGATCATTCGGAGCAGGGATGTAATCTTTAATGAGCAACTTTTGTACAAGAACAAATCAGACATTGGAGCTGGAGATGAATGTCCTGAAGTCAAGAAGACTGATGAAGTGCCATTGACATATATTCCTGTGAATGAATCGAAAACCAGTAACCAGGAAAATGAAGAAGAAACTGCACAAGATGATGACCCACAAACTCCGGTGATTGAACTCAGGAGATCTTTGAGAACCATCAGACCACCTGAGAGATACTCCCCTGCACTTCACTATATTTTGCTGACAGACAAAGGTGAACCGGAGACCTATGAAGAGGCAATGCAAAATAATGATTCAACCAAGTGGGAGTTGGCCATGGAAGATGAGATGAATTCACTGTCATCCAATCAGACGTGGGAGTTGACATAACTTCCGCAAGACAAAAAGGCGTTACATAACAAGTGGGTGTACCGGTTAAAAGAAGAGCATGATGGTAGCAAGCGGTACAAGGCAAGACTTGTTGTAAAAGGCTTCCAACAACGGGAAGGAATTGATTACACCGAGATTTTCTCTCCGGTGGTTAAATTAACCACTATCAGGACAGTATTTGGACTAGTGGCGAAGGAAGACTTACATTTGGAGCAGTTGGATGTAAAGACTGCGTTTCTTCACGGTGAACTAGATGAAGAAATTTATATGAAGCAGCCACAGGGCTTTGAAGTACGGGAAAAAGAGAGAATGATGTGCAAACTTCAGAAGAGCTTGTACGGTCTCAAACAAGCTCCAAGACAGTGGTACAAGAAGTTTGACGGATTCATGAGTAATAATGGTTTCCTAAGGTGTCAAGCTGATCACTGCTGTTATGTGAAAAAGTTTGACGGTTCTTATATCGTACTACTGCTATATGTAGATGATATGCCGATAGCTGGAGCTTGTCTGGAAGAAATTGATAAACTGAAAAAAGATTTATCTAAGGAATTTGCCATGAAGGATTTGGGTTCTGCAAAGCAAATCCTTGGAATGAGGATCTTAAGAGACCGGGTGAATGGATTCTTGAAGTTATATCAAGAAGAGTACGTGAAAAAGGTGGTTAGCAGATTTAATATGAATGAAGCTAAATCTGTGAGTACTCCTTTGGCTAGTCATTTCAAACTAACCAAAGCACAATCACCATCGACGGAGCAGGAGAAGGCTTATATGAATAAGGTTCCTTATGCTTCTGCTGTCGGAAGCCTCATGTATGCAATGGTGTGTACAAGACCAGACATAGCACATGCAGTGGGAGTTGTGAGCAGGTTTATGAGTAATCCAGGAAAGCAACACTGGGAAGCAGTTAAGTGGATTCTCAGGTATTTGAAAGGTATTGTTAGTTGTTCTTTATGCTTCAGTAGGTCAAAATTGGGCTTACAGGGTTTTGTCGATGTCGATATGGGTGGTGACCTGGATGGCAGGAAAAGTACGACTGAATATGTGTTCACATTAGGTGGTACAGTTGTAAGCTGGGTGTCTAAGTTGCAAAAGATTGTTGCGTTTTCGACTACTGAGGCTGAGTATGTAGCAGTTACAGAAGCTAACAAGGAGATGATATGGTTGAGATCTTTTCTGGAAGAATTGGGTCAGAAGATTGAAGATAGCACGTTACACTGTGACAGTCAGAGTGCTATTCATTTAGCAAAAAATCCTGTTTATCATGCTAGGACAAAGCATATACATGTTAGGTACCATTTCATCAGATCAGTGTTGGAAGATGGAATCTTGATGCTGGAGAAGATTCCTGTAAGTAAGAACCCAGCCGATATGCTCACAAAGACAGTAACCATTGACAAACTGAAGTTGTGTTCAACTTCAGTCGGACTGCAAGTATAAATGGAGATATATGAGCTGATGCAATGATGGTGTGAAGACATGATTGAAATCAAGTTTTCAAGTGGGAGAAATGTTATGTAAGGTGTGGGACCCACGTCAAAATAAAATATTCAGAACTTGTTATCCCACATCGAAAGAATCTGGAAACTGAATGAGAGATTTAGTTATAAATAGAGCTCAATTCCTTAAGTTATTGTATCCCAAAATCAAAAGATTTTCAGCTTTGATAAAAAGAGAGTGCATAGAAAAAAAGAGTGTATTTTTTTCTTGAGTGCGAGAATTCTCTTGTGTGAGTTAGAGAAATTATTTTCTCGGTATACTCGGGTTTGGGAGTGTGAGGAATATTGAGTGTATTGGTGTATACACTTGTTGTAATATTTTCTTCCAGTTATAAAAGTTGCAGTGCTACGTGGACGTAGCCTATCTTGGGTGAACAACGTAAATCTTTGTGTTGTTGTTGGTTATTTTAATCCGCAAGTATTTTGGGTACTATATTATCATCGGTGTCGGCATCGCTTCGGGGTAATTTCCCAACAGAAACATGAAAGGATTCTTCAGTCACATGGTAAGATTAAGAACCGTCGTTTATAGGGAGAAGAGACCAATGCTGGAGGAATTCAGTTGAGAAACGCATACACAAATTAAAAGGATTATGCAATGAAAGAAGGAATTGCATTTTCTGTTTGTCAGGAAGTTCCAGTAAATATTGTGATGTTAAAAGAGAGTGGTATATGCAGTGAACTCAAAGATATGAATTATGCATTTGCCAATGTCTTTGTCACTCCTATTGCAGACTTCGGGAATGGAAGATGCCGTCAAAAGATGGAAACAAACCTTATGGGTCTGAAGCACACGACCAATGATAAAAAGATTCTCAAGCAGGTGAAGTTCACCGCTTGTTTGTAGGGCCGGGGATCAAAGCTTGGAAGGCTGGGGATTATAAGTTATAGTAGGGGATTCTTGGCCTCAAAAATTAAAAAACCAATTTCCTTCAAAGGTCAGGAACAACAACGCATCCTAAGGTCAATACTCAAGGGGTTATCAATCCTCCAACTCAAATGATCAAAGGAGCATGAAATTCAACTCCTAAATCATTGAAAGACAACAGTGGTGGGTGGTAAACTTCTAAAAATGTCCACTTCCACCTACTGAAATTCAACGGAGAAATTTTTTGAAGAAGGTAATTGAGGAAGGAAGGTACAAAATTAAGACTATTTGGCGGAAGGATGACGATGAAGAACTAATACTTGAGGGAAAGGTTTACGAAGCAAAATACATTTTTCAACAGGCCAAATCTTGATATTAATATAAAGCTGGACACACAAGCCTCGTAAACACCAAATCTCAAACTCCTTGAGAACATGAGCATGAAGAACACATAAACTTTAAAGCATTTTCATGAAGTATTTGTTAGGTCCGAAAATTTAAATTTGGGCATTCTTTGAATATGAAAATGGGCTAAAAACGAGCATATACATAGCCAAATTGGCTCATTGGTCAAATTGGTCAGAGAAGTATTTGTTAGGCTCAAATTCTGCTAGCCCAAATAAAGTTAAGACATGATAAAACCAAATTTTATAAATATTTTAGAGATTTAATTTTATAATATTTGTGCTTATTTAGAATTTTTATTTCTTATATACTTATCTGAATTAATTTTATAATAATTTTATATTTGAATAAAAGAGGAAAAATTCCTAAATTGAGAGATAAAATAAATTTACAAGAATTCAAGGAAACAAAATACTAAAAGAAAAGAAAGTAAAATATTCTTATATTTTATTATTTTGTTAATATTGAACGGAAGGAAGGAAGGGAAAGAAGAGAGCATAATGGAGAAGAAAAAAGAGAAAAGAAGAAGGAAATCGGATCACACGGAAGACAACAACAGAGAGGAAGGCGAAGAACACGGAGGAATACCTCAACACACGTCACAAATAACTGAGAATTCTTCTTATTCATTCTTTATTTTTTTCCTTCTATGAATCTAAATATGAATGTTCACTTTTGTTTCGAATTTATGGAATAAATTTCTTTAGACTAAGATCACAATAGGACCAAAATAATACTTTGTTGATATTTGGTTTCTTTTCAATATATTATTTTTCTTAATTTTAATTATTGATTGATGTTGGTTTAATATTTTTCGTTAATAGTCTGACCAACTATTTACATGTTTGTTGATTAATCACGAATTAGCAGATGATTGGTTAAATATAGCAACATAGATAGGGGTGGTACGGTACGGTATACCGTACCGAACTACGATACAGTATACCGTACCGAAAATATCGGAAATACCATACTGATACTGGAAATTCGGTATACCGCACATTCGGTATACCGAATTTTCGGTATGAAAAAAGTTCATACCGGTACCGTACCGACACCAAAAATTTTGTCGGTATACCGAACTTAAATTTTAAAAAAATAATAATAAAAAATTATTTTCGGTATTTCGGTATATACCGAAATATCGAAAAAAAAAATATTCCGTACCGAAATTTTCGGTATACCGATTTTTTCGGTAAGTTCGGTATTTTTTCGGTACGATTTTTCGGTATTTCGGTATTTCGGTATTTTTTCCCACCCCTAAACATAAATGTCATCAACACATGTTTAAACTGACTAAAAATAGTATTCGATTTCAATGTGCGGTTTTAGGTGAAAACTGAAATTCCACTAATATTTAATCCATTTATATCTAATTAAATTCAATTAGAAATAATTAGACTGTTAGATTTAAATAGGTTTATTAACTCGCTGAATCGTTTAATAGATAAATTGGAGATTCCACCGTGGTTGTCGAAAATTAAATAATTAATTCGAATTTTAGCACGTGTCAATATAGTAGAATTTGGTATCGTTGCATGTCTTATTGCTTTATTTGAAGTTGAATATCTCCTTGATCTTTGAATCCATCGGTTTTAGCTGCAATTAATTAATAATGTAGATTAATAATTCATATATCATCTTTTTGTTTATTTTTTCTAGCTTAAGTTAAGTGATAAAAATTCTAGTAATTAAATATCAGTCTTTGTGAGATCGATACTTGGACTCATCATCTATTTACTATAACTTGACCTAATCCGCTTACTAGATTTATTCCCAACCGAAATCGTCGGTCAAGGCCTAATATGATAAAGTCCACTAAGTCAGAAGAATTGTGCGGTTTGAGAGATTGATCTGCACATGATCGAGGAAGTTGACACACGATCCACAATCACTAGTCGTGGAAGATGGGTGAAACCGCTTGGAGGAATGAAAAAAACCGGACATGATCATCAGAAAAGATGTCAAAACAGCTCATCAATCAACAAATCAAGCAAAATGCTCTGTAAATATTGTCAATTCTAGTTCATTTATTTCCAGTTTATATGATTTTAGTTTTTCTTAACTTTATCATATTCCCTAAGAATTTATTTCCAATTTTTTAGTTATAAAAATATCGATTTATATTAGAATAATATGTTTTATTTTTGTTTATAAATATTATTTTTGATTTTTTTTTTTAAAAAAAAATTAGTTTTCGGTTCTTGACGTTCATAGAGAGATATAACTAACAATCAATTTGAGGCTCACATAAGTTTGGTATTAAATTCTGATTTTACATATTTAACACAAAATTTCATGATAAACACTTACATTACATCAGAGATGCATGCATCCCCAACGAAATTTACAAAGGCACTTGTCATCTTTGAATTTCAATGAAACGTTAAATCAGTCTGATATGGCTGACAGGAAAAGAACAAGAAGAAGATGTCTCTATTTTGATTTTTCATTCCCTACACGCAAAAGTAGCCACCAAGGTTATTAGCGTTCTTGGAAATTTGATGATATCTGTCTAAAGTGTTGGTATAATGTCACACCAAATCGTTGTTAATATTATATGATCGTTCCGGAATTAATTTCAATCAGACAACATCCATGTCTGATATAACAATTCTACTTAATAGTAATAATGATTATATTGGTTCACTCAAATCTGTGTGTGTGATAAGAATTATTGAATTTAATGATAAATGAACATGATTCCCCCTCCCCCGCTATATATTCCTTTAGTTAAGTCCATGTATACCTTTCTCCATCTCCATATTTTTATTAATCAATTGTTAGTTTGGTTATCCGCCTATAAAGTAGTATCTACTTTCCTTGACCTTTTCTTTTTCTTTTTCTCAAAAAATAAAAATAAAAATAAAGTAAGTTAAACCCACGTGGGATGACATTTCTTGATCGCAAACTTCATTCGTTAAGCAATAAAACCTTGTGTCTCATAATGACGTCTTGATCGCGAATTTTGAAATCTCCATTATCATCACGACATAATCTATAATGATATTGGGCCAACTTGTTGGTAATATGTTTCACTGAATGCCCTATTGAAATATAACCTATAAGTTGTTTGAAAAATAATTTGTAATAATAATAATAATAATTCTTTTCAAATAGATACATCGATGTGATGTGGGCATAAATGGACTATACAATAAGAAACTTCAGTGTGTCACGTCAATGATAGATAGATAGATAGATCAGTTCATATACAATAAGAAACTTAATTTAATTAGGTGTGGGGCTCTCTCGCAGGCTTTCATTGCATTCAATTTTAGATAGATAGAGTTACAATTCAAAAAAGCTCTGACATAATGCAGATCTTGATATCAACCCTCTTTAACTATACAAATACAAATACAAAAAAAAAAATATATACGTCCACCATTTAAATTAAATAATAAAGCCACACACTTTTGGGTAAACAAATAAATATACGACGTCGACTATCTCTCAAAAAGAAACACGATCGAATTGCATTATTGTGCGGATGACTGTGAAATATGATACTCAACAAAAACACAATTTCTTCGCTGTTTGGATCAATTTTATTTTTATGGGTTTATATGTGAATAATTATATGTGTGAGTTATCTGTTAAGTTAAGCCCAAAATAAAATGATCAAATAAAGTTTCAGGTCATTGAGCTTTAAAGTATCTAATATATTGTAGGCCTTTAATGTGTAGAGACATAAGTGTAATTTTTGTTTTTATGATGGGCCAAAACAGAAATATCAGAAGATAATAATAAACATTATCTATATAAATATGAATCATGGTCTCCAAATCTAGCGTTATCACTTTCATTATTTTTTCTTCCATTGAGAAAATAGCTCTGAATCAAATGAAAAATTGAAAATTAGAAAGAAACCTAACCATGGCACCACAAAGAGAGTCGACATACGGAACCCATCTATGGCCAATGAGGGTACTGTCCTATAGCCCACGCCGGGGAGACCATATTGACACCGCTGGTCAGAATTTAATCTCGGAAAATTGGCCCGAAATTCGCGACTCTGTTGCACGAGGTTGGCCACTATTTTCGACTATAAAGCGTACGATTTCCGACCATTCAAGCAGCGTCGGTGGAAAAGAAATGTAGTCCAAGATGTTCCCATCACGATGGTATTAAGAACCGACCATAGCTCGCCGTATGCTGGCCGGATTTTCCAAAATCCGGTCGTTGCTATTGCACGACGTTTCTGCGAGAACGAGATTTTTCTGGCCACCGGCACATCGGCGAGGGGTCGCTATTGTTTGGCTATTATGCAATTTTATGATTATATTTATTGTCATAATCATACATGCAAATAAAATTTAAGAATTTTATACTGAGATTCACATCTTGTCCATATTCAATTTTTTTAATTCTATTTCACATAATTTCATATAAATAAATTAAGTTAAAATGTGAATAATAATGTTACAAATAGATTAAAAAAATATTTATAAAGATCCATCATATAGATAATTAACTAATAATAATTATGAAATATACATGAAAAGATAATATGAGGAAGTTTTTCATACACCGGTTTAAATTACATTAACTTACAACTGACCTCCTCAGAAACGTTGCTCTGTCTAAGAGTTAAATAGTTACAAATCTTTAGCTCTACCTATCTTTCCTCATAGCATTATTAGAAAATGTTGGTTGTGTTAAGAATAATTATTATATAAATGTTAAAATAAAACTAAAATTTGTCCAGTAAACCCGTATAATTTTAAATAATTAAAATTTAACCACAACACTTTTAATTATACAAAATTATGCATTCATTGGGTTGATGATCACTTGAAGGATTTTTATTATTATAAATTATTAAAAACGTAAATTTAATGCCTTAGTGATTCTTATATTTTTAATTTATTAAAGAATAATCACATCATCTTTAATTGAATTATAATTATACATTAGTTTATGAATCACATCTATCTGTAACAACATAAATTACATAACTTGCCACTGATCTCTTCGAGGAACGTTGCTCTATATAAAAATTAGGTATTTAAAAAGCTTTAGCCTTACCTTTCTTTCTTCGGAGCATTCTTAGAAAAATATGATCGTGTTAAAAATAATTATTGTACAAATTTTTTAAGTGAAACTAAAATTTGTACAACGAACTCGTATAATTTTAAATAATTAAGGTTTAACCACATCACCCTTAATTATGCAAAATTATACATTTAGTGGGTTGAAGATCACTTGAGTGACATTCATTATGGTAAATTATTAAAAACATAAATATTTATACAACATGAATTAATGTCCTAGTGATTCGTATAATTTTAATTTATTAAAGAATAGCCACAACACTTTAATTGAATTAAAACTATACCTTATTTATGAATCACAACTAGCTCTAACAGGCATAAATTACATAAAATTATTTATTATTTTATCGTATTTGATTAATTTTGATAAAATATTTGGTAATGAATAATTATAAATAATAAAAAAATTATGCATAAAGAATTCAATATAGTTATGATTCATATTATTTTAATTAACTGATGAGTAACCAAAATATTTTCGATTGAATCTTTTGGGCTAAATGTACATGAATGAAAATAGCACTGAGATGATTGACTTCCTAGGAAGCTATCGTGCGTAAAACTGCTGATATTGCGCCGTTTGATCTGGTTAGCTATGTGGACCGTAAAGGAGTGGCGCTAGATCTTAACGAATAATGTTCTCTGCTAAGGGACATAGCCAACTATAGAGAAAAGTGTAACACTGATATTTAACAGATATGAGATGTCACCAACAAATAGACATGTACATTTTCCGACTCACGAGCCTAACAGTTTGACCCATTATCACCTAAGTAGATGCGCTCTGTGCTACCACAAGTATAAAAAGATAAAATTACATCGTGGCTAACGAGTATAACTTTTGTTCTATTGATAAGTGATTGATTATAAAAAAATTAAAATTATACATAAATTATTACAAATCATATTTGGTCATAAAATAATATAAATTGTAATTAATTATATTTGAACAATAAAATTTATCCCACAAAAAATTTCATTATGTTAAATATAATTAATTAGAATATTATATTTTATTATTTTCTTAATTTATCCGTATGGATTAATAATGAAGTATAAACAATAAAATTTATCCCACAAAATTTTTTATTGTGTTAAATATAATTAATTAAAATATTATATTGTATTATTTTCTTAATTCATCCATATGGATTAATAATGAAGTATAATTCAATAATTATATCATTAAATTGCTTAAATATAATTGAATTAAAAATTTAAATCACATGTGTTGGGATGAGGAAATAATTTAGAGGGAGCAGAATAAATTTTTTAAAAAATATTTGCTTTTAAAATTTATTTTCAATTGTTTTTAGGCGATTGAAAGATTTTCTCAAACAGTTAGAAATATGAAACAATTGAAAGTGCGAAAAACAGTTCAATATTTCTAATGATAGTTTCAACTGGTTGTCAATCTAATCAACAAGATATGATTTGAAATGTAAAAGCTTGCGAAAAGTAAGGATACATGAATTTTATGGATGTTCGGAGAAAATACTCCTATGTCACATCTTCTTCCTTTGTGGGAAGAATTTCACTAAAAGACTTTGGCTTTACAAAACTCTTTGCAACAGCCTACTCCAATCAGGACTTATCACACGGCTTGTTTTGGAACTCTTAGTGATCATTTTACACTTTTGGATTTTAAGAACTCTCAGTTCACCATATACCACTATTAATCAAATAACCAAAATATTATTGATGTAAGTAAAACAATTTGTTTTAGTAGCACGAAAATGATCCTTGAATGATCAGATAACTTTTTGTTGAGTGTGTGCTTGATGAGCGATGAGATATGTGATCTTTGATTGCGCTCAAATTCTTTAAGTACGCAGTCTTGAAAATAATCACACTGTTGAAAACCTGATTATTATATATTGCGTTGTTGTTGTTTTTTTTCATACTTCTAGCTCTTCTTATATAAACTGCTATCATAATGGTCGAAAAGAGATGAGTAACATTAACATGTAGTCTTGGAATGATATGTCACTATCACCTGTAAATACATTAAATGTTCTTCAGCAAGCATTTAATGTTATCTTTGCTACCACAGCTTTGAATCTCGTTCCTTGAAAAGTTACTGCTGAGTATTCTTTTATGGCAACCGTTTTTACCATCAGAACTTTGTAGGATATAAGTAATCTTTCTTTTCTGGGATAGTGACATAAATGCAGATCAATATCGGAACTAGTTCAGAACATGGTTGCCTTGTAGCGGTGCAAAACCATTTGAATGTTCTGAACCGGCCGGAGAATGTCTTTCATTAAGTGGGTAATAAATAGCTCTTAGAACAACTGCGTATGTGTTAAAATTAGATTCCAATTGAGGTTGTCCAAAATACAATATTTGAATTATTGAACTATTGAAAACCAAGTTTGGAACATATATATGATTAAGTATGACTGTCTAAGGTAAGAGTTGATAATACATAAGAAATCAAGTTAGACCGAAGGACCACTTATGGGTATTTCATTTGATATGCCAAAAGATCCGAATGATATAAAATTTTGTCCACCAGAAATCATAAAGTTTGTGAAATCAAGATATGCGAAATTTTTTGAGAATGACTTCATTAGTGCGAGAAGTCAACTTCAGAATATTGATCATTATCATGTTCATTCATCAACACAATTATATCTCTCAAGTTAAAGTGTGTGTTGTAGAACCAATCATATAAATTCCACAAATTATTGATAGTGATCCCGTTGATCTTAGTAGCCATAAAGATATTGAGCATTCAGTTTAACAAACGATCTAAACATTAAGAAGATCGAGTGGAATCAAGAGATCAACATTTTTAAGTGATTATATTCTGTATCTTGAATCTGATTAGTTATTTGGAGCCGAAAATGATCCTAAAATATTTTTTCATAAGCCATGAGCATAACAAATTTAATTTGTAGTATAATGCTATGGATGATGAGATGAATTTAATATAGAATGATTGAGATTAAAAGTTGGTTCAGTTGCCATTTATTACATACGAGTCTTCAAGACAAATAAAGTCTCGTTAGACAACACTGAATAACATAAGTTACTAAGAAATTCACTCAAGTGAAGAGAATTAACTACATATAAATATTTTATCATGTATTTAAGAAAATTCTCTTCATGTGGTCATGACATTATTAGCTCATTTGATTAAGATTTGCATTAAATGGATGTGAAATCAAAATTCCTCAAGAGTGATGTAGAGTAAGAAAGTTATATGAAACAACCTTGATGATTATTCTTTAGTGATAGGTGAATGTTTAATGTTACAAGATTAAGAAAGCTATATAGATTGAAACGAGTCTCACATTAGTGGTATTTCACATTAGTGATATTTAAGGTTTCACAATGTTATCTCTTCCTTAAGTTTTGTTAAGAACATTGTAGCCTATTATGTATACCAAAAGGCTAGTGAGAGCATAATTTGAAAGGAAATTCTCAAAGTTATCTAAGTAATGACCACTAGAAAGCTAAAAAATGTTTATGGGTACCTTTATGGTACTAAATTGAAAGTAATTTATTAATTCCGCTATGAAGTCTAAATTCATATCTTATTTTGAAGCACGATTGTATGGTGTATTTTATGGAGTTTAATTTTGGACCTAAAATTGTGAATTTTGTCTAAGAAAATAAGATTATATCACAATAATTCAGTTGTGGTCTTTGTGACTAAAGCGACAGTCGGATTGAGTATATTGAAATTAAGTATTATAGCCAATGGAAAATGTGTTGAGCAAAAAAAAAAGGTCACTGAACACGTTGTCACTGAATTAATGATCATATGACCTAAAAACATGCAAATTAAGATGTTTAACGATCATATTATAATTAATGATGAACTTGGTCCCTAAAGTATTTTGGTACATACATTTGGTTTTGATTATGAAATTTATCTAGTTATGATATTTATCACATTCAGTTATATACATATTCAATTATCTTGAGAAAATATTAATTTAGTTATTATAGCATTGATTTTATTCAGTAAATTATATTAAGAAATATGATACATGTGATATATGAAAGATAATACTAAGTATAAAATGACCGATCACCATGATTTTTTGTATATATTTCTAAACTATGGAAGATGATTGATTTCTTGATTATTCAGTTATTTGAAATATTTAGACCAAGTGGAAAAATCTTACATAATTTTATTGAAGTCCATAAAATAATGTAATTATTATCAATATATTTCATTAGGATAATATGAGATATGTTTTGTATTTAAAAGAAATTAAATCAAGAATATTATCTATATTAAGATGATAAATATTTTGATATTAGATTTTCCATATCCGGAATGAATATCATCAAAATTGCCAAATCTCGAGTTTTTTTATGATGATTAAAAGAAATATATAAATAATGACACACAAAGACCTGAATCTATGCAGTTATTCATAAATACATTATCTATCACTACAAAAAAAAAATTATAATTAGCGACGGAACTTAAAACCGTCCGAAAAGTCACCGTCACCTTCATATTACGACGGTTTTTCAAAACTCGTCGCTAATTAGCGACGATTTTGAGTAGATAAACCGTCGCTATTTAGCGACATAATATAACAAAAATTGTCGCTAATTAGCGATAATTTTTGACTAAACCGTCACTAATTATGTCAAAACCCATCGTTAATTCGCGACGATTTAGTCAAAACATGTCGCTAATTAGCGACAGCTTTTGTCATACTCCGTCCCTGTTTTTTTTTTAATGTGGTTTTATAATTTCATAAAAAAAATTTATTTTTATAAATATTTGTAGAAATTTTTAAATAATCTCCTCAACTCATCTAAATTAATGATTTTCAAATTTGTAAATAATGTATGAAACGATTAAACATTGCGATAAAATAAGCGAACAACAAAATCAAATAATGTTATAAAACTGAAAAAACAAATCGTTCATCAGTTTCAATAAATAAAGTCATAGATAAAATAAAAAAAACTAAAGAGACTGAGATTCATCATCGTCGTATGCATCGTCACTATCACCATCACTGTCGTCGTGACCAAAGTCTTGTGATGGTGGAATGTACTCCGGCGAGTACCTCGGGACCTTGCCCGAACGTCAATGATGTGATGATCCAGCTGTGTATGGGTCATCAAAATGTGATGACCCTGGTAAATCGCGTCCTCTGGTAGATGAGCCTCGACCATACAAAAATCGTCGGGATGTATGTTGTTGTGGCTGTGGCTGCAGTAATCCAGCAACGAGTCTACGGACCATGTCCTCCAGAATCATGATCCTATCTTGGGATGACAATGGGACGGGGCGAGGGCAGGTTTGCCATCCCCATCTCCGTCCCCGAATTCCATCCCCACCCCCATACCCGTCCCGATCTCCGCTTTTTCGGGTTCGGGGAATCCCCAAACCCAAAATTTGGGGATCAACTTCCCATCCCCGCTCCCATCCCCGTTTCAAAAATATTAATATGGCAAGACGATGACAGATTCGGAGATTTTCTCAAACCAAAATTTTTTATTATCTATTATTATTATTAGTGATAATATTAATATTAAGATTAATATCAATAATAATAATAATATTGTTATTAATATTTTAAAAAATAATAATATTATTATTATATTATTCATATTAATAATATTATTATATTATTATTTATATTATTTTTGGGGCGGGTTCTGAGATGGGGATAGTAATCTCATACCCGTCCCGAACCCGAACCCAAATCCGAAAAAATCGGGGATCCTCATCTCTGTTTCGGGTTTTCCCTGTGGGGTCCCAAACCTGTGGAGAAAGTTTTCATCCCTAATCCTATCCTTCAACGACGGATTCTCCTGCTGGGTCGCCTCCAAAATGGTCTGCGTCGCCTGCAGGTCGATATGAAGATGCTCATTAATGCTTTTTTGTGCCTCCCACTCTGCTCGCATACTCTCTGTATCCTGCGACCCTCAGCTTGAACTGGTCGAACCTCCACGTGGACGTCGAGCCATCTCATCCGGATAGATCGTGGAGGCCATGGAACCACAGCCATATATTAGTCCCTTTTCGGTCCACCAACGACCATGCTGAACATGTTGTTCACCAATTTTTGGCAATGTCCGTTGTAAGTCTTGGAGCCAGCAATGTGCTTTGTAGTCCCAGTCCCAGGTCTTGCTAGATCGCTATTCCTGTAATCCTTGTTTTTTGCTGCCCTAGCCAGTCACCTCTCGTCACTCCATGCCAACATCCATGAAGCCCAGCGTTTGTCGCTGACTGTTTGCGGACGACGATCAGCATCCCTCCATGTATGAATAGTGCGACGATACTGTGTAGCTATGTTCTTGTACCATAGCTGTCTGATGGTATCGTCGAGATGATCTGGCCATTTATATTTTTTCTGTCAATAAAATGCAAGACAATAGTAGTAAGATTTATTGTTACTATGACGTAAAATTAATTTTAAAACCATAAATCAGAATGTTAAGCAATTACAATAAAAATCTATATACCAAAACTTACAATGAACTCCTCTTAATATCACTGTCGCTGGTCTTCAGTAACATGCTTACATGAATAGCCTTCGTCGCATGTCTGTAATGAAAACTGAGCAGTAACGAATCGAATAACCTTATTGTGATCCGGCATAAATCTGTTATCGAAATTTTTAAAATTAGCGACGACAATTATATAATTTTTTTTTAACCAAAAAATGAGACTAAAGAAACAAAAATTAATTTTATAACTTACATGCCATCTGCGATCCATATCGGAGTACGACCATCATCCGGAGGTGATCCATATTGCTGCTCTACCATATATACGTACAGAATTATGTATGCAAACGATTCAGTAATTATGTGCACAAAATAAAATATATTTTATCCAAATTACAATTCAATCATAAATATACTCAACCCTTAGTAACAACATATATAAGTAGGCATATTTAATAATTTTAATGTTGACAATTACTTGAACATTTAAATTATATAATATTTTAACAACAAACATGTAATATATATTATTTATTTTCTAAATAATATGCAATAAAACAAATTAAACTATGTATAAATCTACAACAAACATACAATCTGACCATAGAAGACGTCGGAGCACTCTTCACGCACAAAAAAATCCGCTGGAAAACGACTTACACTACAAGCTAACAAAATTCATGATCTTAACCAACACTCAGAAATTTACCAAAAATTGAAGCTAAAATACTTACTCCAAATCGAAACTAAAATCGCCTAAGATAGAAAAATATATCACAGATGTGAAGCGGTGTAGAGAAAAATGAAAATTTATAGACAATTTGCGACGATTTTCTCAAAAACCATCGCTAATAAAATCGTCGCAAATTTTTAAATGGCGACGATTTTAAACAAAAACCGCCGCAAAATTTTGCGTAAAAAACCGTCGCTAACACCTACTTTTTTGTAGTGTATGCAATTGCATAAATGTTTAGAAGATCTATGTTTTTGAATGTTCATGGGATATCGTCAGTTCCAGTTTTAAATTCAATACCAATTACTAAAGGTCATAATTCATTCATGCATTTATTTTTTCCATATATCAATATTTACATTTTATGTTGTACGTACATCTAATTTAATTCAATATTATGTTATATTTAACATGAATTTGATAAGATTAAGCCACTTGAAAGAGTTAGTCTATGCTCCACGGGAAATAATTTTCCTCATATCCCAACACATGGGGGTCTTCCATGTTATAATGGAAGTTGAAATCATATTTTGAAGAATAAGGGACTAAAATTTCACATCATAGATTCAAATGGAAAAAAAAAACACTTGGGTTGTAGCATAAAAAAAATCCGACTTGAAATACATTAAGTAAAGAGTTTTAGATATTCATAATGATATCAATTTTTATCGGAGTGGTAAAAAGGTTTCTAAATAAGGAATAAATATTGACAAATATTAACATCCACATATAGTTTGCCTCTTGGCATAAACGTTAAGACACAAACGCTACTTTCATATTAGTTTGACGAAGTGTACGTGCCATTATGGACCGGGATAAGAAATACTGACCACAAAAAGGGAAAAAATCAGAGTGAAACGGATGGCACAACTGGGATTCAAAAGGTAATAATTGATCACGTAAAAGAGAGTATTGAATATGAATATTATTTGATCACAGAAAGCAGTCAAATAGACTTAAAACAGAAGTACTGGCGAAATTGTAAGAAACCAGAGTCGTACAAAGTTAGTAAATTGTATTTGATATTTGTAGGAGATACGTTGAGTACTCTAGATTTGATCAACTAAGGGTTCAAGACAGATTTTTCAAACAAGTTTTAACATTCCCTAAATAGCAAATAGTATCTTCTTGGAGTACAGAAATCTCCTTACCATCAGAAGCTACATCACACTTCAACCACAAGATATAAGGACATCCACTTACATAACAGTACATCAACAACAAGTGAGGTAGCATAAGCGGTCCTTTAAGGTTCACAACATAAAGCATGTTACACACAAGAATTAGCATACTTGATATTAGAAAGGGTTATGAATGCAATGTACGTACCTTAATTAAACATTATAGCTATGGGATGATCATGGATGAATGTCGAAAGGATTGGCATGCACATTATTCACGTGCATACATGGGGGTTTGTTTCTGTGAGTTCCGTGGGTCCATCCCATGTAGGTAGCATGTACATGTCAGGGCCAAAGCATATGAGACACATATTCATGTAACATACATATAAATCACCGATCACATGGATCCCATATTCAGCACATTATGTATTGATAAATGTAATTGTTTATGCTACAAGGGTATATCTAGCACAGACTAACCTACATGAAACATTAAAAAAAAAAAAAACCACGTAATGAATACGTGGGTTTGAGTGTTACTTTTGGTGTCTGCCTTTGTACAGACTTATCTTTCGGTGCATTATCTTTTGAACATCAGCTTCTGTCTGAAAAGTAGCTGCAACAAAATCAGTAACACATGCTAAAGTTTTTAGCTCACCGTGAGTGAAAAAAGCTAGCAGATGCAGTGTAATTGCACTAGTGGTGTATAAAGCATAAACCGAGACAGTATGACATATGCTGATTCCATTTTCTTTGAACATCCTGAACATATATTACGCTTTGAAATTGATACATGGAAAAACTGTGAGCATGCCAGATTGATTAAACCTAAGAGTTTAACAAGGGAAAGTTTCATCTTTTTGAATAGAGTAAATTGATAGGAGGAAAATACTGTACACAGAATAAGTACTGTTTGTATGTGTAAGACGGGGGAAAATAATAAATACTTGTCCAAATTGTTGCTGAAGCAACAGAAGCCAGTGATAGAAAACCAAAACAAGCCAGGAGTGGTAACTTTCATAACAGTAGATTGTTTAGCAAAGAAAGCAACATAAAATAATTTACTACTATTATATTGTGGAATGATTATGGCATGCCCAAGTGCTGGGATCCAACATTCAAAAGACCAAATGAATTGATAGGTAACTTTATTCAGTGTTTCCTCCATTCAAACTGTCATCTACCCAATATCACTTTCCCATCCTATTTTGATTCAAACCCTTACACGTGATTCAAGTTGTCCCCAAGCCCCTACATGAACCGAAGCTCAAAGCTGCAGCTTCTAACCACAATGACAGAATAGGCCCAAGCCCCTACATGAACCGAAGCTCAAAGCTGCAGCTTCTAACCACAATGACAGAATAGGGGGCTTTACTTTACTTCTTTCCCCCACAAAACATTACAGCCATACAAACAAGCATGTATAATTAGCACTTCAATTTTATCTAATAAGCCGTACAATCATATGTCAACATCAATGTATTGAAATCATTATAAAGAAAAAACATGGTACTTAAGCAATATCTCCTTCCCACTCGTATCTTCAAATCCTATCCAAGAAAAGAACACATTTTCTTGCTGAAATAAAACCTAGATACATGGATAGTGCTTTGACAAGAAAAAATAAGTAGGATAATGTAAACGGTCAAACGATGATGATTAACCTCGCACTTCAAAGATTTAACTATATGATCATTTCTCATGTATGGTCAAAAGGAAGTGGGCGACTGAAATTATTTTCATCCACCATAATCTCAGGTCAGGCACCAATCATCCATCACAATGAAGGTAATATTTACAGCAGATTTTTTCTGAGTCCATGTACAAAAATGTTCTCAAATATGAAAATCACATGAAGATGAAATAAAGCACCGTGAATTATTCCCCTGGAGGCAAACAGGACTGATCCAATCGTATCAAAGGTGAACATTTATACCAACTTGGAACAAATAATGCCGTTCAATCGAATATCAAAGAGACTCTACAATATATTGATCAAGGTACAAAGACAAAATTAAACATCCAATTAACGTAGTCATGAACGGGAATGTAATAAATGATGGCCTATTTTTCAGTTGAATCAATGCAGAAGGATTTTGTCCGCCTTTTAAGTTACTTTTCGCAAAAAGGTAAGCAACACTTACATCGGCAAAGAAGGTTCAGAGATAGAAAAGGAAACAGACTTTCTGCCTCTTACTGCACTGAAATCTGGTAGGGGCCGCCCAAAGCTTCAACTCGCCAGCAATAATTTAATTAAATGATTTTCTCTTTAAAATACAAACATGCAAATGAAAACAAATAAAGTACATTAAAATATCACGCGGTTATGAGAATTTGAAGAGAGATTTCAACACTTCAAACAAGTGCCACACCACTTGTGGTGCTGGGAGAAGCCTGGGTGGTAGCGAAAAAACCCCTGCCCTCCTCTAATAAAAAAAACACAGTGTTTGGGTAGTTATCACATTGCCATTGATTCTGATAATTAGGCCAAATATTAGTAATTATCTAATCCAGGATTCCTTGCCTGACATACAGTACATGAACTATAATTACATAGAACTATAATTACATAGAATCATCTGGTAATAAAGTTCCTAAAATGTGAATAGTTTGTAGGTTGGTCCAAGTGCACAAATATATTTGATAAAAACAAATAAAATCTACAAAACAGTGACAAGAAAATAAAAAGGTGGCAGTTAAATTGATAAAGTAATGGTATCAGTAAGTCTTCTTGTTGCTGTGTATAAATCTCCGCTCGGGTTTAAAGAGTTGCTAGAAAATTTCTCAGAACACTTTTTGCTTGCAATAGACCACTGTATGCACTCAATCCACGAGATTTCTTCACAAGGCTCTATAAATTTTCTTCCAATCTCAGCATATCATCATTTATCTACTTGGTTTGCTCACATAGAAAGAGTAGACTATACAAGAACAGTTTCTGTTCTTTCTTATCTTCAAGGAACTAAAAGGAGACGATGACTGCACAACCTCAAAATTTCTTTCAGCTGAAAAATATAGCCCAAAGGCTTATTTTAGTTTTTGTACTTGGCTTCACAGTCAATAGAGAGCACCTTTGCTCCAACCAGCCTTTTGTCACCCCCACAGCATCTCTTCACTCAGTTCCATCAGTCATACATTCATCACTAGAAAAGATGACACTTGATGGGAACCTAAGCTTTGATGGTATTGAACATGCAGCAAGGGACTTTGGCAATAGATACCATATCATGCCATATGCAGTGTTATACCCACAATCGGTTTCTGATATTTCTTCCATGATAAAGTGTATTTTCCATATGAGTTTGACTTCAGAGCTAACAGTTGCTGCCAGAGGCCGTGGTCACTCCCTACAAGGCCAAGCACAAGCATATCGAGGTGTTGTTATTATTATGGAATCGCTTCAGGTGCCGAAAATGAGTTTTCACGATGGAAAACTACCATATGTTGATGTCTCAGCTGGAGAGCTATGGATTAATATTCTGCACGAGAGTCTTAAACACGGGATGGCACCAAAATCATGGACTGATTATCTTCATCTCACAGTTGGGGGTACACTATCAAATGCTGGAGTTAGTGGACAGGCGTTCCGACATGGACCGCAGATCAACAATGTCTACGAACTGAAAGTGGTCACAGGTTTTTCATCCGTACATGCACAGTGTTAAGATGGTTAAAGTTAGTTTTGACATGTGTATTTAAGAAAGATAAAAGGCATTTCAAATAAATAATTAGAATATGGGCAGTTACATGTCCTGCAAATTTAAAAAACAAAAGACACTAACTTTAATATTTGCACAGGCAGAGGAGAAGTAGTAACCTGTTCAGAAGATCAGAATGCTGAGCTCTTCCATGCTGTACTCGGAGGACTAGGACAATTTGGGATCATCACCCAGGCTAGAATTGCCTTGGAGGTAGCCCCCAGAAAGGTCATTATACGTCAAGCATTACTACGATCAAAGTTAATACCTAAGACATTAGTCTGTGACCTAATAAACTGTCATTTCTCAGGTTAAATGGATCAGAGCACTTTATTCAGACTTCTCTGCATTCACCAAAGATCAAGAGCATCTAATATCTTCAGAAAACACTTTTGATTATATAGAAGGGTTTGTTATCATTAACAGAACTGGTTTACTAAATTACTGGAGATCGTCTTTCAAACCAAAAGACCATGTTCAGGCAAGCCAGTTCTCTTCAGAAGGAAAGATTCTATTTTGCCTGGAAGTTGCAAAATACTTCAATCCAGAAGGGTCCGAGAACATTGATCAGGTGAGAGTTTTTAATCCTTATTCATTTATCGGCCAGAAGATGCTAACGTGCTCAACTCTATTTGAGCATGCACGTTGGGGCCTGGAGATTTAATCTCACTCTTAAAACTTATTGTCACATTTTCAAAAAAAAATTCAAACCACGGAGTAGCTATATCTCGACTGAATTACGACTTCAAATATCAACAAATTCTAGAAATCGAATCATAATTCTTGAACTAAAACGACCTATGATAATTTACATGCACCGCTACGTTATGTTTTTAAAAAATTACGTTTTTTTAAAATTAAACGTTCAGTAAGTAAAACAAGGTCTACCCTGCTGCTTTTTATTACAAGCTCATGTTTCCCTGTCCCAAAAACGACCAGTACATCAATCATCATTAGAAATTTAATCAAACATAAACAATATTATTGAAAATCTCCAACTATCTCATCTCAACTCATTATAAACCAAATAACATATGAAATAAAACCATTTATAATATTTCACATTTTCTTAAATCAATAATCACAAACAATCTGTCATAACCAACTGTCTAAACATCAATAGATCTAGACCAGATAAGTCATCTGTTTGTCATTACTGATCATATCCACAAATCAAAGGTAGGATACATCATCCAACAACCAACACTGAAAACCAGACAGATACATCATCCACTGACAATTAGCTGACAATATATACTGGAAGGAAATATTCAAATAAAAAGGAAAGAAAGGACAGAACACAATTTATTTTCAAATTCCAAATCTTAATCCTTCATTAGATATTTAGATGTTACAACTACTTGCTTGTTACAAGAAATTTACAAGTTTCAACAATTTTCAGCTTAAGTTTGTTCGTCTTTTCCTCACTTCAACTAATTACAGTTGCATAAATTCAAGAAAACAAAACAGAAGTAATTGTTACAGCTTTCAAAATTCCCCTTCCCCTTAAATTCTCATTCCATGTTCCAGTATGTATCAAAATAATCAATGCAAATATCAACCAACCAAAATCCCCAAAACTTAAAATAGAAAACAACACAAACCTAATTAACAACAATCATCTTTCCTTACCTGATAGGCTATGTGGGATGACACCGGACAAAGGTTTAACCAGAAGCAGCAATTTTATGTCTATCCCAAATCTTTTTCAAACTTTTCTTTGTTTGTAGCGTTCGGTGGTCCTTTAGATGGAAAGGTTTATTTCTGTTTCTCTTATATTATCTATATGTATCAAGTTACGAAGTCTAAAGAGAAATAAAATTCTCTCCTCCTATTTCTTCAATGTACTTGGGTCTTCGTTATCTTTTATGTAAATACATAAAATATTTTAGCTAATTTGATTGATTATTAATTGATTTCCGAGACCTCACTATGCAGGACGTGGATACCCTCTTATCAAAATTGAATTACATCAAGTCCACTCTCTTCTGGTCAGAAGTCCCTTACACAGATTTCCTGGACAGAGTGCACACGTCGGAAATAAAACTTCGGGAAAAAGGACTGTGGGAGGTTCCACACCCTTGGCTAAATCTTCTTATTCCTAGGAGTAGGATTCATGAGTTCGCCCAACAAGTTTTCGGAAACATCGTAAAGGATACAAGCAATGGTCCTGTCCTTATCTATCCCGTCAACAAATCAAGGTACTGATCTCTAGAATACGCAGTAACCTTCCCATCCAAACCACAATCAATATAATATAAACTCATTCTTTGCCACAGATGGAAAACACGAACATCCATGATTACACCGGAGGAGGACATTTTCTACCTAGTTGCCTTCCTAGCTTCAGCAATGCCATCTTCTAGGGGAAACGATAGTCTGGAATATATTTTGGCTCAAAGCAACAAAATTTTAGAGTTGTGTGAAAAACAGCGACTCGGAGTAAAACAATATTTGCCCCATTATAACACTAAAGCAGAGTGGAAAGCTCACTTTGGAACTCAGTGGGAAGATTTCAGCAAAAGAAAATTCACGTATGATCCCTTTGCAATCCTGGCACCTGGACAAAAAATCTTCTCAAGAGCTGATTCCTTGACACGGCAATGATTCACAGGTAAATATAGAGACATAAAAGTGTAAATGTTTTGTACTTTCTGTCTCAAAAAATGTGCTTTTACAATATTACCACTCTGCGCATCGCATCATGTTTCTCAGAACCACCCATAATTTAACACATCTCCAAAGCAAACTGAGAGAATATTCAAGCAAATGCTACGATTTCCTATTTTAATATTATATTATCAATCATTTTGCAATCATGCGAACTCGAAATACCAAGCCAAGTAGGCGAATTTGAGCAATAAAACTCAAAAATCAAAATAAATGGAACGAACATCCGCGAAGATATGGAGAGACAATGGAGCTCAACCAGTGAAAATGGAGATCACTCTTCTGTAGCTTGTGTATATGTTTATACCACTACACTCTCCGATCTTGTTGATTACTAAAATTTTTGTATTTAAACCTTCTTTCGATGATTGATAGATTTGTATAGTATCAGCGTTATTCATGTTTCTTTTGCTTGTTTGGTCTTATATTATTAAATTAAACTATTTATTAAATATGCACCAGTATCCAAAAAATAAACACAATTCTTGCGGTCAGGATCCCGGTCCATCAGCTAGCTTGTGAAAATACGAAAAATTCATATTTAAAACTGTTGAATTTCTTGATAAAATAAAAATTCGAGATCAATAAAAAGGGTACTTGATCAAACTCTGGGAGAAATAAAAACTAAATTACTACGGATCAAAATCAACACCCGATGCTGGGGACACAATCTACCGAGCAGTTTGAGCCTGAGCATGTTCCAGGAGCTGGGTTACTAATTTATAAGTGTGCCCTGAAAGTGCTTTAGTTTGGTCAATAAGTTGTTCATACCTGAAAGTCAAAAATAGCCTTAGTTTCGCTTGAGTTATTTTATCTTTGTACACGAAATATAGCATTGACAAGATCTTGACTGCCAAAATTAAGTCTAAACAGTTATTGTCACAATATGATTTGCATTAGTGTACTTACACATTGGGAAAATTCGGTTCCATTGTGAATGTTCCGGTCTTGGAATCGATCTTGGCAACAAATTTTGAAGTCTTTATGAGATTCACTATCCATCTATATGCCTCCTCATAGTTCAAATTCAGTTTCTCAGCAAGCACACTGTCAAACAGCACCAAGTAGTAACTTAAACTGGTCCAAATTCATTCAACTACGAAAAAAGAGTCAATGCCATAACAATATGCTGGCACTTCAGCACGGATGCATATTAAACAGAATGACTTTTTAACACAAATAAGATACTCAGACTCTTAATAACCAGGAGAAAAATATGTTTGCATCTTGAAACACGACAATCATAAGATCAGAAAGCACCAAAGCCGCACTTAGGCATCAATTAGGTATCAATCAAGCTATTTGTTATCAACCATTAAGATTTGGTGGCCAATTATATTCACAATATAGAAAAACATCATAAACACACAGAGGGGCTTCATATGCGTGAGTATGTGGCGAATTGGGGAGGCAAGATTTCTGTGGCATAAATTTTGCTGTCCTAGAAATAATGTCAGGCACATACCCCATGTCAATGCGCTGATGAATGCAACAGAAGGTCTCAAAAATGAAAAGTCGAGCATTATCAAGGAACTCATCTCTTAATGGAACAGTTGTAAAATTTTCCTTCCTCGACGCGTTTACCAAGGAATGGATCATTTAGGATTGCCTGCAACATGATAATAATATTTAGCCATATAAACATGGATACTCAATGACAACCAACTCACGATCATGTTAAAATAAAAGGCAAAGATCTGTCAACTCAAACCAAAAAGTAAAGACCTGCCGACTCAATAGCACTGGATTACTGCGCTTAGCAGGATAGTAACACAGAGATCAGAAATATCTAAAAAACAGTTCATCTGGCAGTGGAACTATTTACAGTTAAGAAGCTTACTTCTTCACACTCTTTCATCTTTCTTTGAGCCCCATCAAAGTCATAGTTGACATATAAACATGCCAAAAACTCTGTGATTGGATCTTCATAAGAATACTGCTCTTGCTGAATAACCTTGATGAAATCTTTAAGTTGAGTCCGCCTCCTTTTGTTGACGATGAAAGCAGTTGCCAGGTAACGTAGAAGATGAGGAGCATTTGTTTGAATGGCATTCAAATACCTGAAAGAGATTTGTCATTTAGAAATGCTTGAAGAATTCTGGGTTAGATAGAGGGAACAAATCAATGTCACATCAGGTACCATCATAAAATATGGCATCCCAAAAAAGCGTGATGCTTGGCAGGAAGGATGGTAATATATATGCAAGTTGTCGGGTAAAATTTGAGTTCTTGACCAAAACATTAGAATATAGGCAGGTAATGTTTTTTGGTGTAGGAGGGGAGGGAGTCCATATCTAACGGTTATCACATGCCAATAATTCTAGCATTATGATTTTTTTTCTGGTTCAAACACAGTAATAATAACAAGATGAACCACAGTAATAATAACAAGAACGATACCACCTCCTCCTTCGATATCTCTAGGTGAAATTAGACAACTGAAATAATAGTTTCTGAGAAGTAACATACTCATCTTCTAACATCACCAGACCAAATAAAACAAAAGATGGGGATGCAAATAAGTTCCAGAGTCATACTTGTCCTGGTTGAACAAATCAATAATCAGGGTTCTTCCATTGTCATGATTGAAGAAGATGAACAGACTCCAATGCAATAGCCACACTCTACTTTGTACTTGATTTAATGGAGAACAGAAACTCTGCAAGACATGAAGAACAAATTCAATATCCTGTATCAAACAAGGGTAGCCACGCAAGCTAATAGTTTAGATGGCAGTTATAGCAACCTTAGAGTCAATTACTTTCCTTCAGGCGGTTGAGCTCCTCCAGTGCAACATCCCAGTTCTGCATCAATATCTCTGCTGCTAGTTTTCCCCATAATGCACTTGTACTCTTGTCCGTGTCCGTACTCAAGCCCCTGTACTGATACAAATAATCAGCAGCACCAGAGTAGTTGCCACACTCAAACTGAAATTTGGCATACTTATACAGTGCTCCTATCTGCTTTGGACCAATCTGGGAAACAAGAAACACAAGGTTAATCAAATACCTTAAAGGTTCATGATAAGGTCCGAACAATGTAAATTCCATTAATCTCACTATACATTCCATAACATAACAATATCACATAAACCATTCATGATTCACCGATCCAATAAATAGAAATATAAGTGTAATTCAGATTATGAAGTAGAAAATAAATCAATTCCCATACAAACTCTGAAAGCAAGTTTTCACTTATGAGTACGGTAAAGAGGTCGTCCACCGCACAACAAAAACATCTCTAAATTTGAGAATTTAAATCTCACATCAATGACATAAATCGGGGATGTTAAGATTGGGGTGAACATCCAACCAGCATGATAATTAAATGCTTACATCCACTGAAGCAAGATAACCACAATTACGCAAAAGTTAAAAATCAACCTGATAGCGATCGTTGAGCATCCGAAGATTGTGCTGTTTGTCAGCTCTCAGTTCCTGAACAGCATTAGGATTCTGCAGAAAGGTAACTATGGGAGCTGCAGCCTCTTCCAATGACTTCAACCCACCCACCACCTCAGCTCTTCTACCCACCATTTCTAAACCATGGAAAAACGCAAATCCAGTTAATGACAGATCAGTCAAGCACAGACTGCAGAACATTTTATCATAAAATGTAAATCCTATAATAACAATTCACAACAGCACAAGTATAAAGAATTTATACCTGATTCCCAGACAAAACGATATGCATTAAATATACAATAAGTTCCAGTTCCGAAAAGAACAAAACAAAAAATGCAGGAACAATAATTTAGATTCAGAGCGGGTTAATAAATTTTATCTAAGGACGCGTGAGGGCGCAGATGAGAAGGCCGTTTAATTTTAATGCTGTAACTTGCATTTCTAAAGACTTCACATGCAATTTGAACTTTTTCCCATTCGAGAGGCTGGGGCCCTGCTCTCTCCAGTTGTATTGTGAGTATCTGTTGCGTGTGGTCCTGTTCATTTAGAATTTTCGAGGAAATATCCTCCAGAGAAAAAAAGAACAAAGTTCACCATCGATAATTTTTTTGGATAGATTTATGTAGCGTTAGGCTCAATCTCTAACAAAAAAGGACGAAAAAAGCAAATCGATGTCAAAACCCCAAGAAATAAAGCCAGAACATGGAGAAAAGTAAAAAACTGCAACGAATTTAAAATAACAATTATTAGCACATAAAAGACATCCATGGCATAGTAAAAAATATATATCAAAGCATAGAAAATCAGGTACTAAATTTCAGCACTCACAATTCTCTGTCATAAAATCCATCTGAACGAAGATTAAACCGCTTTCGTTCACTCATACCAAAATCCGCTAACCCTCTCCCTCCCCCCGACCCTAATTCTCTCTGGTCTGAGGTATATATTGACGGCGAAACATAAAAATCATACCTTGTGGAACATCTTCAGATCGATAGAGTGACTTGTGTATGTCCATGGCATAATCGACCATGTTTGTGTGGTTAAGCAGCTGGATTTTCGCCTTCAAAATATCCTCCTCAGGGTACAATCCTCTCTCCTGTAAAAACTCAAGTAGAGGGAACACCAAATGACGGTCAAGCTGCGGCGCAATGCGTTGCGTCAGGTCGTATTTCGCGGCCATGAATTCTTGGTGGACCTTCAAAGTATGCGTTGCTGTGTCGCTGTTCCTGTAACCACACAAGTTAGTTAGGGTTTCGAATTTCTTCTTTGAGGGAATAGCTTTCGGATTTGGATTCGGAAAATTTGGGATAAAATATAATAATTCATATCTATATTAAATTTAGGGTCGAAAGTTTTGATTAATATAATTTGAATCCCTATATTATTTGTTTAGCATTGAAGGAGGCCAAATACTTTTTATATAATGACCGTTCTCTGATTATAAAATTACACAACTTAATCACTGAAACTTTTACAAAGTGGTCAAATCAATATTCTGGTCACGTGTAAAATAATTGATACAATATAAATTAATATATTTTAATTTTTGTTAGCAAAAAATTAAAAGATTTATTTACAAAAATACGCATTATAAATAAATAATATAAAATTATAATTTATAAATGATGGAATATTTTAAATAATTCTAAATATAATTATTAATCTTTAGTCCTTTAAAATGTGAAAAAAGTTTAAAAAATAATGAGAATGCCAACTATACCAAAATTAGTTATTGTAAGAACCTCTCATTATAAATAATCGCAAATCATAACTACGGTTCAATGTTAGGTATTTTATTTTATAATAGTAGGGATACCGTGTAATTTAACTCATCACACTGCAGGCAACAAGCACATAACTGAAATACAGTATCAAGTACAATCTCCTCAATCCATTAAGTCAGTTCTGGATCACACCCGAAACAAGAAACTTGGCAACAAAATATTAGAGCTTAAGGGCTTGAGCATGGTGGTGAAGATGATCCTCTATAAATGTAGCGATGAAAAAGTATGAGTGGTCATAACCGGGCTGCAACCTCAGGAGAAGAGGAACGTTAGCCTTCCGACATGCCTCCTCAAACTTGTGCGGTTGAAGTTGATCATGCATGAATTTATCGTCTTCTCCCTAAAAGATACAACATTCAAAATAGCAACACATGAATGCCCTCTCCCTAGAAAGACAGAATACCAAAATAGCAACAGATGGATGCCTTCCAGCGACATCTCCACCCAGTCCTTCAAAGTGTGATACTCAACCCACTATCAGTCACCAAAATATTGCTTTTCCATTACGATGCGAATAAATTACAATCCAAGAACAAAACATGTATCTTATATGTGAATAAACACAATTCATTACTCATGACAAATTGAATGGCCAAAAAAATGTCAATGAGCCAAGTTTCTGAGTGCCACAACATTCAAGTTGGACATAAATTGTCTAATTGTATATTGTGGTTTAGTCTTTGAACGTGATCTGAAGCTGCACTTGTTGGACGTTTGCTTGTAAAATGTATTCATATTTACAGAGTTACTGACGGTATTAAATAAATTGGACTAGAACTTCTTAAAATATCTGAGTTCCAAATTTTAATCAACAAAGCTAAGCCAATTTGTTCTAGCCAAGTCAAGGCATTAAATAGGGATTTGTTAATTAAAACTTTTATCTAGGATCCTTTCTAAAGAAAAGGAATAGTACAGGCCCACTCAATCGGTTTCACCAAACTTGCAAGCAATAGTACCTAGCCACAGTCGAGGACAAATTATGCTCTTTACCTGATCAATTAGAATGGTCGCTGAAACGTTGTTGAATTTTGATATCAGAAAAGTAGCATCATATTCCTGAAAATTGATAGTTCCACTTTCATCTAAAATTTTAAAACTAAAAAGCATTTGGAGAAATACACTTCAAAATAGAATATAGCTGCGTTAAAAAGATCACACCTCCCAATCAGTTTTTTCACCACCCAAGTAACCTGAGAAAGCTTTATGGCCCCAAGGACAATTCATAGGATTGGCAATAGGTGCAAAAGCTGATACGGACTGAATCAAAGTAAAAGTAAACATGAACAGGAAAACCATTGAGATAAATATGTTAAATAATAATGTAAAGTACCTTGTATTTGTCCAAATTTTTCAAGTAAATTGTCAGTGCACCATGCCCGCCCATTGAATGACCAAATATAGATGCCCGAGATGTGTCTAGCTGTGGAAAGTTTTCAGTGAGAAGCTCTGGCAATTCCTTCACAACATAGTCATACATCTGCCAGTTTTTCCACTTGTCTTGAGTTGCATTGAGATAGAAACCAGCCCCTGGTGCAATAAAGAATAAAATATTTTGCGGCTCTGTGATATATAACAATACCAAGGCTTCTCTGAGCCGTTTTTTAACATTGACATCTATGCTAACTCACTCAATTTTTTTAAAATAATAACAATAATGCCAACCCACCGGATTGATCAATCCGGCGGGGTTGACGGTTTTTAAATGCTAAAACCGTAAGCGGCCTGTCTAAGGTCGGTACCGACCTAGTGGCTCGACGGTTTTTGAATGCCTAAAACCGTAACCGACCACGGTCATGGTTCCGGGCCAAACCTATTGACCCGTTTAACCGCCCGTAGCCGGGTCCAGTCCGGGTAACCCGAACCATGGCCAGATCTAGTACAGATAACCAAGACACCTATCATAATAGTATATCTATATACCAATAGATCTATAATGCATACCTACGCCAAAGTCCCAACCTGTCGGACTCTCCTTCAACATTCAAGCCTCCTGAAGTAACAGGTAAATTATCCACTCTTAGTACAATAAAGCTCAGAAGAACATCAATTTTAACATAAAGCAAAGGATGTCTCTCTGAGTATGCACAAGAGAGAGAATATTGTTTTGAATAATGAATCTCCACAACGAAAATGATGCAACCAAAGTAACCTCGACAAATAGTTCTGATCAATGAAAAAGGACACCTATATTGCTAAGCTAAACACCAATAACAGAAAATAGTAGAAGTGGTACCATTTCTGCGCACCAGCAACATAATCGACAAAATGCTCAAATGAAATTATTCTGCGGAGGCCAATACTGGAAGTTTTAAAATTTCAGCCAAAATGACTTACTGGGAGAAGTATCTGGAACAATCAGAGCAACACCTTCACTGGAGGCAACACGTTGAGCACCAGACTTGGATATGAAATTCTCATCAGTGCATGTGAGACCAGAAAGCCAGTAAAGCACCTACAGAGAAAGACACAAGAGCAATCCAACTTCATTATCATGAATCAAGAACCCAGAAAGATCCACGATAAGCAGATGCACAAAAACAAAAATTTCAACGAATTAACGAGCAAATCCATTTCAATTAAAAAAAGTGGGAAAACGTACAGGAAATTTGGTGGAAAGGGAGGGAGGAAAGTAGACATGGAAATTCATAGAGCATCCCAGTGTAGGGCTGTAGTGCTTGAATCTCTTGTTGTATCCGCCAAACATTTTAGTGCTGCCGATCTCAGTAGGCTTATTGCTTCCCTCCATTTTCACACAGATCTATTCTTCTTCGAATGCCAATGTTTCCAGATTTTTATGGTCACCTACCATTTTATCCCGACTTAAAAAATTATATATTGGTTAATCTTGTTATAAATAAATTTTTTAGATAAAATAAAAACCCAGATTCATAAAATATATTAAATTATATATTTTATAAAAAAAAATTACACTCAATTGTATATCTTTTTCACAAATTGAGAAATCAATTTATAGATATTATTTGAAAATAATCCAAAAATAATTATCATCGCACACTAATTTTCAATATTTACAACTCTTATTTTCAACAATTCATCTTGTGATGACTATCATTATACAATGATTGTCTTCATTACGTGTTTTTAATATTGTTTCGTTAAAAACTTTTACTGGGAAAAGCTAATTGGGATAAAAACCATAGTAAAGAAAAAAAACAATGCAGTTAAGTAAACTCCCCCTCATGTTAACATGAATGATTCTTCACAAATTTCGTAGATTGCACATCGCAATGTTATATGATTTCTGAATATTATCGTAAGAAGTGTCTTTGTGAAGAGATCTGATGGGTATTCACTTGATTGAATGTAATGAATATCAATATCTTTATTCTTCTCGAGCTCTTGGGCGAATGTGAAAAACTTAGGGGGAATATGTTTAGTTATGTCGTTTTTTATGTATCATTTGTTCATTAACACATGCAGCATTATCTTCATATAATGTCACATGTTTCTTGTCGAATGATAATCCGCGTGAGATTTGGATATGTTGGGTAATTGATTTTAGTCACACACATTCACGGCTTGCTTCATGTAGTGCAATAATCTCGGCGTGATTTGATGATGTTGTTACGAGTGTTTGTTTATGTGAAATCCAAGAAATTGCAGTGCCTCCACGAGTAAATACATATTCGGTTTGAGAACGTGCTTTGTGTGGATCAGATAAGTACATAACATCAGCATAATCAATTATACTTTGATTGATTTCTATTGAATACAAAAGTCTCAAGTCTGTCATTCTTCATAGATAACAGAATACATGTTTAATTCCGTTTCAGTGTCCATTTGTTGATATGAGCTAAATTTTACCAATACATTTACAGCAAATTATATATCAGGTCTTGTACAATTTACAAGATACATAGGGGCACCAATAACACTTAGATATGATACTTCTGGACCAAGAATAACTTCATCATCTTCACATGGACGGAATAGACCTTTTCTATGTTTAATGATCTAACAACTATTGAAGTACTTAAAGAATTTGCTTTATCTATATTAAAACGTTTAAGGACATTTTCTGTATAATTTGACTGGTGAACAAATACTCCACGTTCTTTTTGTTCAATTTGTAAACCCAGACAATACTTTGTTTTTTCAATTTATTTCAAATTCTTCCTGCAAGTACAACACAACTTCTTGAATTTCCTTATTCATTCCAATGATGTTTAAATCATCAACATATACATCAATAATTATGCATCTGGATATTGTTTTCTTAATGAAAACGCAAGAGCATATTGAACTGTTTTCATATCCTTTTTTCATTAAGTGTTCACTTAGCCAATTATATCACATTCGACCGGATTGCTTTAACCCATATAATGATCTTTGCAATTTCACATAATAACATTCTTTGGGTTTTGAACTTTGTGCTCCAGACATCTTAAATCTTTCTGGGATTTTCATATATATATTACTATCGAGTGATCCATATAAGTAAGCTGTAAAAATATCTATAAGATGCATTTCTGAATTTTCAGATACCGTCAAATTAATCAAATACGAAACGTAATTGCATCTATAACGGGAGAATACGTTTTTCATAATCAATTCCAGACCTTTGAAAAAACATTGTGCGACAAGTCGAGCTTTATATCTTACTATTTCATTATTCTGATTTCGCTTTCGAATAAAAACCCATTTGTACGGCCAACATGTTTTATATCTCCAGGTGTAAGAACTATAGATGCAAAAACATTATGTTTATTTAGCGAATCCAATTCAACCTGGATGTCGTTTTTCCATTTTCTCCGGTCCTATCGATTTTTACATTCACCAAAAGATTTTGGTTCGTAATCTTCATTGTCATTTATGATGTCAAATGCCACATTGTAAGAAAATATCTCATTAATTTATTTTATATCATTTCGTTTCCATATTTTTCAAATATTGATATAATTGATAGAGATTTCACGATTCTCGTCAGTTTGTGGTTCTAACGGAACATTTTTCATCATCATGTGTTTGTGCCGGAATATCATTCTCTATTTTATGATCATCTTTTTCACATTCTTTAGTTCTTGGATCCGGATGTAACAATGATGATACATACCATGTAATTTTTTTTTCGATATGTTTCTTTTATCCCTCTAACATTGGGAAGATTTTCTCATCAAAATGCCAATCAACAAAACGTGTCATAGCCTGTCTGAGGCTCAAGATATCGAATGATTGATGAGCTATCATATATTGATATAAATTCCGATCTTTCTTTGATGTCCCAATTTTGTTCATTGAGGTGGCGTAATAGGCACATATACCATATATCCAAAAATTCTTAGATGAGAAATGTCTGGTTCTTTACCAAATGCAAGCTGCAATGTGGATTATTTATGATATGCGTCTGATGCGAATTAATGCAGCATAATGTAAAATTCATGTCTCCATATATAAATAGGGAGATTTGTTTTCATAATCATTGGTCTATCAATCAGTTGTAGACGTTTAATCAGCGATTCAGCTAATCCATTTGTGTATGTACATGAGCGACATGATGTTCAACAGTGATTCTCATTTACATACAATAACCATTGAAAATCTGGGAATTAAATTTATCAGTATTATCAAGTCTAATTTTCTTGATTGTATAATCGTGAAATTGATTTCACAATTTTATTATTTGATCAATTAATCTTGCAAATACCACATTCTGAGTTGATAATAAACATACATGTGACCATCTGCTGGAGGCATCGATTAATACCGTAAAATATCTAAATGGTCCACATGGTGGATGAATTGGCCCACAAATATCACCCTGAATACGTTCAAGAAATATGGGAGATTCAGTTTGGATTTTAACTGGTGATGATATTATTATAAGTTTTTCAAGAAAACATGCTTTACATTAAACTTATTAATTTGAAAGATCTTCTGATTTTTCAGCAGATGACCATGTGTATTTTCTATAATTCTTCCCATCATTATTGAACCAGGATGTCCTAATTGATCATGTCAATTATTTAATATTGAAAAATTATCAACTATCATGTTTGATTCAATTGGAATTATATGTACATAATGCAATCCAGTAGGGACCATTGATAATTTTTTAACAACATATTTCTTTCCTGATATATATGTGGTAAAACACATATATTTCTCATTTGTTTCATTTATTGTCTGAGTATCATATTCATGGGAATATATGTCATTAAAACTCAACAAATTTCTTTTCGATTGTGGTGAATACAAAGCATCATTTATAAAAAATTTTGTACCATTAGGTAACAAAAATGTGTTTTACCACAAAATTTAATCAACTCTACATGACCTGATATTGTATTCACCAGTGTTTTTGTTGGTTTTAGTTCTAAGAAATATCTTTTATCTCGGAGAATAGTGTGCGTTGAATCACTATCAGGTACGCAAACTTTCATGTGATTAGTTCATTGTTTAGCTTTGTTCATAGCATTTTTCATCGTTGAACTTAAAAAAAATATGCAATGAATAAATTACTGACAATACATATATAAATTATTGAAAAATATATCACATATCATAATTATACAATAAAACATTGTCATAAGAGTACATGAAAAATAAAATATGTTACATTTCTATTCCACCAGTATATTGATCATTTTCAGAGAAATCATTCAGAAAATCTACAACATCAAAATGAGTTGAATCAAACGATCACTGTGTTAAGTGAAGTTGGTCTCTTTTTCTTTTCCCTTTATTGATTCTTTATAGAGCTTACAAAGGTGCTCGAGGGCTCGACAAATTCGAGACCAATGTCGTGGAGTGTCGCATCTAAAACAAGAACATTCAAATCTTTTTGAGTGATTTTCATTAACACTCATGTTCTCATGATGCATTTTTAGTAGGTGGTTCGTGACGCCTTTTTGAGATGAGTTATAGAGGTAACTATCTCGATTGTTTTCGAAACCAAGGTCAAGACCACGACCACGGCCACTTCCACGTCCACGACCATGACCATGACCAAAACCCTGTCTACGACTTTGATTTTGGTTTCCAGGTTTAAATTCATTTTTACTTATGACATTTACTTCTGGAAATACTGTTGATCCAGTGGGTTGGGACTGGTGATTTCTCATTAATAGCTCCTTGTTCTTTTCTGCCACAAGAAAACATGCGATAAATTCAGAATATCTCGCAAATCCACGCACTCTATATTGTTGTTGTAGAGTTATATTTGATGCGTGAAATGTGAAAAATATTTTTTCAAGCATTTCAGATTCCGTAACCTCATACCAACATAATTTTAATTGCGATATTATTTGATACATTGCCAAGTTGTAATAACTGACTTTCTTAAAATCTTGGAATCTTAACGTATTACATTCATCACAGGCGGTCGGAAGTATAACTTTCCTTATATGTTCAGATCTTTCCTTTAATCATTTCCATAAAGTCATGTGATTTTTTTCAATGAATATTCATATTTTAATCCTTCATCAAGATGTCGACGCAAAAATATCGTAGCATTTGTTTTTTCTTGTGACGACGAGATACCATTTTATTTAATGGTCATTTAGACCTATTGACTCAAGATGCATTTGTACATCGAGAGTCCATGACATGTAATTTTTTCCCGTAATGTGAAGCGTAACGAATTCGAGCTTTGCCAAATTTGACATGGTGGTACTAGAAAAAAATAACAATGCATTTTATTAGTTAAGATCTAAATCTATTAATATAACAATACAAAGTAACAGATAAATTATAAGTACAAGCATACTTAAAAATAAAGAAAAACGTGAGGCGGATATTCTCCGATAAATACAAGACTAGTGAGTGTAATAACCAAAATAATTATACAAAATAACCTTGAAAAAACCATCATTTTCTTCTTCTTAAAATTGATGAAGAAAAATATTTAGGGAGGAAGAGTAAGTTTGAAGTGATTGAATGTGTTTTTGCGAAATCATATTTATAGTGCAAAAACTAGCCGCTTTTGACCGTTTATACAAATACAAAATCTTAAAAAAATAGATATATGTATATGCATAATTTTATGGTAATAATATGATGTATATAATGTTAATCATGTTTAAATAATTATGTATATCACATCACATTATTATAATGAGCTGTCATAACTCTTTTATATAATATTGTGACATTATTCATATATATATAATTATTATATAACACAATAAAAATTATAAACATTGAAATAATCACATCACATTATTATAATGAGATATCATAGATTTCTTTTATATAATAATATGATATTATATATTAAATATATACACAATACAAAATAATTAAAAAATAAAATAAATATTCTTACTTTTGAATATTGTTACTTTTTCTTGTGTTATAAAGTTTGGAAAATATGGAGAACCTTAGAGTTTTGTGCTGATAACATGTTAAAAATAAAAATTTACGGTAAGATAAAATCTCAAGCTCACAAAATATATTAAACTAAATACTTTTTTTATAAAAATTTCTCCACTCAATTGTATATCTTCTTCATAAGTTGAGAGACCTATTTATAGAATCTCTTTGAAAATAATCCAAAAAAATTACATCATACAGCATCACACATTAATTTTCAATATTTTCAACTCTCATTTTCAACAAACCTCTTATTTTTATAATAAAATTAATTAGTAATTTTGTAATGTTAATTTCCCTTCTATCATAATTTTTTTTAAGAAAATAACTTTCAGTTCAAAGGAACCAGAATCATCTTTACTTGGAACCAAAACCATTGATTCTAGTACCAAAATTGTCGATTTTAGAACTGTAGGTTCGTGTTTTTTAAGGGGATAAATTGCTTCATTTTCTTGGATACAAAATAATATATTTAAAATCCAAACTGGACTCGAGCGCATCTATATATCATATCGAATTCGAGTAGAATTTTAACCGATCTGGGTACGAGTTATTCACGACTCTCTTTCATTTTAAGACTACTGTGATTCAAAATAAAAGCACACAGTGACATGCGATCATAAACTATTAATGTGTCACACAACACTCCAAATCAAAGAAAAACAAAAGGCAAAATTATCAAACATTGATACATCTTAATAACAAGTTCTATACAATGAACACATATATAAACCAAGATTAAAGGCCTACCCCCCCATAAATCAATGTAGTATTAAAACATATCATTAATAGTATGCTCAAAGCTGGCAAACAAGTGAAGGCCTGTAGAAGGCATGGCTTTGTGCAATCTCAATGCAATCTCGGGGATCGTTCAAGTGTTTGTCTCTCAGAGCTTCCAGAATTGCTTGCACTCCTTGTTCCCTTCACATGGCAACAAAAATCACAAGAAAATATTAACTACTCTCTTTAGTATGTACCGGGATATGATCAAAAATCACCTTGTTATAAGAGTTCTATACAGAGTTTTTAAGATGGGGCAGAGCTCGAGTGGGGCTACTGGCTTGTTTGCTCCAGGGTGCGGCACACTCAAACTTGGCTGACTTAGAAGTTCGTAAAATGCTTCGATAGCTGAAACTCCCTGGAAAATTTCTAGAATAAGTAAATATGATGAATATGCATATCTAACAGTTTGAGATAGACCTGAATAGTTCCTTTGCCACTGATGCTATCTCCCATATCCAAGCTCAGTTGTCCCCTGGCTATCATCTGTCCGTACCATGCATTGCGACCTTTTAATAAGGTGACGTATGTGTCTGCGAGGCAAAGGACCTGCAAGCTTCTCAGGTTCTTCAGCCAACAAATGTGTTATGAATATCATTTCTGATGTGCAGTGTGCAAAATATACAGATTTGCTGGTTGCACTTTCATTTGTTAGAGCTGCCACCATACCTGAGGAAAACCAAGTTCAAATTTAGGACTACAATTGATCAATATCATAAGCAAATATTCACTAGTTTCCCCGGCAATCAGCTGTGAGTACAACCACGAGTTATTCCAGATTCAGAAGAAATATGTTAATTACTTCATGCGTCTCAAGATCGCTATTATCCCATACAATGAAGTGAGACTGCCTTAAGAATTTTGCAAGAGGCAATCTCCATTTTTCAGCACCACATATACGAGCATTAGCATATTCCTTATTGTAAATCTCCGAAGCAATATTTGGTCCACCAAGATACAAAATGTTTTCTATTGGGATTCCAGCTGTATAATTAACTATAACCGAATACAGAAAAGAAGCATAACAAGTGAATGCTTGCTTACTCGCTTTATTGATCACTTGTGTAGGAGTAATTATGCGAGGAAAAGGGGCCAACTCAGCCTCTATACCCTTTGCCAATGATATGATAACTGGCGTGGTAATTCTCTCTTTCCAATATTTACTAATTTCTTCAAAAACATCGCGAGTTTCGGTTGATGGTAATCCATTAATTACTATATCGGCATCCCAAACAGCCTCTTGCAAGTTGGTCACAACCTTCATAGGACAAAGTGGAGTATCAATCATGTTAAGACAGAACCCATCCTTTAAAATCTCGTCGGCGTACAAAGTCCTATCACCCAAACGAGCCTCAACATACTTTAGATATGCGCATTTCCTTATCAATCTCCTCAACACATCTTCTCATTGAATTTATCACTTCAAACAAGCGCTCAGCCGTCTCTTTATCAACAGCTTTTCCAGCCCTCCTCCATATCCTGATCTGAACTTTTTCTCGAAACTGGCCATATGTATCTTGAAGCAATGCTGCCAAAACAGTTCCCCAAGCACCTGCCCCGACACCAACAATCTTCAAAAGATCGACATCCACCTTGCCTAAGTATTTTCGGAGTTCATCGAGTTTTTCTTCAAGACCATTACGGTTTAGCGCGAGTCCGTTCACAAACGGCTTGTTGCTAGTCAAGCCGATGCTGTCAACCATCTTTTTCAAGAAACAATCAGAATCTGATAATTACCAAAACAATGCAGCAACTGAATGTGATCAAAGTACCAAACAGTAAATAAATCTCAAGAACAGCAGTCCCCAGAAACTTGATTCTTGAATTCTGCTTAATACTTGGAACAACCAACTTTTGATTTTCCAAGACAAAAGCTCCAGAATTTCAAATCTTTTTTAAGATTCAAACTTGTCTAAAATTGAAATTTGCTCACCTATATTGGAACCAACCCGTGATGCCGGTTTTCATTTTAATTCATAAAATACTAGCATTAAACCAAGATTAAATACATTACAAAACTTGGTAATTTCCGCCCGAGTTTGTCCATCTATCTACCAAAAAAAGACACAAACCTTTACTTGTCGGTGACATGAAATAATTAATCAAAATTCTAAAAACCCATTAAACCAATTAAGATTTGCAAGCACGAGTATAATAGAAAGAGAGAAATCAAGAGGACACAGTTGGGTATTGGGGTGGGTGCCAAACCAAACCATACGCATTTAAAGTTTTGACCAACTCATCTTCTCAAACACAACGGATATTAATTAGGAGGCTATTTTGTTCACATTCTCAACTCCAAACTACAAATGTAACGCAACCATACAAGAGTGATGGTGTATAAGATAACATCATATCTGAGGGAGCTAATTAATCGATTAAATAATTTTCTTGTTAAAAGCGAAACTTAAGTGTCAAACTAGCCTGTAGTATAATTAATCACATCATTAGATTAATTATTATTATTATTTTACGTAATTAAAAATCCGAGGTCACAATCACAAGTCATGAAAGTAAGAAAATAATTGCAAAAGTTTTAGAAAATAGAAATCTGATGAAATAAATGATCATATTGTAAAATTGTACTTAGTGCTGCAAATCATAATTTAATGATCCCCTAATACATTCCATCCCCTCAATTTACTCCCATTCTTGGATCTTGGTCTAACCAAATGCCTTTCCCTTTCGTAATAACAGAACCAAGAAAACACACACTCAAATCTGAAAAAATGTTACAAAACTAAGGAATCATCAAATCCGAAAGTCCCACAAAGAAAAATATGTCTTCGTTGATTCAATCTCCAGCTTCAAAAAAACAGGCCATCCTTGTCACCTCCCTCATAATCCTTTGGTACTCAACCAACATTGGTGTCCTCCTCCTCAACAAGTTTTTGCTCTCAAGTTATGGATTTGCCTTTCCCATCTTCCTCACAATGTGCCACATGTCAGCCTGTGCGGTCTTCAGTTACATCTCCATTGTGTTACTTAAAGTTGTGCCGATGCAGAGGATCAAATCCAGGTCTCAGTTCTTCAGGATCGCCACCCTCAGCGTTGTGTTCTGTGGGTCTGTCGTGGGTGGCAACATTTCTTTGAAATATTTGCCCGTATCGTTTAATCAAGCTGTGGGTTCGACCACACCCTTTTTTACTGCCTTGTTTGCTTATATGATGACCCTTAAGCGGGAGGCATGGGTTACCTATGCTTGTCTTGTACCTGTGGTTGCTGGGGTTGTCATTGCTAGTGGGGTATGCTTTTTATCTCCTACTTAGATCTACTTGTTTTTGTCATTTCTTTTATGGCGATTCTTTTGGCAAGATTTCAATCTCGTGTGGGTTCTGTTGCGGAAGATTTGATCTTTATCATCATCATTATTAATATTATTTGTCCAGATTTAGTTTTGATGTGGTGTAATTCGAGTGTTCTCTAAGATCAGATCTGAAATTTGTTCAATGTTCAGATTTGAATTTATGTTGCATGGGTATTGTTCGTGGGCTGTTTAATCATTTTAATTTGGCTGCATTTTTTGTGGTGAGACATAAAACTGAATCTATGTAGTCTCCGTTTACACTGTATCCCCTCCGCTTGAGAAAAGACGTACAAGTCTGGACGGTTTACCTGGGGAGACGTAGAGTTTGTAAACTAAAATATTCATGCCTCAAAGTGCATGCATAGGAAGTGGACATTCAAGAAAATTACTTTCTTCCCCTTTTCTTAGAGTGTTGCATGGCTTGCAATGAGCCTCAAATTTTGCCACTATCTGCTTTTTGTGTTTTTATGCTCAGAAAACCAATGTTTCATCTTATGTCGAGCTTCATTTTTGGTGAAATATTCTCGAACATTAACCTAAAGCAATTTGTATTGTGGACTATAGTTTCTCAATCATTTCAGTCACCTGTTGTGGCATTCTCAAGAAATTCGCGTCTTGGACATAGTTTTTCGATAATCTCCATGATGAGTTGGCATTTCAAGATATATTCACTATTAGTGGACTTTGGTTTCTTTATCTTCTCCTCTGCCTATCGCCAATTGTGAACTGTGGTTCCTATACTTGAAACGACATTTAAGCATGTAATTGGTTGCAGGGCGAGCCAAGCTTTCATCTGTATGGATTTGTCATGTGCATAGGTGCAACCGCAGCTAGGGCTTTCAAGTCCGTGCTACAAGGAGTCCTCCTCTCAAACGAAGGGTATGCTACAAATTTATGTACATGCGAATGAGTCGCCTTTCATTTCATATAAATAAATAAACTTCAATTGTTATGCTTTATATCCATTTTCTTTATTTGAGAATTTGCTTGCATCCGCGTCTAGCGTTGAAATTTAATTACCTCAAGCTCCACTCTCTCTGCAATAATCGTCGAGTATGAAGTAGAAACAGCAATAATTGCCCCGTTTCTTCTTTGCTCGGTAAAAGTTTGCAGTCCACTTTGATTGATATATATATGTTATCGTGTGGTGCACAATAAGCCTATATAACATACACTTGACGATGATGCAGGGAAAAGTTGAACTCAATGAATTTGATGCTTTACATGTCCCCAATTGCAGTCATAGTTTTACTTCCTGCAGCCCTTGTGATGGAACCCAATGTATTGGAAGTCACAATTTTACTTGGAATTGAACATAAATTCATGTGGCTTCTTCTTTTGCTTAATTCAACTTTGGCTTATGGAGCCAACTTGTGCAATTTCTTGGTGACTAAGCATACAAGTGCATTAACTCTCCAGGTTCTATCTCTCTCTCTCTTTTAAAATTGACTAAGGCAGTGTAGCTTCTACTTAAGGACATGACTGCAAAATATCCGCTCCGAAACCTCTGAAGAACTGAAATCTTTAAATCTTGGAACGAAAAAACTTGATAAGTTGAAACTTCTTAGATTTGCGTCTTTTGAATTTGTTGATATATGAATCATTATTTGTTATTCTTGATCAGGTGTTGGGCAATGCAAAGGGTGCAGTAGCCGTTGTCATTTCAATACTTATTTTTCGCAACCCTGTAACATTTATCGGTATTGCTGGTTACACTATGACTGTGATGGGGGTGGTTGCTTATGGAGAAACCAAAAGAAGATACAAATGATGACGTCATCTGTGCGGTTTGGATCTTGTGTTCTTCATATCATTTCATCTAATTTTTATACATACATACATGTGCACGACATGTATCTTTTGATGAGCGTTCATCATCAATCAGCTGGTGTAAAGTAGTAAATTGGATGTAGTGTAGAACAGGATTTACTTTCCTGTGGATGGAAGGGCGAAGAAGCCGATGGGAATCAGTTTAGTTTAGTCGTAGTCCTCATACTTTTAGTAATTCCATTCGGGACAAATGTAATACACATGCGATTATCATGTGATTAAATGCATAAAATGAATTCCGAGTCTATTGATATTGGTTTGGTCTGGAATTGACAATAAGTCATACCTCGAGATGGAATTTCCTCGAATGCTTGTAATTATTCTTTCATTTGTTGCTTTAAATCTCTTAAACTATATTAATCGTCCATTTAGATATCTGAATAACTATATTAATCGTCCATTTAGATATCTGAATAATTGGCTTATACATCATTTTCAGTCAAACCAACGAAACAAAGTTTGCAACAATTTCCGTGGGAGAATTACAAACTTAAGACTTCATGACTAATAAACACAAGGATTGGGAACCTCCAATATATTGAACATGGAGCTGGGAAAAACCAACATTCATTTCATTGACAAAGAGTGTCGTTATGGGCAAAAGGTACATGTAACCGAGGCTCGGCATAAAATATTCGAAATAGATTTATTTGTAATAACCCTAGAGGTTACTAATGCTTCAATCCTCCCCCATCATCAAAGTACTACGAAAACCAGCAGGCAAAAACTCAGATTCACGAGTCCCAAATTTCTTGTCATGGACTTCTGGATCTGCTCATGAATTGGACACAAGGAAGACAGAAGAGTCATCAATTCCAATCCCTGATACCAAACACATACCAATACTCGCATTGGCCTAAGTTGAAACCATCCCCAGCCCAAACCTACTTGTATCCAATGTTTTATATGTTTCATTTTCGTAATTGAAATTGAAAATACGAAAATGTTCCATGGAACTTTAGAAAGTGCCATGACAGGGCTAACCATGGAATTCAACAAATACACTAGAATCAATCCTTTGAAGGGCTGCTCCAGATATATACCATTTGAATGCGATTTCTTTTAGGCTATGTCTGGACCGCTCGGAAGCTGATCATAACCATCATGCTGTCGAGTAGCAACGGTAGTCTTTCTGTCAACCGGAATGCACTTCAAAATAACTGCGATAGGCATGCTGACGGCACCGAATAGGATGCTTAGTAACCATAGTTGCCAGTTCAAAGGTACAGTGCCAGTAAATGTGCCCAAGAATTCAACTATGATCACTTGAAATGCCACTGTAGACGCGATGATTCCTAAAAATATCCAGTTTCTTCCATGGAAAATGTTTATCTTCTCAATATCACGGCTATTTATTTCATTGAAGATGACGCCAGAAAAAAAAAGGTTCTCGATTTAGCAGGACACAAGTTCTCTCTTTGCGATTGACAGGGAGGGATGGCACATGGATTTGTGTAAACAGTGCCATATTTTCCTTATACAATCAATGTGTACACGTGAGCCACATTGCTCCACTCAACTGAGCTCGAGTTACTCAAGTTGAACTCAACCACAAGTAATTTACTTGTATTACTTTTTTTGCTGTTCAATCTTGGATTATTCATAAGAGGTTTTGATAACTACTTCTAAGAAGAAATATACCTGGGCACATTTTAATTTTTCTAGTTTTTTGAAAATATTAAGCTTTTCAAACTTGAGCTCCTACCACTCCATACCAAAGCAAGTCAAGTTCGAGTATAATAATTAACAACTTGACCGGGCAAGGGCAATTGAATTGCCCGTCCAAGTCAAAGTTGAGTATAGCACCGTTCAAGCTCGAGTGAACTTGTCTGCCACCACTAATTCCACCAACACATGATTAGAGAAAATATGAAGGGGCTGGAATATGGGGTCAACGTAGTAAATTGAAGTAGAAGAAATTGCAACATGGCAAACACGTAAGTCAAAAGTAGCAGAAATTATTACCTGACAGAACACGAAGGTGTTGAATATGAAAGTATTCAGTACTGCTGTAGGTAGCATCAGAACCTTGGAGTCCCAATGTTTGTTTCCCTAGAAAATTGAGGACTAACAAGACAGCCAGCTGATAAATGCTATGACCAATGATTTTTCTCCACATGTTCATGGTGATAAAATTTTCGGTCCTTAAAACAGGAGGCCTCTTCATCAGTTCATCATTTGGCCGTTCAGTGGCTAGTGCAAGTGCACCTAGAGTGTCCATAATTAGGTTCACCCAAAGCAACTGCACTGCTGTTAGTGGAGCTGATCCTGGAATTGACAATAGAAGTAGAAGAAATACAAAATAGCAAGCGGATAATGCAGAAAGGGAAAGACGATTGTGCTAATTGTTGAGAACAGCAAGATTGTCACATGATAAAAACTTTTCAAGTGAAACCTCATTGAGCGTGGATACTGGATACAAATTTTCTTGTATCTTGTAATGGGGTATATGGACACACCATTAATCACCCTTTTCCTTCTTTCTTTCTCTAAACAAAAAAGGGTGGGTGGTGGGTCGCTGCAAGTTAAAAAAAGTACCTGAGACACGCAGATACAAAATTGATCATGAGGGCAACAATATTAACAGTCAACTGGAATTGCACAAATTTCTGTATGTTGATGTACACGGATCGTCCCCATTTTGCAACGTTTACAATTGTAGCAAAATTATCATCCAATACAATCACATCTGTGCTTTCTTTTGCAACCTGTATATATTGTTATAAGATGCATCAGGAATTATTTTTGATTGAAAATACAAGCCAATCAAAAGAATTTTGTTCCAGTCCAACACTTCAATTCTTTGAAAGAAAGTAACATTTGAAGGCTGCAGATTGAAAATTTCATACACAAGTATTTTGTACACATAGAGACCATATGGACCCACCTCTGTTCCAGAAATGCCCATAGCAAGTCCAATGTCAGCCTCATGCAAAGCAGGGGCGTCATTTGTCCCGTCACCAGTAACTGCAACAACCTCTTTAAGAATGCTTCTGGAAGTTCTTACCAGAACATGCTTGTCCGTAGGTGATGACCGAGCCATTACCTATGTCAAGATCATAATAATTTAGGCAGCTTTGTGAGTTTCCACATTGTTCCAAAGGATTAAATATATGCATAAACATTGTACACCTTAAGTTTGGTATAGTCAGGCGCATCTCATCTGAAGTCTTGTTGCGAAAATCTGGTCCTTCAACAGAATCATCACCATCGGTGAGTATTCCACACTCTTTGGCAATTGCTTTAGCTGTATTAATATTATCTTAGGTAACCATGCGTACAGCAATTCCAGCTGCAAAACAAGTTCTCACTGCTTCTTTTACACCGGGCCGAACTGGATCCTTAATTCCCACTACTGCAATCAACGTATAGCCACAATCAGGGATCCTACTTGCCGTCGAGCCATCATCAATGTCCTTGAATGCTATGCAAAGTGTACGCAAAGCTTCACAAGAGAAATCATTGATGGCATTCCTAATATTGTTCATTTGTTCTGATGACAAAGGAACAGTTTCTCCATCTGCATTAATTCCATTGTCACACATTTTTAGAACAATTTCAGATGCACCTTTACAAAATGGTCAGACCTTGCCATCTGGAAGACCCACAAGCACGGACATCATTTTCTTCTCTGAATTAAAAGGTTCAACCTTCAACAATTGGCACAGCCGATGTTGCTCATCAAAATCACCACCCAAAAGCAATCCATATTCTAGTATTGCTGTTTCTGTTGGTGTACCTATAATGGAACTCTTCACATCTTTATTCTTGACCATCTCAGAACCTGTATTGTTGAATATTGCTTGCAAGAGAAAATTTAATACATTTTCTGATACATCTGAATCAAGTGCGTCCCTGCCTCCACTGTGGTCTACCACTTTTGCTCTTCCACAAATCCATATTTTACTCACAACCATATGGTTTGTGGTCAATGTACCTGTTTTGTCGGTGCAAAAGCAAGTAGCAGAACCCATAGTCTCACATGCAGATAAAAGCCTCACTAGAGCTTTGTCATTCATTAACTTCTTCATGGCAAACGCAAGACTTAGTATCACTGCCAGGGGTAATCCCTCTGGAACGGCAACAACAATTATAGTAACAGCAGTGGCAAAGTAATTCAAAAGCTGCAGAGCATCACGGGAAGACCATTTTGTAAATTCGTGGTTTAGTTTTTTTTTACCAAAAATCTGACAGTCAGAACTGTGAAAGTTAAAAGAGCAAATACCAGTCCGATTTTACCGATAATTGTAGCGACGCCATTTAGCTTCATGAAGTGGGGTCTCGTCTTCGCCCCCCTCACTTAGTGTTTCCATCAACTTTCCCCATTCGGTTCTCATACCAACAGTAGTCACCAACATCTTACCCGACCATTCTTGTACTTTTGATCCTGCCAAAAGAAAAGGTCTCTTTTCATGTATATTTATAGGCACGCTTTCCCCGGTCAAGCTTGATTGATCAATCAACAAGTTGTGTCCTGATATAAATATCCCATCTGCAAGAACCAGGTCTCCAATAGAAAGATGAACAATATCTCCAACAACCAAGTCGTATACGGAGATTTTTTGTCAAAATCCTTCTCTAATGACCTGGATAAAAATCTTCTTCTTTTCTTTGTCTAACTCCTTGAACTGTAATGATTGCTTGTAGTCACTGATTGCAGTAACAGTGACCACCAAGCATATGCTAAGTAAAATTCCAAAGCCATCATACATGCCTTTGGGCAACCTTCAGTGGCAACTCCCACTCCAATACAGACAACAACACAAACTATAAGGATGATAAGAGTTAAATCCTGTAGAGCCTCTCACACAAACATCAAAAAACTTTTAGAGGGCTTCTCGGTGTATCGATTGGGACCATAAACGTTTTTTCTAATATCAACATCATTCGAGTTGACTCCTTTATCCAGAGTAACCTTAAATCTCGAAGGAAAATATTATTTTCGAATCTAATTGATATATTTCTTGACTTAAATTATTTCCTTAACAACTTGGTTTCCTTGTTGCAGTAAATATTTAATATGATTTTGCCTTTCTTAGATAATGAGATAATCATTTAAATATATTCGGAGATATGATATTTGTGATAATAAGTTGAAGTAGGTTACCTTATGGAATGAAACTCCACATCTATAAATAAGAGACCAAGCCATCATTGAGTGGCTCCTTCCTCTCTCTCGGTCAATATTCACTCACGGGTGCACGTTCAGGAATTCAGAGAAAACCTTTTTTCAAGAGACGTGCTATGAAGAGTGTGATAGAGTGTTGCTGTGAATATTGAGAACATCTACGGACAACATCTGGGAATAAGTTGCCCGAAGATTGCTTCTCGTGGATCTACTGTTTGACAACACGTTTTTGGCTTTCTTGTTTTAGTTTTATTCTAGTTGTTTGTTTTTAGAAAGCATTTGTTTTCTCAACTTGTTGAGTAAATTGATTTTAGTGAGAATCACCAGTGATTGGTTTTTGTAAACGATTATTTTTCTAGTGATTAATTTTTGCCATAAGGCACCGCACAAGTATAAATACTCGTGCAAATTTAATCTCATCCATCTATTTATTTAAAGTCAATTTGTGTTCCAAAATATGATATTCCGCTGCATGTTGTCCGAGATGTTGTAACATCTGGCACAACATTTAATTCTGATAAAACACAAATTCACTATTTTTATTGATGTTCAGTATATTTACCCATAATTGTCAAACAAAATAATTCTTACAAGTGGTATCAGAGGCCTACTCTTGATATACTAAGTGGTGATTCTGTTTTTTTTTTGTTTTGTTTGACAGAAAATAAATCAAATGGACACATCACTTGCAAGCGCAGCACTTCGACCACCAGTCCTAGACGGTACCAATTACAGCCTATGGAAGGTCAAAATTAGATACTACATAAAATCCATAGATGAACGGGCATGACAGCGTGTCATCAATGGATGGACTTCACCAAGCATGATAGACCGAGATGGTGACAGCTTGCCAAAACCTGAAACTGAATGGACTACTGATGCAGTGCAAAGTTCGAACTACAATTCAAAGGCTTTGAATGCTATCTTTACGTCTGTTGACGTGAATATGTTCAGTTTGATCACAAACTGTACTTCTGCTAAAAGTGCATGGGATATCCTCCAAAGGCACTGTGAAGGTTCTGAAAGTGTGCGACGAACCAGATTGAGGATGCTCACTTCCAAATTTGAGATGATGAGGAAGGAAGAATCCGAAAATATACTAGACTATGATCGTCGCCTACGAGAAATGGCTAATGAGGCGTTCAGCCTTGGAGACCCTATCTCAAATGAACGTTTAGTTAGCAAGGTTCTTCGCTCCCTGCCCGAAAGGTTCAACATAAAAATCTGCGCAATAGATGAGGCTAAGGACACTTCTCAGATGCCTTTGGAAGATCTTATTAGTTCACTTCGTACCTTCGAAATGAACTTGGACATGCAAAAGAAGGACAAGGGGAAGACAATTGCATTACAAAACTCGAATGACTCATACAATGAACTCCTTCTAATTTCCCAAGAAGTCAATGATTCTGATCTTTGCGAAGACTCTATCTCCTTTATCACAAAGAAATTCAGTGATTACTTGAAAATCCGAGACAAGAAGAAGGATGCAAAACCATCGAAATCTCCAAGTCTCCCACTCCTTGAAAGACCACAAAGATTTCATGCCAAGCAACAATTTCAACCAAGGAATGATGGCAATGGACAATCTAATGCAAGGAAGTATGATTCGGTGCAGTGTAGAGAGTGCCAAGGTTTCGGTCACTATGCCAATGAATGTGCCAACAGATTACGCAAGATCAAAGGATACAATGTTTCCTTAAGCGATGAAGAATCTGATGAGGAGGAGAAATCCAATGATGAAGATAACCACACCTCCTTGAATGCACTGTTGACAGAAAGACACTGCCTGCAGGTGAATCCTTTAGGTGTTGCCCTAGGTGTTGCCACACCTGGACGCAACATCTGCAAAAAATCAATCTGTTTGAAATCTATAGCTTCTGGAAATTCAAGTGGAGATGATGAATTAGAAGATGATGAAGAAATCACTCTTGAGAGTGTTCAAAAACTTTATGAAGAGCTATTTGAAGATTGGACCAAAAAAACAAGTTGAACTCAAGTCTTATGAAGGAGAACATTGATCTAAAAGCCGTAGTTGTCAAGCTTGAGGTAATTTTGAGTAAAAAGGATTTGGAACTTGGTAAGACCAAAGAAGAACTTCAAAAGGCAACCGAAACCTTGTACAAATTTAATTCAAGCACATCCAAGCTTGATTTCATACTTTTGATGAGAAGAGATGACAAAAAGGGCTTAGGTTTCAAAGACAGCGTATTTGAGATTGGTGAATCTTCAAAATCTACGGTGTTTGTGAAAGAAAAAACTGAAACATGCACACCATCACAAACTACATCTTCAACCAAAAGCTCTCCACCGAAAAGACAACCTGCTGCATCTATTCCTAGGAAAAGAAAACGAAGGTACGTATGCCATTACTGCTTTAAGCTTGGTCATATCAGGCCCTACTGTTTTAAACTCAGGGATGATCGCATGAATCAAAAGTCAAGTCGGATGTTGCCCCGAATGTTGCCCAACACTTCCCGCAACACCTCCCACCATCGACCTACAGTAAGACAAATTTGGGTACCAAAGGTAAAAACTCACTGTAATGTTGTCTATACTTCGTTGAAAACAAACACTGCAGGTCATTGGTACTTTGATAGTGGAAGCTCACGCCACATGACAGGTTCAAGAGAACATCTCATTGATTATGTTGAACAAAATTGTGGGAGAGTAACCTATGGAGGGGGAGCTAAAGGAAAGATTGTGGGAAAGGGCACATTGAATGTTGAAGGACTACCCAAGCTCCACAATGTGCTTCATGTTGAAGGATTAAATTCAAATTTGATAAGCATAAGTCAATTGTGTGATGATAATTTGCTTGTTAAGTTTGATAAACATACTTGTGAAGTTTTTGATGAAACTAATTTGTGCATTATGACAGGTACAAGGTCTTCGGATAATTGCTATCAAATAAGTGAAGAATCTTCATGCAAACATGTGCAAATCACCGAACTTGACCTTTGGCATCAAAAACTCGGACATGCAAATTTCAAAACCCTGAAGAACTTGAGTAAGTACGATGCAGTAAGAGGTATGCCTAATCTTTCATCTGGAATACCATACGTATGTGGAGACTGTCAAAAAGGAAAACAGACTCGCGTGTCGCACCCAGTGTTGCCAACATCTGGGACAACATGCTGTCTGGAATTGCTACACATGGACCTTATGGGTCCTATGGAAGTGGAAAGCTTTGGAGGTAAGAGGTATTCTTTTGTTTGTGTTGATGATTTCTCACGATACTCATGGGTAAGTTTCATTAGGGAGAAATCGGACACTTTTGATGTGTTTAAACAATTAGTCACAAGAATCACAAACTTCCATAATTTAAAGGTGAGAAGGATCAGAACTGATCATGGTAAGGAATTTGAAAACTCATTATTCTCATCATTTTGTGACAAGAAGGGGATTTCACATGAATTTTCAGCACCAAAAACACCACAACGAAATGGCATTGCCGAACAAAAGAACATGACTTTGCAAGAAATGGCAAGGGTGATGCTAGCTTCAAAGAATATCTCGAAGCGTTTTTGGGCAGAAGCCCTTAATACAGCATGCCATATTTCGAATAGGGTCTATTTGAGAAGTGGTTCAACCATGACTTCTTATGAGATCATCATGGGAAAGAAGCCTAATCTTAAATATTTTCATGTTTTTGGCTGTGTTTGTTACACTTTGAATGACAGGGATCAACTTGCAAAGTTTGATTCAAAGAGTGATAAGTGTTTGTTTTTGGGTTATGCCACTAGTAGTCGAGCTTATCGCATGTTTAATTTAAGAACTAGGACTATTGTGGAATCCATTAATGTTGTTTTTGATGATTGCGCAGATCTCAAAAAGAAAACTTCTGAAGATGACGTTGAAGACCTTCTGGACAATCCAATTTCACTGGAAAATGCAGATGTTGCCCCAGATGTTGCAACATCTAGCACAACACATGAAACTGAGGTCACTGAATCTGAAGAAAAGCATAGTGATGATGAGGCAGTAGATGATGGACTGTGTATTCCAAACAAAATCCAAAAGAACCATCCATCATCTCAAATCATCGGAGGAATGTGTGAGGATATCCAAACCAGGAAGAAAGATAAAGTTGACTACCGAAAAATGGTTGGACTAGTGTGCATGAGTACCATATACTCACAGGTTAGATTTTCATGCTTTGTATCCCAAATTGAACCTAAAAATGTCGACGAAGCTTTAAAATATGAGTTTTGGATCAACGCTATGCATGATGAACTTGAAGAGTTTGTTCGAAATGATGTTTGGGATTTAGTTCCCCCTCCTGACCATGGCAATATAATTGGAACAAAGTGGGTTTTTAAAAATAAAACTGATGAGTCAGGAAACATTATTCGAAACAAAGCAAGGTTGGTTGCTCAAGGGTACATACAGGTTGAAGGGGTTGATTTCGATGAGACCTTTGCTCCTGTTTCCCGCATTGAGTCAATCCGAATTTTGCTAGCCATTGCATGCTACATGAAAATAAAACTTTTTCAAATGGATGTCAAAAGTGCCTTTTTGAATGGTTTCTTGAGTGAGGAAGTACATGTTAGACAGCCTAAAGGATTTGAAGATCCACACAATCTGAATCATGTGTACAAGTTGAAAAAGGCTCTCTATGGCTTGAAGCAAGCACCACGTGCTTGGTATGGCAGACTGACTGATTACCTACTTGACATTGGATTTAAACGAGGTGAGGTAGATAAAACGCTCTTTATTCAAAAATCCAAAGGTGAGATTCTTATATGTCAAATCTATGTCGATGATATCATTTTTGGCTCCTCATCCCAAAAGCATGCTAATGACTTTGTTGAATGCATGTCTACTACATTTGAAATGAGCATGGTTGGTGAATTACACTTCTTTCTTGGTATGCAAATCAAACAAATGCATGATGACATCTTCTTGTGCCAAAGTAAGTATGCTAAGAATCTAGTTAAGAAATTTGCAAATGAAAACACCAAGCACACGAAGACACCTATGGGCTCAAATGAAAAATTATCTAAAGATGTTGCGGCCGAAGATGTTGACAACACTCTTTACCACAGCATCATAGGAAGCCTTCTGTACTTGACTGCTAGCCACCTAGACTTAATGTTTAGTATTTGCCTGTGGGCTAGATACCAATCTAATCCTAAGATTTCTCACTTAAGAGCCGTAAAACGTATCTTACGATACATAGCCGGAACCATTGACTTAGGATTATGGTATACACACGAAACCAACTCAAATCTAGTAGGGTTCTCAGACGCTGATTGGGCTGGGGATTTAGACGATAGAAAAAGTACATCGGGTGGCTGTTTTTATCTTGGAAATAACTTGATCTCATGGCACAGTAGAAAACAGAATTGTGTATCACTTTCAACCGCTGAATCCGAATATGTAGCAGCTGGAAGTGGTTGCACTCAACTTTTGTGGATGAACCAAATGATAACAGACTATGGACTTAAGAGTGAACCCTTAGTGATGTACCGTGACAATTCTAGTGCAATAAACATTTCAAAAAACCCAGTACAACACTCTCGAACCAAACACATTGACATTCGTCATCATTTTATTCGAGATCTAGTGGAGAAAGGATTGATTCGGATGTAATTTGTTGATACAAATAACCAATTGGCCGATATATTCACAAAAGCATTAGACTTCGAGAGGTTCTCCAACCTTAGGAAATCTCTCAGCATGTGTTCTGTCTGATCATACGTGGATGTTGTCTCAGATGTTATAACATCTCAGACAACATCTAACATGCATGTGCATTTATAGGATTTAGACATACTGCATTTTCATGCATTCTGTGATATGATGTGTTGGAATGATGTTGCTTAATCTTCTGTTACACTTACAATTCCTTACTCTATCTTAATTGACACACTTGGATATGGTTAAAAATCCGATTAAATCACAAAGTAGTTGAAAGATGATCGTGTACTCTATGACATTGTCCCATACGAAAAGTGACTTGAAAAGATTGAGTAAAAAGTAAAATCAATCATGAATATGCTCTGCATCAGAAGAAAAGATGGAAAAAGCTACCTAAAAGAGTCCCATGAAGACTGTACTTTTAGTGTGGGAGCTACCTCTTCTGAATTCAATACAGAAAGGAAAATAGAAGAAAATGGAAAAAGCTACCTAGAGGAGTCCAAAAGAAGACCGTTCTTCTAGTGTGTGAGCTACCACTTCTATGGTTAGAAAAAAAATAAATAAATCTCCAAATGTGCAGAAAAATCAAAATTATTTTCTGGAATTGGACATGTTGTCAGAAGATGATGCCAACATTTGTGACAACACCTTATCTGTAAACATATCTTATACTTGTTTCATGTTTCTATTTCTGTTACACTTTGTTATTAGGCATAAATAGGTCATGCATAAACATATCATCGTGAATATAGATGTGTCAAATGGCCATGAGTATTTTAACAAAGTAAAATCCGGTGAAAATTTAGACTTTGCGACAATCTTTAATTTATGTGTGCATTGATGTCCAGTGGGGCTAAAGGTCGATGTGGAGTTATTTCTGGATATTTTTGAACAGTTATTTTGTTGAATTGCCTCAGTAATTTGTTTTTAAACTCCTAAACAAAGCCGTTAGTTTCTTACCGTTGGAGAAATTCTGTGGAGTGAATTATATTTACCGTTTGGGTTCATTTGATTGTTTGATTTTGTTACCTGTTGCACTGATTATTCATACTTATCTCATATACTTACACCGCCTAATCCATCATTATCTGCTTAATTATCTCTCGAATCTTCGTACCATCTTCGCACAATTTCCTTCTGCAAAACTTTTCCCCCAAAAATTTTCGATTCTTCTCTTTGCGTGAAACTTATCTCGTAAAAATGGCAGGAAAGGGCTTTGATCCACACGATATCCGAAGCGAAATGGGCCATACAGAGGATGTTTTCTCATCTCCCTCAACACCTGCTACAATCACCTTCTGTCCAGAACCTGCAGATCATTCATGCTGCTCTTATGCCAGAGCCTCTGGAAGTTATTGCTCCCGGCGAACCTGGGAATGCTTTTGATGTCGATAATCCACCGATAATCCAGGTGTTTGATCCTCCGCGCCAGCAAGTGCGTCGCTCCAAAAGACAGGCAGGGTATAACCCTGATTTGACCACCTCCAAACGATTTCGTCGAAAGGGTGAAGGGACGAGCCGACCTTCACTTGCTGACCTTGAGCACACCTCAGGTGATGACTCTGCTGATGAAGATTTTGAACTTGTGGCCCGTAAGAAGAGGATTCCTCCGTCCTCAGCCAGCAGTGCTTCCTCCGGTGACTCCACTCCTTCTGCTATGGACGCCTCGCCTCCTCCTCCACCAATGTCCTCACCACCTCGTGATGAGGAAATTACGTTGGCCCAATTTTTGGCAAACCTCAAAGGCCAACAAGCTGCTCGATCATCTGGCCCACATGTTTCTGAAGACTCCAGTGCCTCCGCTCATACTGTACCAGTAGATTCTCCTGCTCCTACGGTTGTTGCTTCAGATGACGAGACCTCCTCGGACAACATCGACCTCGATGATTACGATGTGTCCAGAAGTTTCAACAACATGTTTTATACCGAGGAGGCGTTTTCAAACTGGTTTCTTTACGCAAACCGGGATCTTATTGAAGAACGAAATGCTGATATGGAGGCCTTCTCTCGCAACAATCTAATCGAGTTCCTCCAATCCCGTGGATTGCTATCTACTGTCTCTTCTGCGCGTCCCTATTGTCGTAAGGTGGTTCTTGAATTTTACGCGAACCTTTCATCCAGTGTCAGAGATCCACGATCACCTAAATTTGGACTAGTCTTTGTACGGAACAAGGTGTACAACATTGAGCCACAGATCATCAATGAGTATTGTGGCACACCGTTTATTGCTGTAGGTCCTCCACCGGACCTTAATGATGTGATTTCCACCCTGACTGGTGGACTAATTCGCCAGTTCCCTGCCCATTCCCGAAAAGATCTCGGCTGCCACTCTTACATCTCTCTACTCCGTACTTCACAAGATCGCTATTCACAACTAGACTCCAACCACCAACACCACGGTGGTCACTAAGTCTCAGGCACTTACTCTTTTTGCCATTGGAACCTCCAGCCTGAACTTTGGGCGTCTGGTATTTTATACTATCATGCAATATGCACATGGCGGCATGAAGTCATCCAAGCTTCCATTTTCATCTCTCATTTATGGTATTTTGGAGTCACAAGGATTCATTAAAGACATCACCGAACATTTCACACATGCTGGTGAGTTACTGAAGATTGCCTCTGCTCTCCTCAAAGGAAATAGAAAGATTGACCTTCCCTGGATCAATTCTACCACAGTACCTCCCACTTCTGAGCCTCCTACAAAGTCACCCGCTCATCGACCAACAGCTGGTTATGTCAAGATTGCTGTTGCTGGAGTTCAGGCTCACCTGGATCATGCTCTTAAAAAGATCACCCAGGCTAAGGCAGACTTGGCATATTATGAGAATCTGGCTGCTGACCTCTGACTTATCTTGGAGTTAGGTACCTTTCCCGGCCAAAAAGGGGGAGATGATCATTATCAAACCGCCGCTGGCCCATCTGGGTCCAAGGATTATGACAGTGATGATGATTGGATCTGATGAGGATGATTGGTTGATTGGTTCTGGTTCTAGTCGTTTTAAGTGTTTAGCCATTTTAGAGAATGTGGTTGTTTTTTTAAGGTGGTTGTTCTGTTTTACTAATGGTTCTGACTCTGCGTTGTTGAAATGGTGCTGATGTTATGTTAAGTGTTGCCAACATCTCTAACAACATTCTTTACATCTTTAGTGTGTTCAGGGGAAGAGGAATTCTTGAAATCAGGGGGAGCTGATTTAAACTAAAACTGAGAGGAATGCTTTAAACTCAGGGGAAGTTAATTTGAGCCAATCCAGGATAAATGGGTTTGATCTCATTTTGTCCAAGAAAGGCAAAAAGAGGGAGATTGAAGGGAAATATTATTTTCGAATCTAATTGATATATTTCTTGACTTAAATTATTTCCTTATTAACTTGGTTTCCTTGTTGCCTCGACTAAGTAAATATTTAATATGATTTTGCCTTTCTTAGATAATGAGATAATCATTTAAATATATTCGGAGATATGGTATTTGTGATAATAAGTTGATGAGATATGGTAGTAGTATTTAAAAAGAGTTTATTCCTAACAAAACTCTTATATTTCTTTGTGAAGTAGGTTACCTTATGGAATGAAACTCCACATCTATAAATAAGAGACCAAGCCATCATTGAGTGGCTCCTTCCTCTCTCTCGGTCAATACTCACTCACGAGTGCACGTTCAGGAATTCAGAGAAAACCTTTTTTCAAGAGACGTGCTGTGAAGAGTGTGATAGAGTGTTGTTGTGAATGTTGAGAACATCTACGGACAACATCTGGGAATAAGTTGCCCAAAGATTGCTTCTCGTGGATCTACTGTTTGGCAACACGTTTTTTGCTTTCTTGTTTTAGTTTTATTCTGGTTGTTTGTTTTTAGAAAGCATTTGTTTTCTCAACTTGTTGAGGAAATTGATTTTAGTGAGAATCACTAGTGATTGATTTTTGTAAACGATTATTTTTCTAGTGATTAATTTTTGCCATAAGGCACCGCACAAGTATTTATACTTGTGCAAATTTAATCTCATCCATTTATTTATTTAAAGTCAATTTGTGTTCCAAAATATGATATTCCGCTGCATGTTGTCCGAGATGTTGTAACATCTGGCACAACATTTAATTCTGATAAAACACAAATTCACTATTTTTATTACTGTTCATATATTTACCCATAATTGTCAAACAAAATAATTCTTACAAATCTATTTGCGAGTCCTTCTACTCCTTTAAGTTTTCTTAAGGTCTTGATATCATAGGAAGCAACAATAGTTGCAATCTTATCACCCAGCAAGCATATCTTCTTCTGTTAGTCCATTTTGAATTTCTACCCCTGTATCTTGTTCTGGGGACTCACTTGAGTTTTTACCATCTTCTGCTATAAATCTTTTACCAAGTACACTTCCTGCACAAGGAAAGGATAAGTGATGGTGACAAAACAAGACCGTGAATCAAAAGAAACTTTTGCGAGCTATATTTGAGATGAAGAATCTAGTAGAATTATACCGTCAATAAACCTGAGGGCCGCACTATAAACCACAAAACAAACCCGTATATTGTCCTGACAATGAATTAAGGAAAATGAGCACTATTTGACACAAAATTATTTGGGCTCAAGTATTGGGAGCTTTAGTACTGTTTGAGAACTGCAGACAATACTACAAAATAATGGTCCTGACAATGAATCATTTTGGAATAAATATTGACAACCATAATTCTACCTTTCCTCAACAGTTTTCACATGTAAAAAAAGGGGTAGCCATCGAACAGTGAAGACCAAAAAAACCCTTGGAACAAGCATGGATTATCTTTTTATGAACCATACATCATTCGGAAACAAATATTGCCAACCACAAGTCTACGTTTTTCAACACACGTAAAAATCAGCACTTTGAGCTTACAAATGGCACAATCAGCAATTTAAGAAGAGTAACAAACAAGATATCCTGAAAAATTCGTCTCATTAACCTTTCATCTAAATCCAAATGGCAATACAGGTCGTCTGCCATATAAAAATTGTTGCACAATATATCGAACGATAAAATACAGAAACTTTCGTAAAAACCAGTGAACTAAATGGTGAAGAAAACACAGTAGAGCAAAGCTTAAAGTAAACCAAACCGAGGCCTGTACGAAGTACAATGTCCTTAAAATAGATTTGTCCCCTCCTGTATATGCTTCCAGGATCGTCTTGGACGTCTGTTTCCCAGGATACAACGGAACAACCAGCGGTGATTTAGCACGAGGCACTACAACGGCGAACTGAAAACGTACCTTCACTTTATCACCGAAATTTAACGGAGGCCAAATGGAAAGCTAATGATATGAAATGCAAGAGAAAGTTTGAAAGAGATAAGATTTTCATATATATGAAAGAGGAAAAGAACACACTATTTATAAGCCCCAAAATGCACACCAAGAGTTATGCAAAATTAATTAACACAATTAATCTTCCATTAAATCAATAATATGTAGAGCCAAAAGTCTTCAATTAACTCAAGAATGTGGAAAGTCAAAAGACATTTCTATAATTATGAGCCACAATTAACTCAAGAATGTGGAGAGCCAAAAGACATTCCCACATTCATAAGACATAATTTTTAATCAAATTGGAAATTTGATTCAAATTTCCAACAATCTCCCATATGAATGAAATTTGATACAAATCTTGGTGACAAAGTTCTATAGTTGAATCCTATATAGGACAGATAGGTGTTACCCTTTGAACATTCCCATATGAAAATATTTGCTTTACTAGCTGACCAGTAGACATGATGTCCTTGAACTGTTCTGCTGTTTATGTAAATTAAGATATACTTCACACAAGACTCTCCCTTATACTATTCAGCTCTCATGATTGTGTTCGTTTTGGCCATGAACACACGTCTGGTTCTGCAAGAGGGTCTAGAATTGAGCCTTACAATTCCTTCGAAGCGGCCCCACTTTTCTCTCAAATAGGTGATTCTATATTCTTCTCATCAGAATAATTAAAAATCATAAGCTTATCCTCAATATTCACTGTTTTATAATAGGAATGAGCTAGAGATAACCCCCACAGTGATATACCAAATCAGTGCGATTAGGTTGTCCCATTGAACCTAATTCTTGGGATCTCCAGTCAGAGTAGGTTGGGTTTTCCTTCACACCAATTTATTCTATAGGTTTGAGCCCCATTCCCCTTGACATTTTCGCAACTAACTCTCTGTTTAATCCCTTGGTTAGTGGATCCGCTGTATTATCCTTTGACTTTATATAGTCAACAGTGATAACTCCAGTTGAGAGTAGTTATCTAATGATATTGTGTCTACGACGTATATGCATAGACTTACCCTTATACATTTTATTTTGTACCCTTCCAATCGCAGATTGGCTATCACAATGTATGCACATAGCTGGCACTGGTTTTTCCCATCCTGAAACATCTTATAAGAAGTGACACAGCCATTCAGCCTCTTCAGCACACTTGTCAAGAGCTATAAACTCAGATTCCATCGTGGATCTTGCTATTACAGTTTGTTTAGAAGATTTCTACGCAATTGCTGCACCTCTTAAAGTGAATACAAATCCACTTGTAGATTTTGAGTCTTTCATATCAGATATCCAATTTGCATCACTGTATCCTTCAATAACAGCAGGATATCTGATATAGTGCAGTCCATGTTCACGAGTGTACCTTAAGTATCTTAGCAATCTGATAATTGCTTTTCAGTGTTCAACTCCTGGATTACTCGTGAATCTACTCAATTTGCTTACTGCATAAGCTATGTCTGGTCTTGTAAAACTCATTAAGTACATCAGACTTCCAATGACTCGAGAGTATTCTAATTGAGACATACTCTCATATCGATTCTTTGATAGATGCTAACTGGTATCTATCGAGGTTTTAGCCAATGCAGAGTCATCATTACTGAATTTCTCAAGTATTTTGTTAACATAATGTGACTGACTTAGAATTAGCCCTTCTGATGTTCTATGAATTTTAATTCCAAGGATTACATCGGCAAAGCCAAATCTTTCATGTCAAATCTTGAGTTCAATGACTTCTTGGCGGATTTGATCATCTTATCATTACCAATAATAAGTATGTCATCTACGTATAGACATAAAATGACATATCCATTTTCAGTGTTTTTTATGTATACACATTTGTCACATTCACTGAATTTAATTCCATTTTCCATCATGGCTTTATCAAAATTTTCGTGTCATTGCTTTGGTGCTTGTTTTAAAATTTTCTCGTCTAAATCTCCATTTAGAAAAACTGTCTTTACTCTATTTAGTGTACTTCAAGATTTCGGAAGGCGGCAATTGCGAGTATCACACAAATAGAGGTTATTCTCGATACAATAGAATATATGTCAAAGTAATCAAGCCCTCCACGATGATGGTAAACTTTGATTACCAATCTGACTTTATACTTATTTATGGTTCCATCTGATTTCATTTTCCTTTTGAAAAGCCATTTACAGCCTACTGGTTTGCTTCCCGGAGGAAGATTTACTAATTTCCACGTATGATTTTGTAAAATGGATTCCATCCGGAATTGATAGCCTCTTTCCATAAAGGTCCCTCAAATGAACTCGTTGCTTCCTTGAAGCTTTGAGGTTCACTTTACATCATGAAATCCGGACCAAAGGATTGCTCAATCTTAGTTCTCTTGCTACGTCTAGGTTCAATATCTTGGTTAAGCTCTTGTTCTTTTTCAATTGTCTCATATAATCTTTTGGATGAACTTGGTTCTTCCTTAGATTTGTATGAAAACATGTGTTCAAAGAACGAAGCATTTCTTGATTCCATTATCTTATTCTTATGAATATCAGATATTTGAGATTCATGTACAAGAAAACGATACGCGCCACTGTTTTGAGCATATCCAATGAAAATGCAATCAACAGTTTTTGGTCCTATCTTTACTTTCTTTGGAGTGGATACTGCTACCTTGGCAAGACATCCCCACACTTGCAAGTATTGGTAGGAATGACTTCTACCTTTCCATAATTCATATGGACTTTATCTTGCTTCTTTCGGGGCACCTTATTTAAAAGGTAATTTGTTGTTAGAACAACTTCCCCCCACATGTTCTGTGGTAAACCATAACTTAATAACAACACATTCATCATCTCTTTCAAGGTGCAATTCTTTCTCTCTGCAATGCCATTTTGCTGAGGAGAATAAGGTGCCATTCTTTCGTGTTTGATACCATGTTGATCACAAAACTCAGTAAATGATGATTCATATTCATCTACACGATCACTTCTTAACACCTTAATTTTCTTGCTAAGTTGATTTTCAACTTCACTTTTATAGTGGATAACTTTTTCAATTGCTTTATCTTTACTTTTAAGAAGATACACATAACAAAACTTTGTGCTATCTTCAACAAAAGTAATGAAATATTTATTTCTACAACGTGTTTGCACACCTCTTAAATCACATATATCACTGTGAATTAGATCAAGTGGTTCACTATTTCTTTTTGTTGGAAGGAGAAAAATTTCTTCTTTTCGAGATTTGGCCATGCTTGACAACATTTGCCTTAACAACAGTTGGAGAAAACAATCGTCTTTTAGAATTCTTGTTGTCTTCCTCAATATGAAGTCGAACAATGAGCTCTTCAACCTTCATATCCTTTCGCTTGTGTTTTAAATAGTTTTCGAAATCCTTTCAAGCTGGTGGTAGCTTCTCAACAATAGCAGCCACTTGGAAAGATTCGCTCAAAGCCATCCCCTCACTGTGAATCTCGTGAAAAATCACTTGGTGATGCAACCCGGGCGAAAAGGGGACGAGTCGGGTCGGGTATTCTGCCAGATTTGCTATCAAGATGTTGAAAGGAATACGAGCTGGACGTTTAAACTGAACTTCTTTCCTCCCTGAGTGATTTGAAAGATCTGTGAACAAGAAAAGAACCGCGTGAATGGGCGCCGGAGGGGTGTCCGGCGTGACCACTCCGATGCTTAAGTCAGTGAGGAGCTCAAGCCAGAAAACCAATGTAACCAAATGATGGTTGTGAGATTGGTGTGGGAGAGGGGTAGTAAATGCACCATAAATGAGGGCATTCAATGTGTGAATTAATATCTGAATAGAGAATAAATGCAAGTAAAGAACCTGGTATTTATAGTAGAGGATGCAATCATGACCTCGTTTTTTTTGTTAAGCATTAATTATAGTAGGGCGGCTGATTATACCCTATTGTTCTGACATGTCAAATCTCATACTAATCACATCCAGCCCACCTGATTTTGTCAACCATTTATATTAATGTCAGAGATAGGTCGGCTGTACACACCCTAATATGTCGGCGCAATTAAATGCGGTGCTCGTATCGAAGTGGTCTGGGTAAACTGCTTCTCGGGATTTCTTACGAAGGACTGGGCATACAACGTCCCGGGGAGATTATGTTCCGGGTGCTCCTATGGCCCGGCCTCTTGACTGCCATATCCATACACTCTCCCTGTCACGTCACACTCTCCACGTCCCGAGCGGTTCGAGATCTGGGCTTCGGGATATCTTACCATCTTACTGACCTGAATTATGCGTAACCCGGGAAAAAACCATCCTCCTGAGCCGGGCACTTTCCATGGACAGGATCCATGGCCCAGGATGTCTTGGGCACTATCCATGACCTGTGACATCCCGGGGTATCATCACTTCCTCCTTAAATAGTCGGGCTAGAGTCATACTCGCTGTCCCGATCAGTCTGATGTGCCCGGTTACGAGCAACATGTTGCTATCTGATTTTCCCGAGACGATAAGGATGACATCACCCTATCGATGCTGACGTAAGCCCTAGCATTAAAGTCTGTAAGAAACTTTTCGTATTCCGAGAAGATAAATCATCATGACGCCTCGAGCTCCGCGCTTGTCTTTTCATATATCCCGCGCGATTTCCCATGTCAACCCTATCCGTCCGATTCGTTTAGATCAATGGTGCAGATTGACCCTTACCCTTATATATAGTAGCTAACTTGTTTTTGAAAAATCATTTGCAAATTCGAACTTGTAGCGAAGCTCTGCCGAATTCTTCTCTTGAGCTTTTCCGTTGTGTGAATCTTACTCCGGCGATTTTTTCGTTCATCAGCTACCAGCAATCATTTTTTTCGCTTTTCTTCCTAGTAAGTTTCTTCTCCCTTATTTTCTACTTCCCTAGTCATGTCAAACTCCACTTCATCCACATCTGGTAAGAATGTCAGGGGTCGGTCGGAGGATAATTCCCCGACCCCTTCTGCAACTTCTGTCCACGTCCCGATAGGTATCCCTATTACCTGTTCCGAGTTCTCACAAAACCAAAAGCTTCTTCTTCCCGTCGTGCCAGCACCCAAGGTAAGGGGAAGGATAAAGTTTCAGGGCCCTTGTGGTTCTCAACAGTAACCTCCACTCTTCGTCCCGGGGCGTCTGCTGAGATCAGGTCTCTAGGATCAATCCCTTCTTTATACAAAATCAAAATACCCGGGCCAAGTGACCACCCGGACACCCCACCCTCAGGCTATCACACTTTTTTTGTTGAACAACTTAAAAGTGGGCTTCGATTCCTCATCCACCATTTCTTTGAAGGGGTTGCTCGATTCTTCTATCTCCCTATTAATCATCTTCACCCTAACGCCTTTAGGCTTATGGCGGCCACTTTCGTTTTGTTCCGCATGAAAGCCATTCCCATCAACTCTTCTATTTTTCATTATTTTTACTCCTGCCGGTTTAATGACGGGGTCTTTTCTTTTATTGCCCGGATGCATTACCGGTTCTTGATTGACATCCCTTCTTCTTCGAAGGGGTGGAAAACAAAATTTTTCTTTTTACAACTCCCAACTCTCCCGACCTGTTCAACAGGCTTTCTGTCCATGATGCCCCCTCAACCTGAACTTCCTTCCGACTTCAAACTCCTCCCTAATTTCACCCATGCCTGGGATGCTTTGGAAGAGCAGCCCTTCCTATCCTCGGTGTTGATCGGGGGAGATAATTTGGTTCACTATGGTATCGGGTCCCGACCTGATGATCTTGTAGACCAGGTTATAAATGCGTTTGGTCAGGCTGAGTCACAGACTGGTAACTTACTATCTTTAGATCTTTCATTTTTTGTGTGTTAATTTTCTAACTGTCAAATCTTTGATGCAGCCGAAAAGGAAATGATTAAAGCCAGTCTTCTCGAGGCAACTGCCCGAAAGAAGAAAGAGCAAAAGAAAGCCTGGGCGGATAAAAGAGCTCGAGAGGCTCAAGAACAAGAGGAGTGAAGAGCCCGGGTAGAGGCTGAGGCCCGGGAAGATGAGGAACGCCGGGTCGAGGCAGAGGCTAAGGCTCGGGAGGAGACGGCCCTTACCCGGGAGGATACCACTTCCCTGCATGCTGAGGAGGACTCGGCACCTCTCAATCATCGAAAGAGGAAGGCTACGATAGAGCCGGTTATCGAGGTGGTGGTTGTGGAGGATGAGACTGAGGAGATTGTCCGGCCTCCTCCTCTTGGTGGGTCATCTTCTGGTCCGCAGGGCGAGAGATCTTGGGTCCTTCCCAATATCTTTGGGGATGACGTCAGCTCGGATCTAGTCAAGATGATCCGGGGTCTTTTACGCCCGGATGAGGTGGGGCATCTCCAAGGACTCCATCCGAACGAGATGTTGTGTGAAGGAGTAGCCCGGTCCTTCTCTGTAAGTTCTTCTGTTTACTTTTATCGTTTAATCATGTACCCATTTTACTTACCTCTTTCATATTTTCAGGGCTTGCAAATGCTCATGTCGGCCTTTGAGCGGGTGGCTCAGGCTGCCAAAAGGGCCAATACACAGGCCACCGCTGCCCAGGAAACACATGCCAAACTCCAAGAGGAGGTAAGTCGGCTGAACGAGCTCCACGATCATGTCCTAGCCCGGGAGAGGGCTAGCTGGAAACAACAGGTGGACTTGGCTCAGGCCGAGATGATTAAGGCCCGGGCAGAGGGGCATGCGGCCAAGGAAGAGGCAGAATCTTCTCGGGTCCGGGCTGAGTAAGCAATTGTGGCCTTGGAGCAGGTGAAGACCTCCCAGGAAGAAGATCGGGCAAAATTCTTGAAGTCCCGAGAATTCAAGAAAATGGTGGCTGACAAGGCCTTTCCTTATTTTGACTTGGGCTTCAACAAATGCCTGGAGCAATTTCAGGAGGCAGGGCTTGTTCCTCCCGACCAAGAGGACTTCCCTGACTTGGTTAAAGCTGCAGCTTCTCTCTCGGAAGAATAAGAGGAGGAGAAGCAAGATAAACAAGAGGGGGCACAAAATCCCGAGTAGACTAGGACCCTTCCATCCTGTATTTTTTATTTTTATTTATTTTTCATTCCCGGGCTTCCGGGCACCTTGTAAATATTTTTCCGGTATTAATGAAGTATGTTCTGTTAACTTTTCTTGCATTTGAAAACTGCCTTAAGATATTTACACGTATTGCGGGTGACTCGAACTCTTTGATATTCTCGTGAATTTTAACCCACCTTCACCAAGTACATTCATAATCGGGGCATAAGCCCTTGTAGATGATTTTGATAAATAATCAAGGTGCAGGTCCTTTGGCCAGGGTACATGTCCCTGGACTTAAGAGATTACCGGGGTGCGGGTCCCCATGCCAGGGTACGGGCCCCTGGACTTAAGAGACAACCGGGGTGCGGATCCCCGGGCCAGGGTACGGGTCTCTGAACTTAAGAGATTACCGAGGTGCGGAACCCCGGGCCAGGGTACGGGTCCCTGGACTTAAGAGACAACCGGGATACGGATCCCTGGGCCAGGGTACGGGTCCCTGGATTTAAGAGACAACCGGGATGGGGATCCCCGGCCAGGGTACGGGTCTCTGGAATTAAGAGATAACCGGGATGCGGGTCCCCGGGCCAGGGTACGGGCCCCTGGACTTAAGAGAAAACCAGGGTACGGATCCTTGAGCTAGGGTACGGGTCCCTGGACTTAAGAGATTACCGGGGTGCGGTTCCCCGGGTCAGGGTACGGGCCCCTGGACTTAAGAGATAACCGGGGTGCAGGTCCCCGGGCCAGGGTACGGGCCCCTGGACTTAAGAGACAACGGGGTGCGGATCCCCGAGCCAGGGTACGGGTCCCTGGACTTAAGAGATTACCGGGGTGCGGGTCCCCGGGCCAGGGTACGGGTCCCCGGGCCAGGGTACGGGTCCCTGGACTTAAGAGACAACCGGGGTGCGGATCCCCGGGCCAGGGTACGGGTCCCTGGACTTTATAGACACTTCCTTGAATAATTTCTTTATTTGATGTAGAAACAATAGATACAAAAGCTTTTTTAAACATAATATTTCTTCAAATGAAAAGCATTCCAGGGTCTTTTAAGAGTGTGTCCCTGAGAATCTTCGAGATAATAAGCTGCCCCCGAGCTGACTCTTCGAACTATTCTGAAGGGTCCTTCCCACCGTGCTTCTAATTTCCCAACATCACCCATTGGTTTGGCCTTTTTCATTACCAGGTCCCCAACCTGAAAATCTCGTGATCGAGCATGCTTGTTATAGGATTTCATTACCCGGCTGCGATAAGCTTCCATTTGAATGGCTGCCCGATCTCTCATTTCTTCAACTAGATCAAGTTCAATGGCCTGGGACTGATCATTGTTGCTCGGATAAGATTCTATCCGAGTAGAGGATTGCCCAATCTCCACAGGTAGGACTGCTTCTGAACCATAGACTAGGCTGTAGGGAGTTTCCCGAGTAGATGTTCGTGGTGTAGTTCGATATGCCCATAATACACTTGGTAATTCCTCCATCCAATCTTTACATTTCCCGTGAAGTCGGGCCTTCAATGCTTGTACAATGATTCTATTGGTCACTTCAGTTTGGCCATTGTCTTGGGGGTAGGCCACTGAGGTGAAGGATTGAACGATCTTCATTTCTTGACGTCATGAGGTGATTTTCTTTCCCTGGAATTGCCTCCCATTATCTGAAATCAATTTTCTTGGGATGCCAAATCTGCAAACAATATTTTTCCAGAGAAATTTCATCACCTCTTCCTCAGTTATTTTGGCCAAAGGCTCCGCTTCTACCCATTTGGAAAAGTAATCCACAGCCACAAGAAGGAATTTTTTCTGGGCCCGGGCTATGGGGAAGGGCCCCACGATATCTAGCCCCCATTGATCAAAAGGACATGATGTTGAGATTGGTTGCATGTTAGCAGCTGGGTGATGATGAAAATTAGAATTGTGTTGGCAACCCTTGCATTTTTGAACCACTCGGGCAGCATCTTGATTCATTTGGGGCCACCAAAATCCGGCCAAAATAGCTTTCCGACACATGGCAGTCCCACCGAGGTGTTCACCACAACACCCCTCGTGTATTTCTCGGAGGACATACTCTACCTCATTCTCTGATAAGCATTTAAGCAAAGGGCCTTGATATGATCGCCTGTATAAAACATCACGCAAAAAGACGAACCTGTGTGCTTGTTTTTTGATTTTTGCAGCCCGGGCCCGATCTTCTGGGAGCTTGCCATGGACTATATATTCAATGAGAGGGGTCATCCACGAACTCTATCGAGTCATCAACGGAGAGCACTAACCGGGTAAAACAGAGAACTTCCCGGGTGCTTATATCTGACATGGAAGCAGCCAGTTTGGCTAAGGTATCAGCTTCTGCATTTTCCTCCCTGGGAATTTGCTCAATGCTCCAGTCGGTTAGAGACGCTGCCCGGGACGTGATGAGCCCCAGATACTTAAGCATTTTTTCATTCTTGGCCTCATATGCTCCCTTGATTTGCTGGGTGACCAACTGAGAGTCAGAATAAATAATGACCCGGGAAGCACCGACTTCCCGGGCAGCCTGCAACCCTGCCAGGACGACTTCATACTCCGCTTCATTATTGGTGACCCTGGAGTCGATCCTCAGAGCCAGCTTGATCTTCTGTCCTGATGGGGCAATCAGGACCACCCCAACTCCACATCCTGAGATTCGATGCACCATCAACAAAGACTCTCCATACCTCTTCTTCTCCCGGTTGAATCATTTCTATTAAGAAGTCTGTTAATGCTTGGGCTTTAATAGCAACTCGAGGTTTATATTCAATGTCATACTCCCCGAGCTCTATAGTCCATTTAACCATTCTTCCCGAGACTTCGACGTGTGTCATGATCCTCCCGAGTGGAGAATTGGTGAGGACCACAATGGGATGTGAGAGAAAATAAGGCCTCAGCTTCCGGGCAGTCATCACCAGGGCCAGTGCTATTTTTTCCACTTCACTGTATTTTAATTCCGCTCCTCGAAGGGCATGACTGACATAGTATACTGGCTTCTGGTCGGCTCCTTCTTCCCTGACAAGCACAGAACTAACGGCGAACTCAGTGGCGGATAAATAGATCCATAATTTTTCCCCGGACTCGGGTTTTGCAAGAATAGGCAACTCAGCCAGATGCTTCTTCAAGTCTTGAAAAGCTTGCTCGCATTTGTCATCCCAGCCAAATTTTTGCGCTTATCTTAGAACTTAGAAGAATGGATAACTTTGATGAGCAGATCGAGAGATGAAGCGTGACAGGGTCGCGATCCTCTCGGTTAATTTTTGCACATCCCGGACAGATTGAGGGGAAGGCATGTCCATTATTAATTTGATTTTTTCGGGGTTGACTTCGATTCCCCGATCAGTTACCAAGAAACCCAAGAATTTTCCACTCTTGACCCCGAATACACATTTGGCCGGGTTGAGCTTTATTCGATACTGTTTCAAAGTAGTGAAGGTTTCGGCCAGATCATTAATGAAGTAAGAGACTTCCCGGGTCTTGATCAAGATATCGTCTACATATACTTCAATATTCCGACCTATCTGCTTTTGGAAGACATGACTCATCAAGCGTTGGTACGTGGCCCCGGCATTCTTCAATCCAAAGGGCATAACAACGTAGCAGAAGGTGCCCCCGGAAGTGATAAAACTGGCTTTATCTTGATCTTCAAGAGGGATTTGGCGGTACCCCTGATAAGCATCCAGAAAGCTTAATAATTCGCATCCGGAGGTTGAATCCACCAGCTGATCAATCCGGGGGAGTGGATAACAGTCTTTGGGGCAGGATTTATTCAGGTCCCTGAAATCTACACACATTCTCCATTTTCCAGTAGCTTTAGGAACAAGGACCACATTTGAGAGCCACGTAGGGAATTGGACTTCTCGAATGTGGCCGGCCTGCAACAGCTCTCCCACCTGCTCTTCAATGACTTTATCTTTTTCAGGGCCGAAGTGCCTCTTCTTTTGTTTTACAGGCCGGGGTCCCGGGTGAATATTTAATTTATGTTCAGCCACTTGGGGCGAGATCCCGGCTAGATCCTGTTGGGACCATGCGAAAACATTAATGCTAGATTTCAAACAGTTCAAGAGATTTACCCGGGTGGACGCGTTGATGTCTCGGGCCACCCGGATGTGTTTCCCGGGCTTAATCTCCACAGCCTCTTCTCTGCCTCAGCAACAAAATGTACATCCCCTTCTCTGGCCACTTCATCTTGACTTTCCTTCCCCTTCCCCTCCCTTCTCGCCTTCTTTCTGATCTATCCGGACAGTCTCCCCGTAGCATCTCCGAGAGGAAGGTTGGTCTCCCTTGACTTTCCCGACTTGTCCTCGTACTGGAAATTTAATCTTTTGATGATAAGTGGAGGCCACAACTCTCATCTCGTTCATAGCCGGCCGTCCCAGGATAATGTTGTACGAGGACGGGGCATCCACCACTGTAAAGATTGTCATCACAGTTTTCCTCAAGTCCCCTGTTCCTAGGGTCAATGGCAGGGTCATTTCCCCCTAAGGGTACACGGCATGCCCAGCAAAACCAAACAGGGCAGTCTCAACCGCCTCTAACTAATACTCGTGCAAATCCATTTGGACCAGTGCTTCTTTAAAGATGACATTGACAGAGCTGCCGTTGTCAACAAATACTCTTAATACATCATAATTAGCCACTCGGGCTTGGATAACAAGAACGTCATTGTGGGGTAGACTGACTCCCTTAAGATCTTCTGGGCCAAAGCTGATAACTGGCTCATTTCTCCCACTCCCATCAACCTCCTAAGCACTCCCTTCTGCTTCTTGCCTTCTGAGCCCGGTTGGAATCGCCATCTGTGGACCCTCCTGAAATCATTTTTATTAATCCTCGGCTCGGGGAAGGGTCCTTTCTCTTTGTTTGTCTACTCCTTTCTTCCCAGGAACTCGCTTCCTCCCTTCTACTTCCACTTGGGATGTCTGTTGACTTCTGGTGAATATTAGGTCCGGGGCGTCAAGACAACCAAGGTGGCTGTCTAGACTTATCTCGGGGGGGATGAGATGCTGGCATGGAACGCCTACTGGATTCTTTTCTTAGAGTTCGGCAATTCATTCGTGTTGTGAGAACACTCTTTGTGAAGGGTGTAGAAGCCTCTCTTCTCTGGTCTTGGTGCCCTCGCCATTGGACTGGGAAGCGGGGCTATGTCTGAACTGCATTCCTGAATTTATCGATCCTGGGCAATTCTCAGAGGGACATAGAGAAATGTCCCGGACCACTTTTCTTGTGAGCTCTCTCCTCGGGCTTCACAACCCGGTCTCCTCTGGCTCTTTTCAAGGCTTCTCTTTATTGGTTCTGTGCCTCTTCCACATTAATATATTTCTCTGCCCGGGACAAGAGATCTTCGAAGTTCCCGGGCAATTTCTTGGTCAGAGATCGGAAAAAATCTCCCTCCCACAATCCTTGCATAAAAGCTGTGACTTTCGTCTCTAGATCACACGCGGGAACCTCTAGAGCTACTCGATTAAATCGCTTGATGTAAGCTCTCAGAGTTTTGTCTTGGTCCTGCCTTACTTCAAAAAGGCTAAAGGCAGTTTTTTTGTATTTCTTGCTGCTGCTGAATTGATGCAAGAAAACTTTTTGAAAGTCCTCAAAACAATGAATGCTCTGCGGTGCCAGCCCTTCAAACCATCTTTGTGCAGAATCGACCAGGGTAGTTAAAAACACTTTACACTTGATCTGGTCTCCATAGCAATGCAACATGGCCATATTTTCAAAGCGAGCAAGATGCTCCTCGGGGTCAGAACTCCCATCATAATCTTTGATCTTGGCTGATTTGAACTGCCCGGGCAGTGGTTCTCGGACAATGATATCAGAGAATGGACAACCCTTACCACTTGAGCACTGCTCTTGGAAACAACTTGTCCCTTCCAACGCCCTCACCTTCTTCCTCAATTCCTCCAACTCCTCTGCCACAGTAGGAGATTTAGAACCTGAACTTGACTCCCTCTCCTCTTCCATTCCCTCTTCCTCTTACGGCTGCTCACGTTGCTGCTCGTGGTGACTGGAATGATGAGTAGTGGTCTTCTTTGCCATGGCTGTCTTGACAGCATCAGCTACAATTTTGGTCAACTCCTCGGGAGTTAAATGGATGGTGGGCTGGGGACCATTAGGTGGGGGGCCACCTGCACCAGAAAGACGAGTGTTGTTCTCTTTCTGGATCCGGGAAGTTTCTTGATTTGTTCTTCTACTAGGAGCCATATCAACGCCTTAAAACTCAAATTTCCCACAGACGGCGCCAATGATGCAACCCGGGCGAAAAGGAGCGAGTCGGGTCGGGTACTCTGCCGGATTTGCTATCAAGATGTTGAAGGAAATATGAGCTGGACGTTTAAACTGAACTTCTTTCCTCCCTGAGCGATTTGAAAGATCTGTGAACAAGAAAAGAACCACGTGAATGGGCACCGGAGGGGTGTCCGGCGTGACCACTCCGATGCTTAAGTCAGTGAGGAGCTCAAGCCAGAAAACCAATGTAACCAAATGATGGTTGTGAGATTGGTGTAGGAGAGGGGTAGTAAATGCACCATAAATGAGGGAATTCAATGTGTGAATTAATATCTGAATAAAGAATAAATGCAAGTAAAGAACCTGGTATTTATAGTAGAGGATGCAATGATGACCTCTTTTTTTTTGTTGAGCATTAATTATAGTATGGCGGCTGATTATACCCTATTGTTCTGACATGTCAAATCTCATACTAGTCACATCAAGCCCACCTGATTTTGTCAACCATTTATATTAATGTCAGAGATAGATCGGCTGTACACACCCTAATATGTCGGCGCAATTAAATGTGGTGCTCATATCGAAGTGATCTGGGTAAACTGCTTCTCGGGATTTCTTACGAAGGACCGGGATACTACGTTCCGGGGAGATTATGTCCTGGGTGCTCCTATGGCCCGGCCTCTTGACTGGCATATTCATACACTCTCCCTGTCACGTCACACTCTCCACGTCCCGAGCGGTTCGAGATCTGGGCTTCGGGATATCTTACCATCTTACTGACCTGAATTATGCGTAACCCGGGAAAAAACCATCCTCCTGAGCCGGGCACTTTCCATGGACAGGCTCCATGGCCCAGGACGTCCCGGGCACTATCCATGACCCGGGACATCCCGGGGTATCATCACTTGGAGATCTTGAACTTGGCTGATAACCGACTTTGAATCCATCATTTTAGAATCCAGATATCGGCCTACAAGAAATTTCTTGGGCCCGGCACAATCGGTTTTATACTTTCTGTCAAGGGATTCCTATAGCTCTTTAGCTATTTTCATTTCGCAAAACACATTGTAGACCGAATCGGCTAATCAATTCAGTACATAATTCCAGCATTGGAAATCAAAATAATTTCATTCCTCAGAGCACTGATGGATTCAACATCTCCTTCATTCTCTTTGAGTTTAGGAGTATCCTCTTATAGGAATCTGGCCAGGTTGAGCATTGTCAAGTAAAATAACATTTTCTGCTGCCACTTTTTGAATTCCACTCCAATGAACTTCTTTGTTTTTTGCCATGGCTAGTTGGCACATCAATAGCAGCAGTACATGGGGTAACATGAGGGATGAGTTGAGGCACCACAGTAGGGACAACATGAACAGTTTCCCTTAGTACGTTAGTTTCAGTATCTGTATTGAAAGAAACCACGTAATAAATATAACGTAATCTGTTTTAAGTTTGTTGCACGATATATCGAAAGATAAAGTACAATAAACTTTCGTAAAAACCAGTGAACTAAATGATTAAGAAAACACAGTAGAGCAAAGCTTAAAATAAACCAAACCAAGGCCTGTACAAAGCACAGTGTCTTTAAAACAGATTTGTCTCCTCCTGTATGTGCTTCGAGGATCGTCTTTGTAGAACCCGTAAGTTAGACTACGTATAAGCCATGCATAATTCTAGTGTTAAATATGATTTTATTGCATGAGAATTTAAATTATTTTTTCTTTAAAGTTAATTATTTTATGCAGTAGTTTAACTGTTATCTTATCAGTTAATTAAGTGAGGTCGGACTGGAGTTGGAGTTTTGAGATAAAATTTAATATTAAGAAAACATTCCCAGAATTTATTTTAGCTAACTAGCAAGTTAATTTAAGGTAAAAGAATGTTTAAGGAATTATTTAAGTAACTTGAGATAAGTAGGAAATAAGTTCATTTAGGTTCCATAATTAATGTGTTAATTCACTAAATTATTTAAAGAATAGATGAGGCTCTAAAGATTTAAAATACACTAACTAAGCAATATGTTTCCTCCACTTAATAGCATGATTCGGCCACCCCATAGGTGATTAAGCATTTCTTTGACAACTCACCACATTTGACCTTTTTCTTGTTATTTCTTGGTATGATAATCCTTTCACTTTTAATCACAATTAATTAATAATAAATCATTATCCTTGCCTTGTTTTTGCATGGTAGAATTGGTCATGCCTCCATTATCCCTCCAAATATCTTTTGAATATCAAACTACTTCCTCATCCAACAATTCAAAGGGAGCAAGACTTGGTCATGCCATTTGAATCCCTTTTATATTGCAACTCCCCTTCATCTCTCCTAACCATTATTCCCCCTCCTCACCACCGAAAATCAGAGGAAATTTCAGTGCAAAAATCGTGAGTAAACCATAGAGAAACTAGAGTGAAAGATCGAGTAGAAACAAGAAAAGAAGATCACTCCGTCTCCTCCGCGCCGCGTCGTCATATTCGTTCGTTTTCTTTTCAAAACGAAACCAAGGCATGTCTATATTTCTTTCACTCCTCAATCAAGCCATATTAATATTTTAAAGCATTATACTCATGATTTTTTTGAAGCAAAAACCGAAATACATAAGAAGCATTTTTCGAAAATTCATGTGCAGATTTTCTGATTTCTTTCATACTTCACGGGTTCTGTGTTTGTGTGGTTTCAGGCGGTTGGCTCATGTCCAGGCTCCCAAGGCTGCATCTAGACATGTACTAGGACATGTTAGGATCATATTGGTCCAATAGTTCAAGCCCATGCATGCTGGAAATCGGATATGACAGCAACTCCTTCCTAGTGTCACTTGTGGTTCGATTTTTTTGTCACCTTGATGTCAAGGGGAGAGTTTCCGATCTTGGCTGCCCTAAGGGCCTATATCCATGGTTAGAACACCTCCGTATCATGTCTAAGACGTGACCAAGTCACCCTTTCGAGGCTTGGTCCATGGTGGAATCGGTTTTCAAATAAAAGAAATAAGAACAGCCCCCTTCCCTTCGGCCCTTTTGAATTTTGCTTGTGTCCCTCGGTTTTTGGTGGTTTGGAGTGGACCATGGTTGGCCTCTGGCCCTTAGCCCTGGTTCACACCATACCCCATGATGTTTAGATCAAGCCATGGTCAACCATATGGCCACTGGTATGATGCATGACAGTAACAAGATAAAATTTCAGAAACATCACAGTACATATTTTGAGTTCTCGGTTGAAGCTTGGTGTTGTCCTAAGTGTTGGATTGGATTGTGATTGGCCTAGGGCCCTTAACCATGGTTCAAGCCACACCTTAGGATGTTGGGAAGAGGCTCTGGTTGGTGATTCAAGCCCCAATGACCAATAGTCTTGCAAACAAGGCGATGTAAGTACAGGTGCGGTTGCTGGAATTTCTGGACAGCAACTTGCTGCTTCGGTTCAGAGGCTCGTTCGAGTTCTTGGTTGGCGTTTAGCCTATGGCCTTGGACTGGACAGTGCCTCATCAAGTTAGGAAGGTCATGTTTTTGGCCGTTTGTGATTCGGTTAAGTTTAGAGGTTGTACGAGAAATTACGGTGCGATGTACCAAATTGACTCTCGAAAGAGTGTTTCATGTTTTGGCCTCCATTCACCAAAATTTCAGCTCTTACCATTTTAGGAGCATTATTTCATCATTTTAAGTGTATTTTAATCATGACTAAATGATGGCTCGGTGTTGGTTCGGGTTGGCACGGAGTCATGATTAAATACGAAGTCGTTGGGCGTAATTGTCTCGTTTTTTTTATCCAATTACAAAGTTTGGTCAAGAAAAATCATTTGCATATTATTCATGTTAAATTTAGGTCGCAGCGAGCCTGGAAACGGTCCAACCCATATGGTAAAAATAATACAGGATATTTAATTATGCCATTTAATTATATTACGTGCATAAAAATATAAAATATTCATTTTTTTGATATTTATGCGATATTGCTTGTGGCCATTTCACTATCATGAGATTATTGTATCACCCGGTGGTCACTTACCGGTTAAGTTCAGTTTCACCCAGTATACTGTGGCATTAGTTTGATCAGACGATTATTACATCACACGGCGGTCACTTACCGGTTCAGTTCAGTTCAGTTCAGGGGGCCATTTGCGTAAAACATAATCTCTACAGAAAATTATTACATGCTATTTTATGACCGGGCTCTGCGGAGCAAACATTTCACTTACAACTTTCAGTTCAGTTTTGCACGTATTATAATTATTCATGATACACTTTTCAGTTCAGTTCAGTTATACACGTATTGTAATTACTGAAGACATGATATTTTCACCTTGTATGCAATTTTATTATTACTACTTGTTATTTACGATATATGCATGCTGAGTCTTTAGACTCACTAGACTTGATTGTAGTAGGTACTGATGAGGACGGGATTGAGGGCGGGGACCAGTGAGCCAGCTCGGGTCGGTAGTAGTGGAATCCGAGGACCTCATTTTCAGCATTTACCATTTTTATGCTCAAACATTTTTATCAGTTGTTGAATTACTTTAACTTGTTATTTTGCAAACAATAATTTCTTCCGCTGCTATTTTGAACATTAAACTTGATTTATCAGTTTATTTTATGAATGAGTCATTTTGATTATTTTAAAAAGAAAATTTTATATTTTTCCGCAAATTTTCAAACATGAATTTTCGGGCCATTATAGCTGGTATCAGAGCAATGGTTCTGTAAAGGGTTGTACTACTACTGACCACGAGGAGCTCATGGAGACACGTCTCCGGTCTGTCAGTTTTACATTTACGCATTTTATTTAAAGCATGAATTATTCGGACGACATGTTTTCATGAAATATTTTACGTCCAGATTTTTATTGTTCAGTATTTAAATTTAAATAAATTATGGAATTATGCATGTTAGTTACGTATGGGTTATGTATGGAACAGTATGCCCCCTAGACGCATCCTCGAGCGCACTAGAGAAGATGAGCCTCGCCAGGAGGACGGCATGAACCAGAGGCAGGAGAGGGACTTACCACCTCCACCTCCACCTCCACCTGACATGAATGCCCAGATGCTAGCTGGGATGACTCAGTTCTTCGCACAGTTTGCGGGGAACAATGCTGTGGCAGCCAGGCCGACAGGGCTCGAGGCTACTTATGAGCGCTTCATGAAGATGAGGCCGAAGGAGTTTTCAGGGACGTCTGATCCCATGATTGCCGAGGGCTGGATCAAGTCCCTCGAGGTTATCTTCGAGTTCATGGAGCTTGGAGATGCAGACAGAGTTCGACGTGCCACCTATTTATTCGGAGGAGATGCCCGCTTTTGGTGGGAAGGAGCGTCGGTAGCCCTGAACTTGGCTACGCTGAGCTGGACACGCTTCACGGAGGTATTTTACTCCAAATATTTTACTGATGAGGTGCGTTCCACGTTGACCAGGGAGTTCATGACCCTGAGACAGGGAGATCTGACTGTTACGGAGTTCATCCGTAAGTTTGAGAGGGGTTGCCATTTCGTGCCCCTAATTGCGAATGATGCTGGAGCAAAGTTGAGACACTTTCTGGACGGACTACGGCCGATCTTGCGCCGTGATGTTAGGGTGGCTGGCCTTACTACTTATGATGTTGCCGTCTCCAGAGCTCTAGCTGCAGAGCAGGACCAGCGTGACATTGAGAGGGATCGCCAGGGGAAGCGACCGATTCCAGTACCACACCGCCCTCCTCCTCCTCAGCAACAACATCAGAACAAGAGGCCTTTTCACGGCCCGCCTAGAAACAGAGATCAGCAGCAGCAGCAGCAGCGGGGACGCCCAGCCCCGAGGACTTTTGAGCATCCAGTCTGTCCCAAGTGCTCACGCCGCCATCCTGGAGCATGTATGTATGGTTCCGGAAAGTGTTACAAGTGTGGTAGCCCAGACTACTTGCTGCCGCAGTGCCCTCAGAGGAATCTGCCTACCCAAGGCAGAGTTTTTGCTCTCCATGCTACGGAAACGAACCCGAAGACCATGCTTATGACAGGTACCTTTACGCTTTAAGTTTATATTTGGGACTTAATGTTTTGGGTTAAGATTTTGAACATAGAATTGCAGTAGGATTGCATGCTCTACTCAGTATTATTTTGGGAATTTAAGTTAGAAGAACTTTGACCTTTGCATGTCTATAAGTTTAGTTCTTGTAACTATTGGGTTCAACTTAGAGTTCCGATCTTTCAGGGAGAATATTTATATCTGGTTCCGCTACGAAGGCCTTGATAGATTCAGGGGCCACTCACTCATTTATTTCGGAGGTCTTTGCTAATTTCCTCAAGGTCAAGACCATTGGGCTAGATGTAGCCTATTCAGTAGTATTGCTACCAATGTGATCCGAGACTTAGATCTTGAGCTCCATGGCAACCTCATTTATGCGGATCTGATCGTGTTGCCGATGCCGGAGTTTGACATCATACTAGGGATGGATTGGCTATTGAGGAACAGAGTTTTGATCGACTTTCAGCGGAGATCTGTCTTAGTCCGACCGCCTGGGATGGCGCAGTTCTTATTTGAGCCTAGACAGGTACTTTCCCTTACCGCGCATTATTCCTTATGTCAAGGCTAAGAAGCTCATGCATAGAGGGTGTCGGGCGTTTTTAGCAACTTTTATATCTGTCCCCGAGGCACCCAATCAGTCAGCCGCAGATGTTCCTATTGTTAGAGATTTTCCAGACGTTTTTCCTGAGGACGTCTCTGGTATGCCACCCGAGCGAGAGGTGGAGTTTTCTATTGGGCTTATGCCAGGTACGACTCCGTTATCCAAAGCGCCGTACCGGCTAGCACCGACAGAGATGGCAGAGCTTAAGAAGTAAATTCAGGAACTTCTTTACAAGGAGTTCATTCGCCCGAGTTTTTCACCATGGGGTGCGTCAGTCTTATTTGTGAAGAAGAAGGATGGCTCTATGAGGCTTTGCATTGATTACCGGGAGTTGAACAGGGTTACAGTGAAGAACAAATACCCACTTCCGAGGATTGAGGATTTGTTTGACCAGTTGCAGGGAGCTTCGATATTCTCCAAGATAGATCTGTGTTCCGGTTATCACCAGTTGAGGGTGAAAGATGCTGACGCTTCCAAGACTGCTTTTAGGACTCGTTATGGCCACTACGAGTTCCTTGTGATGCCGTTCGGTCTGACGAATGCGCCAGCAATCTTCATGGATCTCATGAATCGCGTATTTCAGCCGTATCTTGACCAGTTTGTGATAGTATTCATAGACGACATTCTCGTCTACTCCAAGAATCAAGAAGATCACAGCAGACATCTGACCACAGTGTTGCAGACCTTGCAGAAGCATAAGTTATTCGCAAAGTTCAGTAAGTGTGAATTCTGGTTAGAGAAGGTGGCATTCTTAGACCATATTGTTTCTAGCAGCGGTATTGAGGTAGACCCAGCGAAGGTTGCAGCAGTCAGAGATTGGATTGTGCCGCAGAATGCATCAGAGATCCGTAGTTTTCTTGGGCTAGCAGGATATTATCGGAAGTTCATTAAGGGATTTTCCTCTATTGCCGTTCCACTCACATCATTGACCAAGAAGAATGCTAAATTTGTGTGGAGCGAGGAGTGTCAGAAGAGCTTCGATACTTTGAAGCAAGCTCTTATCTCAGCACCAGTTTTGGCCATACCGTTAGGGCCCGGAGATTTTGTGTTGTATACCGATGCTTCGAAGCTCGGTTTAGGCGCAGTGTTGATGCAGCATGAGAAGGTGATAGCATATGCTTCTCGACAGCGGAAAATCCATGAGAAGAATTACCCTACCCATGATCTAGAGTTGGCCGCCGTAGTTTTTTTCTTGAAGATTTGAAGGCATTATTTGTATAGAGAGAAGTGCCAGATCTTTACCGACCACAAGAGCCTCAAGTATTTCTTTACGCAGAAAGAGCTGAACATGCGTCAGAGGCGTTGGTTGGAGCTTGTGAAGGATTATGACTGTGACATTAGCTACCACCCGGGTAAAGCTAATGTAGTTGCGGATGCATTGAGCAGAAAAGTCGCAGTGATGGCTCATTTGACGATTCAGAGACCTCTTCAGCTTGAGATGCAGAGGTTTGATCTAGAGTCATATTCTCAAGGTATAGTTTCCCCGTCTATCTACCTTGACTATTCAGTCCTCTCTTCTAGACCGTATTCGCAGTGGTCAGTCAGCAGATGAGCAGTTAGCAAAGTGAAAGCAGAGAGATGAGGCCAAGGGCAGTGTTTTGTATACAGTGAGCGTCGGTATAGTGAGATACAGAGACAGGATGTGGATTCCTAGCAGTGATTCTCTCCGAGCAAATATTCTATCAGAGGCCCACATGTCGCCGTACTCTATTCACCCTGGGAGTACGAAGATGTACAGAGATCTGCAGTTATTGTTTTGGTGGCCAGGAATGAAGAAGGACATCAGACGTTTTGTATCCGAGTGTCTGACTTGTCAGTTAGTTAAGGCGGAGCATCAGAGACCAGCAGGTTTGCTCAAGCCTCTTCTTATTCCCGAGTGGAAGTGAGAGAATGTTACCATGGACTTCGTGACCGGTTTGCCGAAGTCAGTCAGAGGATCAAATGCCATCTGGGTGATTGTAGATCGTCTTACCAAATCAGCTCACTTCTTGCCTATTAAGACGACTTTCACCATGATTCAGTATGCAGAGTTGTATATCCGAGAGATAGTCCGACTGCATGGAATTCCCGTTTCTATCGTGTCTGACTGAGACCCCAGATTCACTTCGTCGTTTTGGAAGAGTTTGCATTCGACCATGGGTACGAAGTTGCTGTTCAGCACAGCTTTCCATCCGCAGACAGATGGGCAGTTAGAGCGAGTTATTCAGATCTTGGAGGATCTTCTCCGTGCTTGTGTTATTGACTTCTCAGGGAGTTGGGAGTCGAACTTGCCATTGGTACAGTTCACCTATAACAACAGTTTCCAGTCGTCTATAGGTATGGCACCGTATGAAGCACTGTATGGTCGCAAGTGCAGATCTCCTGTTCATTGGGATAAAGTAGGGGAGAGATCAGAGTTGGGTCCGGAGATTATTCAGCAGGATGCCGATGTAGTAGTCATGATCCGTGATAGGATGAGGACTGCCCAGAGTCGACAAAAGAGTTATGCGGACCAGAGGAGGAGAGATCTAGAGTTTGCCATTGGCGACCATGTCTTTGTGAAGATAGCACCTATGAAGGGTGTCATGCAATTTGGGAAGAAAGGGAAGCTCAGTCCGAGATTCATTGGACCATTTGAGATCCTCGACAGAGTTGGGACGTTAGCTTATCGTGTGGCTCTTCCGCCGAATCTGGTCGGAGTACACAATGTGTTCCACGTCTCTATGCTGAGGAAGTATATGACAAATCCTTCGCATGTCTTGAACTTTGAGCCGTTGCAGCTTACTCCGAACCTGTCTTATGAGGAGAGACCAGTACAGATCTTAGACAGACAGGAGAAGAAGCTTCGGAACAAGCTGGTTAAGCGAGTGAAAGTCAAATGGCTCAACCATTCAGAGGAGGAAGCTACGTGGGAGTCTGAGCCAGAGATGAGGAGTCGGTACCCCGAGTTATTCGGTAAGTTTTAATTTCGAGGACGAAATTTATTTTAAGGGGGGAGGGTTGTAGAACCCGTAAATTATACTACGTATAAGCCGTGCATAATTCTAGTGTTAAATATGATTTTATTGCATGAGAATTTAAATTCTTTTTTCTTTAAAGTTAATTATTTTATGCAGTAGTTTAACTCTTATCTTATCAGTTAATTAAGTGAGGCCGGACTGGAGTTGGAGTTTTGAGATAAAATTTAATATTAAGAAAACATTCCCAGAATTTATTTTAGCTAACTAGTAAGTTAATTTAAGGTAAAAGAATGTTTAAGGAATTATTTAAGTAACTTGAGGTAAGTAGGAAATAAGTTAATTTAGGTTTCATAATTAATGTGTTAATTCACTAAATTATTTAAAGGATAGATAATGCTCTAAAGATTTAAAAACACTAACTAAGCAATATTTCTCCTCCACTTAATAGCATGATTCGGCCACCCCATAGGTGATTAAGCATTTCTTTGACAACTCACCACCTTTGATCCTTTCCTTGTTATTTCTTAGTATGATAACCCTTTCACTTTTAATCACCATTAATTAATAATAAATCATTATCCTTGCCTTGTTTTAGCATGGTAGAATCGGTCATGCCTCCATTATCCCTCCAAATATCTTTTGAATATCAAACCACTTCCTCATCCAACAATTCAAAGGGAGCAAGACTTGGTCATGCCATTTGAATCCCTTTTATATTGCAACTCCCCTTCATCTCTCCTAACCATTATTCCCCCTCCTCACCACCGAAAATCAGAGGAAATTTCAGTGCAAAAATCGTGAGAAAACCATAGAGAAACTAGAGTGAAAAATCGAGTAGAAACAAGAAAAGAATATCACTCCGTCTCCTCCGCGCCGCGTCGTCATATTCGTTCGTTTTCTTTTCAAAACGAAACCAAGGCATGTCTATATTTCTTTCACTCCTCAATCAATCCATATTAATATTTTAAAGAATCATACTCATGATTTTTTTGAAGCAAAAACCGAAATACATAAGAAGCATTTTTCGAAAATTCATGTGCAGATTTTCTGATTTCTTTCATACTTCACGGGTTCTGTGTTTGTGTGGTTTCAGGTGGTTGGCTCATGTCCAGGCTCCCAAGGCTGCATCTAGACATGTACTAGGACATGTTAGGATCATATTGGTCCAATAGTTCAAGCCCATGCATGCTGGAAATCGGATATGACAGCAACTCCTTCCTAGTGTCACTTGTGGTTCGATTTTTTTGTCACCTTGATGTCAAGGGGAGAGTTTCCGATCTTGGCTGCCCTAAGGGCCTATAGCCATGGTTAGAACACCTCCGTATCATGTCTAAGACGTGACCAAGTCGCCCTTTCGAGGCTTGGTCCATGGTGGAATCGGTTTTCAAATAAAAGAAACAAGAACAACCCCCTCCTCTTCGGCCCTTTTGAATTCTGCTTGTGCCCCTCGGTTTTTTGTGGTTTGGAGTGGACCTTGGTTGACCTCTGGCCCTTAGCCCTGGTTCACACCATACCCCATGATGTCTAGATCAAGCCATGGTCAACCATATGGCCACTGGTATGATGCATAGGCAGTAACAAGATAAAATTTCAGAAACATCACAGTACATATTTTGAGTTCTCGGTTGAAGCTTGGTGTTGTCCTAGGTGTTGGATTGGATTGTGGTTGGCCTAGGGCCGTTAAATATGGTTCAAGCCACACCTTAGGATGTTGGGAAGAGGCTGTGGTCGGTGATTCAAGCCCCAATGACCAATAGTCTCGCAAACGAAGCGATGTAAGTACAGGTGCGGTTGCTGGAATTTCTGGACAGCAACTTGCTACTTCGGTTTAGAGGCTCGTCAGAGTTCTTGGTTGGCTTTTAGCCTATGGCCTTGGACTGGACAGTGCCTCATCGAGTTAGGAAGGTCATGTTTTTGGCCGTTTGTGATTCGGTTAAGTTTAGAGGTCGTACGAGAAATTACGGTGCGATGTGCCAAATTGACTCCCGAAAGAGCGTTTCATGTTTTGGCCTCCATTCACCAAAATTTCGGCTCTTACCATTTTAGGAGATTATTTCATCATTTTAAGTGTATTTTAATCATGACTAAATGATGGCTCGGTGTTGGTTCGGGTTGGCACGGAGTCATGATTAAATATGAAGCCGTTGGGCGTAATTGTCTCGTTTTTTTTATCCAATTACAAAGTTTGGTCAAGAAAAATCATTTGCATATTTTTCATGTTAAATTTAGGTTGCAGCGAGCCTGGGAACGGTCCAACCCATATGGTAAAAATAATACAGGATATTTAATTATGCTATTTAATTATATTACGTGCATAAAAATATAAAATATTCATTTTTTTGATATTTATGCGATATTGCTTGTGGCCATTTCACTATCATGGGATTATTGTATCACCCGGTGGTCACTTACCGGTTCAGTTCAGTTCCACCAAGTATAATGTGGCATTAGTTTGATCAGACGATTATTACATCACCCGGTAGTCACTTATCGGTTCAGTTCAGTTCAGTTCAGGGGGTCACTTGCGTAGAACATAATCTCTACAGAAAATCATTACATGCTATTTTATGACAGGGCTCTGCGGAGCAAACATTTCACTTACGACTTTCAGTTCAGTTTTGCATGTATTTATAATTATTCATGATACACTTTTCAGTTCAGTTCAGTTATACACGTATTGTAATTACTGAAGACGTGATATTTTCACCTTGTATGCAATTTTATTATTACTACTTGTTATTTACGATATATGCATGCTGAGTCTTTAGACTCACTAGACTTGATTGTTACTGATGAGGACGGGACTGAGGGCGGGGACCAGTGAGCTAGCTCGGGTCGGCAGTAGTGGAATCCGAGGACCTCATTTTCAGCATTTACCATTTTTATGCTCAAACATTTTTATCAGTTGTTGGATTACTTTAACTTGTTATTTTGCAAACAATAATTTCTTCCGCTGCTATTTTGAACATTAAACTTGATTTATCAGTTTATTTTATGAATGAGGCATTTTGATTATTTTAAAAAGAAAATTTTAAATTTTTCCGCAAATTTTCAAACACGAATTTTCGGGCCATTATAGTCTTGGACGTCTGTTTCCCAGGATACAACAGAAGAACCAGCAGTTACTTAGCATGAGACACTACTACTACGAACTGAAAACGTACCTCCGCTTTATCACCGAAATTTAACGGAGACCAAATGGAAAGCTAACAATATGAAATGCAAGAGAATGCTTGAAAGAGATAAGATTTTCATATATATGAAATGAGGAAATGAACACACTATTTATAAGCCCAAAAATTCTCATTAACTCAAGAATATGAAGAGCCAAAAAAGTCTTCAATTAACTCAAGAATGTGGAAAGTCAAAAAGACATTTATACAATTATGAGCCACAATTAGCTCAAGAATGTGAAGAGTCAAAAAATACTCTCACATTCATGAGACATAATTTTTATTCAAATTTCCAACAGAAATAACATTACTGTACGCCCTGATCTCCAGTAATGGCACTGAATCTCTCTATAATTATCACATCCTTACATTTTAAAATTGCATTGTGAAGACTATGGGACAACTGTCACAAGTGTGTCCCAACTCTCATCCTGTATAATTAATTGTTCTGTTAAAAATTATTTCTCGTCCCCGAAAATCAAATGGTAACTTGGACAGTTGGAGTCCAAGAGAGAGTCGATTGTGAAAGTGGTGGATCGGACGTTGACCCATGAGGTATTTCAGCAAAAGGTGATGCCCGGGTTTAAACGTAGTGATGATACCGGCCGGCGCCGGTCATGATCATCTTCTTCTAAGAGACGTGAATACGATAGATGACCATTTCCAGAAGAGGACCATTAAGGTTTCAATTATAATTTATGTCCATATTACGTAATGTTAGTTTAACATCATTTATTATTGTCAACAATGGTTTGGAGATTCGAAAAAAGATGATTCATTCCATCCTACATGTAAGGGCACTACCCCATGATAGAATCAAAGGCCAAAATTTAGCAACACATACATGGGGTCCACTAATTTTTTTAAAATCACATATGTGTGTGAATCTTGTCCATCCAAACCATGTGGGGGCACTGCCCCCACATGTAGCATCGAACGAACCAAAAAAGCCAGTGTCCCGCATTGAATTGCCAGGAAATTTCGTGGTCCACCTTTATTCGGAGCAACAAGTCAAAACATATCATTTATATTATATTATTAAAGTAGAAAAATTTTAAAATACTAATTTTTGATGTTATGATCTATTTTAATAATAATAATATATATATATATATATATATATATATATATATATATATTTTAATAAAGTGATAAAATTTGATGTAATTCATTGTAGTTCAGTGGATAATGTATTTAAAATCTAAGTATTAATAAATTATGAGTTCTATTCTCATTTGTATTTTTTTTTCTTTTTTTATTTATTTTTTTAATTAATATATATCAAAATAACAATGTAGTCTTTTGTTATTTTTTATAATTATTTTTTGATTTTTATTTAAATATAAATCAAATAAACGACTATTTTTCTAAGAAGATTTTGTGTGCTAACTCTAAGACAACCGCAGTAATCAGAAAAAGCCACATTTGTCAGTACTTACCGACATTGTGATTTTCACATGACTGACGTCTTTCTATTTTCGGACCATTAGAACCAAAGCCTCCAAGAAAACAAGTGAAAGAAGAAAAGGAATGGTGTTCATTTCATGACAGGGAAACAAGATTGGATTTAAGAACAAAGATCAATAGGAAATTTCAATCATTATCTATTTATTACGTACTCTGAGTTTTCGCATTTGCTCCTTAGCTTCTGACCGTTTCTCGAGATCGGCCGCATACCGGAAGCGACAGCGGCGGTTCTTCACCAGTTTCCTGACTGCCTTCCGCCACAGCCTCTGCGATTCCTCAGAGCGTTCTTTGCGCAGCAAATCGAACTCCTTAGGAATCAGTTTTTCCATAGCGTATTATTTCTTCTCCCATACTAGATCTGAGTGATTTTATAGAATTCATAACTAAAACAGTTAGTTTAAAAATAAATATATTAATGCATTGATTTATTATAGTACACACGCTAGTGACTGATTTCCATTTTTTTTTATCGAAATCATTAATTATTCAAAACTAAATCATATCAAATTACTAAACTCTTTGGTTTGACTAGAACTGATAACATGATACAAAGTATTTTAATAATTGAAAAATAATTGTAAATTAAATGTTTAATAAAGTCTATTACATATTGGTTTTTTCTTTAATCTTATCTTTAAAAGAAATCAATTTTTTTATACCCATAAAATTGATACATGTGGACATATCTAAGTGTACGATCTAACACAGTTAGGGAATGTGAATGATAAATAAGAGATCCGAATAAATGTAGATTTGATCAAATCTCATCGAGATAAAATAAGAGTCATAGCCGTCATCAAGAGTTCTAACAATCATAGTTAAGGAGTCATTTCATCTAATGTTTCCTATCTCAGATAAAATTTTACTCTAGAATCATACTCAAACAAGATAACTAATTCCACGTACATCTATAAATACAAGATATTAACTACGATTTTACTCACTTACATTCTCTTGCTCATTTAGGACTACTATATTTCGCTCTTAATTCTACTCTTTAAACTGACTTAAGCATCGGAATGGTCAAAACGGATAACTCTCCGGCGACCCTTAACCCTATTTTTTACTGTGCAAAACCCAGAGCACCGACCCGATCCACTCAACAATGAAGTTTGAAAGACCCGTCCATCAGATCGAATCCAAGACATTAATCGATCCAAATAAATGGTTCGGTTTTTATTCCCCCAAAGGCAATTATTATTCCGTTATAAAAATTTCAACCTAATATAATTATACCGAATTAAAGTGTGAGATCACTACAAGAAAATATGCCTTCAACAACACTCAAAATACAACGGTTTTATTGGAAAACCGTTGTATTTTTACTTTTAACAACGGTTTTAACAAAAATCGTTGTGGATTAGCGTGTTTTTTGGATAAACGACAACGAGTTTGTCCAAAAAAATTGCGACGGTTTAAGCAAAAACCGTCGCAAATTGTCTACAAATACTCCCATTTTCGGTCCATTTTCCTCAACACCGTCCACATCGACGATAAATTTTTCTCTCTTAGACGATTTTAGTTTTGATTTAGTGTAAGTTTTTTCGCTTCAATTCTTGGTAAATTTCTAAGTCTTAGTTAAGATCATGAATATTATTAACTTAGTCAGATTATAAGTTTTCTTGATAGATTTATTAAATTATAAAAGTAATTTTTTTATTTTATTTAAAAAATTAGCGACGTATTATGTCTAAATCGTCGCTAATTAGCGATGATGTTTCTCTAAACCATCGCTAATTAACGACGACTTAGTCAAAAACCGTCGCTAAATTAGCGACGGTATATCTTAAATCGTCGCTAATTAGCGACTGTTTAGTAAGAAGCCGTTGCTAATTTTGGCTAATTAGTTAGCTACGTTGATCGCACTTTCAACAACACTGTCAATTACAATGACTTTCTGACAGCTACGATAATATCCGTTGTCGTTTTGCGTTTTTGTTGTAGTGGATGCGAGTCAATTTTTCTATTTAATAAAAACCTCAAATTAATCATCAACTAGTATTTAACTCGTGCGATGTACGAGATGATATTATTAAAAATTATTGAAAAATGAATAGATATTTAAATTGAAAAAATAATATAATTATAAAAAATAAAAATAAAAAATATTTTTTCCCTAATTTTTAAAAAAATTCTTAAATACAACGCATGTCGATTAATTTTTTTGGCTATATCAAAATTTTAGATTGTGTTAGCCTAAGACAATGACATATTTCTTATCGTGTTTAGTGTATTGATGTCGACCACCAACCTTAATACATATTTAATTCTTTAATTTTCGAGAAGCTATATATTATTATTTTTTAACATGTGATAAAAAAATATTTTTAAATCACATTCAATAAAATTAATGAGAAATAAATTTTTAAAAATTCAGAAATTTCGTCTAAATCCACATTCACAAATAATTTTGTGACATGACATATATTTGACACATTTGAATGATAATAATAATTGTTTTATCAATATTTTTATCCAAATAAGTTGTGATTTTATCTAAAAAATCACTTCATAATATACACAACAACATATTATTCCGAAAGAAAAATGAAATATGTGATCATAAGCAAATTATGTATAAATCAGAAAAGTTATTTTATTAACATTTACTATGTGTATTCCAAAACAATGTCAATAAATTTTATAAGGTGTCTTCTAATAAGATGCATACTTTCTTTAGAATTGGTTTAACATTTCCATTACGAGACATTTTATACTATCATGTATCCGTGAACTTTGTAATATAGAAGAAAATTATCGTATTAGTAATATGTAATAATTAAAATTTTGTACAAATAGAAGAATAATTTTTTTTACTTCTCGATCATGAAAGACAGATTTCAAACTTAATGTCTCGTTGTTCTCGTTGTTTCAATACGTAGTAATTCATAACAACGAAAAAATCTAAATTTAAACGAACATTACATATTGGAATGATTCAACTCATATATGATGTTGAAAAGAGGAGTCATTTCATAATTCAATTTTGGAGTAGATAAATTTAGTAATATAAATAGAATAAAATTGGTTTATAATATTATATGCAATATTGCATTATTTATAATTTAAAATTCAAATAAGACATCTCAATGGACAAATCATATCACAAATTAAATTGATTGATATAATCAATGCAAAATTTTTAATGTAGTTTATGTTTTCAATAGAGTTTAGTTTTAATTTGAATAAAAAATAATAAAAGACATTTAATACATAAATTATATTTGAATTAATATAAAAATGAATTAAATTCAAATTTGAATTAAATGAATTGATATAATCAATGCAAACAAAAAATGAAACTATCATTTATTGCAGTACATATATTTCATATCATAAATTAAAAAAATAATTTTGTGAAATTTAACCAATAATATACTTTTATTTTTATTTGAACTAACTAAACATTGACTTGACTAAAAAATATGTTATTTGTGGAACCAAAATAAGGATCATTTCTATGGAAATGATGAGTGAAATTTCGGTATAATTACCTCAAAGGAAACCAATAACATGTGGACTGATTTATGGATAGTTGAACTAAAAATCGAGTCTCAAAAAATATTTGAATTTGAGCTGGTTTATTTATTCAACTAGAATCTCACTCGTACATTGTACAACTTATTATTTTATCAATTAATTATTAAAATTAGTAATGTATGAATATTTGAATAATCATTGATATTATGTAATGATCTTTGTGTGACAAAAAAGATATAACATATGAGTTCTCTGCACCAAAGACCCCTCAACAGAACAACATAGCAAAATGAAAGAATCGAACTTTGCAAGAGATGAATCTGGTCATGTTGAGTTCTAAAAATATTTCAAAATGTTTTTGGTCTAAATTCTTAACCGCTGCATGTCATATTTCAAATCGTGTTTATTTAAAGAGTGGTTCGACTATGATATCATATGAGTTCATAATGGGAAAAAGGCCAAACCTAAAATAATTTCATGTTTTTGGCTGTTTATGATATGTTTTAAATGACCGAGATCACCCAACCAAGTTTGATTCTAAGATCAATAAATGTTTGTTCCTTAGATATTCAACTAATAGTCGTGCATATCAAATGTTTAATCTAAGAACTAGGACGAATATATAATCAATTAATGTTGTGATTGCTGATCTTGCATAACTGGTAGGAAAGATGATTGAGGATGATCTAGATAATCTGCTGGAAACATCTTAGTCACTGTTCAACACAGATATTGTTTCTGATGTTGTCACACATAGGACAACAACATCCACTGTGACTGATTGAATTGGAGGATGATTATCAAAGAAATGAAACGTTCGATAATGATAATGGTGTGAACAATATTGAGAAAGACATTCCTAGTAAAATTTAGAAGGATCACCCTCATTTCAAATCATAGGAGCAGTGCAAGGAGACATGCATGATTTTCTTATACTGTCAGGTAAGACACTTATGTTTTGTTTCACACATTGAACCAGATAACAGTAATAAATCCTTAAAGGATAAATTTTATGCATGATGAACTTGAACAATTTGTCTGAAATGATATGTGAGATTTAGTTCCAATACCTGAACATGTTAATGTGATTGGAACTAAATGGATTTTTAAGAATAAAACTGTTGAATTAGGAAATGCTGTCAGAAATAAAGTTCGATTGGTTGCTCAAGGGTATACGCAGGTTGAGAGGGTTGATTTTGATGAAACCTTCACTACTGTAGCCCATATTGAGTCAGTCTGACTGTTGTTTGTCGGTTCATGTCATATGGGGATTAACTTTATCAAATGAATGTGAAAAGTGTATTTTCTAATGATATTTTGAATTAGTAAGCTTATGTGTGAGTCAATTGAAAGGATTTGAAGACACACACAAATTGGACAATGTCTACAAGCTAAAGAAGATATTGTATAGACTGAAGCAGACTCCACATGCATGGTATGGTAGGCTGACTGAATATATACTTAACATAAGCGTCAAACAAGGTGAGATCGATAAAACTCTTTTTATTCAAATGAAGAAGGATGATATACTCATATGTCAAATTTATGTGGACGATATAATATTTGGTTTTTCTATTCAAAAACATGTTGGTGATTTTGTTAAATGCATGTCTTCCACGTTTAAAATGAGTATGGTAGGAGAATTGAGTTTCTTTCTTAGACTTCAAATTAGGCAATTGCATTATGGAATTTTTATGTGTCAAAACAAGTATTCTAAGAATCCGGTGAAGAAATTTTCTAATGAACACATTAAGCATATGAAAACTCCCATGAAATCGAATGAAAATTGTGTAAGGACGATGTTGTCGAAATTGTTGACAACACCATGTACCACATCATCATTGGCAATCCCTTTTATTATCGTCCTAATATAATGTTCAGCGTCTGTCCATGTGCTAGATATCAAACTAATCCTAAGATCACATATTTAAAGCTGTAAAAATATTTTGAGATACATTGAGGGGACTGTAGATCTATGATTATGGTAAACAAAGAAAATTAACACCAATTTATTTGGGTTTTGTGATGATGATTGGGCCAGAGATTTAGATGATATGAAAACTACCACTGGTGGATGCTTTTACCTAGGCAATAAATTGGTGTCATGGTACAATAAGAAGCAAAATTATGTATCTCTTTCAACTGTTAAATCTAAATATGTCGTATCCGGTAGCTACTGTTCATAACTCTTGTGGATGAACCAAATGGCAAAGGACTACGATTTCCATAGTGAGACCTTGATTGTTTATTGTGACAACTTAAGTGCAATTGGCATTTCAAAAAATCTAGCACAATACTCTCGTTCAAAACACATTGACATTAAGTATCATTTTATTCAAGATTTGGTTGAGAATGGAATAATACGAATAAAATTTGTTGGAACTGATAAACAACTAGCAGATATTTTCAAAAATCATTAGATTTTGAGATATTTTCCAACATTAGGAAGTCTTTCAGTTTGTGTGCATGATAATCACTTACTGATGTTGTCTTGGATGCTGCAAGATCTGGGACAATACCCAACGTTCATATACATTTATATGATGTTAGACATATTGCATTAAATTATTCATCCTTCTTTGTGAAATTTTTATACTGTGATGGATATTTCTTGATGTGCTTTCTATATTCTCAGTTATATTTCAATCAACACACTTCGCCATCAGATTTGTTCTGCCTAAGTCACAAAGTAGTTGATCGATGTTCATGTAGTCCATGATCCTGTCCCATGTGAAAAGTAACTTGAGAAGATTGAAAAATATGATTTGATTCTGTATCAGAAAAAAAGGAAAAAGTTGTCTAAGAGAGTTCAACGAAGACTGTTCTTTTATTGTGGGATACACCTCTTTTGAATAAAAACAGAAATCATAATAGAAGAAAACGAAAAAACTATTCAGAGGAGTCCAATAAATACCGTTCTTCTAGTGTGAGAGCTATCACTTCTGAATAAAAAATAAAGTGTGAATGGACTCTGTGTGTGTAGGAAAATCAAAATATGTTTTGAAATTAGAAGAGTTAATGGAAGATGTTGTCAACAAAGCATATAAACACCTCACAATTTGATCATATGTCTAACATTTCTTTAATATATCATATTATAAGCATAATTATGACATGCATGTTAATGGTTATGTGATTTTATCCTGGTCAGTGAGTTATCAGATTTGAAGTTGTGCATTTAAATGAAACCTTAATCTTCATAATTTTGAATATCTTTGATTTAAATGTGGTTAATTTTAAATTTAATTTCATCGTTTAGCCCTATTACCATTGAGATGCAATGTGAAAATTTGGTTAGAAAATGAGCGGTTTTTTTAATTGGGTGAAACTTTATTATAGTTGGACATGAGATAAAAGTATTGATTAGCGGGTTATATGATTTCAGAATTATTACCGTTGGACGTAAGTGTATTTATTTATTCAACTTTCTATTCATTTTCTCTCTATGATTATTAACCTAATTTTTTCTCTGAAATATGTCTTTGTTCTCACCATCAGCATCGCAAATTTTCTCTGAATTTCTTGCGTTTATCCCATAAATGGCAGGCTAACAATATGATCTGAATGACATAAGGAATAAGATGGGTGCTGAAGAACCAGTACCTCTAGAGTCGATTGTTCCTGGCCAGCCGGGAAATTAAATCGATGTCGAGAACTTGCCTGATTTTGAAACACTCAATAGAGTTTTTCCTACCTCACCTACATGCATGGTACGACCCTGATTTGGTTCCATAAAAAAGATTCAGACAAAAAGGTGAATCTTCCTCAACTCCCTCTCTACTCGAACCGGATTCACCTCTAGTGATGATTCAGATGACAAATATATTGAGTTGGTCTCTCTACCAAAGAACATTGCAGGTTCGAAGGAAAGTGGTCTGAATGAGGACGAAGAAAACTCTGACTCTGAGGAAGGGGCTGTGGCTATTGAGAGACTGAGAAGTGCTGTTGATGAATAAAAACCACTTGCCCAATTTCTTTTCAAATTGAGAGAGAGAAAGCTCTAAAGAAAGTGCATAGTAAAATTGACAGACCTGATATAGAGATGCAACATGAATTTGATGAAAATAGGCCATAAAATTCTAATACCTCTAGCTCTGACTCTGATCTTTAGAACATACTCCAAAAAGTGATGATGAGGCAAGTGAAGACTTGGAAAATGCTGATGAGGATAACAATGGTGCTAAGGATGATGATGAAATTTTACTCAGAATTTTCAATTTCTCAATGGCCTATCTATGTCATTTGTAGGATGATTGACGAGAAAAATTGTGGATGTTTGCGCCTATGGAAGGCAAAATTTAACCTTGTTTTCAAGAATTGGGGACTTTTGTTGATAAATACCGCCAAAAACCTATTTTGAAGTCCTCTGCGAACCTCTCATCCAACGTGGTTGATGAAAGGTCTGTTAAACATTGGCGAGTGTATGTGCCGCAATGTGTACCTGTTTAATCTTATTTTGATTAATGAGTTATATAACACTCCGGCTGGTGAAAAAGAAGGTTTGCTCCTTGATATTCATGAAATAAATGTTGTCCTCACGGGAGGATTGATTCGAAGCTTTCCCGATCATAAGAAGAGATTGTCTCTTTTTATTTTGTGGTTCTCGAGACTGCCATCCGGAATTGGACTCGTTACTAGACCACGTGCACTTGTTTTGTTTTACATCATTAATGGGAGTACCTTCAAATTCGGAAAGCTTGCATTCAAGATTGTGTTTCAATTTGCTGACAGATTATTGAAATCAATAAAGTTGTCGTTTCCATCTTTAATCTATAGTATTTTGGAATCGAGATTTTATCCCCAGTTCACTTTAAGGAGAATAGGAAGTTGGACTTTCCATAGTCTGCTACTGGTGTTGACCTCGATATTGGGAACACGACATCTTCATCTATTGTGAACCCTGTTATTTTTATTGTTTTTTCTCACTCTGTTTTCAATGCTCAAATTGAGTTTGACTTGACGTAAATCTTCAATGTGAAAGAGCACATAACTCATTATAAAGCTCAAGTAGCCGAGTATCGCTTACTTCTAGAGATGGCAGTGCATTCTGGCAAAAAAAAAAGATTAGGAGATGTTGCAGCGAGTGCAAGTGTTGAAGCAGAATAAAAAATGGAAAAAGAAGCGGATGGTGGTGAAGAAGAAAATACAGATGAGCGCACCAACGGAGTTGGAAATTAAACTACTCCTTAGTTTTTTTTATGTTTATTTATTTCTCTGGTTTTTATCTTTTAGTAATTATGTCGACATGTTGTTAATGTTATAATCTTATTGAATAAATTGGTTAGTGCTTTGGTTTCACGTGTAGCAATACCTCTAAGAGCACTGCTCTAACAACATCTAATTTATTTGGTTGAATTCAGGAGGAGACACGTCTCTAACTTAAGGGGAGTTGCGTGCAAACTCAAGGGAGTTCTATTAATTAACAATTTTGTGTGTTCTGTCCAAAAAGGAAAAACGGAAGAGATTGAAATGAACATAATTTATTTCTTATTATATTTTCATTTTCAATAATATTGTGCATAATAAATTAGAGTGTTTTGTCTTTCTAGACTATTGAGATATTTGATAAACTCTATATATGATAGATTTATTGAAAATAGTTTATTTCCTACTGAAACTCTTGTTTTTATATGATTCTATTCAAAAAATAAACTCTAGATCAGAGGAAGCTTATAAATGATCAAAGATAGATGCTGGATCGATGGATGAATATAGACAACACAGGAGAGCAAGCACGGAAGTTGGTGATTTACTTCGAAGAGATCAAGTGCTCAAACCAAGACGTATTGTCGTGCTGTCGTGAAGTATTGAAGACAACCAGACACAACACGTTGTTACAATGTTGATTAGGCATAGTTTGGTACATGGGATAAGGGAGGGATTGATAAATAATCCTCCTCATCCCATGTTTGGTATCTTTTTAAAAAGCCCATGATAATATCATGTGCCCTTGATAAATAATTTTTTAGAATGATAAAATGTCCCTTCTATTAGGTGTGATAATTTTAATTTAATGATAAAATACAGTAAAAATGACTTAATTGCCCTCAATTCATAAATGATTATTATAAATCTATGCTAGTAGGTAGAAATTAAAATCAAATAAATATTTTTATTTATTTTTATATATTATATAATATGATAATTATATAAATGAATTCGAGATAATTATATAAATAATTTTTATAAATATCAATAAAAGTATTAGTATCACTCGATTAACTTTAAAAATTGATATTTGACTTGACTCACAAAATCAAGGGCTCAATTATAATATTATATAATATATAAAATTAGGTAAAAATAAATAAATCATGCAAGCACTATCGGCGCATGAACAGATAAAAAATATGAACTCAAGCAATAACTTTGAAATTATAAATTTATTATGATAATGTTAATTTTGTCATTACAATCTAATATATAAATTTAATCACTCTTATTAAAATCATACCAAACATTAAATATAATATTCTACATCTTATTTATCCTTAACTTATCTTTATATTATATATCACATGTTTATCCTATCATGTGTACCAAACTATGCCTTAGAGTATTGTTCATCAAACAAAATTTTGGCTTTATAAACATTGCATCCGTAGTTTTGGTTATTTGGTTTGATAAGTATTTTTGATACACTTTACTCTTTTAGTTTGTTAAGTGAGTTAATTTTTTTTATTCACCGGTATTGGTTTTGCAAATTGATAGGTTTTTCTAGTGAGTCTTTTGTCATGGGTCAACACAAAAGTATATACATTTGTGAATGATTAATCTGTCTTATTTTATTCATCAAAGTTTAATTGTATAATAAATTATATTATTCTGCTGCATGTTATATTCATGTGTTACAATACCGCACACAATACCTACATTTTACATTTGATTCACGTCTCCATCTCTTTAGTATTTTGATGTCAAACAAATTCTTTCCCTTCAATTCATGGTTACTAAATCTGAGCTCTTCAAAGAAAGGGCCGGGGACATACATAATACATGCAGATTGATTGATGTACATACATCGATCTTATATCTAGGCAAGAGATTTGTGGGAGTAAGAAACAACTGGCTATTAGACCATCCATTTCTCGAAAATCCATTGAAGGTGGACGCAGGCATAAGTGCTTGGATTGGCAGATAAACAAGCTCCAAGATCCGTGATATATGCATCTTTCGGAACAACTACCTCATTTTCTGACGAAGAAGCTATGGATTTTGAAATGGGGCTGGCTGGATCAGAGCAAACAAAAGTTCGTTGGGGTGCCCCGAGATGCGGACAGAGCTGATATCTTTGCGTACGAAGCTAGAAAGACAGGCCTGCCGAAAGGCTATGAAGAAAAAGTCAAAGAAAATGGACTGGTGTTGAGAGATTGGGTTCCTCAAATGGAGATTCTTGCGCATACGTCGATAGGTGGATTCATGAGTCATTGTGGATGGAATCTTGCTTCGAGAGTATTGTTGATTGAATGATTCAAATAATGATTGCTGATTTTTAGGAGCTTGTTTGTTTGTTAGTCTAGAGTTCTAGTATAGAACAAGTCAATAAGTTATGGTCCTTGTTTTTAGCATTTATTGTTATTCTAGTACTATTTAAATATGTGGTTGTATTTGACATTTTAATAAGAGAAGTGAATTGGCAAATTTCTCTGTCATTTGTATTGTCTCTCAATATTTTATTGTCAAAGTCTTTTTCCTCAATTGCCAACATTTGTGGTATCAGAGCCAATACTAAAGAAAAGTGAGTGAGAGACGAAGAAAAAAAGTAGGGGGAGAAAAGTAAAAGAAATCTACAGTAAAGCCATGTCTGTAAATGGTACAAACACTGTAGCTCAATCCCTTATTCCAATTTTTAAAGTAGTAAATTATCATTTTTGGAGCCTCAAAATGCAAAATCTCTTCAAATCTCAAGAGCTATGGGACCTAGTAGAGAATGGGTTTGAAGAAAAAAAATCAGGCGAGCCCGACCAACAGATGCGGGAAAATCGCAAGAAAGATTCCAAAGCCCTTTTCATGATTCAACAAGCTCTTGATGATGAAATATTCCCTAGAATTGCTGCAGCAACTACTTCTCGTGAGGCATGGCAGATCTTAAGGCAAGAGTATATGGGGGACAAAAAGGTAATAGTTGTAAAATTGCAAACTCTTCGTCGAGATTTTGAAACATTGGTTATGCAAGAAAAAGAATCTGTGCAAGATTATCTGTCTAGAGTATCTGGGATTGTTAATCAAATGAAATCATATGGTGAAAATATCAGTGATGAGATTGTTGTATGTAAAATCTTGAGAAGTTTAACATCAAAATTTGATCATGTTGTTGCTGCAATTGAAGAGTCAAAGGACCTGTCAATTTATACATTTGATGAATTAATGATTTCTCTGTTAGCCCATGAAGCTAGGCTCAACAGAACACATGAAAAGGTAGAGGAAAAAGCATTTCAAGTGAAAGGAGAGTCTTCTTACAAGGCAAAATCAGAAGATTCAGCAGGCGCTGGTAGAGGCAGAGGCAGAGGCAAAAGCAGAGGTAGAAGCATATGTAACTCCTATGGTCAAGATCGTGGTGACGGGAGAGGTAGAGGTCAATTTTTTAACTTCCGTCAACACAAGAGTACAATACAATGCCGATATTGCAAGTTGAATGGCCATAAGGAAGTTGACTGTTGGACAAAGCAGAGAGATGAGAAACACAACGTCAATTTCACCGAAAAAATGGAAAAAGAAAATCAGGAAAGTAAGTTGTTCATAGCTCATTCTCCCATCACTGATGCCATAAGTAGTGTTTGGTATATTGATAGTGGATGCTCAAATCATATGTCTAGTTCAAGATCCTTGTTTAAAGATCTTGATGAGACACATAAAAGTGTAGTTCGGCTCGGTGATAACAAGCAAGTCCAAGTTGAGGGAAAAGGCACAATCACTATCAAAACTGTCCAAGGTAATGCAAAACTCATCCATGATGTACAATTTGTGCCTAGTTTAGCTCATAATTTGTTAAGTGTTGGACAATTGATGACTAGTGGCTATTCAATTGCTTTTGATGGCGATGCATGTGCTATTCATGATAAGAAAACGGGTCAACTCTTGGCAGCTGTTTGTATGACACAAAACAGAATGTTTCCCCTTGATGTATCAAATTTTGAGAACAATGCTTTAGTTGTTTAAGGGAATAACGAGGCTAAACTATGGCATTTACGTTATGGGCATTTGAATGTGAATGGTCTGATAATTTTGAGTAGAAAAGGAATGGTAGTTGTCTTACCGAAAATAGGTGAACTTGATTTTTGTTAAGGATGTGTTTATGGGAAACAAAACAGGAGATCATTTCCAGTTGGAAAATCATGGAGAGCTTCAAATTGTCTTGAACTTGTGCATGCTGATTTGTGTGGGCCAATGAAGACTGAGTCAATTGGTGGAAGTAAGTATTTTTTGATGTTTACCGATGATTATAGCCGCATGAGTTGGATTTATTTCTTGAAATTCAAATCTGAAACTTTTGAGAATTTTAAGAAATTTAAGGCATTGGTGGAGAAGCAAAATGGAAACAACATAAAAGCACTACGAACCGATCGAGGCGGTGAATTCTTATCTAATGATTTTATTAATTTTTGCGATGAGAATGGTATTCGCAGAGAACTTACAGCACCATACTCATCGGAACAAAATGGCATTGCGGAACGAAAAAATCGAACGGTTGTGGAAATGGCTAGAAGCCTGCTTCAAGCAAAGGGGATTCCAGATGAGTTTTGGGGAGAAGCAGTTGCAACAACAGTATATCTTTTGAATATCTCTCCAACAAAGGCTGTTTTGAATCGGACACCTTATGAAACATGGAAGGGCAAGAAGCCTCGAGTAAGCCACTTAAAAGTCTTTGGTTGTATAGCATATGCTTTGGTTAATATTCGTTCTAAGCTTGATAAAAAATCTGAAAAATGTATTTTCATTGGATATAGTCTTCAATCCAAAGCTTATCGTCTGTATAATCCCATAAGTGGCAAAGTGATCATTAGCAGGAATGTTGTGTTCAATGAAGAAAGTAGCTGGAATTGGAATGTTTATAAAGAAGAAAATGTTCAAATTCTGACAGATATTGAAATTCGGAAAACAGAAACACCATCATTTGAAGAAAAACTACTTTCAAGTCCAAGTAATGACACTGGTATCACAAGTTCACCAAGTTCTCCATTACTTGGGTCCTCTAGTGAGACACCACCAAAGAAATTAAGATCTCTAAAAGAAATATATGATTCTTGTAGCTTTGCCTTATATGTCTCTGACCCAACTTGTTTTGAAGAAGCAGCAAAACAATATGATTGGCAGGTTGCTATGGCAGAAGAGATACAATCCATTGAGAAAAATGCAACGTGGGTGTTGGTTGATGTTCCAAAAGACAAAAATGTTATAGGACTCAAGTGGGTGTTCCGAACAAAGTATAATGCTGATGGAAGCATTCAAAAACATAAAGCTCGGCTTGTTGTCAAGAGATACTCACAACAACAAGGTATAGACTATGACAAGACTTTTTCTCCGGTTGCTCGATTCGAGACTGTAAGAATTTTTTTGGCTGTCGCTGCTCAATTGCAATTGCCTGTTTATCAATTCGATGTGAAATCTGCCTTTTTGAATGGTGTTTTGGAAGAGGAGGTTTTTGTGTCTCAACCTCGAGGATTTGTTATCAATGGCAGCGAAGACAAAGTCTATCGTTTAAGAAAAGCTCTCTACGGTTTAAAGCAAGCTACTCGCACTTGGTATGGTAAAATTGATTCTTTTTTCCATAATAACGGATTCACAAGAAGTGAGAATGAGCCCACACTTTATGTGAAGAGACAAGGAAATGGAGACTTTTTGGTAGTTTGTCTATATGTTGATGATATGATTTATATGGGTTCCTCAAAATTATTAATTTATGATTTTAAGTCTTGCATGATGAGAAATTTTGAGATGACAGATTTGGGCTTGCTACAATATTTTTTGGGGCTTGAGGTGAAGCAAGGTGAAGAAGGAATTTTTGTGTGTCAAAAGAAATATGCTGCAGATCTTTTGACAAAATTTAACATGAGCAATTGTGAGGTAGCAATTACACCAATGAATATTAATGAAAAGCTACAGCGTGAAGATGGAACAGAAAAAGCTAATCCAAACTTGTTTCGAAGTTTAGTTGGTGGTTTAAATTATTTGACGCATACTCGATCTGACATTGCTTTTCCAGTTAGTGTTGTATCCAGATTTATGCAAAGTCCTACAAAGCAACACTTTGGTGCAGGAAAAAGGATCCTTCGATACGTGGCTGGAACAGTTGACTTGGGTATCTGGTATGCTAAAGCGATGAGTTTCAAATTAAATGGGTTTACTGACAGCGACTGGGCAGGATGTTTGGATGATCGAAGGAGCACTTCGGGCAATGCCTTTAACCTTGGATCTGGAGCTGTGACTTGGAGTTCAAAGAAGCAAGAAACAATCGCTCTATCATCATCTGAAGCAGAGTATACAACAGCAAGTTCAGCAGCACGACAAGCCTTATGGCTTAGAAAACTACTTTCTGATTTGGGATTTGAGCAAAAGGAAGCTACAGAAATTTTTTGTGACATGTCTACGATTGCAATGAGTAAGAACCCAGCTTTCCATGGTAGAACCAAGCATATAGATGTACAACATCATTTCATTCGAGAGCTGGTAACCAATCAAAAGATTATGCTGAAGTTTTGTGGCACGAATGAGCAAACAGCTGATATATTCACAAAGTCACTTCCTCAAGCCAAGCATCAGTTTTTTATGTCACAACTAGGAGTTTGTAATTTTGAATCAAGGGGGAGTGTTGATTGAATGATTCAAATAATGATTGCTGATTTTTAGGAGCTTGTTTGTTTGTTAGTCTAGAGTTCTAGTATAGAACAAGCCAATAAGTTATGGTCCTTGTTTTTAGCATTTATTGTTATTCTAGTACTATTTAAATATGTGGTTGTATTTGACAGTCAAAGTCTTTTTCCTCAATTGCCAACAAGTATTGCTATGGGGGTGCCTGTTGCAGCATGGCCAACTCATTCGGATCAACCGCTTAATGCTATATTCTTGACAGAAGTTCTGAAGATAGGATTAACGGTGAGAAATGATAATCGCTTAATGTAATATTCTTGACAGAAGTTCTGAGAGAGGATTAACGGCGAGGAAATGGGAGGAAAGAAAGGAAATGGTTAAAGCTGAGAATCAAGAGATTAATGGCATCAGAAGAAGCTGGGGTCTCAAAATCGGACCCGGTCTGTGAACTCGATACGATTTGACCTGGAAAATTTTGGATTTGGGGTTTTCGAGTTTGGTTCAAATCAGGTTAGACCCGATATATGACTCGAAAAAATAATCGTGTTTGGGTTGACTCGAAAATTTTATTTTTTAAAAAAATATATATAATTAATAAATATTGCATACATTTTTATATATTTTAGATTTGAAAATATATTTATTATATATTTATATCATAAATTTTCATAATTTAATATTTATTTTATATATTTTTTTATTTTTTAAACAAATATTTATTTAATTTAATAAATATACTTTAATATTTTACTATTAAACTATGTTTTCCTGTCGCCATATCTAACTTCCTTCTTCAAACTTGTGGTTTTGATGTAATGCAAATAATTGAAATTTTAGGAATTATGCAGGCAATCCAATTGCTCAGCTATTAGATCTTGCCTCAAATGGTTCACAGTAGGGTCTTGAAATCCAACCACCACCACTCCAGTTCTTTAAACTTGTGATAAAATAGATTGCTGCATAAAAATTAGACATTAGATCGTATCAATATCAGACGCGCTCTCCATGTTCTAAATCACCAAATCAACCCATTTTAGTGCACAATCTTGAAAGCACATCAAAACAGCGGAACAAGACCACAAGATTGTTCACAAGATCATCTAACCAATCTTCCTCCAAAAATACCGCCCCATACTGTCCTTTATCTTTTCATGTTTTTGAGATTCAACCTCTCATCTCATGAATTCAAATATCAAGCATTAATACTTACATCCAACCTAGGAAGGTGTACTTGTAGTCCAACTTCTTTCAAGATAACGTTTTACCGGTGAAAGTTATCAGAGTTTGAACATAAGATTATCATTCCCCGATATTATCTAAGAAATTCCGCCATAAATTCTTTTCGATTTCAGTAGATTGAACATCACAAGGTAAATTTTTTGAAAATCGAGTAAAATGTACTTTGTTTGTGTCTTCCCAACTAGATAAACTTAAAAATACCCTACCCAATACAAATTATCACAATCAAGACCCACTCAGTTAGGCCTTAGGAATGGAAAGGTTCTTAACATCCCTTTCCTTTGCATACCACTCTGGTATTATCTTGGCTGCGTGGGGGTACAGATCCCTGTAAGAATTCTTTATCGTCCCTTCTGCAACGGTAGTAGCGATTGATATATCTGCAAAAACACCATTTCAAAATTCAATCAGCCAAAAACACACATAATATAACCTTTGATAGCTGAAAAACATCTAAAACTACCCAACATACACATAAATTAAATTAAATATGTTTAAAACCATGGGATTGAATGACCAGTCCATCCAGCACAAAATGGGAATAACAATCCTCCAAGAAATATTACATAACGGTTACAAACAAAACTTTTCACCATCGCACATGTAATAGCCCCTTTCAAGGGCCTCCAGCAGATAAATAAGAAAGTAAATAGAGAAGACAAGATAGCCGGATGGTTAGCAATGTACAACATCAATTTAAATGGAAGGAACAAAAAGACGGTAAATGCTTGAACCTCTCAAGGGTCTCTTTGAATCCGAGAGCTGGGTTATCATAAAAATGATTGCAGCAGCAATCGAAATAGGGCTTCTCCTGCAAGATAAGAAGCATACTGTTGGCATAGATCTTTTGAGTTATGAACAGGTAGCACAACTAAACTGAGCAGTTTCCTATCAATTGGGCAACACACATACAATCTTGTCGGGTATTTCATCAATGCATTTTCAAGCCATATCTTATATTTAGGTACAACAAAGGATGAATTGTGATCGTGCCTCCGGCAAAAACTAAAATTTTCTAACTTGCCAAGAGATAGCTACAAAATTAACATAAACAAACATGAGGCATTTGGACGGTTGAGAAAATTAAAAACACCGATGTCCTTTCCAAAAGTGAAAATAACGTGGTATCATGAATTGCGGATTAAGAGGACCATACACTGAATGTAACAAACATTTTGCATCATACTTCATCTTGAGTGAAGAACATTAACATTAGCACCAAATGGAGTGATCTTTACTTTATGATCTCCAACTAATTAAAGATATAATACATTTTGTCCATTAATCACTGTTTTAGAACACAAAACTGCAAAATACAAGTGACATGTTTACAAAAAGTTTTTGAGATGTAAAGTTATAAATACTTTGGTTTGGGGGATTCAAAGGTTTCAGGTTCATTGCAAGTGCACTCCCATGTAAGAGCAAGGCCAGGCGACTGCCTCGAATACAACATAAAACAAAACTATTTCCTGGAAAATATCTTTAAGGTTCCAAGAAGAGTAGAGTATGCCTTATATCATAGTCCCCAGACTTCTGGACAGTTTCTTGAACAGCTTTGACCTCTTCGTTACTCATACCAAGATTTGAACAAAAGCGTCTCTGCAACACCAGAAGGCGTGGGAAAGTGAGATAGCCCTCAAAACAAGAAGGATTTTTACAACAAGAAAGCACATAGGAAATGCATGGAATTGACAAGTATAGATCAAATTGGTCTAGTTGTGAACAAATTTAAATATGAGGAACCCTTACCAGATAGTCCCCTGCATGTATGGTGCCCATCTCCATGGATTCGCCCATCTCAACCTTTAGCTGCTTCACAATAAATTCTTTTGCTCTTCCAATTTCTTTCTTTGTAGCTCCTCCAGCAACCATTGAGCAAATTTCTGGTTGAGACTCAGATTCAGAGACCTTCACAAACTACATTAAAGTAAAATACAATTCACATGATCAAGGGGGACACCTTTTACTGTGCGTGGCTTGCCTTCTTGCCGACAAGCAATATAAATGCAGCCAGCCACTAAAGCCTCCAAGTTTCTTCCTCTTGTACACTTCTGATCCTCCAACCTTTTATATAGTTCGCTAGCCCGGTCCTTCAACGAAAAGCACAATACAGAAGGTGTGGAAGGGCTTGAAAATTTCAAATGTTGACCAAGCTAACTAGCCTATGAGGAACTGTTGGGAATGTGCGAAAAGCTAACTAGCCTATGAGGAACTGTTGGGAATGTGCGAAAACTTTTATGTGTCGCGATATCACAAAGTTAGCACCCAAATAAGGGGCTATTTCATTAGGAAATAATTTAAAAGCTGTAGAGCTAATCATTATCTGAATTGAGAAAGTCAGACAGGAACGGAAGTAACCCGTGACCTACACGTGGGTAGGACCAGAAGGTTAGTAGTCAGTAATCAATAAGTTATGGGTGAGCAATTGCAACCATTCTGGTCATTTTTTAAAATATTTTTTAAGCAAACAGCTTTTAAATCATGAATGAAGAAACTTTTTAGAAAATGTATTTTATGATGAACACTGAACAGTGATAAGAACTTTGATCAGTAGAGAGTTTAAAAAAAAATTAAGAGAATTTTTAATATTCGTTGTATTTTGAATTATTTTAGAATTATGAGTATTGTGGCTCCTATATAAACTGAAACAATTATGTGACAATAACTTTTCGAGCCCTAATCCTTGTTGTGAACTTGGGACGGTGGACCAACTCTATCTATATATGACTTTTTGGCAGGCGAGCTAAAATAAATACACAAGTGAGATCCATGGCGAATAAATGAGGATTTTCCATTACACACTCGCAACGGTTATAGATCAAGATGTATATTTATGTAATTACTTGTGAAATAACATGTTTGGTAATCATGACAATATAAGTATCATTGTTTCGTTCATCGGATTATTTCACAAAACAAAGATTATATTATGTATTTTTTTCATTTAATTTAATTCGATATCTGTGCCAATATATTGTAATATTTAAGTGTAGATAAGGCAAGAAATTAAGACTAATCAGGAGCTCTAAAAGAAAGTATTCAAGAATTCAGAAGGGCTAGACGTAATTTAACAGGCATGAATCAAATAAGCTAGGTGAAATTAGAAGTCGGAAGTTGATCAGAACTAAGAAAATTTATGATTGGTATCCAAAATTTAAGACAAGTTATTGGTTCCGAGACGTAATAAACTCAAATTTTATTTATATTTATTTGCCTATTGTGTCATTTTTCAGACATTATGTCCCAACCGTTTCCTCAATTGAGAGAGTTTTTATTTTAGTACATGAAATTTTTTCATTCATTAGTTCTCATAAAATAAGCTTAATTATACACTTAAAAGTATTTTTGGGAAAATTAGAATAAAGAAGTCCTGTTTAGATCATTGTTCACACACAAATAAAATTCTAAGAGAACCTTTTTATTAGCAATGGTCACGATGGGCGGTTCATTTTCGGTTCCAAAATTCTGGCTGGGACAGGGCGTCACATGGTGATAAAATTTAAAAAGAACTGCAGATATTTTTTTTTGATAGGAAACATAATATTATATGTAATGAAAGATTCTTAATACAATTATAGCGGGTGAGTGATCCGCAAGAACTGCAGATATTTTGACATGCCAAGCATTGAAAAAATCAGTATAACTACATAGATTGTCAGCCTTTGTCATTTGATAAATTTTCTCACCAGCAAACAAAGTTTTGACTAATGTCAGATATAAACTTGTTACAAACCATAAACAACATATTGTAGCAACTTTCCGTAATCTCCAGAAGAGATAAAAATAATAATAATAGCAACTTAAAAGGGAAATGAAAGCGACAAAAGAGATATGCATGAAGTATGACAAACAAATTCCAAATGAATGGAGAGTATATATTTTATGTAAAATTTGACGAAACAAAATTGAAGCAACAAGCATACCTTAATTGTTGTTACAAGACTCAACCTGGACAGAGGGAAAAAAATCTAGTGTTAAAAGTGTTCATCAGAAATTCTATCAATTTATCCCATGATTGATGTAAATAAACTAAATCCAAATTAACCATAAATGTAAATATCCTTAATTTTAAATAACAAAATCTCCAGCCCACTATCTATCACCCATACGGAAATCTAAAAATCATGTCGTCAATAGAGTTCAAGTTAATTTCAGAATACTCATAAATAAAAGACAATTGTTTATCTATCTAAAAATTTATCCGTTTTTCTAGCATGACACCTTTGATGTACGGCAGCAATTTAGCACCTGTGAGATCTTTGTCCCTATGATCTATGTGCATAAAACCACCATATCGCAAACCAAGACACCAACCACCAAGATTCTAACACACTAATACTGCGACCAGAAGCATAAAGTAAACCAGCTAATCCAAAAACACACAGGCCGCCAAACATGAACAGCTAAGAAGCAAGAAAAACAATTTCATCTGACACCATAAAAATTTCAATATACAACTAAAACCCTAAACGACTAATCCCCAAACAATTCTAACCAATGAGGGGAAAAAGGTGATAAAATCCAATTTTAAATCGCAGCCAATATCGACCTCCCGGGAACAAGATCGCATCAAAGCTCCATCTTCCTCTGAGTCCTAACCGATAAGTACCATCCAAACAACATAGTGGTAATTCACAAAACCATAAAATCTAAAGCAAAACAAAATAAACCCACCTATCAGCCATGCTAGAAATAGTCTTGAAGGCCAATACAATAGCCCGGTCTGGATCCCCACCCCGATTCTGCAAGCGGGCCAGAGATGAATCCGCATTGGAACCATTAGCACTCCGAGAAATAACTGTAGAAAGAGCAGCGTCAGCCAAGAAGGGGTTAACCGGTCCACCGACACGATTGGGATCGTGATCACCGGACTCGTCGGCGAAGGTGCGCCACTCGGATGACTCGTCGATGGAGCGAGATTCGAGTACAAGGCCGCATTCGGAGCAGACGGTGTCCCCTGCGGCGTGATCAAACACCACCTCTGTATTTCGCTTGCAGTCTGTACAGTAGGTGTCAGACATGGTTCGGGTCAACCGGAAAGATTTCTCGTCAAGCGGGGGCAAACGGAAAGAGACGGGGAGAAATGAAATGACGGAAGTAATATCTCAACTCAAAATTGTTTATTTTATTACAATCTATCTAATTTTGTTTGTTGATCCTATATAAAAGTATCAATAAAAAAATTTCTTTTGTATTTGACAATTTAAAATTCGATAAATTGAAGAAAAATGCATATGTCCTCCGATTTTGTTATGATTCAGTATCCTTCTGTTTTTTTTTTTTAGTACCTGATTAAATTCCAAATTACTTTTTAATACATTTTTTTGTGTTTTTACCCTTTTACCCTTTATTAATTAATAAAAATTAATAAGAAGCCCAAATTTTGCTGGTCCTGTTAATCTTTCTAATCGGGTACTCTCCTTCCCGCTTCCAACTCTTCTCATCTGTGCGAGAATTTGTTGGTTTTTCTTTCATTTTCCTACTCGCCATTTTAGTATTCGCAATTCTCCTTCATTATCCTTCGTTTGCACAATTTACCATAGTTTCCGCTGATGTATGTAACTGAATCTGGCCAAAAACCCGTCGCTCAAATCCGTACATCTGGGTAACGCAGCGTAGAAAAATCCCAGCCAATCCGAGTCCCTACCAGTGCAAACCAGACGTCGCAGCATCCATTGCTGTCTTATTTCCGTAAGCGTCGCAAAAACCAGATTTTGTGGGTGAAAGCAATTTCTGGGTCTTAGCAGCTGAGGTAAGGAAGAGAAATTAGGCGCTTTAATTTCGGATTTCTGTGGAACTACGACCCTATAAAAGTAATAAATGATGATTAAAGGATACACATTTCAATTGTCGTTTATTTGTGATTAAATTTGTATTTGTACTAGTTTTTTTTGCGTAAAATCAAGATTTTTTCTTCAATCTCATTTTGGATACACAAATGGATTTATGACGTATGTTCGTAATAGGATTGAAATTTGCGGAAAGAACCATAGGCCCCGTAAAAGACAGTTGAAAGAAGCTTGAATTTAAGGGAGAGAGTTGGTCAGTCAAACTGTATTTGCACGAATAAGGTTGAATGTGTTAGTCTAGAATATGGTTGGAATGATAGTTATGTGAGATTAGTGCGGCTTGTCAAAATGAGTTTGTTTTAGTTTATTTTGATAGAATGTTTTTTATTTGGTTTGACAGAAATGGATTGTTATTTGATATTAGTTTCTGCATGTAAGATCATTATCAATGTTTCGACATGTAAGATCATTATGTACTGTCGTGAAATATTTATTTGAGATTGGTTGTTCATGTTTGTAGCAACTTATTTGTCTAATTTCTTGAATTATTCGTGGCAATTTACCGTGACATTTATTGAGTTATTATTTGTGTGTAATATTTTTTTTATGTGGATTAGAATGACGAAGACTAAAAAGAAGAGTGAATCAAATACGGCTGATAATAATGCAGATATTGGTCCCTCTGTTAAAGAGGGTTACTCAAGGTGTTCGCCAACAAAGTTTTTAGCCGTGATGGAGCAATTGGTTCCTAGATTGGGTGAGTTACAATTGAAGAGGATAGAAGCTTCACCTCTAGCACCTTGGTTGAAGATCGAAAAGCTTTCTAGAAGCACATCGACAGTCTACTCAATGCTTAAACGCTTTGAAGTAGAGACATGCAGCTTTTGTTTTGGAAGCAATATCAAGGTGACATTCACTTCGAGCGAATTCTCTATCGTTATAGGGTTGGCGAGCTTTGGTCAACCCGTTAACCTGGATTTAAAGTTGGGTTCAAACTTCCTTGAGCGTCATTTCAAGGGAGTGAACTGTGTGCAGAGAAATGTCATAACAGAGAAGTTGTTTGATTTGGTCGGGAATGATCTTGAGATTGATGATTTTTTCAGATTTTTTATTTTGCTGCTTTTTAATTGTGTTATATTTCCTATTAGTAATTTTGGAACACCAAAGTTTATTTTCCCATACTTGGACAATTTGGAAACTTTTTTTGGATATGGTTGGGGAGATGCAGCCTTTAGGTTTTTGCGTGATGAAATTGAAGACCATCTTGGATTCTTTAAAGTGAAAAAAAGGATAAAAAGTATATGGGAGGTTGCATTGTTGGATTGATGGTATTATCTTTTTTATTTTCGAAGCTTATATATGTTATTGTTGGTTGTAGTAAATGTTATTCATTTTATTTGTGTAGGCTTGGGTGTATGAAAGAGTTCCTATGCTTGGTGAACCGCGTGTTTTACATTGCTTTCCTCGTTTATTCAAGTGGGTAGAGAGCAAGATTCCCGTGAATCCTATAGGGGCAGAGGCTGCTTTAATGGCTGTGAGATCGAACAAGGTTTGCGCAATTTAATCTATATCATCCTATAGTTTTGCGTACATGTTTAATAAAAATAAAAATTTGTCTTTACTGTTGTTGGATTGTGCCGATCAAACCGTTTGAGGAGGAAAAAAACTCGTTGATGATACAGAGAGGATTGTTGAGGTAAACATTTGTATTTGATGATAGTCTATTTTTTAATGGTATGCTATTTAATGAATTTCCATATTTAAAGAGCACTTATATTTTCAGGTTCAGTCTCGATACAATGATTCAGAATTGTCGGAGCATATAAAAAGGCTTGAAAATGAGATTAAAGTGTTGAAGGAAAAAAATGAAGTGGTTGAAGATGATACAACCCAATTTGTCTTCAAGGATGCGACACATATGTATGATGAAGGTCATACCGAGCAAGATGTGGATGGACATGTTGATGCTGCAGTTGAAAGTTTGAATGAAGTGGTTGAGAACAAAGTGAAAACTGAACACAGAAGACAACGTTAAATTGTGATGTTGGAAAAGGTGAAGTGATTGCGTTAAAATGTAGGCAACAAGGAAATGATTTGAATTGTGGTGTTTATGTTTGTCTATGGGGTGAATGTTTTGCTAGAGATAACCCGACATTTTGGAATGAAGAATGGAATACTTCAATGGAAGGATATAGAGCTCGGATTGCTTTGGCGATTTTGTCTGATGAACGAGGCTTGTTCAAAGGTTTAAAATGATTTTTCCATGAGGTGAATGATGAGTGATGAGGATAACAATGTTGGTTTTTGTAAGTTGGTGTTGTTCCTTGAATTAATCGACCTTTTGGAGCATTACATTTATGGTAGCCATTTTTTGTTTGCTGTTTTAACGTGATGGTAAGACTTATCGTGCGTTGATGGCATGGCAATGTTTTGTAAACCAACACTGAATGTGTTCAGAAGTATTAGGTAGTATTTGAGGTTTCAAATGAAGAAGACTACAATTTATGTTTTTGTAATTGCAAGTTGTAGATGTGTTAAGAAGTGATTATGTCGTAATCTTTAAACTGCTTTGTTCACTGATAGTTTCATATTTGTTGTGAGTTGTGGTTTCTTATCATTACAGATATTTCCTTGCAAATTTTTTCCAGGATTTTTAAGCTTCAGTACTCTTTTTCCTTTTATGATACCCAAATTTGTTGTTACTTAATATATTATAAATGGAAATATCATTTTTATGCAATCTCAAAATACTCCGTTAATGTAGGTGTTTCAATGGAACATTTGGAAAAAAAAAACAAATTCGTAACTACGCATACAACATTTTGAAGTACTTATTTTTACATGTTCGTTTCATTTAAATTTTCTTCTAAATTTGTTTTAAGAAATTTGACAATTAAGCATTGAATTTTTTGAAGTACTTAGTTTTATATTCGAAATACCTAATTTTAAATTTTAAATACTTTCTAGTACGCAATATAAGTTCACCAAGTCATAGCATTTCCATCCAAGATGCATTCGGATGACATGTACATTTCATTTAAATTATTTTTAAAAAAAAAAAACAAATTCGCAACTGAAATTTTATGAAGTACTTAGTTTTACTTTGTAAATACCTAATTTTACTTTCTAAATACTTGATTTGGTAAATAAAATACTCATAATGGATATTTAAATACTGGATATTCGAATATGGCTTTCCCTTGTAAATATCCTCACATTTGCATCCAAGATGCATTTGGATGACATTTACATTTCATTTAAATTTCTTTCTAAATTTGTTTACAAAAATTTGACAAGCATTGAACTTTTTGAAGTACTTAGTTTTATATTCGAAATACCTAATTTTAAATTTTAAATACTTGATTTTGTAAATTAATTACTCGGAATGAGTATTAAAATACTGGATATTCTAGTACGCAATATAAGTTCACCATGTCATAGCATTTCCATCCAAGATGCATTCGGATGACATGTACATTTCATTTAATTATTTTTTTTTTAAAAAAAACAAATTCGCAACTGAAATTTTATGAAGTACTTAGTTTTACTTTGTAAATACCTAATTTTACTTTCTAAATACTTGATTTGGTAAATAAAATACTCATAATAGATATTTAAATACTGGATATTCGAATATGGCTTTCCCTTGTAAATATCCTCACATTTGCATTCAAGATGCATTTGGATGACATTTACATTTCATTTAAATTTCTTTCTAAATTTGTTTACAAAAATTGACAAACATTGAACTTTTTGAAGTACTTATTTTTATATTCGAAATACCTAATTTTAAATTTGAAATACTTGATTTTGTAAATTAAATACTCAGAATGGGTATTAAAATACTGGATATTCTAGTACGCAATGTAAGTTCACCTAAGTCATAGCATTTCCATCCAAGATGCATTCGGATGACATTTAGATTTCATTTATTTTTATATATTTTTTTTAAAAAAAAACAAATTCGCAACTGAAATTTTATGAAGTACTTAGTTTTACTTTGTAAATACCTAATTTTACTTTCTAAATACTTGATTTGGTAAATAAAATACTCATAATGGATATTTAAATATTGGATATTCGAATATGACTTTCGCTTATAAATATCCTCATATTTGCATCCAAGATGCATTTGGATGACATGTCAACTTCATTTAAATTTTTTTGTAAAAAATTTGGCAACTAAGAAATGAACTTCTTTAAGTAATTAGTTTTACTTGCCAAATACTTAATATCATATTTAAAATACGTGATTTCACAAACTAAATACTCAGAATGGTTAATAAAATACTGGATATTCTAGTAGGCAATGTAAGTTCTCCAAATATTGGCCTTTCCTTCGAAGATATATTTGGATTATATATTCGTCTCACGTGTTTTAATTTTTTGTGAAAAAGAATTTCAAATTCGCTTCTTAGTTGCCAAACTTTTTTAAGTACTTAATTTTACTTGCCTAATACTTAATATCATAATTAAAATACGTGCTTTCACAAACTAAATACTTAGAATGGTTAATAAAATACTGGATATTCTAGTAGGCAACGTAAGTTCACCAAATGTTGGTCTTTCCTTCGAAGATGCATTTGGATGACATATTCGTCTCACGTGTTATAATTTTTTGTGAACAAGAATTTCAAATTCCCAACTAAGTATCAAACTTTTTAAGTTTCTCGTACATCAAAATAAGCACTTCGTCCACAAACACTCTGACATAACTTTCCTTTGAAATTCTTGTTCACAAAAAACTATAACACGTGAGACGAATATGTCATCCAAATGCATCTTCGAAGGAAAGACCAACATTTGGTGAACTTACGTTGCCTACTAGAATATCCAATATTTTATTAACCATTTTCAGTATTTAGTTTGGGAAATCACGTATTTTAAATATGATATTAAGTATTTGGCAAGTAAAACTAAGCACGTAAAAAAAGTTCGATGCTTAGTTGCCAAATTTATTTAAAAAAAGTTTGGAAAACAAAAAACTAAATGAAATTTACATGTCATCCAAATGCATCTTGGATGCAAATGTGAGGATGAAAGGCATATTCGAATTTCCAGTATTGTAATATCCATTCTGAGTATTTTCTTTACGAAATCAAGTATTTAAAAAGTAAAATTAGGTATTTAGAAAGTAAAATTAAGTACTTCAAAACGTTCAATTGCGAATTTGTTTTTTTTTTCAAAAAAAAAATTTGAATGAAATGAACATGTCATCCAAATACATCTTGGATACAAATGCGAGGACTTGATGAACTTACATTGTCTAAAAGAATATCCAGTATTTACATACTCATTCAGAGTATTTTATTTAAACAATCAAGTATTTAAAATTTAAATTTTGGTATTTGGCAAGTAAAACTAAGTACGTAAAAAAAGTTCGATGCTTAGTTGCCAAATTTATTTAAAAAAAGTTTGGAAAACAAAAAACTAAATGAAATTTACATGTCATCCAAATGCATCTTGGATGCAAATGTGAGGATGAAAGGCATATTCGAATTTCCAGTATTGTAATATCCATTCTGAGTATTTTCTTTACGAAATCAAGTAATTAAAAAGTAAAATTAGGTATTTAGAAAGTAAAACTAAGTACTTCAAAACGTTCAATTGCGATTTTTTTTTCAATAAAAAAAATTTGAATGAAATGAACATGTCATCCAGTATTTACATACTCAATCTCACCGAAGCTTAAATGAAATGAACTTGTCATTAACATTATTTACATGTTAATGAAATGAACATGTCATCCAGTAACTGAATATTTTGAGAATGCATACAAATGATATTTCCATTTATAATATATTAAGTGACAACAAATTTGGGTATCATATAAGGAAAAAGGGTACTGGAGCTTAAAAATCCTGGAAAAAATTTGCAAAGAAATATTTGTAATGATAAGAATTGCAATTACAAACACATAATCCGATGTTTTTTAACTTCATACAATTTTCCAATCTCACTGAAGAAATCCAGTATTTACATACTCAATCTCACTGAAGCAATTGAACAGATTCATTGTTGGTTTACAAAAAAATTGTCATGCCTTCAACGCACGATAACGTCTTACCATCATGTCAAAACAACAAAAAAAAATTGGATACCATAAACGTAATGGTCCAAAAGGTCGGTTAATTCAAGAAACAACACCAAATATATTCACAAAATGCCATCACATCTTATAGTTCTTTTGAACAACCTTCCCAGCAGCTTTCTTGTTCTAATACTTGCCTGCAATAAATTAAAATTATTAAGATAGCGATTAGGAATTTTAAAAATAAATTATATTAAAAAAACTTAAGATAATTGCAGTCAACGATATAGTATTAATGTCTATGTCAATCAAACCAATTATGCCACCGGTTCTTTGCAAGTTCGTCTATTATGCCCTCGCCCATGACATCTCCCACACGTTGTCACACGTCGTTCAACTTGAGAAGGTATCCGTTTAGTCCTCCTACGTCCTGGCTGGCTACGGGTTGTAGGAGCATAAATGGTAGGTCCATCATTCAGATAGCCCTCACTCATGTCATATGTTGGAATTGGAGTTATGATTCCTTTATAAGCTTGGCGGTACAAGTTGATCTTAAAATATCCATCACAGAATTGATAAACCGACAGAGACTTTGATTCTATGCACGAGCAACCATGCTTGCACGGTAGCCTATAGATCTGCCAATATCGACATGAACAACGACATGCATTCAAATCCACTGAATAACTTTTGTCCTCATCTATCACCTCAAACAGAACTCCACATGACTTGTGCACTTTTAAGGTTCGAGATTGACTACATGCAATTGACACATCCTTCTCCTTTCTTGGACTTAGTTCTCCGGTCATCTCCAATGTTTTTTCTCGTCTTTTGTGCATCGTGGTCATTATTTGAATTCGTATATTATCTATCATACCCTCAATAGGTAGATATCGCGCTGCTTTTACCCAATTGTTCCAGCTTTCAACAATATTATTATTAACGACACCCCATCGCTCACCCACAAACATAGAATTGGCTCAATTTTCTGGGGACACACTCACAAGAAACTCTTGGGCGAGTGGCATCGAATCGATTATGCTTTTGATATGTTGCGTGAACTCATGTCTTGATGGGGTGTACGCAGCTTTCTTCAAAACAGAAGACCGATGTTTCTTGTTATGGAGAGGATACCTCCGCAATACCTACAAAATTTAAATTTAAAAACATTCAAGATAATAATCAACTGAAATAAAAAAAAAGATGGCTAAAATTTTTAAAAATCAAAATAAGACAAACCTGCTTGACAAAGTTATCGACCAGATGTCTTAAACAATAATAATGGTTACTACCAGGGAACACAGACTGAATGGCTTTGACAAGTCCAGGATGTCGGTCTGAGAAAAAAGTGTAGCTACGGAATATCATTATGTATTGGGATGCCAAGACATGTTTTAACTGGTAGCAAAACTATTCCCAATTAGAATAGTTTTCTGCATCAACAACTGCATACGCAAGTGTAAAAATATCATCATTCGCATCCTTTGCCACAGTGCCTAATAAACATCCTTTGAACTTGTTCTTAATGTGAGTTCCATCCAAAAATATTAATGGCCGACAACCAATAACAAAACCAACAAGACATGCGTGAAAACAAATGAATAACCGTCTAAATTTGTTTGTCATCGAATCAATTTCACATTCAACAAAACTCCCAGGATTTGTTTCTTTAACAGCATGACAATACCATCGTAATTTATCAAACGACCCCTTATCAGTTCCATGAATATCATGCAGTGCCATCTCTTTACCCGCCCAAACTTTATGATACTCAAGTTCTACTCCATAATCTCTTTCAATGTCCTTCAGCATTGTACATGGACGATATGATGGCTCTCCCCTTAACTCCTCCTTCACAACATTAGCTACCCAGGATGAATCAGCTTTAGGGTGACCTCTACTCCGCAAATTATCATCCCCACAACTATGACTTAGGTTGCACTTTCTTATGCCGAATGAATTGTCCGCTTTATGTTTGGAGGCATAAATTTTCCACTGACAATTCTCTTTGCTGCAAATAACTAAGATCTTACCACTTTCGTTTCTCTTGTAAATAAAAGATCTTCTAGTGGCAACAACATAATTTTTAAGACAAATCATGAATTCGGCTGCATCTTTAAATTTTTGCCCAACACCACGTATGCAATGAATCCAAGCATCAATAGAATTGGTTAAAGTGCCAACGTCAAGATCGTCAACTCTCTCAGAACATACTTCATCACCAAAATCAAACCTAACCATTTTAATACAAATCAATAAAATACATGAAGAAACACATCAATATTCTTTTACATAATTTAAATTGAACTACAAAATATAACAAACCATTATCAAGTACTTCATAGTAGTAAAAAAAAAAAAAACAATAACTCATTTATCAACTTTGCAATTTCTGAAATTTGCAAACAAACAATAAAAAAATGCAAACAAAAAAATAAGGAAGTTACCTCGCAACATTTATGTTGACCGGGCTCTGATAATCTTTTTGAACTGCTATCAATTTGATTATATTTAATTTCAAACAACTGTGAAGGTTTATCATATTTCGGACATCATCATCTTCATTCAGGGTTACTGCAATCTGCTCATGGGGTGCCATGTATTGCAATATCGTTAATTCTGAATTAATAGTCGCATATTTTCGTCCTAAACTCTGGAATATCTCTAACAGAGTTGCGCCATTAGGAATTGAAATCAAATAAAGACCATTGACGTAGCGGCAACTTCCAAGAAACGAAAATATTGCGCTCCCGGAACCAACTTCCATCAATAAATCGATCGTGGAATATCTAAAATATTAAAATTTGATTCTAGCGATTTAGGCGTCAAATAAAATGGACATCCAAAAAAATTTTGTCCAACAATTTCTTACTTTAAATAAAAAATCAAATAATGGGGATAAATGAATTACATAAAATAAAATCCCAACCGAACCAAAATCGCCCTTTGTGCTTATCTATTCACATCATATTTCAAAAAAATCATTCATAATTTTCGGTACTCATTTCAGAAATAATTTTCTTCCAAATCATCGTAATAATTCAACCATTCTTTTCAAAATTGTTTGACAAAAGGTAAGTCAAGCAAACAAACAATAGTGCATAAAAATATCAAGTGAAAACATGATAATGATCTTACATGCGGAAACTAATATCAAATAACAATCATATTTTGTCAAAGCAAATAAAAAACATTCCATCAAAATAAACTAAAACAATCTCATTTTTACAAGCCAAACTAATCTCACCTAACTATCATTCCAAGCATATTCTCTAAACTAACACGTTCTATTGAACAAAACTTGTTCCCAAGATCATGCACATTAATGTCCGTATTCTGTCAAAAGAACAAAATTCAATTTCACAACACTAGGATAAATTTCAATTTCACGATAAGGCACCAAAATTAACTAACAAAAATAAAACCTAAATTAGATTTACTCAAGCATATTACTTTGTGCAACCTTATTCGTGCAAATGGTGTTTGTCTCACTAAATTCTATGCCCTAAATTCAAGATTCTTTCCACAAATCGCAGCCCTAAACTTTGCTCTCAGCCCTCTTCAACTATTTCACTTCTGCTGTCTTTTAGGGGGCCGATGGTTCATTCCGCAAATGACAATCTATTACGAACATACAACGTCATAAACACATTTGTGTATCCGAAATGCAATTGAAGAAAACAAAATGTTTTTACGCACAAAAACAATTACACCTACATAAATGATCACAAATAAACGACAATTGAAATGTGTACCCTTTAATCGTCCTTTATTATTCTTATAGGGTGGTAGCTCCACGGAAATTGCTCCTCCTCACATACGCTGCTCCCACCCAAAAATTGCTTCGACCCAGAAATTTTGGTTTTCGCAAAGTTTGCAGCAACAAGACGGCAATGGAAGCTGGTTTGCGCTGGTTGGGAATCGGCTTTGCTGGGAAATTTCTACTGCTCGCTTGCGCAGATTCACGATTTTCATCAACGGGTTTGTGGGAAGATTCAGCTAATTAGACCTGCGGAAAAAACGTCAAATGTCCCGATGGAGAATGGGAGAGGTTTTCATACATAATGGCTAGTAGGAAATTAAAGGAAAAAAAAGTTGGTTGCTCGCACAGAAGACAAGCGAAGCGGGAAGCAGGAAGAGAGCATATAGGAAGATGAATCGAAATAGTGATTCTTACAATTTTTTATTCATTACTAAATGGTAAAAATGTAAAATTGTATGACACATGTAATCAAAAGTAATTTGAAATTTAATCAGGTACTAAAACACAAAAAAAAAACAGAAGGGTACTGAATCATAACAAAATCAAGGACAGAAATTTACCCTTTAAAATTCTTGACTGATTGATATTGTCCATATGATTTCAAATCAACACATCATATTCCAAATTCACTTAAAATATGGTATTAATTAATAGTTAATAATTATTTAATACATAAGTGTTCTAACTATGAAATGTCATTTATTATACATTATTTATATGTTAGATAATTAATATATATCTTATAAGATTTAAGATGAGATTAAATTTTTTAACATGAGATAAGATTTGAGGTTATTATTATTTTTTTGCCCATTGATGAAATGAATTATATTATATCAATTAAATTAAATGTTAAAGTTATTTGGACCGCTGCATTTATTGTTGTTTTTCTACATTCACTGCATTTATTGTTGTTGAATTCATCGGTTTATTTTGTTGGCCCTTCATATGAAATTCTGGCTTTTGCTTTGATTTACTCGTTCTCTGCATATTTAGAGTGTCGCATTCTAATTGCTTCCCCAGCCTTCACGCGACCTGTTGTCTTGGCAAATCGAAGTGATTTTTTTCTTTTTTCTCAATGAATTTTCCCTCTTCTTTGTCGTCCGGTTGGTTTGATCTGGAAGGAATTGAACTCTCGCTGCAAACTGGAAATTCGCATTTTTATCGAGTGTGATAGTGAACACCAACGAATTAAGTCCTCTTGAAAAGCGGAAATGGGAAAACATGTTTTTCAATTATTGGGTGTTCTTTTATAGGGAGAGCCTATGTTGGGCTGCATGTTTAATTCTTATAAGTTGATTTCATTGACCCTTCATTATTTCTTGTAATTATGGACAGTGGTATCTTGTGTGCCTGGTTGCATTTGGGATTTGATATCTATAAAATATCATGCTTTTCTTTTAGCCATGTTCCGGTCTCTATGTCAGCTACGAGATATGTTGTTTATTTACATCTTGATTCAAGATTTTGGGGTTTAAGGAAACATTTATTGTCTTATTTGAGTTGGTTGTGTGCTCTCTGTCAATCAATTTTCTAATTCTATTCTAATATAAAATCTGCTGGTGCCTTCGAATGGCAGCTGAGCAAGGAAACAAGAAATTGAGAAGTTGCTGGAGCTGCAAGTTCAACCATAGCCCAGGTGAGGATTGATGCAAGCTTGGACTAATTTGTTTTGATTTTAAAAGATGTTTGATTTGTAGAATTCTTACACATTTTTAAGGCAACCTTAGTCAAGAATTGGAGGTTGGGCACCTGAAACAGTGGGACAAAAAGCATTCAAACCCGAGTTAGTGGCAATTCATGTCACCGCAGATAATATGTAGTTAAGAGGCCGACATTTGGAACTGTTATGGTGTAATTTTTAGGTCTCAGATTGTGAAAATACTTTGATATGTTTACGTCTAATCGATCTAAGTGGAAATGAGGGAAAGGATGAGTCAAAATGATAGTTTGAAACTCGGTAAAATAAGACTAGGCTAAAGCAATTGTGGGCCAATAAACTGATTATCAATGATCGACTTCGGATATGTTCTCCTAATTGAGTCTTGAATGACATGATTTAGTGACATTAGAATTTAATTAATTATGATCACTGAACCCCAAATGGATTTAATTCTTGAGAGCCGAAGGGGGAGATAAAGATTGGACCTAAAACTTGAACTTAAGAGGTAAAACAGAGAAGACGTGTACAATAAGTAGTAGTTTTGGTTAAGGATATTCTACAAGCAATGAAATTTTTCTCTGGCTAAAACTCTCGATTTTTTAATCATACATAAATAGACATATATATGCATGGGCAATTTTCGTCATGCAACTCCGACATGGGTTACGTCACTTTAGAAGGAAATTATCCATGGCCTGTTTCTTAATTTCTTCTTGATCTATGTTTTTCTTCGTAGTTTGATGTTTCTATACATAGACTTGAATTATTTCACTGTTATAACCTTAATCATAATCAGTAAGTGATTCGTAAACTATGGATGGTCGAAATGGATCTTCATGATATGTTTGGGTTGCAGGTTCTTGGTTTTGGCAGTCGAGAATGATGTCTACCCAGGTTGTCTTCCTTGGAGCCTTGTTAGATTGTCTTGTTTAACCGGGAAGATTTATACCTTTGTTAAAGTAATTAATTCGTAGTTTAAACAAGAATAAAAGTACGAAGTTAAGAAATTTACAAAGTTAGAAAGTAGAAAAGTAAGACAAAATAAAGGAAACTTGCATCACAAAAATAAACATACTAGAATTTTTTTTTAAAAAATAAGCATAGTAAGAGGGGTACGAAAAAGCAGAAAACCTGCAACACGTGTATAACCTATATAGTTTGCATGACACTAACTTAGTACGAAATGATCATTAAATTATCAGATAACAATTTTTTAAGTGTGTTGAATTGATTCAGTTTCAATCAGGTATATAAAAAATTTTGAAAACTTAATCTTTTAAGTGAATGATCGATTCTTTCTTGAATTCAATTTTTCCTCTATTTATACTCTCAGAAATAGATTCATTCAATTAAAAGTGTCTGTTGGCTTGTTTTTTAGTCTATGTCAACATTTTTCTGACAGTTCATACAATGTTGTGATCAGTCTTGACTCGTACACCATTGCGATCAGTTTGTTCAAATTGCTTGATGTTGACATCAGTTTAGTGTTCTGAACTAGATTGATTCTAGGTAAGCCGAGGTTGGGTGAACTGAAATCCTTACTTTGACCTATTTATTCAGTTTAGCATTGTATCAGTTTTGTTTGATTGTACCAGCTTATTTTAAATTAGTATTGTCTTAATATTATTTGTTAATAACCAAAATATACTAAATTCTTGATCCAGAACACAAGAATGTTTATGGATGTTCGAAGAGTTCAACACTCCTACGTCACCTCTTCTTTTTCAGGAAAGTTTGTACTAAAAGATTTTGGTAACTACAAGTGATTTGAAATTATCCACTTCAGTTAAGACTTAACATTGCCTAATTGAAACTCTTAGTGAAACTGAAACTGAAAACTTAAGAGCACTAGATTTCCTTGCTCACAGTTTATCTGATTTACACAGAAGAATTTGTGCAGCAATATGATCCTTGAGATGACTAGATAAATAATCAATAAGTTGTGTGATTCTTCTTTGATTTGATTGTGATACGTCTGATTAATATTTTTTAAGCTTTTTCTTTTTACGTTGACAAGAACTGCTTATGGCTGTTTCAACTGATCCTATATATAGTCTCAATCTACAATGGTAATCCGTACAAAGAAATATCTGTTCATTAATGCAGATGTACTTGTTGCCGATTCATCGTCTTTTCTGGTATCAGTTAGCTTCTGACAGAACCCGTCACTCTGATTATTAACATTATTTGGTATAATTAAAATTTGTATGACTTTAGGTTCTGATCCTTAAACGCCGATCGAAAAAGGTCTTGAATCTCTCTTGTAACAAGTGATAGCATGTTGATTTGAATTAATTGAAAGGTCTCTTAATCAGTTTGGTCATTTTGAGCTACCGATCAATCAGACTATCTAATTTCAGTTTCGGCTTGACTGATGATCGATCAGTTAAGTTATCTTTTATCTATCAAACACCAAAATTACATGTTCCAACACAAGCAAACTGTTGTGATTTTTTAGGAGTACATAGATGGTATGCAACATAAACAGTAGGGAGAAAAAAATTATAGCCATTGATATTATAGTTTATTTATATTTTCTATTTAGGAAACATATTTCATATAACGTTGAAGAAATTTCTAGATAAGAAACAGATAAAGAAGAAAGGCTTCCTCATATATTTATTTTTTTAGAAAAACTTAAAAAATGATTAATTTGTTTATTCATAGTTAAAAAGATAAATATATATCATAATGTTTATTATACATACATTATGGTTTATATGTACATAGAAAAAAGGAAGAAATATGTATAGATCGCAAACACCAGAGAGGAAGAAATGTTTAACTTTAAAAGGTTAAATGAAAAAATGTGAATCATTTTTACCACTTGATATTAAAACCAGAAAGGGAGAAAGAGATACAGTTAGATACTATTATTATTTTAATGTTTTTGATTGAAATTTTTAATCACATATAAAATTTACAAGCAACTAATCATAAACTGTAGGATCGAGTGGTTACCGCTTTACCAAAAACTGTAGCTAGTAGTAATATTGCAACTCAAATCTTTTAAACCGCACAGCAGCTCAAGCATCATGGTTCGATCGGTCTACCAAGCAGGGATAATTATTGCATCCAACAATCTCCCTCCCAATAATTGCATTTCCTTGCAATAAATGAGAATCGAACATGTGACCTTGGTTCTGATACCAATTGTAGGACCGAGTGCTTACCGCTTTACCAGAATAAAATCGAATAAGATATTCTTGCTTTGTTTTGGAATCTATTTGTTTAAAAATTCATCCAAAACCTATGTCAGAAGCATCAGTTTCTACAATTTTATCCCATTGAGGATTTGCAAGCATAAGGCAAGGGAGATTTTTAACTTTCTCTTTAATATTTTTAACAGCTTCAGCATGTTTATTAGACCAAGCTAAATGATTTTTCTTTATCTATCATATAAGAAAGCAGAATTCTTAATAAGATTTTTAATATAAGGAGAAATATAATTTAAACTTCCTAAAAATCTTTATAACTGAGTTTTATTAGTTATACTATCAGGAAATTTTGAACTAAATTCAATACATCTTTGAATAGGAATTATTTTTCCTTTTTCAATTATATGACCAAGAAATCTAATATTAGTTTGAAACAAAATCATTTTGGATTTTGATATATCCAAATCATTCTGTATAACAATTTTTTTAAACATATCTAAATGTTTAAAATATGTTTCAATATCTTTTGAATAAACTAGAATATCATCAATATAAAAAATTATAAAATTATTATAAGAATAAAAAATATCATTCATAATTTGTTGAAATTCTGAAGGGGCATTTTTAAGGTCAAATGGCATTACCGTCCATTCATAATGTCCTATTGGAACATTAAAAACAGTTTTATATATATCAAATTCTTTTATTTGAATCTGCCAAAATCCTGATTTTAAATCAAATTTTGAAAATATAATAGCATTAACAAATCTATCTAATAAATCTTTTTTTTTTATTAGAAATAAGATGTCTAATCCATTTTAGAACCATATTTAAAGGTTTATAGTTTATGACTAATCTAGGCACTCCTCTTTCCTGTTCAGAATGTTTATTAATATAAAAAGCAGTACAAGACCAAGGATACTGAGAAGGTTTTATCAAAACATTATCTAATAAAGAATGTATTTCATTATTACATAATCTTAAATATTCAGAATTCATTTGACAAGGCCTAACTTTTGTAGGAATGTCTTTTTCATTAAAATGATCTTCATAAGGTAATGAAATAATATGATTTTTTCAACTCCAAAAAGCATTAGAAAAATCATTACAAATTTCTAAAGAAAATTTATTATGAATTTTAATTTTATCAGGTTAATTATAAACTGAAAGGAAATATGTTTTCCTTCGTAAGTTCCTATAATTCCTTGTTCATTAACAAAAGTTATAGGATAATTTGGTATATAAAAGGAATTCCTAAAATTAGTTGACTAGAAATATCTTTTGCTAATAAAAAACCTGTAGAAATACAAGTTTTATCCTTGCATATATAAACTTTTGGTAATTTATAATTGATTTCTAAAGGTTCTCTTCCATCATGAGAAAGAGAATGAATAGTTTTATAAAAATATTTAATAGAAATTAATCATTCTTATATAATATTTAAATCTACACCACTATCAATCATAGCTATGAAATTTTTCTTAAAAGAATTATCAAAGGTAATATTTGTATACCATTTTTGAGATATAATCATACTTAATACAGATAAATATTGTTGATCAGTAAATAACATATTATTAAATTTTTCATTATTTAAACTAAATTAATATATATATATATAATAGAAATAAATAGATTATATATTCTTACATTAATATTAATAGTTAATTAAAATCCATTAATTAATGAAAAACTTAAAAGACAAATCCACAGTAATCAAATATTGAATCTTTTATATAGGTAATAGGTAACGTATAATAGACTTACCTGTATAGTTATATTGATTTATATTTGATTTAAATTTATATTTATTTATTCTTGAATTAATTAAAGTCAATTAATTAACAAAGAAAGACGAACTAAATATATATTACCGAGTTAAATAAGACAACTTAAAAGTACTAAAAAACAATGCTCGCACACAAGAATGAATTATAGTATCATTTGAGGATCATTATTTTATCACAATGATGAAACAATGGATCCATATTGCATATTAAGCGAATGATACATTCATCCATACACGAAACAGGGAAATGCAAATAAGTATAGTCGATTCACCATTACATCAAAATATCATTGATGATGATGAAACACATTTACACCCTCCTAATGCAAATAAGTATAGATGATGAAACACGACAACATTTTCAACATTCACAAATCAACAAATACATGCCAACCAAATCAAAGAATTTCATCTGCCTCTACACTCCATGGAATCTTGATCGGCCACATGTTTCTGGGAAACAGATGCCGGCATTATCGAGGCAGATGGTGAAAATTTAGGATCATGGTCCATGCAGGTTGACCCATAAAAGTACGTATGCTCTGGAAGCATAGAAGCCAAACAAAACAAAGATACACAGAGTTGGGGGGGGGGGGGGGGGGGGGGGGGGGGTAGGGGAAGGGGGGAAGGCACTTCATTTCGGAGTTGCTAGAAATCCTAGAAGAGATCCACTTTCCTTTTCAGCATGTCTTGCTTCCATTTGGGTAACTTGTAGAAAGCATTTTTTGTCATTTCGAACACGGATTGGAATTCCTCGTCAGAAAGATAAGCCTGTACATGTCAATATTATTAGGATTTGTTTAAGGATTGTGAGTATCCCATCTTATAAGCAACACTTCTCACTCCAGAAATTAAACTGCCATCAACAATTAATTTTGGGGACGACAGAAGTTGACTGCCTAATAATCAACTGGAATTGGAAAAGTTCCGAGAAACAAACCTCTCTCCGCTTATAATCAATACCCATTACAGGATCGTCAGATTTCGCCTTCAACCGTTCATAACTAAATGTACTTTGACTAGTTTCAGATACATTCTCATCCTGATCGGCATCGGGTTTTGACCCTGATTCCCCTCCATTAAACTCTACGATGGCTTCAGATGTCTCAGTTTCTTCCTTGACTTCCAAAACTTCTTTACGATGTTCAGTCTCTGCAAAGTTTCCACTTTTCAATGAATCTGCACGAGTAATCAAAGCTTTGGTTCAAAAAACTAATTGAAGTTGGCTTAGAGAAGATACGACAACCGTGGATTAGTGTTTTGCATTGATTTTGTAAGTTGCATTAATGAACTTCTTTTGCAATTTTATTCAACTATTTTCATTCTCACAACATCAAAGCTAATAAAACCCAACACATCAGTTATCAGCGGCATACCCTGTTCCCATACCGATAGGCTAAGAGTAAGGACATGACAAAACACACATTTAGCTATTGTTCCATAACATGGTTCCAGCTTTACCAAAAGCTAATTGATAACCATAAAACCCAAATTTTTGAAACTGTAGAAATTGTAGAACAGTTCACAAACCACGTTTTTATTTATTTGCTACACAGACAGTAGTCAAAATCATCTGAGACAATTGACGCTGCCCAACAATTTATCATTGAACTTAAAAATTACTTGTCATTCCAGGTATTTTGATCCAAAAATTCAGGGATTTCACCATTATATGGAGGAATAGGGAAGGGGAGGGAGATGGGGGAAAGGTTATTATATTAATACCACGCCAGCTGGGTTCTACAGGTGGACTTCTACTGGGGCGGGAAGGAGAGTTATCAGGGGATTTTTTCTTTTCAGCAGTCAGAACAGATGACAAAGCAGCAACTGCAGCTGCTCTCTGCGATCCTTGAGCAGTTGATCCAGGCCTTGAGGCTGAACTAGCTTTTGGAGATGAAGTTGATTTAAATGCAGAGTTCAATGCAGCTAAAGCTGAAGCTCTTTGAGTTGGTCCACCTCCACCTTGATGTGAACCATTGGGTTTCTCCTGATTTTAAATGAACGATGAGAACAAAACAGAAAAAGAGAAAAGCTCGTGCTAAAGTAAATTTTATATAAGTATACCGCCACAGCATGACCAGCACCAAAGAGGAGCATGACCTTCTTTTGGAATGAGTTTCCATGTGCCTGTTCAGAAAAAAATACATCTAGCATTTGTCTACACAGGGGCGTCACATAATCATTCATGTATGTCTATATGAGAAAATGAGACGAGATAAGAATGCCAATTCCTCAGAACCAAAAAAAAAAAGAACGAAATTTTCGAGCACATTCCTATCTCATTTGGTTGATTGTTAACTACTTATTTAAAAAGAAAATCAAGTAATTTATAACCCCGTTGTCCTGGTAGTACATAGCACAGGTAAAAGACAAGTCCGCTTCTCTAGAAGAAAGAAAAAATGCTTCAACTGTGTTAAAACTAGCACCATTTCACCCTATCAATGTACTCAACATGACATAATGAAACATCTCTTCAGAGATGTAGGAATCACTTGTTTCAAAATAAATGTGCAACAATCATCTCATAAACAAGGACATATATAAAGAGCAAACGAATAGATGTGACATACACTAGCTTTTGCAGAATCCCAGAAAAAAAATGTGGTGAAGAAACATGGCTCATTTCCTTCCGCAACTTTGTAAAGTGGAACATATGGCGACAACCCTTCCAATGAAGAAGCCATCTCAATATATTTCTGCAGTAAGATTCAGCTGTCAATAGAGCACCAATAAACGAATCATTCCAGTAACCGAAAATCCAGATATCTTGTACCTGTCCGATTTCAAATGCATGTTGCTTTTCTTTGGGGTCCACTGACTGACCAACCCAAACAAACACTTCAGCATGTGTGTCAAGTATTAATATATCCTCCGTTAAAAGGTCATCTTGAGAGAAGTTGTATACTTCTTCGACCTGACATACAAAAAATCATGAATAGTTTACTGCATACTTGAAACAGTAATTTACTTTTAGTATATACCTCAAACTTTCCTGGAAGTCCACATGGCAGCATGCATATCACAAAAAAAGTGAGCAAAAACAAGCCAAAAGTTAGTAGTCAAGATTTCAACACAACAAAACTCAGTTACAAGAGAATACAAAATAAATATTCATAGCATAGAAGAGTTCTCTACCTTTATTAAAAGACAAGCCATACAAGTGGGGATCTCTCACAATGTCAGGCGAAACATTTTTGCTGGTGTAACTTTGTTTTCCACCCACGGCAAACCAGAAGGATGAGATCTCTGTCCCTTCTTTAGTATGTTTAACAGCTGATCCCGGCTGAGATAACAAAAATATTGTAAAATAAATTCCCAAATTGTGACTCGAGAAAGTAGAAATGCTCCAGTCACAAGTAACAAAATACCCCAAGACAAATAATGTTTTTATTTGCAACAAATGCAACCCAATAAAAAGGGTCAGTCTGAGAATAAGAATCGTGTAGTTGGTTATGATTTTTTTAAAAATAAAAAAATTCAAAACAGACAGAGATATTATGGAAGAGGATATTAAGAAAGCAGAAAGCGAAACTTGAATCCCTGTAATCAAAACTCAAAAGGAATCTCAAGCCAAAGATTATGTCAACATATATTAGACAGATCTTCAAATTCACATTTTGATTTCACATAGTAGAGAAGCCCCTTCCACACTCCCATGCAGATGGCATTCTTTTTATTTCGCTTGGTTTGGTTGTTCAAGCTGGATAATGACAACCAAGCTGGATAATGACGTTGTATGCAGCAGTTCAATTTTCAGGAAGAAAACAAAAATAATGATTGTTTCTTCTTTTGCATACCTTCAGAAATTCTGCAACTTTGGCTGCGAACTGTTGCTGCTCAAAAGTACTTTGACTGCCATGCCAACTGAAAAGTGAAGATCCAGATTGCAGTAGAAAACATTCATTCGAATTCAATGATGTAGCAACCTAAGAAGATAACGGAATTTGATTTAAATTGACACAGTTGTAACTGTTTTAGAACATTTAGTTATAGAACTCTAGAGGAATTGTTAAGCAAAGAAATGCCATAAAGGTTTAACAGCATTAATTAAGGATAAAAAGGCTGAATGAACACACAGCTTCAACTTGAATGACTGTGTTGTTATGCACAGACGTTCCCGATATGCAGAAGAGAGCAACACCATCAGCAGCGTATGTTTCATCATTCAAACCTTTGTCAGCAATATAGTTCTTGTAGGCAGAGCTCATTCCACCCTGGTGAAATGAGTAGCAATAATCAGGGAAAATTTCATTAATTCACCATCTTTGGTCTGCATATTCTATTTCTTTCCCCATGTAACTATTGAAAGGCACCTTAAGGATCACCATAGGTTGAAAGATAGCAACAAACTGAGGCGGCTCTTTCCCTTGAAAAATTCGACCCTGGAAAAGTATATAATTAACTTTGTACCCCGCATTGTCCAATGAGGAAACAATGAGGTGCTTCAATACCTGCACTGGTCTTCCCTTCAGTGAGTTATACATTGTGCTGGACAATTTAGCAGCAAGTTTTCGATCTCCCTGAATATCAAAAAACAAGTTTTATTAATGATTGAATCTTTAGGCTTGCTAAGAGCATGTTTAATTTTTATGATTTTCTTTTAGGAATAATTCTATTCAATGTGTAGCTCCCAACAGTGGATAATACCTCAATGCTGTCTTTTCCAATCCAACAGCACAAGTAATAATCTTCCTTTCTTTCAGAAGAATGGTACGTGTAGAGCACAATATAGCAATCGCCACTGTAGAATTTACCAATGTCTTCGTTGGGCACAGGAATTTTTGCATTTCCATTTACGCGCCAAACCTGGAGGTATATGATTATGAAACTTTTTACCAATTTGTTCTCAGAAGTATCTAATATACAAAGACAATAACAGAATACCAGATCAACAGGAAACCTAAGACAAGACATGGACCTCTATCTTTCCATCTCCTTCAAGCAATGGAGGGACGTCCTCGTTTAACGGAGCACTCTTACTTGTTCCCTTCAATGCAGCACCTTGCTGCTTCAACAAAGCTACAAAAATTGCAGAGTATTTCACAACTTAGCGGACATGCTCAGTAAATGTCTAATACATGACATCGGACATACCAGCTACTTTTCCTCTTCCCTCCTCAGCTACAGGAAGTGCTGATCCTAATGGCCACGAATCAAATTTGGACTTGAATGAATGTGTCTCATGACCTTGGATAAGTCGATATGTTTGTGTTGATTTTGGTCTATTTTGGCTAGCCAAAAAATCCTGGAACATCATTTCGCCCATGAAATCGATATGAATTATGGAGTATAGACTATAGAGACATATATTAAAACTCTAACCTCCGCCACTTGAATTGCGGTCTTCCTCTCATCAACTTGAGTTACACGACCAACCCAAACAAACACTTCAGTGCCACAATCCAACAGATAGCATTTGTTATTTTCCAGGATTGACTTGGAAAGTTCACCATCTACACTCTTGATTTGACCATCAACAACGCTGCAAACAAAGCCAAGGATGCAAGTAGGAGTTCCATCAACCTTGACAAATTAATAACATCACTTGCACCAACTCATTAGAGATGAAGTATGTAAATCATAAAAAAGGAAACCGCCTCAAGAATAAAGCAATTTAGTTTATACAAAAATTCAATTGAATCATATCCAGCAGCAGTTTTCTCTCAGTACATTCCATGTGCTGGTGAACCTTAAAAAGTCATCATAACCTTAATCTGAGATCTAAACTCTTCCAGTAAAGTTTATCCTTAACAATCAACACATAAGATCTTCAGCTGCAAGCAAATGGATTCCAATTTCCAACAGTGTGGAATGCTATATCCCTACAAAAGGCGGGTGATTACCTCACTCACCTAATTCTTTCCACAGTTCTTGGCAAAAAGAAAGCAAAATAAAAGACTAGTGGCGGGAAAGAGACGTGGACTTGTATCAACATATATACATATGGCTACTTCAGAGGCCAAACATAAAATGATATGAAAACAATTACCTATAAAGCTGCGGAGAAGTCTTCTCGGGAATAATATCGTCCTCAGTAGAAACCTTTTTACCAATTGGAGCAAACCCACCAAAGAGAACCCAGAATTCACCAGAATCTGATTCAGCTTGTAACTTTCCATCAGTCTGAAAGGGAGAATAACAGTTATAGATAAACATAAACATTTGAGCAACAACCAAACATCAACATAGGAACTTAAAAACCCTGACAATGTTAGATGTTAGAAGTGTTCTTACCAACAATTGCCACATCACACTTCCCTTCATGATACTTGTCCTTCAAAAACTGAATCACTTCTAATGCTTTGGCCCGTTCCTGAATATTCGAGTTCGCACCATTGAATTGATATATCTTGTCTTTAGAGTCGAGAATAAACACATCGTCATGATTTAGTGAGGAACGAGAGAATGGGACCTATATGACATGTAGAAACAATTAATATACTTTGTGTGCATTTCTAAAATACCGTAGTGTTCTTATGCTCTCCTACCTGCTTCAATCTTACTACTCGTTTTCCTCTACAGATATACAACCGGGTTTCAAACTCTTCTTCTTCAGTCTTCTTGAATCCAGATGCAACACCACCTTCCAATGGTATGATGCATGGCTTGAAATATGACAAGAATTTGTCAGACTCATGCCCTTGTAGTTCTCTGTACTGCACAGCACGACCTCCAAGAACTGCATCAAGTTCAACAGCTTTGATAGCTGCAGTCCCAGCTTCATCCTAAGATAATATAGAAATTCAAGTTAGAAATATGACCCCATGAAAGTGCTACAGGCAACAAGAAAAATAAGGGAACCTGGCTAGTATCCTTTCCGAGCCAGAAATGTATGTCATGAAGATAAGCACCGCCTTTGCTGGGACTTGTCTACATAAACAAGAATTTTGCGAATAATAAGTTCGAAATATGGTGCCTATTTTCCTTGTTCTTATAAATCAACACCTTTAAATGGAAATTTAGCAGATTTAATTATTAATGACAAAGTAGAGGAAACATTCAAGTACCTGCAGAACAATATAAGAATCTCCAGAGTAGAATTTACCATGATCTGATTTTGGCAAAGGAACTGGTTGGAAGTTCTCGATCCTCCAGATGTCGGTCCCTCTATAAAAGTATTAAGTTTAACAAGAAAAAGAAACTTCAAACTGAGAAGCAAAAAAGCAACACTTATACAAGACATCAAACATGCAAGTTTTACGCAAGTGCTATGGGCATAATAACACAATGGCTTAGATGTTTAGTATTTTCCAGAGAGAAGGATACAATCTTTGACCAGCTCCCTGAAATGCGGGTTCAAGAGCTTTTGCTGAGCCAGACATCGTACAATACACAACCCACTTTTAAAGATTGTAACTTGCAGAACAGGATTTTTCAGGATCCAGACAACTCTATTTCATTTCCAAAAACCAGACAGCTGAAAGAAGGCAACAAAAGCAATAATGTAAGTAATATGGTAAGAACAAAATCATTTTCTTGAACCCAGGTTCAATGGATATTTATGAAGCATTTATCATATCACATTGTTTTGAGCACGGGTAAAGGATCGAGTTATGGGCCGGTGAAGGGGTTGATCGTTTAACTCTGAGATTTGTTGTGGCTTTTTCTACCTTATCTACCTATTTTTTTGGATGTTCGAGGCTCGTTTGAGAGAACCCCGCGATCTCAATATTAGCTATATTAATTTTGAGAAATGCTGAATGTTTTATTTCTTTCATCAGCAATCATTTAAAGACAGGATAAGCATTAAATTGGCATCCAAGAAATCTGCCCGTTATTCCCCTATCTAGGCTCGAGATTCTAGCACTTATTAAAAGAAAGTAAATAAAATTCAATCAATTCAATTCCTTAATTTCTAAACTTCCTATGAGTAAACCTTTGATATAGCACATCCTTGATTTTTGCTGTTCGATTCTTGTTTGAGTTGGGCTGGGCCCCATGAATTGAGTCCCTATCATCTGCTCCCCCTTGGAAATCATGGTTGTCCTCAAACACGAAAGAGGGAAAACGAGCTGTGAGCATGGCAGCGTCCTCCCAAGAAGCTTCTGGAGGTGACAGGCCCTCCCAATGCACTAAGACTTCATATTTGCCTTGGTTCGTGCGTTTGTCCAGTATAGTCATTGGTGAAGGATGAAATGCTTCCAAGGAGGGGGACGAAGTACTGGGTTGGAGAAGGAACCACTTTTAAACTTCTTTAAGGATGAGACATGAAAAATTGGGTAGATCCTCGAGTTCTCTGGAAGGTGTAGCCTGTAAGCCACTTGCCCTACTTTGGCTAACACCTTAAATGGACCGTAGTAGCGAGGGGAAAGCTTTGCATTGCCTCCGGCTGCTAATCTTTGCTGTCGATAGGTTGGAAGCTTGAGAAGTACCAAATCCCCTTCCTTGAACTCCACTTCCCTGTGTTTCTTGTCATAATGCAGCTTCATAACATTCTGAGCTTGGCGTAAAAATTGGTCACGTTGTTGCAGTGCGTGATCCACGGCCTCCAGACGTGCCTGGCCGGGGAGATAAGACAGAAGGCTTGGTGGTTGGCGACCATATATGATCTCAAAAAAGGTGGCCTTAAGAGCTGTGTGAAAGCTTGTGTTATAGCAAAATTCTGCCCAAGCTAGCCATTCAAACCATTTTTTCGGTTTATCACTTGTAAAGCACCTCAAGCACATTTCTAGAATGCGATTTATCGCTTCAGTTTGTCCGTCGGATTGGGGACGATAAGCTGAGCTGAAACATAGTTTGGTGCCACTCAAACGAAAGAGTTCCTGCCAAAAAGAGCTTGTGAAAGTTACGCCTCGATCGCTTACTATTGTTTCGGGTAGCCCATGTAAATTGAAGATGTTGTCAAAAAAAGATTTTGGCGACTAAAATTGCGGTGGATGGATGGGCTAAGCCAATGAAGTGAGCATATTTAGAAAAGTGATCGACAACCACGAAAATTACAGTTTTCCCTTGTGAGGTAGGCAACCCTTCGATGAAATTCATTGAAATGTTGGCCAAAATGTGGTAAGGGATGGGCAGAGGTTGTAGGAGTCCAGCTGGCTTCATTGCTTCCGTTTTGTTGTGTTGGCATGTAGAACAATTGGACACTACTGCTTCGACTTGAAGTTTCATTCCTGGCCAATAAAAATCTTGTCCAATGCGGTGGAGAGTGCTCTGGTAGCCTTCATGACGGCCTTCATGTACCAATGCAATAATAGTAGCAGTTAGTGGTGATTGTGGAGGAAGGTAGATTTTGGATTTAAACCACATAATATTGTTTTAACTTCCCATGGCCCGAAAGACTCTCCATCGTGAACCTATCGAACTATCCGTCGCACTTCTGGGGTATTAGAGTGTGTTTCTCTGATGGCTGCTAGAAAATCCCATTGTGGTTTCGAAATGGCCATCAAACAACCCTCATCCTCGCCTAGGCGTGAAAGTTTGTCCGCCATGACATTTGATTTTCCTGCCCGATATTCTACCTTAAAGTCAGAACCCATTAATTTGCTTACCCCTGTTGTTGTGGAGAGGTTGAAATACGTTGTTCGAGCAAAAATTTGAAACTGTAATGATCTGTACGAACGAGGAAAGAGTTTCCCCAAAAGTAAGAGTGCAAATGACGCACAGCTTTGGTGAGTCCAATGAGTTCCTTTCATAGACGGGTAGTTTCCTATGACAAAGGGCGAGTGCGCTGCTGAAGAATGCAATGGGGTGCCCTTGCTAATGAAGTACAATCCCTATTCCTTTTTCTCATGCATCACACTCCACGATAAAGGTATGGAAAAATCGGGAAGAGCAAGGACGGGTGTAGAGTTGAGCGCTTTCTTCAATGTTTCAAAGGCATGCAGGCTGTCGGCTGTCCATGAAAAGCCTTGTTTACGCAACATATTGGTTAATGGGGCGGCAATAACTCCATAGTTTTGCACAACTTTGCGCTAGTATCCTGTTAGTCCGAGGAAGCCCCGGAGTGCCTTTAGAGTCGTGGGTTGTGATCAGTGTTGAATGGCTGCTATTTTATTTTCATCCACACTCACCCCCTTTTGTGAAACCACATGTCCCAAGTAAGCAACCTGTCTTTGAGCGAAGTAACATTTGGATTTCTTAAGGAATAAGTGCTGATGTTACAGGATTGTGAAGACCGTACAAAGATGGCAAATGTGATCTTCCCAGGTTGCGCTGTAAACGAGGATGTCATCAAAGAAAACCAAAACAAATTTCCGTAAAATGACGCCGAAATTCGAATTCATTAAAGGTTGAAAAGTAGAGGGCACATTAGGGTAAGGCCAAAAGGCATCACCATAAACTCAAAGTGGTCGTGGTGGGTGCGAAAGGCAGTCATGTGGATGTTACTGGGGTCCATCAAAATTTGATGGTAGCGAGATCGCAAGTCTAATTTCGAAAAATATTCGGCGCCATGTAATTCCTCCAATAATTCGTCGATCACCGGAATGGTAAACTTGTCTTTTACTGTTTTTGCATTCAAGACACGATAGTCGATACAAAAGCGCCAGGTGTCATCTGATTTTTTGACTAACAATACGGGTGAGGAGAAAGGAGATGATCTGGGTCTAATAATCACATTTTGTAGCATCTCATCACATTGCTTCTCAATTTCATCTTTCTTCATATGAGGATATCGATAAGGTTTAACAACAATGGGGTTGGTACCTTGTTCCAGTAGGATTTTATGGCTGAATCCTCTTGAGGATGGGAGTCCTTGAGGTTCCTCGAACAGGCTGTTGTAGGTTTCCAGAAGGTGTTGTAGCTATGTAGGGGTCCCTCCTCTAGTATAGTTGCCGAGAGGTTTCGGTGTGATGGAATGTAGGATGAGTCTCCGTACCATGTAACTTGTAGAACCCGTAAATCAGTAGACGTATAAGCCATGCATAATTCTAGATTTTTTTAAATTTAATTGACTTCATTGCATGATTATTTTAAATGCATTTATTTGAAGTTAATTATTTATTATTTCAGTTCAGTAGTATGATTTTTAGCATTTCAGTATTTTCAGTGAGGCCGGACCGGAGTTGGAGTTTTGAGATAGAATTTAAGATTCGAGAAATATTTCCAGAAGTTAATTTAGCTAGTAACTAAGTTCATTTAAGTTAGAAAGGGAGGTTTGAAGATTTAATTTAATTATTTGAGGTGATTAAGAAATGAATTCATTTAAGTTATTAAATTAAGGGGTTAGCTCACTAAATTATTTAAAGGATTAGTAAGGCTTTCAAGGATTATTAGTTGACTAGATAATCAACATTTCCCTTTATTTTATCATGCATTTTTCGGCCACCCTTAGTGCTAGAAGATTCATTTTCCAACTCATCAACTTTGACCAATTCTTTGCATGTAATTAGTAGGATAATTCTAGGATTTTTGGGAGCACAATTTAATTAAATAAATGGACATATCCTAGTCTAGAATCAAGATAAATTTCGGCCACCACCTCCTAGAAGCATCCACCAACTCATTTGATATCAAACCATAATTCAAAATTCAAATTCAAAGGGAGTGGACTTGGTCTTGATCCTTCCTTATATCTTGCACCCACTTCCCTCACCCTCCTAACCATTTTTCTCCCTCTCCTTTCTTTCGAAATCTGAGTGAAAATAAGACCCTTTTCAGAGGTAAAAATCGTGAGCCATAGCTAGGGAGAAAGGCAAGAAAATCGAGTTCAAGGAAGGTAGACAAGAAGCGCTCCACCTCCTCCGTGCCGCGTCGTCGTTGTTTCGTTCGTTTTCTTTCGAAACGAAACCAGGCATGTCTAGATTTCTTTCAAACCTCAATCAAGTCATATTATCATTTATTTTTCAGTACATGATCATGTTGTAGCAAGCAAAAATCGAGATCCATGTCAAAATATTTTGGAACACACATGCAGAATTTTCGACTTCCCTTGACAAGCTTCACGTTTTTCTGAGTTTTGATGGTTTCAGGTATTGGATCGACTCCAGGCTCCCAAGGCGGCTTGTATACATGTAGTAGGATGCATTAGGACCATGTTGGTCCATTCAAACCAGCCCCATACTTGCTGGAAAACGCGAAAATTCAGTTTGGATGTCAAGGAGGAAGGATCTGATCTTGGCTGCCCCAAGGGCCTTTAGCCATGGTTGGATCACTTCCCTAGCATGTCTAAGACGTGACTAAGTTGCCCTTTTGGTGGCTTGGTCCATGGCCCCTCGGTTTTTAATCAAAACGTGAAAACAGCCCCCTCCCCTCTCGGCCCCTTTGGTTTTGACAGCACATGTACTTCGAGTTGGTTGGCTTGGTGTGGATCTTGGTTGGCCTATGGCCCTTAGCCACGGTTCATATCATGCTCCTAGATGTCTAGATCGTGCCATGGTCAATCAAATGGCCACTGGAACGACGCAAGACATCGATCATAGCATAAACACTACACACGCACGCATGAGGGCCCTCGGTGAGAACTTTCGGGTGGTTGCTGGAATGAGGCGAATTGTGGCTGGCCTAGGGCCCTTAGCCATGGTTCAAATCATTCCTTGGGACGTTGTGGAGAGGCTTTGGTCGGTGGTTCACGCCCCTAATGGCCTATAGTCTCAAAACCAACGCAAGTCTTGTAGTTGCGCAGCTGCTGGAAATTACAGCAAGTTGCTGTGTCGGTTCAGAGGCTCGTTCGAGTTCTTGGTTGGCTTTTAGCCCATGGCCTTGGACTGGACAGTGCCTCATTGAGTTAGGAAGGTCATGTTTTCGACCGTTCGTCATTTGGATCATTTTTGAGGTCGTACGAGAATTTACGGTGCAATGTGCCAAATTGACTCTCGAAAGAGCGTTTCGTGTTTTGGCCTCCATTCCACCTAGATTTCGACCCTATCATTTTAGGAACATTATTTTATGATTTTTCAGCGTATTTTAATCATGACTATACGTCAGTTCAGTGTCGGTTCAGGTTGGCTCGGAGTCATGATTAAATGCGAAGTCATTAGGCGTCATAGTCGCATCTTTTGAACGTAAATTGCATAGTTGGTCATGTTTAAACTATTGCATATTTTTCATGGCACAGTTAGGTTGCAGCGAGCCTGGGAACGAACCAATCCAATCCAGTTGGTAAAATTACAGGAATTTTCATTATGCCAGTTAATTATTTTACGTGCATTAAACAGAAAATGATTATTTTTGAGATTTATGCGATATGGCTTGTGGTTCATTCACTATGTGGGAGTGTTATTTTTATACGGTCGCCAGTGACCGATCAGTTCAGTATGGTACCACCCGGTCGCCAGTGACCGGCCAGCTCAATTCAGTTTCAGCCTCCCCGGTAGCCAGTTACCGATCAGTTCAGCTTAGTGCAGTGGCCACAGGCGTAAAACATAATCTCAACAGAAAATTTTACCAGATATTTCAGTACAGGCTCCAAGGAGCAAATATTTTTACAGTGATTTCCAGTTCAGTTATGCACGTATTATAATTGCTCAGTACAGATTATTTTCAGTATGCCTCAGGACAGGGTATTTTATCCCATGCATATTTTAAATTCAGATTTTTACTCGTTGCCTGCGATTTATGCATGCTGAGTCTTTAGGCTCACTAGACTTGATTGTTGTAGGTACTGATGAGGCCAGGGCCGAGGGCGGGGACCAGTGAGCCAGCTTGGGTCGGCAGTAGTGGCACCCGAGGACCTCAGTGCAGCAGTTGTTATGTTTTTCCGCAAACAATTTTTATCAGTTGATGGATATTTTTAAATTGTGATTTTTGGAAAACTTTATTTTCTTCCGCTGCAATTATTTTAAAATATTGAATTTGTTTCACCAGTGATTTTATGAGCGAGGCCATTAAGTTCTTTTAAAAAAAAAAAAAAAATTTAATTTTCCGCAAATTTTCAAGCAAGTAGTTCGAGGGCCTTTGCATAACTAGGATGTTTTCCCTTACAAACTGCATCTGCATTTTGTCAAAATCCCACGTTATACTTCCTAAGGACCGGAGCCAATTTACTCCCATGACAGCGCCAAATTCTCCTAGTGTGAGGAGGTAAAAATCAACATGGAAGAGATGCTTCTCCAATTGGATCGGAAAAGCCGAACACATTCCCGAACATGGTAGATGCTTCCCATTTGCGACCTTCACAGGTATGTCTCCTCGTTGCGATATTTCAAGGTTCAATTGTGAGACCAAATTGGAGTCTAAGAAACAATGGGTATTGCCGGAATCAATAAAGACACAGAGAGACATCGAATGGATGTATCTTATTATTTTCATAGTTTGGGCGTTACTGATTCCCGTAATGGCGTGAAGAGAGATGCCCGGATCGTCTAGATTAATCTTGTCAACTTCATCTTCTGGGTCGTTGTTCTCGACCACTTCTAGACGAAACAATCATTTGCAACTATGTCCTGGAACGAACAGTTCATCACAGTTAAAGCACAACCCTCCTGAGCGTCGTTCCTCCATCTCTGATCTGCTCAATTGCCTTGTGATCGATGGTCGTGTGTTTGTTGGGATCGTACGTCTTTTTGGATAATTGGGTTCTTGTCGTTGGCTTTCTGTGCGTCTTTCATACAAACGTGTCAGGCCCATAGCAGTTGTTAAATCTTTTGGGTGGTGAATGTCTACCTCAATCGCGATGTGTTCTTGTACGCCGTTAATGAAAATTTACACTTCTTGCTCGCTTGTGAGGGAGAAAGCTCGTGCAGAAAGTTGCTCAAATTGAAGTTGGTATTCTCCCACTGCTTATTTGTCGCAATTTCGATAGTTCTCCCAGTTTGTTGGTGCGAATCGGTGGCCCAAACCTCATGTGGCAGTATTGTGCAAAAAACTCCCATGTAAGATCGGGTCGATCTCGCTCAAGTTTTAAGGACCATAGTTCAGCGTCTCCTTCAAGATAAAAAGAAGCGAGCCCCATGCGCTGATCTTCGGGCTTGCGTTGATGGCGGAAAAAATGTTCACATCGGCTTATCCAACTAATGGGGGTCGGTTGACCCATCATAGGTCGGAAAATCCATCCTCGAATATTTGGGAATTAATTGATTCGAGTCCCCCAACTCATTGGATTTGCGCCGATCTTTTGTCCGTGAATCAGATGCTCCGCTGCTATCCTCACTGTCCTTGCTGGTTTTTGACACTTGAGCAGCCAATTCTTCAAGCCTTTTGTGTAGATCTTGTTGTGTGCATTCTTATTGATCTTGTCTACGTGTTTGGTCTTCTCTTTCGGATTTGAACAGGTTGAAGAGGATCGTAAGTTGCTGTTGGATTGCTTGCAAATCGCCCATAACCAATGGCTCTGATACCAATTTGTTATGAGAACGGGTAAAAGATTGGGTTATAGGTCGGTGAAGGGGTTGATCGTTTAACTCTGAGATTTGTTTGTAGCTTTTTCTACCTTGTCTACCTATTTTTTTGGATGTTCGAGGCTCGTTTGAGAGAACCTCACGATCTCAATATTAGCTATATTTTTTTGATAAAAACTGAATGTTTTATTTCTTTCATCAGCAGTCATTTAAATACAGGATAAGCATTAAATTGGCATCCAAGAAATCTACACATTATTCCCCTATCTAGGCTCTAGATTTTAGCACTTATTAAAGGGAAGTAAATAAAATTCAATCAATTCAATTCCTTATTTTCTAAACTTCCCATGAGTAAACCTTTGATATAGCACATCCTTGATTTTTGCTGCTCGATTCTTGTTTGAGTTAGGCTGGGCCCCATGGATTGAGTCCCTGACACATGTCCATAGGGGAGAATAGAAAAAAAGATTCATCCCACTTAAAAGAATAAGAAAAACAAATGAGAAAACAACATAATGAGACCATTTCACAAAACCTGAACGACAATATTAAGGAAAAAATTTTTTGCTAGTTGGTATTTTTCACATTCAAGTGCAACAGTGTGAAGGCTAGAGCAATTCTTCACCATCCCATCACTCCTTTTATGAAACATGGAAAAGCTATAATTCATCTTTCTGATATAATAATTTCCCTTGACAACAACAACTATGTGAAAAGATAATAACTGCAAGTCCAAACCAAAGTTGGATTCAGAAGAGGTAATGCTTTTTAGTATCATCCATCGTACAGCAATTCCTATCAAATTAAATATTTATCCTTGGAAAAAAATTATGGCTAAGATGCAAGAGGCAGAGCAGGAACAATAAGGTTTGAACATTTTGGTGGACAAATTATTTTCTTTACCTTCATTCTATCAATTATTTGAGAGAATGAGGTGCTTCGACTTAGATATCAATTTCAAAAAATAACTCTTTGGGATGCTATTGATGCCCGCAAGTGGCCTGGCCACATGCCAAATCAAAAGGAAAATTTCTCACTTTTGTGTTGCCATATTAACTTCTCTGTAGCTTGTTCATCGGAGACCTTCCAACACCATGACAAAAAAAATCAACATGACTTCAATATTAATGTAGAATATTATTCATTAATTGATACCCGTGTTAAAAAATTGTTTAACACCTACTTGCTTTAAATACTAATGTTACTCCATCATACTTCTCCACTGATAGAAACACCTTCCAAAAGTTGGAAGGAAATCCAGTCTCCAACATCACCACAGGTTCGGACAATGCTGCCGATACCTCATGCTTCATCGTCCAAAAGAACAATCAATTCACAGCCATAAAAAATTTCAAAGTATATATTCACGAACAGCCAGAGAAGCCAACCAATGGACTGCACCATGTTATACTGAGAACCTATAATCCAAGTTAAATTTACTTTAGTTCCAGAATCATCCATGAGATAAACTGCGTGTTATTTCCCATATATATAGCTAGCCAATTTCCTTATAACTGGATATTGTGAAAAAGTAACGAAGATGAAATTTCTGCCCATATCTACTGCACAAGGCAGGTGGCATCTATTTCTATAACATTTACAAATTACTAGCACGAGATTCCAGCTGATCAGCAGTTCTTGAATAGTTTCAAACTACAAACCTTGCTTTTTATCCCAATGTCTATGACCAAGGATCCACAATATCTTGAGGCAAGCAATTCAAATATTGCTTGAATTAAATTCTTATACTCCTACTCTGATCTCATATTTTCAGACCGATATTTTACCTTCTTCTTGGTTAACCACACCCTCCATCATGCAGAACAAACACAAGGCATTCCAGAAAGTTCCACATCACACAACGTAATGTTAGATTATTTGCTGCGTGAGAATAATTAAATTCTATAGGTAATCAGCAGAAAGCCATAGCTCCTTAACCTCCTTGGTAGGAGTTTTATAGTCTATGAAAGACTGCTACACAATAAACCTCTATGTTTACATTTAACAGTCCTCATCGTTTACAGTAAAAGAAAGGGTGCTCCTAACTTCTCCCTTTACATTTTCACAGGGGCTTGCTCTCTCCTGCCCGGTTCCTGTGCCTTTGCACCGATAGGTCCGCCAAGTGCTCCCAGGAAAGTACTTTAATATTGCTCGACTTACATATGGTAGGGCATAATTGTCAACTAAAAAATTAACCTCTAGACAATTAAGGACCACAACAGTTGATCATTGATACCCATAATCAACAATCAAAATGGTTCAAGAATTTTCACAACTGTTGACAAAATGAATAAATTGTGCAATTTATATTGTTTTTTTTATCTGAAATTCTGAAATATTAGAAGAAAAAAAAAACTAAATTAAACTAACCTAAACATGTCAACGATATCAGAAAGGCACACCTTTTCACCAGATCCTTTGGTGATTAAGAGAAGGGAGAATCTCCGCATGACAATCTATGCATACAATTAAACTTCGATGGCAAACAAAAAATATACCAAAAGCAGTAATCGAAAAAGGATAATAGATAGCTCAGCATTATGCAGAGCCAAGATAATCGGAAGGTCGCATCTTTTCCGATAACTTCTCTGATCATGAAGAAAATTAACGAATGAAACCATTTTCAAAATAACCTATAATAGCTCAGATAACAAAAATAAAATCAAACAAGAAACAAATAATCAAAGCTAAGGAAAAAAACCAATATTAAAATTCAGCAAACTAGATCTAAAAAATATTTTCAGATACACCAATCTCCGAACCTTCAAAAGATCTCTATTATCGTCCCTCTTCCTTGGCAAATCTACGAAAAGCAACGAAGGACAAAGGGTGTCTACAGAAAGAGAAAATTCAGGGGGAAAAAAAAAGAAGGTTTGAAAGGAAGGGAGAACGGCACGCAGAGCTGGCGAATGGCATAAAAGTCGTGAGAAAGATCGAAGTTTTCTTAAGAAAAAATCTCTGGGTAATAATTTTGGTTTAAAACTTTTCGGGGCTGTTGAGATCCAAGGATTAAAATCTATACAACTCTTTTTCAGACGGTAATTAGAGGGAAAAAATGAAATAGTTGCGTAGAGAGAGATAGGAGGAAATGTGGTAGAGAGAGAATTATATATATGGGCTTTTGAGATTGAAGGATAAATCTATACAATTCTTTCTTATACACGGTCGTTTTCAACCCAAAAACTCTATTTTAAAATAATTTTAAATTATTTTAAAATAGTTCAGTTTCACGGGGAACCCTGAATAGTTTACCGAACAAATTGTACTTGAATTTTCTTCGTAGAAATTGGCTTGAGACAGATATTCTTTATTATAAATATCACCGTTCAAGCTTTCAAATAACATTCTTTTCCCTTACCGCATAGACCGGGAGATTGGAACAAAGATAGGCGGATTCTCATTCGTTACAACATACAAAATATTTTAAGTGAAAGCGATGACAATGACTTCATTTTGTATTGCTCAATCGCCGCTTTCCTGTTTCACTGGCTCTGCTCGCTTCGTCTGATTGAGAACTACGACGGGGTCGAAATGCATAAGTTCGTGATCTCCTCTCCTATCGAGACTTAGTTCTCCGTTCCGGCGTCACCTTCATTTACTGGGGTAAATTCCCAACTTCTTATAGACGGATCTTTCGGGTCTCCTTCAAAAGGAAATGCGGGCAGGGTAGAGCTCGGCAGCTCAAACAAAGAAGAGTCTGGTCCGGGCTTTTTTAAGAATTGGTTTGCTAAATCTGCTCTAAATATAATATTCATCTTCAATTCATCTACTTCAAATATTACTCTAAAAAAGAATATTCTCGTAATATTCTTTTTATTTTATTTATTTAATTTTTTTATTAGTTATTAAATGTGTATTTTTTAAATTTAATGATATAATTATAATTATATTTTATATTTGATATAACTGATATTATATTATTTTAAATATATTATTGAAATTTATATTATATTGAAATAGAAATAATTAAATTGGTGAAATAAAATTAATACATGACTTTAAATTAAATAACATATTACAAATACAATTTCAAATATTTGAACAACCATATTAATCTCATAAATTATCAATTTAAACATTTTGTAATTCATTATGAGCGTCTTTATCTTTTATTTTTTTATATCGAGCGAGAAATTTGTGAAATCTGATATGTTCATGAATAATCATTTCTACCATTGGAGCCGGTGCTTACCTAGCATCTTGAATTGGTGCACTAAGATCGCGTTCATTTTCGATTATCATATTGTGCATTATAATACATGCTTTCATTATATCATTCATATGATTTTTCTTCCAACCACGTGTTGGATATGCCACAATCACAAATCGTAAATATTTGAATATTATTCAATAAATTTGTGTGTTAGATGTTTAATTATAAAATTATTTTAAAATCTATTTATAAATTTTTATAATTAAATATTTTAATTTTATGATTAAATATCTAATTATTAAAATAATATTATTTAAATATATATAATATCATATTATTATATATTTTTTATTATAAATATTAATAATTAAAAACACAAAAAAAAAATAAAAAAATAAAATAATTTGGCACAGAGGAAAATGGAGCTACTCTATTTTGCACTAAATAGAGGAAAAAGCTGAAATTGTTGTGCGTCTAGAGAGAGGGAGATGAGTAAATGTGGTAGAGATATAATTATAAATATATAATAATAATAATAATATTATTATTATTATTTTTATTAAAGATATAACTAAAATATCATATATTGATATTTAAAATTTTATTATTATATCGTGAGATTTTGTATTAATTTATTATAAAATTCAGATATATATATTCACACAAGAGAGATAAAGATGAGATCAAGATGATGGAGAAAAGATCGGTGGATGTTGGCATTGTTGCCTTTTTTACCTTTTTGTTGGATAGTGTTTTCATTGTTTTTCCCCAATTCTTTTTCTTTTAAGAGAAATCGCTGAAATATGTCCAGAACGTAATTTATCTCACACAAAAGTCTCAAATTTAGGGTAAGATTTTATGTTTAAGGTTCAAACATAATAAATTTTTGTCCCAACTCAAAAAAATAAGTTTAAACATTTTTAGAAATGTGTGGTACTTGTCAATTTTTATTATATAAATAATGCATGTGATTGATATTTCTTATTTAAAAATGGGTTGTTTTTATTCTCTCATCTATATTTCATGTATTTTGCATTTATCTTTTTATTAAGTATTAAAAAAAATTCATTTGCTATTGCATAGAAGTAGCCCCAAATTGAGTCATATGTGCTGTTGCAACTTCACTAAATCTCATGGTTTTTATTCAGAGTTTTAATGACTTTTTTTATGATAGACTTTTGCAAACTTCATATATTTTTATTGACCTTTATAAAATATTACAGAATTATAAAAAGAATTTCATAAATTCATGGAGATTTTTTGCAATATTTTTATTGACATTTTAAATTTTTTATGGAATTCTATAGATTCTAAAACTTGAAAGATGTTATAAATGACGATTATTTGACAATGATAATATATCGACAAAAATGACATATCTACCTATCATAATAATTTTATTTTAAATCATAATAATTAAAAAATATTTTTTTAAAAAAACAAGTAGAAGAGATCAAAATAAATTTTATTTAAGAACAAACCGAATTAGATTAATATTGTTAATACATAATAACACAATATTAATTTTTTAGTACAATAAAAAAAATTATCGACTATGATTTTAAAATAAATTATGAAAAAATGAGAAATAAAATTTAATATCAAAATTTCATTTTTCATGTAATTAACATAAATAAATTTTAAAAAAATATAAATTGATTAAATATTACTCATGGTGATATAATATTTTAATAGTATGTAAAGAATGATATTTTAAAAAATGAAACGTGAATAAAAATTTTAAAGACGAGAATCAAAAAATGATTTCATAGAAGATGGTATATTATTTAAAAGAAATTAATCGTAAGCTGATTATAAATTGTTAGGATTAAATGTGAGGTTTATGGGCACGAGGCTCTATGGGTTTTTCCATGTAAGTGAATGGAAATTTAGAAAGGTGAGTTCGTCCTACATTGAAAAAATAAAGTGGTATAGATAAGTTTATATTGTGTTACACTTTATGGAGGTGTAACAATGATTGGTCAAGAGGCTCTCTCTCGCGCACGCCGGCGCAAGGGGGTAGCAAATCATGGGCCCGATTTGCAGTAAAAAAAGGCTCGACTTGTTGTGTGCAAGCGTACGAGCGCGACCTGGGTGCGTCGAATGTCGGACCGATCAAGGCAAAAATCGCCTAGCTAGTCTATGTCATCTTTTGTTTTTTGTTTTTGTTTTTTTTTTTCATTCGAGACCTTTCGCATGCCCTTGATACCTTTCGCATTGCTTGGCTATTGGTGCTTCATATGCCCAACCTTTGGTGCTTCATCTGCCATCTTTATGGCAACCTTTGGCCTTTCATATGACTAGTATTGAGATGTATATAAAGGAGATGTACCAAGGCAAGAAACATCACCTTTTTTTTTTCATTTGAGACCTTTCGCATGCCCTTGAGACCTTTCGCATGGCTTGATTGTTGGTGCTTCGTATGCCCAACCTTTGGTGCTTCATCTGCCATCTTTATGACAACCTTTGGCCTTTCATATGGCTAGTATTGAGATGTATATAAAGGGGATATACCAAGGCAAGAAACACCACCTTCTTTTTTTTCTTTTTTTTTTCATTTGAGACCTTTCACATGCCCTTGAGACCTTTCGCATGGCTTGGCTGTTGGTGCTTCGTATGCCCAACCTTTGGTGCTTTATCTGCCATCTTTATGGCAACCTTTGGCCTTTCATATGGCTAGTATTGAGATGTTTATAAAGGGGATGTACCAAGGCCAGAAACACCACCGAAAATCCAATTTCTCCTTCATTCTGTTTCTGTCTTGCTGTTGTTCTGCTTCTGCTGTTCTGCTCCTTCTTCGTCCACTTATAAAGTTCAGGTACTGATTTTGTTCGCTAGCATAGTGCTTTGTGCTACATCTCTGCTAGTCTGCCCATTGTATCCTGGGAGACAGACGTCCGTTGGAACCTTAGAGCACATACCGGAGGGAGCGAATCTGTTTTAAGGATACTGTATTTCATACAGGTCCTCGGTTTGGTTTATTTAAGCATTGTAATACTTTCCTGATTCACTACACTGATTTGCTGATTTTACACATAGCTATCTGTCATGTTCTATTCGATATATTTTGAACAACAAACTTAAAAACAGATTACTCATTACGTGGTTTGTTTCAGATATGGCTACTGAAACCAGCGTGCAAAGGGAAACTGGTCAAGTTGTCCCTGTTGTGCCTCAAGTTGTCCCTCATGTTACCCCACGTGTTGCTGCGGTTGTTGTCCCAGCCAGTCACGGTGAAAAACCCTAGAAGTTCACTGGTGTGGACTTCAAAAAGTGGCAGCAGAAGACTGCTGTTTTACTTGACGATGCTGAACATGGCTAGATTCCTCTATAAGGATGCTCCTAAACTCCAAGAGGGTGAGGGAGATGTTGAATCTGTTAGTGCGGTGGAGGCACGGAATCATTCTAATTTCATGCCGAAACTATGTACTAAACGGATTGACCGATTCGCTCTACAACGTGTTTTGCGAAAAGAAAACGGCTAAAGAGTTATGAGAATCCCTTGACAGAAAGTACAAAACCGAGGATGTCGGGGCCAAGAAGTTTCTTGTAGGCCGCTTTCTGGATTTTAAAATGGTGGATTCAAAGCCAGTTAATAGCCAAGTTCAAGAACTCCAAGTGATTCTTCACGAGATTCACGGTGAGGGGACGACTTTGAGATAATCATTCCAAGTGGCTGCTATTGTTGAGAAGCTACCACCAGCTTGGAAGGATTTCAAAAATTACTTGAAGCACAAGCGAAAGGAGATGAATGTTGAAAAGATCATTGTTCGACTTCGCATCGAAGAAGACAACAAGAGTTCGGAAAGACGACTGTTTTCTCCTGTTGCCGCTAAGGCAAATGTTGTCGAGCATGGTCAAAGCTCGAAAAAGAGAAGCTTTTCTTCCTCCAGCAAAAAGTTGAACCTCGGACCCAAAGGAGGCGTTTCGAAGAAGAAGTTCTCTGGAAAATGCTATAATTATGATGGCATGGGTCACAAGACATATGAATGTAAGAAGCCAAAAGAGAAACCGAGAGGTGAATGTGGTAGAGAACATATCTCAAGAGGTTTCAAACATAAACCTTTGTGCTGTAATATCAGAAGTTAATCTGGTGGGTTCGAACCCAAGGGAGTGGTGGATCGACACTGGTGCCACTCGTCATGTTTGCTTGAACAAGGAGATGTGTGCAACTCTTGAGGAATCAGAGAATGGTGAAAAACTATTCATGGGAAATTCCGCCACTTCTGAAATCAAGGGTCAAGGAAAAGTTGTCCTAAAAATGACATCTGGAAAAGAACTGACTCTGAACAATGTGCTGTAAGTACCTGACATCCGCAAGAACTTGGTGTCCGGGTCACTTCTTAACAAGCATGTTTTCCGCATTTTCTTTGAGTCAGATAAAGTTGTTTTGTCGAAAAGTGAAATGTTTGTTGGCAAAGGTTATGTTTGTAATGGGTTATTCAAACTCAATGTAATGGCTATTAAGTCTGTGATGAATAAAGTTAATAATTTTGCTTACTTGCTTGAGTCTTCTTGTTTATGGCATGGTAGACTTGGACACGTTAATTACGATACAATTCGTAGACTAATTAACATGAAAAGCATTCCTGCATTCCAAATTGATAAACAACACAAATGTGAAACTTGTGTTGAGGCAAACTAACAAGATCATCTTTTCGAACTATTGAAAGAAATAATGAACCACTTGATCTAATTCACAGTGATATATGTGATCTAAAAAGTGTGCAAACTCGTGGTGGAAATAAATACTTCATCACTTTTGTTAACGATAGCACAAAATTTTGTTATGTGTATCTCCTTAAAAGTAAGGATGAAGCTATTGACTGTCCAATATAAGAGTGAAGTTGAAAACCAACTTAGCAAGAAAATTAAGGTGCTAAGAAGTGATCATGGAGGTGAATATGAATCACCATTTGCAGAGTTTTGTGCTCAACACGGTATCAAACACGAAATAACTGCACCTTATTCTCCTCAACAAAATGGCATTGCAGAGAGAAAGAATCGCATCTTGAAAGAAATGATGAATACATTGTTATTAAGTTCTGGTTTACCACAGAACTTGTGGGGGGAAAGCTGTTCTAACAGCTAATTACCTTTTAAATAAGGTACCCCGAAAAAAGCAAGATAAAAGTCCATATGAGTTATGGAAAGGTAGAAGTCCTTCTTACCAATACTTGTGAGTGTGGGGGTGTCTTGCCAAGGTAGCAATACCCACTCCAAAGAAAGTAAAGATATGACCAAAAACTGTTGATTGCATTTTCATTGGATATGCTCAAAACAGTACCGCATATCGTTTTCTTGTACATGAATCTCAAATACCTGATATTCACAAGAATACGATAATGGAATCAAGAAATGTTTCGTTCTTTGAACACATGTTTCCATACAAATTTAAGGAAGAACCAAGTTCATCCAAAAGATTGCACGAGACAATTGATAAAGAACAAGAGCTTGATCAAGATATTGAACCTAGACGTAGTAAGAGAGCTAGGACTGAGAAATCCTTTGGTCCGAATTTCATCACTTTCATGATGGAAAGTGAACCTCAAAGCTTCAAGGAAGCAATAAGTTCATCTGAGGGACCTCTATGGAAAGGGGCTATCAATTCCGAAATGAAATCCATTTTACAAAACCATACGTGAGAATTAATAAATCTTCCTCCGGGAAACAAACCACTAGGCTGTAAATGAGTTTTCAAAAGGAAAATGAAATCAGATGGAACCATAGATAAGTATAAAGCCAGATTGATAATTAAAGGTTACCATCAACGTGAAGGGCTTGATTACTTTGACACATATTCTCCTGTATCGAGAATAACCTCTATTCGTGTGATACTTGCGATTGCCGCCTTGAGGAATCTTGAAGTACACCAAATGGACGTAAAGACAGCTTTTCTAAATGAAGATTTAGAAGAAGAAATTTACATGGAACAACCTGAGGGATTTTCTGCGACTGGACAAGAAAATAAGGTATGTAAACTGGTGAAGTCTCTATATGGCTTAAAAAAAGCACCAAAGCAATGGCACGAAAAATTTGATAAAGCCATGATGGAAAGTGGATTTAAATTCAGTGAATGTGATAAATGTGTATACATAAAAACCACTGAAAATGGATATGTCATTTTATGTCTTTACGTAGATGACAAACTTATCATTGGTAGTAATGATAAGATGATCAAATCCACCAAGAAGTTATTGAACTCAAGATTTGACATGAAAGATTTAGGCTTAGCCGATGTAATCCTTGGAATTAAAATCCATAGAACATCAGAAGGGCTAGTTCTAAGTCAGTCACATTATGTTGACAAAATACTTGAGAAATTCAATAATGATGACTCTGCATTAGCTAGAACCCCAATAGACACCAGTCAGCATCTATCAAAGAATCGAGGTGAGAGTATGTCTCAATTAGAATACTCTCGAGTCATTGGAAGTCTGATGTACTTAATAAGTTGTACAAGACCAGACGTAGCTTATGCAGTAAGCAAATTGAGTAGATTCACGAGTAATCCAAGAGTTGAACACTGGAAAATAATTATCAGATTGCTAAGATACTTGAGGTTCACTCGTGATCATGGGCTGCACTATACCAGATATCCTGCTGTTATTGAAGGATACAGTAATGCAAATTGGATATCTGATATGAAAGACTCAAAATCTAAAAGTGGAATTGTATTCACTTTAGGAGGTGCAGCAATTACATGGAAATCTTCTAAACAAACTGTAATAGCCAGATCCACTATGGAATCTGAGTTTATAGCTCTTGACAAGTGTGCTGAAGATGCTGAATGGTTGCGTCACTTCTTAGAAGATGTTCCAGGATGAAAAACCAGTGCCGGCTATATGCATACATTGTGATAGCCAATCTGCAATTGGAAGAGCAAAAAATAAAATGTATAATGGTAAGTCTAGGAATATACGTCGCAGACACAATACCATTAGACAACTACTCTCAACTGGAATTATCTCTGTTGACTTTGTAAAGTCAAAAGACAATATAGCGGATCCCCTAACCAAGGGATTAAACAAAGAGTTAGTTGCGAAATCGTCAAGGAGAATGAGGCTAAAGCCTATAGAATAAATTGGTGTAAAGAAAAATCCAACCTACGCTGACTGGAGATCCCAAGAACTAGGTTCAATGGGACAACCTAATCGCACTAATTTGGAGAATCACTGTAGGGGTTATCCCTAGTTCATTCCTATTATGAAACAGTGAATGTTTAGGATAAGCTTACGACTTTTAATGATTCTGATGAGAAGCAATATAGAATCACCTATGTGAGAGAGAAGTGGGGCCGCTTCGAAGGAATTGCAGGGCTCAATTCTAGACCCTCTTGCAGAACCAGGAGTATGTTCATGGCCAAAACGAACACAATCATGAGAACTTAATAGTATCAGGGAGAGTCTTGTGTGAAGTATATCACAATTCACACAAACGGATGTACAGTTCAAAGACATCACGTCTACTGTCAACCAGTGAATTAATATGCTTTCACAAAGGAAGGTTCAAAGGGTAACACCTACCTATCCTATGCAAGACTCAACTGTTGAACTTTATCAGAAAATCTTTTTGAATAACTTTCAATTTCCATTCATATGGGGGATTGTTGGATTAAATGTGAGGTTTATGGGCTTGAGGTCTATGGGCTTTTCCATGTAAGTGAATGAAAATTTAGAAAGGAAGTGATATAGATAACTTTATATTGTGTTACACTTTATGGAGGTGTAACAATGATTGGTCAAGAGGCTCTCTCTCGCGCACGCCGGCACATGGGGTGCAAATCATGGGCCCGATTTGCATTGGAAAAAAGCTTGACTTGTGTGCAAGCGTACGAGAGCGACCTGGGTGTGTCGAATGTCGGACCGATCAAGGCAAAAATCGCCTAGCTAGTCTATGTCATCTTTTGTATTTTTTTTTTTTTCATTTGAGACCTTTCACATGGCTTGGCTATTGGTGCTTCGTATGCCCAACCTTTGGTGCTTCATCTGCCATCTTTATGGCAACCTTTGGCCTTTCATATGGCTAGTATTGAGATGTTTATAAAGGGGATGTACCAAGGCCAGAAACACCACCGAAAATCCACTTTCTTCTGCATTTTGTTTCTGTCTTGCTGTTGTTCTGCTTCTGCTGTTCTGCTTCTCCTTCGTCCACTGATAAAGTTCAGGTACTGATTTTGTTCGCTAGCATAGTGCTTTGTGCTACTATCTCTGCTAGTCTGCCCGTTGTATCCTCGGAGACAGACGTCCGCTGGAACCTCAGAGTACATACCGAAGGGGGACAAATCTGTTTTAAGGACACTGTATTTCATACAAACCTCGGTTTGATTTATTTAAGCATTGTAATACTTTTCTGATTCACTACACTAATTTGCTGGTTTTACACATAGCTATCTGTCCTGTTTTAAAAATAATAAACTGAGAAGATGGATCTGTTTGTGATCTACGTAGAAGAAAAAAGATGATTTATAGATTTTGAAATTAGAATTCTGTACAAATCTTTGGCATGAGTGATGAAGAATTTTTAACTTTTCGTAGATGTATCTAAAGTTTCAAAATTTGTACTAAAGAATTACATAGAAGTCATTGGAGATTTATTGACATTTTGGATGCTTATAGACTTTTATAAAGTTTAAAAAAATCAAGTTTGAATATTACACGAAATGTTGAATTCCACTGTACTTTTATAGAGTATATAAAAATCTAAATTAAATACCTCTAAACTTTTAAATTCTATAAAAGCATCAAAAACCATTGATTAATACATTTAATCCATAGTTGATTTTTTAAATGATAGATTTTTGTGGAGTTAATAATTTTTTATTGACTTCATAGAATGTCACATTACGTAAAAAGAATAATAATGCAAAAAGTATAACAAATATATCGCTACGACGATATTTACGATTATTATATTGCAATATTTTACTATTATATAACGATATTTTGTATTTAATATAAGAAATAATGATAAACTATGTTTTAATTTTGATATATGAATTTTAAAAAATAAATAGAAAAAAGGGAAAAAACCAAGGAATTGAACCTACTTGATGCTTTAGAAAGCAAAATTCTATCTGCTAAGCTACATGTGATTTGTATAAATGGTTGTATATATCGGGCATTTACGTGTAATATATCCTAACAAATTGAAGTGCATGTACAAAATCAACCTCCATCATAACCAGTCCACCACCACACAAGTACAACACTTGAACAAAGAATCATGTGTAAATATGAATTACATTAATCAATACCAACCATATTAAAGAAAGTAGTTTTAACTTGGGACCAACTACCCCACGTGAAAGTTCGATACTCAGGATCAGGATAGAACGTATACTTTATTATTCATAAAATGCTTATGAAAGATGGCTTCATAGCCTTCGGGAAATTTAATTTAGCCTCTCAATTTTGGCATGACAAGTCTTGCAAAAATGAAGTATCATCCCAAATCCTACGTTCTCATTAGGACAACAGGTAAGAAAACAACCAGGCAGCTTTAAAAAACATAAGCTGTACACAGTTTTGATCAAGAACATAAAGAAACCACCATGGACTTGTACCTTAACATAATGGTTATTATGACACCATTGACTGCTAACCTCAACTTCAGTAACCAAGTTATATATCAAACCTTATGATCAACAGACACAAGATAAAACAGTATCTTTGACTTCTTCTTTAACAGTATAAGTCAGTGCTCTCCTCTTCTCTGTTCATTTGTTAATTTCGGTCTTGACTTCAAGAAACTAGCCTGAAAACCAACCATAGCTTTTAAAACCACTATTATCCTAGATTCGATCTCAACCCCATTTGGTTCGAGAATTCTTAAACACCTTGCAACTGCCTCCATTGTACTCATACACCCAGCAAACGGTTCTTTTCTAAGAATCAAACCTGAGTTGAAAATACTATCACCATCAAGCCTTACATCGAAACCTAGACAAACTTGAATGGCAAACTTGGATAAAAACGGTAGACTTGCCAGCAGCATCTCCTTGGCATGCTTCCAAGTTCCATCAAAAACAATCAAAACATGACTATTTTCATCAGCATAGTCAAGAGAGGGTTGTACCTGACTGACGTCAGCTAAAGCCAAGGCATCTGAACCTGTAAAGTACTCTAATTTATGCAATCAAAACATGTAATTGTTGAAGGAAAAAAGAAGAACAATATAGGTAATAACTTCTCATTTGCCCATGATAATAGAACCAAAAGATTCACCCACGTATTCATCTCTCAAGGTTAAAGAGAGCACAAATAAGTAGAGCTCGAGCTCTTTCTCTAGGTAAGTAGAATTCGAAAGACTTTGAAGGAAAAAATCATATTCTTGCTAATCCTTGAAAACTTCTAATTACCATGAACATTTTGCATTCAGACATCAATTTCCACGCTAATCCATCCCTACCTCTACCGAATGTTCTCAAAACACTAATTTATACTAAAAAATTCAGTAAGTCACATACTTTAGCCAGAGGAGAATTAATTACTTTCTTTCAAAATTTCCAGAATACTAGGTAATATTGAAAAAAATTAACGAATTGGCAGAGTCGCATAAAAATTTAGTCGTACCAGGGAACAGAAAAAGGGCCCGGCGAAAAGGCTGCGAATGAAGATTTTGATCGTGAAGAGTATCTAGCATACTTGAGTCTCCATACCTCAATTTTCGTCCCACGATGATGTGGCAGTTGGCTAGGCATTTGGAGAGGAGAGGGACTGTGGCAAGTTTGTGACTTTGCTCGTGTGGGTGATGGAGGATGACGATTTGCGTGACCGTCTCGATGGGACTCGAAGGGAGACTGCGGCAGAGACATACGTTGGCCGGTCTGCCGCACCCGCTGCCGCAGATTCGCCGCCGTGCAGGTTCGATTTTTCCCTCCGATGCCATCTCCGTAAAGTAAAATTGAGATGAATTGGGCCTAGAGGAGAAGCCCATTAATTACCCCTCAATTCAGCGAATCATTATTTGACCGATCTCAACCCCAGCCAGCTGTCTGCGGAAGATGGCGGCAAGACAAAGAGCGGTGGCGGCGCTACAGACCTTACGAAAAGAAGCATCTCCGCAAAGGCATTGGGGATAGAATTTAATCTAATCTTGATATCACAAATGAGACCATTACAAAGGAACGTGGAGGGCGTCCCGACGTAGCCCATCGCTCAAGTCAGATACTGAGAATAAAATGAGAGAGCAGCAGCGACGTAGTGAATGAATGAATTGGACACTCAAACATGATATTTATAGAAGAGTACATGAGATCCATAATGAGCCACTTACTTAGGTTAGAAATGAGTCGAGGGTCCAAAGTCTTTTTTGGGCCTGATCTTGATGGACCAATTCATAGCGTATCACCAGTCTCCTCCTCCCAAGTCGAACTGAATCGCAGGTTCGAAGTTCGATAAATTGAGCTGCCCGCATCCCTGAGCGTACCTTCCATCAATCACCCTTCGCTCACTAGCTCTCCATTTCGCTTCTTCCTCTAACGCGGTTGCCTTCGCCAGCTCCTCATCCACGACTTCGCAACCTTGCACCTACGCCCTCCCAGCCTCATCCAACTTCGCAGCTCCTCCCTCGCCCATGCTACTCGTTCTTGCCTCATCCCCTGGCCTCGCCCTTTCAGCCTTGCCTGGCCTCTTTCCATTTCGCTTCTTCCTCCAACGTGCTTGCCCTCGCCAGCTCCTCATTCATGCCTTCGCAATCTCGCACCCATGCTGCTCGTTCTCACCCCATCCCCTGGCCTCGCCCTTCCAGCCTCGTCCAACTTCGGAGCTCTTCCCTCGCCCACGCAACTCGTTCTCGCCTCATCCCCTGACCTCGCCTGGCCTCTCTCCATTTCGCTTCTTCCTCTAACGTGATTGTCCTCGCCAGCTCCTCATCCACGCGTTCGCAACCTCGCACCCACGCTGCTCATTCTCACCCCATGCCCTGGCCTCGCCCTTGCAGCCTCGCCTGGCCCCGCTCTCCACGCCTTCTCCCCTCGCCTCGCCCTCCACGCTTGCAGCCTCGCCCTCGCCCTTCCATGCCCGCGCATCCTTCTCCCCTCGCCTCGCCTACGCTCTTCTCTTCTTCTCACTCACTAGCACTTCCGCGAGCCTTACTTTTCTTATAATAATACTCAAGATGTTCATCGACCTATTATATTTCAATATTAAAATCCCAAAAGCATCCTTTCCTTAATTTATTGAACTCAAGGTATGCTAAGACTTTAATTCCAAATATTAGCATTTATGCAGTTCAACTTAAGAGATCTTAGCACCAAAATTTACTAATCGACTTCTGTCCTGGTAATATACTTAATAATTAAACATTATCTCAACCTCATAACAATATTAGCCTAACCAAAATTTAGTAATCGACTTCTATTCTGGGTAATATACTAATAGTTAAACATTATCTCAATCCCATAACAATATTAGCCTAAGATCTTTGAATCAAATCTTTATCTTGCGGTGCCAAACTAATGTAACTTAACTATTTACAAGTACATCTCAAATATAATTTTTTTTGCAAATCTTAAATTTCGAGTAACGCTAATCCATAAAACTCTTCTAGCATCAATAACATACATAAACTATTTTTCTTCCCAGTTACAAACTTAGTTGAGGCCTAAGACACTTGAATTTTCCTCATTGGAACGAATGTCGTATTATGATGTATGCTTAATGTTTAATTAACACTAACGTATAAAACTTAATAAGTTATTCTATGTTAATGTTAGAATAACTCTAATAATTCGGCTTCACTTAAAATCCGTAAAATTTTAGAATCCACATATCAAGATTTTAGATTACTTACTCGACAAAAATCTGAAAATTTTTTCATGAGTAACCTATTTTGAACACAACTAATTTTTTTGTTTTTAATTCACCCAAAATCTTCATATGAACATCTATCTCATAATCATGAAATTCAAACTTACCCAACCCAAATAGTCTTAGATAACATAATTCCTCAAGTGTCTTTATTCTTTATAAAGCATAACATCTAAATGTTCATGAGTATACCATATATACTTACTTCCAAATATCACGATATTACTAGATTTTTAAGACCGCCCTCAGCCTCGACATCATCATTACCTACAACAATCAAGTCTAATAAGTCTAAAGACTCAGCATACATATATCGTGAATAACAAGTAAATATATCATAAAATTTCGCGTAACATAAAAATATCGTATCGTAAAGCGTAAGGTGAAAATCATGTCATGGATAATTATAAATACGTGCATATCTGAAAATCATTACGTAAAAGCTTGCTCGATAGAGCTCTGTCATAACATATCATATCGTAATTTTCTGTAGAGATAATGTTCTATGCAAGTGGCCCATAACATAACATAACGTGAGCGCCTGATCAGACTAAACCACAGTATACTGGGCGGTAGAGATCACCACAGCCCTTGGACTGGATGTCCGTACCCATACATAAGCATAAACCGGTCGTAAGTCACCTGGATGAAGCAATCCCATAAGCGTAAGGTGGCCACAAGACATATCGCATATATCTCAAAAATAACATTTTTATATAATGCACGTAATATAATTAAAATCCTATTTAACCGAATGGGTTGGATCGTTCCCAGGCTCGCTGCGACCTAACTCTAACATGAGAACATGCAAATGAACTTAACTTGACTAACACTTCGTAATCGAACCCCAAAACGGGGCCAACTAGATCAACGACTTAATTTCTAACCATAACTCCGTACCAACCCGAACCAACATTGAACCATCGTTTAGTCATGGTCAAAATACGCCTAACATGATGAAGTAATGCTCCTAAGAATTGTAATACTCGAAATTTGGTGAATGGCGGCCAAAATCTTGAAACGCTCTTTCGAGAGTCACTTTGGCACATTGCACCGTAAATTCTCGTACGACCTCTAAACTTAACCAAATCACGAACGGCCAAAAACATGACCTTTCTAACTCAATGAGGTACTGTCCAGTCCAAGGCCATAGGCTAAAAGCCAACCAAGGACTCGAAACAAGCCTCTGAACCGAACCCAAGCTGCTGTCCAATTACAGTAGCAGCACTTGTGCTTGCATCGCTTCGTTTACAAGGCTATTGGCCATTGGGGCTTGAACCACCAACCATAGCCTCTTCCCAACATCCTAGGGTGTGGCTTGAACCATGGCTAAGGGCCCTAGGCCGACCACAATCCAAGTAACACTCGAGACAACGCCACGCTCCACCCGAGGACACCATACTGCACGCGTGGGGTGTCTTGCTTTATGTTGCTGTCATTTTCATTCCAGTGGCCATATGATAAACCATGGCATGATCTAGACATCATGAGGTATTGTGTGAACCATGGCTAAGGGATAGAAGCCAACCAAGATCCACCCAACACCTCAACAGCCGAAGCCAACTCACGCAGGAAATAAAAATCGAAGGGGGCACTTGTGTTGTTTGTTTATAAAAACCGAGGGGACCAAGAACCAAGCCATGAAAGGTCATCTTGGTCACGTCCTAGACATGCTAAGGAAGGGTTCCAACCATGGTTACAGGCCTTAGACCAATCATGATCCGAACCTTCAACTTAGACAATCCAAACAAGAAATCAAAACTCAAATCTGCACTATGGAGAGTTGCTGTCCATTTCGTGTTGCTGGGGGAAAATGGACTTAAGCCAATGGACTAACACCTTCCTAACACACTCTATATCGTGTCTAGATGCAGCCTGGAGCGTATGAAACCGAGCCAACCTCTGAAACCACAAAAACAATTCAAAACCGTGAAGGCACAAGTGAGAGCCGAAAATTCTGTGCATGGTTTTCGAAAGTGCTGTCATATTTCGGTTTTATCATGAATCAAGGACATGTAATGGTTTAAAAAAAAGATATATGACTTGATTGAAGAGCAAAGAAACCATATATACATGCCTGGAAATTTTTGTTTGAAAAGAAAACAAACTATACGACGACGCGGCAGCTGCGGAGACAGAGTCCTTTTCTTTCTTGTTTTTTCTCTTATTTCTTGTTGCAAGGTCACTATTTTCCCTGCTTTCTTCTCTGAATTTCGAAGTTAAGGAGGGGGTGAAGGAGTGTTAAGGAATGAAGGGGGTACTAGGAAAATAAAGGAGTCAAAAATGCTTTGGATGGAAGTTTCCAATGAGGACATGGAATGACAAGGGAATGATCCTTTTCCCTTCTAGGTTGCTCGAAATTAAGGGATTGGATAGGCTACTATAGTGATTTAATTAGGTGTAAGAAAGTGCTTAATTAATAATTATTGGTGAATTAAATTGGAGGAATTAATCATACCAAGAAAAGGATTAAGGAAAGGTATCAAAATGGAGAGTTGCCAACTTAATTATGTCTACCATGGGGTGGCCGAAATCTTGAAATAAAAATGGAGGGGAAATATTGTTTATTATTGAATTTTATCTCCTTAAAGTTTTAAACATTAATTATATATTTTAGTGAAATAATTAAATAAATTTTGGATAGTAATTCCCTTGCATGCATGACTAATCCTTACAATAAATTTACTAACATGTTAAGTTACAATTTCTTAAATAAAATAAGCCTAGATTAATTTATTCCAATTGGTTACACCGTTTAATTTAGGTTTTTAATTAATTATTGGACATAAAAGAATTTATTTACTACTTAACTCCAATTAAGTGAATAAATCCTTAAACATTCTTTTACATTAAAATAACTTATTCTTTGGCTTAAATTAAATCTAGGAACATTTTTTTATTATTAAATTTTATCTCAATACTCCAACTCCAGTCCGGCCTCGCTTATTTAACTAAAAAGATAAAACTAAACCTCTGCGTAAAATAAATAATCATAACTCAACAAATTTAAAAAGAATGAATTTAAACCCTCATGCATAAAAATCAATTTAATTTAAATAATAGTAATTATGCATGGCTTATACGCAGTCTGATTTAACGGGTTCTACAATTATAATCAAGGTATTACAAGGTTCTAAATATCCCTTCAAGCCTAAATCATCGAAAATTTCTCATTTAAACCATTCAATTCTCACTTCACCAAATTTCTTAACCATTGCAAGATTAATTCCTAATTTCCTTGAAAATTATCCAATTGGTCCTTAATTTTAAAAAGTCTACACTTAACCCATAAGTTTTTGGTATTCTTAATTCATTTATATAAGTTTTCCGTAGCATAAAGTTCAATAATTTTATACTTATTAAACCCAAAATCAATTCTCATAACCAATCTTACTTTTCCATCAAAACCTAAAATCCAAATTATACATTTTTACACTTCAAAAGACCGTCGCAGTTTTCGAATCATTATTCCTTAAATGTAATTCTCAAAAGTTAACTCAATTAATAACCACGAATCATCAGTATTTTAGTAGAAAGTCTATATGCCCCATAAGCATTCATAATCTTCATGACTAACTTATGATCCAAAAAGTAGAACATCGGTATTAATACCCAAAAATCAATATAGTCCACTCATTTTCAACATTTCCTAATGCCCATTGACCAAATTTTTAATCATGTCAAAATCTGCCACAAAGCCAACACGCATGAAAATCATATAGTTTCTTATTTCATGTCGTAACATGCATAAAAATTCTAAAGCATTTAATATCAAAACATATATACAGATAAACATGTACTGTAAAATATATATCATGTAAACATGCAGGTGATAGCATTAAAAACATTTAAAATATTTAAACTTACATACTTGAGGCTTGACGACTGAGCTTCTGAAGCTGGCGGTGGGACAACCATCTACAAGAAACCTTGCTCTGATACCAACTGAAACGTCTGCTCCTTAAAATATTACTGAAATATTTTTTCTTAACTGTCCCCGGTCTCCGTTCCTCGTTCGAGCGTGAAATACTGCTGAAAGCCCTATAAAATACAATCTTAATGAGCCAGATCATAAAAAACACATATTAATAGGGGTGAGCAAGATTTCGGTTAAACCGAATTAACCGACCAAACCGAGCCAATTCGAAAATTCGGTTCGATTATTTCGGAAAATTCGATTATATCGGTTAATTCAGTCCGGTTATGATTTTCAAAATTTTGAAATCGGTTAACCGAATTAATCGATATAATAAATACTATTATTTATCAATTTTAATATATATTTAAATTTTTAATTTTAAAATCAACCCTAATTCTAAACACCTTGGCTTTCTCCTTCTCACTTCTCTATTATTCACTCTTGACTTCATCTGCCGCTTACCCATCTCTCGTTACCGACCGAATTAATCGATTTTAATTCTCTGTTATGGAAATTAATTTGGTCCGTTCGGTTCTGAATAATTATTTCGGTTCGGTTCGGTTATGGCTAATTCGGTTCGGTCGGTAAACGAACCGATCGAATGCTCACCCCTACATATTAATGTCGCAATCATGCATTTAATGCATTAAAATAAATTAATTAAAATACATAAGAAGTTTGATAACTTGCATCCATATGGTTCACATGGACCTTCAAATTTTTGGGACGTTAAAACTTCACTCACACTTCATACTTCAAGCACCTCACTCTCCTCATTTGAAGCTCTTCTACCCAGGGTCCAAACTTCACCCTCACCACCTCAAGCTCGTCTACTATGCTCCAATCTTCACCCTTACCACGTCAAGATCTTTTACTAGGCTCCAACCTTAGTAGGAAAATTATGAACCCTCACCCTTCATACTTCAAGCTTTTCACCTTCACCACCCCAAGCTCATCTATTAGGTTCTAACCTTCACCATTGGTGTGCTGTCGTTGACCACTAAATTAATTCCTACCATTTTAAATAAAAACGAGTGTAATGGTGAGTAGGGTCGAATCCACAGGAACGGTAGATTTATTTCTTTTGATAATAAAAATAAAAAGGGGGGATTTGTTTTGATAATTACTAAATAAAATAATCTAAACTAAAATTACCAAGCAAGAAAAATACTGAATCTAGAATTGAAAATTAATCGACGAGAATAAAGTGAAGAATTTATTACGAGAAAATACTGATTCAAGGGGGGTTCTACTAATTAATTATATCACTGTTCATCGGCTAACAAATCATTTATTCATGTTATTCCAAACAATTAACCTTAGAATAATAGGGATAGCCGCTAAAGTTCTTTTGTTTTCCTAAATTAATTGACCAAACCCAGCATCCAGTCAAAACTTATCAATAATCAACTGGGCACGATAGCGTTCATATTAATTAAAAATAGCATTTTAGTTTCGTGAAAACAGTTAATCCTAAAATCTAACAACCGAGATAGCTACAATTGGAAGATCTAGTTCCATCGATTTATTTAGATTACACAGTTATGATAGCACAACACATCTAACCTATTGCTACTCACGTACCAATCGTTCATGACAATTACGGATCACTGAATTCATGGTTAGCATTAAAAAATCATACATCAAATTAAATTATCAGATTAATTGACGTATAACATTCATATAATTAAATCATAAATCAATGAATACTTGGGCGAACAAGAATAATAAATTAAAGTGCAAAAAACCTCACAATGATAAAATTAAACAGTAGACTATCCCTTGAATCAGACTAAGAAAATTAGCCTAACATCGTTTGATTTACAATCTCCATAAAAATAAATAAATAAAATGAAGTACTAGAGTTGTTGGAGAAAATTGTGAGAAAATCTTGCCGCCTCCTTTTCTTTCTTCTGTTACGTGAGATTGTGTTGATTGGTGAATGAATTCTTCTTTTTGTAAAATCAGCCAGCCTCCCTTGTACTGTACGTGTGGATAGAAAAAAATTGGTTGGGTCTAAAATTTTAAGCTAAAAGCCCACTAACTCTTAATTAACCCTAATTAATTCCTAAAATATAAAATTATCCTCCTTGCAATTTCTTTGGCAGCTGAAATATCATCATAAGGCGTGGCCACGCCTTGTTTCAGGACCTCTTCTGGTTTGGCCATTCTCTTTCAAACTCTATCTTGGAAACTTCAAGTGTGATAAACATCATCTTTTTAGCTCAAAATTTGCTCCAAGATCGTAAAAGTTCCTCCTACAATAAAATTACACAAAAATGTGTCAATTAAACATATCGGAGGTTGGAATAATGAGAAATATGAAAATAAAAATACTAACTATTATAAGCCTATCAACCATCACCACCTCAAACTCCTCTACTAGGCTTCAGCCTTACTAGGAAAATTATGAACCGTCACACTCCATACTTCAGGTTCTTCGCTCTCACCACCTCAAGCTCCTGTACTAGTGTAACGCCCCATATTCGATGATCGTCCCCATTGTACCAAGATGAATTTTTTCCAGCGTGCTTATGTCCTCACTCACATGTACCATATGAAACTTCCTAGGATGTCATCCATCCCAAAATTGCCCAAACTCAAGCACGCTTAACCTTGAAGTTCTTATGTGATGAGCTACCGAAAAGAAGATACACCTTCTTGATATAAGTGGTATCTATCATATCTTTTAAACATTCATCAACTGCCCAGTCTCATACCTGAACAGTTTTAAAATCCATCTCCTTCCTGTGTAAGATCGATTCATTCATGTTCCCTTCGCCTAGAAGTCTGCCAGGAGCCGTTCATTGTTCGTGCAACCTCATGGCACCTGCAATCACCCTCGCCTTCTTTGGCCCCGGGCCTCACGACTAGGCTTCAGTCTTAGTAGTAAAATTATTAACACTCACCCTCCTCACTTCAAGCTCCTCTAAAGAAGAGTTTATTGTATGCTCGGGGTATCATCTTGCAACTGAATTCAAATGAAATCAGATTGAATTACTCGACTTGTGGATATACTACGAGATTGCGAAAACTATGGAATTTAAGGCTACCGAATAGAATCAAAATCCATGTTTTGATGCCATACCGGTGCATGCCAATCTCGCCATTAGAGAAGTGACCGTTGATGTAAAATTTCCAAGTTGTAACTCTTATCCTAAAGATATCACACATACTTTCTGGTATTGTAGCTTTACTCGAATAGTTTGAAAAATGCCAGATTTATAGCCGTGATTGATTGATTTTCAACATGGTGGGCCGTGTTCCAGGAAAGTATCGCCTACTAGATTCTTTAAGTGAATGTTGACGCAACAATGATTAAATCAACGAGGTCAACAACAAAAATTAAATGAACGAGCCAATTCAGGATTGAGATAATGGGACGGGACACACATCACTATTTGATATTTTCCAAAGGATGCTTTCTTCATGCATCTTTCTCTCCCCATATTTCTGAATTGATTGTTGTTGAGGAAGGGCTGGAGACGACCATCAACTCAAGATGGTACAAAATTATTGTTGAGACATACTTGGGTAGTTCAAGCCATAAATGAACAAGCTTCGTTCTCTTCAGACGGGCTAATAATTGAAAAAAAGTATGCAAGCTCAGCTCGAGAGTTTAAGGCATTAATTTCCAACATTGTTCAAGGAATGCAAACCAAATGACGAATGAACTGACTCGACATAGTTTATGGAATCATAGACATTTTGTGTTTTTGCATGTGATTCCTCTTTTTATCTCCTCGTTTGTAAACAAGGATTTGATGCATACCTAATGTTAATGATTTATTTTTTTTAAAAAAATGGCACTCAATTTGTTTTGCATTTTTCGAAAACAAACTTATATTGGGTTAATATCAAATTGAATAAATAAAATATATAAATTTTAAGTTGATGTGACAATTTTAAGGTTATTAACTCTCGTACGATAACTTGTATACTGGTTTTGGAGGAAAAATACCCATGTGGTGACCCGGTTTTTAGATGAGAACAAATAAATTGTAGATGCAATTAGTATCACCAAATTAATTTCTCTGGGTCCTCCTCTCATTTATTGTGTAGCCTCAGATAGTGGATAATTTTATGTTTTTAGTGTTTGCTACATGCATATTGTAGCAGCAGCTTGATTTGGTTGGATAATAATTGGAGTCTATACTTTTGTTTACCCTATTTTCATATTTTTCGTTCTTGTAATGTAGATAAAAGGATGCATCAACTTACAATATATTGAATGATGAAGGAATAATAGTAGACACAACTCTTCTTCTATGTGTATTTTTTTCTTGAAGCTTCACTGTGTAAGTTATATGCCCTCATGATTGAAAAATAGTTCAAATAAAAGAAATTGAATAGTTCTTTTAGTGTCCTTGTGATGTGTTAGTAAAGTCAAGAGTTTGAGAAAATAGATATGAGATAAAATGGCTATATTGTTTGAGAGTCACCATGACATGACTTATTTCAATTGTGGGAAGACTGATCACTTTATTGCTGATTGTCATGAGCCCAAGAAATATTATTACAAGAAAAAAAGATGTAAGAGCAATGACAAGAAATCTCGAAAAGATCGCAGGGCGATGATTGTTGAAGAAAGCAAAAGTACGTGGTCAGATTTTAGTTCTGAATCTTCTGACTCAGAGAGTCAATACAGTTAAAGTGATGCTGAAGAAGTTCAGTATCTCATGGCAGATACCGATTCAACCTCGACTACTGATGAGGTTTTTGATTTTGATTAGGAAGAATTTACATCTAATGACTTAGTTAAAGCATTGCATGACATGGTTGAATAATACTCAAAGCTATCTCAATCATTCGAAGAAGTTAAAACCGAAAACCAAGGCTTGTTAGATCAAATCAATCATTCATGTTCACAAGAGAGCAGTTGCAATGATCAGAAATCCGAAATGAATAGGTTGAAAACTAAGAGTGAATGATTAAATGCTTATTACCAAGCACTACTGATTGAGAATAAAAAGTTGTCGCTACTTATAAATGCATAGAATAAGTCTTTTGTTTCATTAGAGAAGATGTAAGAGCTACAGAAGCAATCCAGAGACTGTTCTTTGATTCAATAGCCATGAAAGCCTTTTCGAATTCGGTATTCAGTAAAAACTGAATATGCTCAAAGGAAAATACAATCACTTTGTTAAATTAAGTACAATATATGAACACAACAAACCTAATGTTCAAGTTGAGAAAATTATAAATCACAAAAACAAATGCAGACATGTTGGTCTCGGTTATGTTGAACCTGAGAAAAAAGCCCATCTGAACACTGGATCAAGTAAAGGATCAGTTTTAGTAGCACAATCCTCAATGAAGGTTAAAAACTACGATACTATAATTGTATGTCAGTTCAGAAGAGATATAAACTGGAAAACAAGAACAATATGGGAGAACAACATCCTAAAATGTATTTTGTTAAGAATAAATCATCTGTTGCACACACCCCTAAGGCTACTCGAAGTGTAAAATTTTTCAGGATTGTACAAATGTGGGTTTCTAATGGACTAATTAGTTTTGGACTCAAATAAATTGTGTAACATTCACTGAACTTTGTGATACAGGAAATGAAGAAAAGAATTACAAACAGTAGCTCCTTCTGGTATATGGACATCTGCTGTTCTAGGAATATGACTGGCAATGAAAATCTACTTTAAGAAATAATTAGTTGCATTGGACCAAACATAACTTTTGGGGAAACCTCAGAAGGTAAAACTGTGGGTAATATTAAGATTATCCACAGATATGTCGTTATCAATGATGTACTTCTGGTAGAGAATCATTGCTATAACCTAATCAGCATTAGTCAGCTATGTGACAATAGATACTTAATAGCTTTCCAGAAGCACTCATGTGCAGTTAAAATATTCATGGTTCTACTGTTTTGCAAGGAAATGGAAACTGTAATGTCCCAGATTCGACGACTGTCCTCACTGTATCAAGACGAGTCTTTCCAGCATGCTTATGTCCTCACTCACACGCACCCTGGGAAACTTCCCAAGAGGTCACCCATCCCAAAATTTTCCCAAGTCAAACACGCTTAACTTTGGAGTTCTTATGTGATGAGCTACCGAAAAGAAGATGCACCTTCGTGATATGAGTAGTACAAATCAAATCTTTTATGCCCTCTTCAACTGTACAGTCCATTACATTGAACAGTCTCGGAATCCCTCTCATTCCCGTGTGGGTCGGTTCATTCATGTTCCCTCCACCTAGAAGCCTGCCAGGAGCCGCTCATTGTCCGTGCAACTGATGGCACCGGCGATCACCCCCCGCCCTCTTCGGCCCCGGGCCTTACATGCCCACCAGCTTCCGCTTGGTTCGTCCCCGAACCACACCGTACTAAGAGAGGTCGGCTCTGAAACCAACTGTAACGTCTCGATCATTTTTAAATGTTATTTCAAAACTACGAGCTAAAAAAAAATGTTTCCGCATTTTTAAAAATGAGCGAGACGTTACAGTCTGAAACGTCTGCCTTTTTTATTGCTTTAAAAGTACTAGAATTTTTTTTTAAAAAAAAATCCTCTAAATTTTGCCTTGTTTTTTTAAAATAAAATATCAGCCAACTAGCATTTAAAAAATCAAGTGAAATAGTCAAAAAATAAAATCGTCTACTGTTTTACCAAACCTAAAGAAAGCAATAATTTGAAAAGAATAGCCCATACTAAACCTCTCAAAATCTCTCAAAAGCATAAATAAATAATCTTAAAAATCTTTAACTTAAATCAGTAATCATAAAACGTAATGCGGAAAATAGTAGCGCTGGTCCTCGGGTTGTGTGCACCGACAGTCCAGTAGAATCACCCGTCAAGACCTCCCTCATACCCACCTGCATCCAACACACCTAGTGAGTCTAAAGACTCAACACACCATAATCTTGATAACGAAATAATACATATAAAATCGCATGCAACAGTGAAAATACTTTTAGGTAAAAATAACATTTCATGATATGCATAAATAAACCTTAACCTTTTTCCTTATTATGACATAAAACATTTTAACATGATCATAAACTTTTTCCTTTTTCCTTTGTTGAATTCAGATCAGTTAATTGTAACATTCCTCAAACCTCAAAAGTCGATGGATCCATCTACATATAACCACAGTACTGGGAGGCGGGGGACACCAACAACACTCTCACCGGTCAACTAGGGCCCTGACCTATCATGATCGAATAGAAATACGATCGTCGGGGCTCCCTCTGGGGCTTTTTCCCATAAATGGGCTCTCTCTGGGGCCTTTTCCCCTCACGATATTCCCATTCTTCCGTTACCACAAAATCGTTACCACAAAACCGTTACCACATAACCGTTACCACATATTCACTATGATGGAAACACGATCGTCGGGCTCCCACTGGGACCATCACCCTCACGACGTCGCCAACATTAACGAATTAGTCACAATCACTTCACATCCTTCAACATTTTTCATTCGCATCACTTTAGAAAAATCATGAATATCATTACATTTTTTTTTTGAAACCAAACATGCAACATGTATTTTAAAAGTCTTCTTAAATCATAAAAATCCCTTAAACATTTAAAAATCATAATTAAATCATGAATATTTCATGAACATTTAAAAATAATGACAATATCACAAAAACAGCATTTCGGGCACTGCCATGACCTTTACTAATTTCCGGTGTAAAAAGACCGTTTTACCCCTGGACTCGACATTTTACGTATTCGACTATTTTCTTAATTTCATGACTCTAACATGTCCCAAATAATTATTTTAGCCTAAATTAAAATTACCATAATTTTCTTTAGCTTAAAACTAGGCTTTTTAATTATTTCGTAAATTGATGTTTTGAAGGCGTTTTAATTCCGAAAAAAATCCCAAACTTCAATATAAAATTCCCAAATTCTAAATTTAGTCTTTTTATATTATTTTAGCCCTTATGGACCATGACTCGACCCTCGTGAGCCGTTTTCCACTTTTTCTTTATTTAAAAACCATATTTGACACCTAAACTTCGACCCCGAGCCAACTTCCGATTTCCACGAGTTACCCCCGAACCATATTGGTCCAAAACTTGACCAAAGTCCTAAAGTACCCTACTGGACTCTAAGTTCACCAAGAACCCATCCCCAACAACCAAAAACGTGAGCCCCCTAAAGATTCATATGCTGGCCGAGAGTTGCAATGACACTAGGACTCTTGTTTGGTGTCTAGACCCTAAACCGACGCCCCAGCCCTTGAACCAACACGTTGTGCACCTTCTTAGGACCCTAGTAGACCACCCTTGCCCAGCCGGTGCCCCCCAGACCAAGCCCCTGAACCCCTGAAGCTGCGCGAACCCTGCAACAGCTTGGGCTGTGCTCTCGGGTTGAGTCCTAGCATGGCTAGGACTCTTCCCCAGCCCTCAACTCGAGTCCTAGCTTGGCTAGGACTCTCCCCCTGACTCACTCATGAGCTTGGCTAGTCCCTGGAATGAGCCGACCAAGCCCTAGCCCCTGGACAACAGAAACCGAACCCACAAGCTTTTGACAGCAAGTTGTCGCTGTTCCCTGCTGTTCTTGTTTCCCTTTGCTTTTCTTTGTTCCAGCCGATTGTTGGGTGGTATGTGGGACTCAAAGACATGTTAAAGCCTCACTTGCTCTTTCCCTAATCATGGCAGCCCCTTAACTAAACCATAAACATGTAATTGAATTCAAAAAAACGGGTTTCATCATGCACACACCGAAATTTTCTGAATATTTTTCCATGAACTTCAAGCTTTTCATGCAAACATAATATAAACAATATTATGATATGATGGATGAGAAAAGGAAGATTAAGGCGTGCCTTTGCGTACTTTACGCATGAATAAACGTTGATGACGAAGAACGGATCGAACCTTGGCTAACCTTCCCTTGAACTCCTTCGAAAACTCTTCTAAGAGTTGTGTGTGTTGTGTCGTGTGTGTTGTGTGTCTTTGGGGAGAGTTTTCTCAATTTAAAAGAGTGTGTGGCCGTGTACTTGGGGGAACAAAAGGGTTGTTATTTGTTGGGGAAAGGACTGTGATTTTAAGAGGGTGGGGAAAAGTTTTTCAGATTTTTTTTAAAGATGTGGGTGGCGTGAATTGTTATGATAGGTGTAGGTTTTTAATATATTATATACATAAGATATACTAATTAATTTACTAACTAGGCCTTAGGCCTAACAAGCCATTAAATTAGGCCCATTAGTCTAATTAGGATTTAAATGAAATATTAACAAAGTTTTTTTTTTCAGCCCTCGGTCACCGTTCCTCGATCGTCGCTTGAATATTCCTTAAAAATACCATTTTATGCATGATGACAATAAAAATCTCATTTAACATATAAACAAGTATGTCACATAATCAAATAGCAATTAAAATATGTTAATTACTCATTTTCCATTATTTCCTAGATTTGCATGCAGTTGGATTACATCGTCTTAATTTTGGTCCTTACAGAAACACCTACAAAGTTGATTGGAATATTGGTCTAACTCATCATCCTACATGCTTGATGGCATGTCAAAGTGACAAACATTAGATATGGCACAAACGGTTAAATCACTTGAATTTCAAACATATCAACAATCTTATAAAAAATAACTTTCTTAACGGTTTATCTGATATTAACTTCATTAATAATCATGTTTGTTCTACATGTCCGCTAGGTAAATAGGTAAGATCAAGCTTCAAGAACAAAAGAAATAAATCAACATCAAGATGCTTAGAACTATTGCATATGGATCTTTTCAGACCTATATCTTTAATGATTTTAGGGGTAATGAAGTATACTTTATTTATTATTGATGACTTCTCTAGATTTACCTGGGATGTATTTCTCAATGGTAAAGATCATAATAGTACGCATCTGATCAAGCTTCTAAAATGAATTCAAAATGAAAAATTTATTCCAGTCAATAGAATCAGAAGCGATCAAGGTACTGAGTTTGCTAACCAAACTCTTGAGATATATTTGACTGAACATGGAATACAACATGAATTTCAGCATCTAGGACTCCTCATCAAAATGAAGTAGCTAATCGAGCTTTTCTTGCATTATAAGTTCCCAGTAAAATTTTTTGAAGGGTTCAAGTTCAAAATGATCGCAAGTGGACGATGAAATATCTTTAATTATTTTATCAATGGTGAATTGCATGCACGATCTATGATATCTCCTAGCTTTAGACCTATCGGCACTATGATTATCAACATGTATTCAATTTCATATATCTATTCAAATTGTAAACGGATTATATTACTAGTTCTTGTTGCAAATTATATTCTCGAACTCACTTGCAATATAAAATATTATCAAAGTTAGCTAAACTTCAATAATTCAAGTAAAAGTGATAATATAATCAAGAAAGAAACACAATTGAATGTTAAATTAGTTCAAACAATAGTTTGGGGTCGGATCCCCTCGAATCTCAACAAAAACAAAATTTATCTACTAGAATTCATGGTAAAAAATGCAACACACAATTAAATAAAAGTTCATAAACTAAAAATACTAGCATAGACGAAGAACGGTCGACACACTGCTCAAAAATCCCAAGTCCTCAAGTTTCCTCGACTCCAACTTTCTCTCCTTGCGTGTGGCTGCTCCTCAACCTCTCTAAAACTGATGATAAACCTCCAAAATATGTGTGCTAGGGTTTCTATCTAGGCAATCTTCAGAATACATGGAAGGAAATTGAGGGAATTTTTTTTCTTCTATATCTCACTGAGGCAGATGAAGTTTTCTGCCTCCGCACGAGTTTCTCGCAACAAATTTCATCCGGGAGCACTAAGGCAAGAAAATCTTCCGCCCCTCTGCCTCGGCTTCGGTGCATTTCTCTTCATTTGCGTGCTGGGGAGTATGTTTTCACCCGTCCTAGCGCGCATCTCTCGACTTTTGTCTTCCATCCCTCCTTTTTTCCTCACATACCTAACAAATCAACCCACACACATGAAAAACACTTTTTAGACATAACAAAGAAGAAAAAAAACAAAATATAAGTGAAATCTCATGAAATATGCATGTCAGTTGACTCGAAATGACACAATAAAAACACACAAGAACGACACCCATCAGTAGCCGAGACAAGAAACATAACTCTTTTAAAAAAAGCAAGAACAATGCATGCAGATGCAGATATATCTCAGTGTCTCTAGGAAAATGCAATCAACAATGCTTGTTATAATCACAAAACAAAACCATGATCAACAAAAGACATAGAAAGAATCCTTATGAGATATGAAAAGGGATTAAAGCCTAATGTATCTTACTTTTATACATTTGGATGCATATGTCATGTGCATGATAATGAAAAAAAATAATCTGTCTGCATTTGATTCAAAATTAGATGCTGAAATTTTTCTTGGTTATTCAGCAGTTAGCAAAGCCTTAAGAATATTTAATAACAGAACTCTTAATGTTGAAAAATCTATACATGTTTTCTTTGATTAAATTCATACTTCTCCTGAAAATTATGATATTTTAACTTTCCTGAAAATTATGATATTTTAACTTTAAGTAACAGAATATACATGATTCATCTGGATATGGATAGTGAAAACGAAACAACACCAAGAGGAAAGGATTCTCAAAATCCAAAACCGCAAGTTCCCGAGATGGAACCAGTAGCTGAGACTCAAGTTAGTCCAAAACATGTTCTATAAGATCTAGAACTTGCTCGTGACGATGACATTCCAGAGCAACATGTTGTCCAAACACATCAAGAGACCAATTTTTTAGAACCTAGTTATAAATAGAGCAAGACCCATCCGCTCTCGTTAGTTATTGTTAATTCATGAGCACCTCTCAGAACAGAAAGCAAATGATAAATGAATAATTGCATTCGTCTTTCATCTTTTAGATGGAACCAAAGAAGATTGATAAGCCCTAAATGATCCAAGTTGGATTGAAGAGATGGAACAAGAGTTCAATCAATTCAAAATAAATGAAGTATGACTTCTGGTACCTAGACCAAATCATCAGTCTTTTATTGAAACTTGACGGGTTCAGAAACAAGCTAAATGAGGAAGGGATAATAGTTAGAAACAAAACAAGACTAGTGGCTCAAAGATTCAGACAAGAAGAAAGAATAGATTATGATGAAACCTTTGCTCCAATAGCCAGACTTATAGCCATCAAAATTTTTCTAGCATATGCAGCATTCAAGAACTTTATATTTTTTTCAAATGGATGTGAAGTGTGCTTTTATGAATTTTCTACTATAAGAAGATGTCTATGTAAAACAACCCTTTGGTTTTGTAGATCATTCCTCTCCAAATCATGTTTTCAAATTACAGAAAGCTTTGTATGGTCTCAAACAAGTACCAAGGGTATGATATAATACTCTCTCACAATTTCTTGTCAATCATGACTTCACTATTGAAACTGTTGATGAAACTCTATTTACTTTTGTCAAAAATCAACATATCATCTTAATACAAATATATGTTAATGATATTATTTTTGGGTCAATTAACCCCAAACTTTGTGAGAAATTTTTAAGATGATGAGAGATCATTTTGAAATAAGCATGATGGAAAACTAACATTCTTCCTATGATTACAAGTTAGACAACTAAAGTCTGGAATTTTCATAAACCAAATGAAATACACTAAATAGCTACTGAAAAGATTTGGCATGGAAACATGCACTGCTGCCTCAACTCCAATGAGTTCTTCATCTAAGCTTGATAAATATGAAAGAGGAATTTCAGTAGAAGTAACCTTGTATCAGGGTTTAACAGGTTCTTTATTGTATTTTATTGCTATTGGATCAGACATAATGTTTGCAGTATGCATCTATGCTAGATTTCAATATGATCCCAATCAATCTTATTAATAGTTGCTAAGCTTATATTAAAATATTTAAAGGGTACTCAGAATGTTGGTTTATGGTATCCATAAGACTCTACATTTAATCTTGTGGGTTATTCAGATATAGATTATGCAGATTGCAAGTTGTATAGAAAAAGTACCAGTGGATTATATTAATTTCTTGGTGATATGCAGATCTCTCGGTTTAGTAAAAAATAGACTTTTATTGCCACTTCTACTGTAGAAGTCGAATACTTATGTTAGAATTTATGAGTTTCAGAGTTTGACAAACAAATTTGTAAAAGAACTGAAGAACCAAACTGAACTGACGCAAATGAGATGTCGTAACTGAAATAAGACTTATCGGGCTTAAATGGATAAGAACTGAAGTTAATAAACTAAAGTTTTTATAAGAATAAATAAGTCCTAAAACTGATGATCGAAGCTCATTAAACAGATTGAAGATCAAAACTGAAGACTCCGCAAAACTGAACTGAAAAGACCTAACTCAACTGAAGTGTTCAAATTGAGAAGACATACGTTAGAACTAATATAGTCCAGCTGAACTGATTAGTCGAGCAGTCTAAATCCTGACTAGTTAGGCACATCATCATCTGCATTTTGAAATACTCACTAGACAAACTGACAGTCCGTATCAAAGCAGAACAGATGAAACATAACAGTCTGATACATCGTACCTCTGTCAGAATAAAGTTGTCTAGATGGACTAGAAGACGATTCAACAGATATTAACCATTAAATGTATTCAATGTGATCGTTGGAATCGAAGACTATTTATAACTAATGAGTTCAGTTGAAGAAAAATTACGAGACGAAACGAAATATTATGAGAACAACTATTAGTTATCTGTGATTTATTTTCAAGTTTATTCAGTTTACAAATCGCAAAATTTAGCTCTTACTTCATTATTGTATTTGTAGCATTCATGATACTTATTAGAGCTATTCAGTTATCAAACTGATAAGTAATAAGATAAGCTAAGAGTTTCAGTTTGACATTGTATAAGTTCAACTGAAGTGGATCATTGCAAATATTTGTAATAAATCATAGTCTTTTAGCAAAATCCTATCTTTGAGATAGAAGAGGTGACGTAGTAGTAGTTGAAGGCTCCGAACATCCATAAAATTCTTTGTGTTCATCATTCTATTGGTTCTGTTTTTCAATACCTTATCCAAACATATTAAATTTATCTTTCAGTTTATTTCTGCACTATAATAATTAGTATTAGTTAACTGATTCATATCGACACACAAGATTTCTGAATCAATTCCTTAAAGAACTGATTTATATTCGAAAAAGATTACATAAACTGAATTGTTTATTCAACCCCTCCTCTCTAAACACCTCAGTATCCTTAACCGATCCTAACAACTTAGCTGATGAAAGTTACTGCTCTCAAATGCTTTGGATTAAGCAACATTTGAAATACTATGGGATATATGCTTCTAAGTCACCTTATCTTCTGTGATAATACAAGTGCAATAATCATAAATTATAATTCAGTGTTGCACTCCATAACCAAGCATATTGAAATCAAACATTACTTCACCAGATATCATGAGCATAATAAAAACATTCGTCTGGAATACGTGTCTACTGATCAACAAGCAGTAGACATCTTGCCAAACCATTTCCCAATGCTAAATTTTCTTATTTCCGTAATATGTTAGGCCTAATTGATTTATCTTAAGCGTCGGTTCAGGGGGAATATTATTTAGTATGGTTAAGATTATATAAAATCTTTGTATATTGAATTAAGAATTTATATTGATAAGACAATGTCTCTACTAATTTAACGTTGCTACTGGATTTGTTCCATTAGTTTTTTTTAAGACCTTATCATGTAATATCTCAAATTCGTGCTCCCTTATGCTTTTAATAATAACAATCGTTTGAACATCCTACAACTTTTATAATAAAACAAATTTTACATTAATAGTCATTTTGACATGGCTTTCTTTTCAAAATTTTAAAAATATACCGCAAACATGCTGATAAGTGTCTTAATGTTTCAACCTATGATTGTACATATTTTTCTAAACCGTCGTTTCTTTGTTTTTTTTACTTTGTAACCCTTGCATTCTTGAGCTCTCTGTTTGCTATCTGCAAATCTTACGATTTTCCGCAAACATCTTTTTTGTTTGTTTAAAATCTCAATTTGAAGGAATGGCCAATGCATACACCTTGAATGCTTATCAGATTTACATATTTTTCTAAACCGTCGTTTCTTTGTTTTTTTTCCTATCCTCTCTTACAGAGGATAGAAATATTATCTTCTCTCAAGACCACAAAACTCTTCTTATTGATGCCAATCTGCTCTGTTCCACCTTCTCTCTTCCCACTTCTGGGATCACTGACTTCTCTACAATCTCCAAAGAAGATATGGTTGCTGCTTTTAAGTCTTTTTCTGCTTCAGGAGAAGAGTTATCTAAATATTTCTTCAAGAAACTGCTAAAGATGAAATTTCAAGTATTGGCTAACATTGTCGTCAAAAATATCTTGGTAAAAGCAGGAACCTTTGACAGACTGGCTAAGGAAAATGTCTAGGTGATGACTGCTATTACTTCTGGAACCAAAGTAAATTAGGAATTTTTAATCTTTAAAACACTATCTGACATGGTCCAGAAGAAGAGTGCTAGCTTTGCTATGCAGATCAGCAAACTTCTCAAGGATGCTAGTTTTGGTTTCATTTCTTTTAAAGATGGTACGAAAAATACCATGATCGATGCTGATAATGTGGTTACCTTTCAACCGAAACCCTCTATCCTCGAATTTATTGAATCCAAAAAAGAAATAGGAACCAAGCAAGAAGCTATAAAAAAAACAAACAAGGACCAACAGGAAATTGATCATTGTGGTTATTGACTCTGAAAAAACTGTTTCTGAGGAATCATCTGCTCCAACCCAACCTCCACCAAAATCAACCCATCAAAGAAGAGGTCAAAACCATCTATCCGCATCACAAAAACCACAGTCATGTCTGATTTATCCTACACTCCTATTGAAGATGCTGTCAACAATGCATCTCAAGCTTCCAAAGCATCCCTACCGAAATCCACCCAAATTACTGCTCCAACACCAAGACAACCAATAGCTGAGAGTTGCGGTTCTGTTCTCATCGCTCCAAGACCAATTGGTAGCACAGTCATTCGAGATCTGCTACAAGAGTCCACTCATTCTGGACTTAAGTAAACAATTTCAACAGACAAGGGCAAAGGCAAAATGCCTATGGTTTTGAAGAACTAGTTGCTGCAAGACCCAAATCCTCTGTTCAAACACAAATTTACCTTTACATGGAGGATATTGAAAGAACTGCTGCAGATGATATTTCATACTTTGATGACGGGGTCTGTATCCGCACAATTCAACATCTATCAACATTCAAAACCAAGGGTACATATGTTAAAGCCCTAAAAAAATGAAAGAATGGTATTTTCTGCCACCAAAACATGTTATTTCATTGAAGTAATTAACATAATAAATCATGTCCTTATGCAAGCCAAAATTCAGAAATTGCGAGAGACACTGGCCATTTTAAGCTTCAATTATGATTATCAAGCTCCCACTGCCTTTCGTAATCAAGCAATGATTAAACAACTTTCTTCTGATGTGAGGACTTTAGAAACTACAGTCTCATTAATTGAGAATAATTTAAAGAAGATGTTGCTGAAATTCTAGAACCTTTCAGGGTTAAGCCAGTAGATAAAAGGACCAGCATCCCTCATAGGGATGAAGTCTCCAATACTCCTGCACATTCTCCAGCTAAGGTCCAAGTTGCTACTTTTCAACAATCTTTTTCACTAGTTTCTATAAGAGATTTCTCCGTAGTACAGGAAGTGATTAATTCTATTGTTCAAGATGATGCTGTAGATGTCACCCATACTGCTCCTTCATCTGATGCTGATGATCTGATAGTTACTAATGTTACACATATTGTCTCACTCTCTACTGCAATTGTTGATCCAAATGTTGATGCTGCTATTGCTCCTCACTCTTCACCCACCCCAAGTATATGTACTTCCCGATCTTAAAATGTTATCCTCTGAACATCAACAAGAAATGAGGTAAATACTTTCTGCTGCTATTATTTTTTGTGCCCACGGAACCCGAACCCATTATTACTCCATCTGCTGCTCTGGTACTCATTTCTGAATATGAAGCTAACACATCAAGTGAACAATCTGACTGTGCTACTCGTTTTATCGAATTTAGAAAGTGTATGTAGGCAAATTCCCTACATCTGATCATCAAACTGCGCTAGAAATTGAGATGGAAGAAGTTAAGTACAACTACAACAAGATTATTGACGTGGTAAAAAACATTTCATTTGAACAAGATGGTGCTCAAAGTGTATTTAATTTTTTTTAAAGAACATTTGACTAAAGAAGTTTTATCTATTCGCGACGATGTGACCAGAATGTCCATTCAGCTTTCTGGTCTCAAATCAAGTTTTGTCAAGACCCAGTCAGGCGTCATTTTAACTCAAACTGGACTCACGTTTTCTGCATCTACTCAAACTGATTCCCTTAAGCACTGGACTCCAAGGTTGAAGCTTTAGATACAAAATTAACCTATCAATCTCAATCTCTTCAGACCTTGGATAACAAAATTGGTGGCATCTCTGAACACTTATTTGAATTCATTCACTGGGTTAAGGCTTGTGCTGCCAAAAAAGGAAAGAAAATGTAAGAGAATAACAAAACCAAAAGCAGAACTAGAACATAATCTTGTTGACAGTGAAGACGAAAGAATTAATGATGATGAGTAGACAGCAGACCGCAAACCGCACAATTATCATTCTTTGTTTATCCTTTTCAAGCTTTTCTCTACAATTACTTCATTTATTTTTTATACTATTTGATGTTCTCACATTACCTATTTATGTTCTTATCTTGTTTTCTGCTCCATAGCCATCTAATTTTTGGCATCACCACAAAGAGGAAAATTGATAAGAATACTTTTAAATTGTGGTGATGTGCTGCTTAAGGTACTCATAATCGAAAAAAAGCCGTTCTCATTTGACATTGAATATGATTTAGAAAAAGGCTTCATAATGCGTTATACACTGATTTTTTTTGTGAAATTGTGAAATCAATCACACCTTCTAGCTCATCACACTTAAAGTTTACAAAAACCAACACACGCTTTGAAGTTTTATAAAATTCATAAGATCACATGTGCTATCATTTGTTCACATATTCTTTTATTGTATGTACCCACTGAAAAGTGTGAATTGTTTGTAATACGTGGAAAATGTCTAATATTCATTGATTGTTGAGTTGTAATACTAGGAGTTTCAATAAGCAAAGGAAAATCCTATTGAAATGGGTTTGTACAAGTGTGTATTGGTTAAAGCCTTTTAGTGATACCTTCTGAAAACATAAGAAAGAGAGACGTAGAATGATTTTGTCCTTCGAATTTTCAGAAACAAACCTTGTGTTATTTTACCTTTTATTTTTTTAAACTGTTTTCGCACTTTTAAGTAGTAAACTATATTTTCAAAGATCGAAATTATCTTCTGACTTCTAAAAAGGTTTGAATCACATATTTCAGAAGCAGGAGAAATAAAAATTTTGGAGCATTTATTCAACTCCCTTTTGAACACTCCACCGATGCTAACAAACTAGTATGGCTGATCGTTTTTTCACTTACACTTTTTAGTGGTCCTACAAGTCTAGCCGTTCAAAAATATTTTTAACTAAATGAAAACTGTTATGAACGGTTTATTTTTTAATATTTCAAGAATGAGCTATCATCACTCTTTTAATCACAAATATTTTAAAGTGTTCATTCACCTCCCATCTAAAAACAACTTGTATCAAAGCGATTTTCCTTGAACTTTAACAACTATATTTTTAAATGACATCGTTTAACAAAATTCCTACATTTTCCAAAGAAGATTATGACGACTGAAAATACGTATGTACACACATCTAGCTGCTTGGGATGATGACACGTGATATGTCATCACTGACAGTGTAATGAAGATACTTGAAGCCAATACCATTACAGTATCTGATGGTGCTCACAAGTGATCGAGAAACACCTATCAAAGTGGACAGCGACATGACCAATGACATCTTATACCAAATCCTGAACAAAAACATATCCAGCAAGTTCAAGACTTGTTCAACCAAATAGATATGAGAGAAGCTAACCCAACTATGCGAATACAATGAGCAAACCAAGGAGAACAAGCTGAATCGTTGCAATCCAGAAATTCGACAATGCCAAGATGAAGTCCGACGAGACTCTTAATGAGTTCGATGAGCGGTTTAGGTAATATAATTATTGAACTTACTTTTCTTTATAAAGAATATTCTAATCGTGAGAACGCATTAGAGATTATGAAAGCACTGCCGAGAGTGCAATGCATGCATTTCAAGTACTCCCCCAAGAATTCTGTCAAAGCAACCCTCTTCAATCAGGGATTACTTTCTTGTTCTACGAAGAGCAACGGATTTTGATATTCGGCTAGTCGAGAGTTAGCCAAGAAGCATATGAATTGGCTCACAGCAGCGCCAGATATCAGCTGCTGTTGTCCAGGTGGTGGTGCTCTGCGAAGAGGGTATTGCCTCAAGTACGACCGATATTTAAGAATCAACTGCATTCCATCTCCCAAAATCCACTGTATCGCTCTTCATCCCCGATTCTGTAATTTTGTGCACAGCTGACATAAATCTTGAACCCATCTATAATAACCCACTCAGTGGGATGTGTCTTGAACCCAGCTACAATAACCCACAATGGTTGAAATAAAATACTTATCAAAGCCTCAGCACAAATATATGTAAACATTTTTTATCCAAATAAAAACCAAATCCTTCTTCTAAGATGGAAATATATAGGATAACAATTCAATCGCCTTCTTCTGCCAGCATATTTAATCCACACAAAATAGGCTAAAAAATACACATGTCAAATTCAAGTCGCACTTACAAAAGAAAACTGTCTAAAATATCAATAAAACAACTTGCAAAGCATAATTTAATTTTGAATCCGTAAAGTAAGTTAATGTAATATCAACAAATGACAAATCTCTGGAGCCAATGTTTGCTGATAAATTTCACTTTCCCCTTTCTTTCCCCTCACAAGCAGGTTTGATCAATCTTGTCTCACAACTTCACATGGCCTAAGCCTCCTTTAAATGAACCATAAAGAGGTCGAGATCTTCTGAAACTAAAAATATCTTCTATCTGAACAACGTTTGATTCAGTAGATTGAGAATTATCTGCCTTGTACTCAGAAGAATGCGGGCTCCCATAGACTCGAATGCTCAAACCCTTTTTTTGGGGTGCACCAACTTTGATATATTCGTTGAAGAAATCTATCAGGTCCTTTTGAGTCAGTTGCTTCAGTGCTGCAGCCTATTTTCACAAAGGTGCAACATGAATTATTGTGAAATCGTGTCTCATAATATTAGTCAATTGATTGATGTCCATACCTCGCACTCTCTCCGGTCAAATTTGAAGGTTCCATCGAATATTTCCCTCCAGTAAAAACCAGATTCTTCCTGTAAGTTTTTGTGCTTCTCAAGCTTCATTTCAACAAGTGCATTCACATTGCTCTGTGTCATAGAAACTAAATTTGAATGACCACAAATTTTCTCATAAAAATGCCATCTTGTATAGGCAGACTATTACATATCATCATATGAAAATTTCAAAGATAAAAAATAACGAGTATGTCATTAACTGAAGCAGCGGTACAATGTCATTAAATGAAGAAATTTAATTACTATAACAAAAAGACAAGAAGGCATCTCTGTCAGGTAACACATTAAACTAGCACTGAATATAAAGCTAGGGGCGTCTCAGCTTTCAAGTTGATAAATTCAGAGGTAGCTGTTAGCATAAATATTTTTTACAGAATACCACTAATAGATGTCTAATATGATAATATTTGTTAACTCGAGGTAAGGTTTCCACTCATCACTCAACCTGCTTTCATATGTTTGCAGAAATACTTGCCGATCAACTTTTCAGGTTTCAACATCAAATACTTGATCCAAACATCAGTGATTATGATTTTGGTCAAATAAATTCCTGTAAGAACATGTTTGATACCTAAACGTTTAAACTGTAGCCTTTGCTCTACAACTTCAACAAATCTAGAGGCATGTGCACATAACTATTGCTCCCAGAATGACAAGAGAGGGTTGTTTGTGCCCCCAGAATCCCATATTAAGCCATCAGTCCAGTTATCATAGCCTTTCCTCTATAATTCCAACAAATCCAACAAGATTTGATGTTTGTGCCTCCAATTAAGCCATTTTCAGTAAACTTCTTCGGAGACATTTATTGCAGGTAAAAGGAGAACACAGAGTCATGAATAACAGCTGGACTACATGGAACAAGTCAAGACATACCTTAAATTCGTCCACAGACATTTCATGGAGCTTAGTTTCAAACATCTTCAGAAACAATTCAACTCTTAAATCAATTTGTCCAGGGCCCTGCCCAGCTCAACAGAAAGAGTGAGATATCAGTTTACAATGTCACGGAGCATGAACTTGTACGATTCATGGATAAAGACAGAAATAAATGATAAACACAAACTATTTGCATCATTTATTCATTTTATACCTTGACAGTGGATTGGATGATAAACTGCAAACCACGAACTCCAGAGTCATTCCTAAAGTAATTCAAGTGTTACTTCCCATGGAGTAATAGAGGCAACAAATAATGATTAAAAATGGTTTTGGTGCCATGAAAGAACTAAATGCTTTCTTACCTTTGCATGAGAACAGTAATGTATCCAAGTTGCTCAACAGATCTAAGCTGGTGAAAAGCGGGCTGCTTCGCTGTCAGCGCAAAAAGTTGCAGTTGGGCATTTAACTTAAAGTCATCTTGGTGCACCTGCATGTTTTACCAATTCATTGCACATAAAATCTCGAGCACAGAGGAATTAATAAAATCCATCTTGGCAGTGTCATAAAATTTCAACAACTTTGATAGTATTTAATACCATTTATGTTTTACTTGCACATCTAAGATAAGCAACTCCATCCCGTATCTATACGCAACAAAACATATGAAACAACTTATAAGTTAATCTAGATTTAACTTGAGGCCCTATATTCAAGACATCAAACAGTTGAAACCGAAGCAATTATACTAGAGGGAATCATAAATACGATCAAGAAAAAACACGAATTATGGAGCATCATTATTGGGGCAAGTGGTGTATTGGGACTCGATACTATTGGGGAAAGTGGCGCCTGTCACGGACCAAAACAAATTGAGCCTGGAAATTTAGCGTTGCCAAAAGTCTTCTAAAGAAATAGGAAAAAGCCCATGTGGGCAAGGGGAAATACAACGTGAAGGAGAGCGAGGAAAGGGTCATTCTAAAATTAATTTGCGAGTTCAGGTTTCTAACAATATCTAGGGAATAGAGAGCATCTCTTTTTACGGCTACCATGACAAGGAACAAGGAGAGTATTCCTTCCCAGCCTAGGAAAAAATTCCTTTTACCAGCGAAATACACTATTCTCCTGCCTAGCTTCCGCTGCAGATAACTGAAAGAAAATGACGCATATCCCATTCCCTCCAACCACTCCAGCCTAATATCCTCCCTATTTTCAAACTCCTCCCTCTTCTCCAAGCAATCGTTTCTAAAATATTTTGGACCTTTAGGAGGCAGATATAAGCTTCATTTTTTTAGTCCGTAACAATACCGCTCCCTTGAAAATAGCGCTGTCCTTAAGGCCCAAACAAAGAATTTGATTTTCTGCAGATACTACCCATCTTTAATATCAAATTGACCCCTCAACATTTATCCTTCAGCCATTGCTTTGTCTTGAGCTCATTGATAATCCCCCAATCCCACAAAATCCTGCCCCTTTTGTTTTAATCAGCGAACATACATAATGTATAGGTGTGGGTTTACATGTAATTGAGTAACTCCTCTGAATTGTTGCTTCTTGCCCTTCATACCAAATGCACTGCCCTTCACTTGCGAATATATAATTGTTTAATTTCATCATACTGCTTCCTAATTCAATTCTCAACCAACAATATTCCGCTTGCCATAACTTGATACCTATTCCCCATCAGAACTCTGAATTATCTTCCCGTCATCAACTAACCACCCCAATCTGTTCATTAAAAATCTTAAAACGTCATCAACTAACCACCTCAATCTGTTCATTAAAAATCTTAAAATAAATTTGTGGCTTGCACCATTGCCCATCCCCAAAATATGGGTTATGGTAGATGTAATTGTGTGTGGAACCTCCTCATCATATCATTAAACACAGCGTCACCAAATATACTAGTAAAGAGAACCCAAACTCCCGAAGGTTTGAAAGCAGTTGGAGGCTGACGCTTGTGGCAATATTTACTGAACTTAATTGCGTTCCGTAAAGTGATATTAGAACATACAACAGCCTCCCCTTCATCATGTTTAGAGCCGTAAAAACGGGCAAGGCTCTCGGGATAACCCGCTCCGCCATACAAAATAAGTGGGTTGGGTTACGATTTTATTGACCCGTTTGAAGGCGGGTCAAAACGGGTCAACCTGTTTGGATTGCAGGCCACCAGTTTTTTTAAAATTAAATTTTTTTGTTTTCTATTAAATTTTTGTGGATTGATGTATCAAGACACTTTTTTTTTTATATCAAAAACTACTATTTATTATAATATTAATGAAGATTACAAAGTTAGTGGATGAGCGGTCCACAAGACATCACAGTTCACAAGACATGTATCAAGACACTTACTTCTAAAGAATGCATTTTGAGAATTTGATACTAGTATTTGATGATGTGTTTTAGCGTTCTACTTTTTTATAATAAAGTTTATCATTATGTTATTCATATTACTTGGGTATGTGGTTTTTTAGTCAAAATAAAATCGATGACATTGAAATCTTTATATGATTTGTTTGATTGTATTACATTGCTAATATTTTTGTTTAAAATCCAAACATTGGCATTGCTTTCGTATTTTTAATTGATTAATTTTTTGGCGGGTTGACTCGCATATCCCGCATCCGCGGAGGGGGGCAAGATGGGTTGAGGATGAGGTTTTTTGTAATGATTCGAATCCTTATTTTGAATGAAATACTAATTAAGAGATAATTAAAGAGTTGTTAAATAATCATTATTAAGGAATTGATAATTCGAGATCAACCTGTTGGGATTCACCGAGTTTAAAATGGACCACATAATCTACTTCAGATTACATTATCCCGAGAAATGCAACTAGACGAATGAGATTCTAACACGTGGTAGATAAGATTGATTTCGGATCTTCTGAACTAGTCCGGATGTAGCCTATAAAATGGAAGCCGATTTCATTTGTTTCATACATCGCTTCCTTTAGCTACTTTCTCTCGAGTTCTAGTCATATACTTTTAGGTTTTCTAGCCAGTTTCTAAGGCAATTTAGTGTCGGGAAGCTTCGGAGCTAGTGTCGACTCGAAGAGGGGTCAGTGAACCGGGACACAGATCGAGACATCATTAGCGGGCCGAGTGGCTGACGACGGACACATGTATAATCCTAAAACCTTAAATAATGATTTAAGGATCATTAGAAAAAACTTTGAAGCATGTTTGGTAATTCAGGATCTGCCTTGATAGTGATTTCAATATGTTGGTATTGTCTAGGTTCAGACAAGTAAGCTTTCTGTCAGATTGTTTTAATGAGGTACGTGATGTACTGACTGAGATATCCAAGCGTAGTATACACACTTATATGATTTATGTCAGAGTGTTTTAGTGAGGTACGTGATGTACTGATTGAGATATCCAAGCGTAGTATACACACTTATATGATTCATATTTATATGTTGCATGATACATGTTTTACTGCTTTGGCATATTATGCATGATATATCTCGTTGGGCCTGAAATATTTTGAGATATAACTCGTTTGTTGGGACCGCTCAGCCTTGTCTTGAATTGTGGACGGTTGGGCATCGAGAACTACAGTGTCCGAGGGGACCCGCGGGCTCTGACGACCCTGGACATTGTAGATGCACGTCTTGATGATGAGTGTGCAAGCCAAAACATGACTAAGGCAGATTAGAGACAACACGCTCAGGCGCCTCTATACTGAGCATTAGACTTTTAACTTGATCCATGATATCTGAGCATATTGCATTTCACACGCATCATATCAGTTTGTATATGAGTGCATTCTCGTATTGGGCGATTGTCGCTTACATCCTTGTTTTCATCTTCGACACCTCATTCTACGGGGCGGGTCTTAGGTTGGACGGTTTGGAAGGCCAGGGCAGTGGCTAGAGCAATTAGGTTTTCGGTGGTGATCTAGGGGAGCCTGGAGGTTTTATTTGGTTTTTCATATTCTCGTGCATGATTATGCTTTCGATATTGTTGTATTAACGTGTAAGACTGAGATTAATTTTCGTTTGGGTTGTAAAATTATCAAGTTACTTGGTTTCCGCTGTTTAATTATTGTTATCTAGTTTAAATTTTACATGCTCATTAGTTTGTTTAGTAGTGGTTCGGGTAAGGATGCTACATTTTTCCAACCTCGCGGGGCGGCCCCGTAGATAGTAGACGGGCTAACCCGTTTGACAACTCTAATCTTGTTGGGTAACACATCTAAAATCAGCAAGAATGAGTTTCTTTGTTGTCACCGAGTTATTAAAGAAGAACAATTTTCGGTGGGAAAACAAAGCACAAAAAGATTTTGAGCTTCAACAGGTTTTAGTAACAATTCCAGTATTGGGTACTCCTAATTTTCCCAAGAATGCCATCACCATCCCCACCGCCGAATTATATCTCAGCCCACATACCCACTGTCATCGTTGCTTGTGTCTAAACGGGGAATCCCCATTTTAGTAGCCGACAAGTTGGACAATCCTCACCCTATTTTAGTAAATTTTTAGTAAATCAATGACAGAAAGAGCCTTTACAAAAACAGATAATTTATAAGTTAGAGGTTGAACTAGGGTTCCATCAAAATATATCTTGGAGGGGCGTTTATTTTCTAAAAGAAGATTGGTGGTTCTGACAGGGCCGGGGACAAGTCGGGAGAGACGGATGTTGGAGGAGTTTTATACGTTTATTTTATAAAAGAAGATTGGTAGTTCCGATGAGGTCTAGTCGGGCGAGACAGATATTGGAGGAGTTTTATAAAACTCCAATAAAGAGACATACAAGAGAAATCCGGACCATGCACCGGCTATCAACAAAGTTTTTGTATTGGGATGAAACCAGATTTATGTAAATTTGTAGCGGAAAGTGATATTTGTCAGCGACAAAAATACCAGGCTACTCTGGCATGCTTGTTTCAACCTTTGCCAATACCGAAAGTGGTTTGGGAGGACATTGCTATGGATTTTATCATGGCACTTCCAAAATCAAAAGGGTCTGAGGCAATAATGGTGGTAACAGATAGATTGTCCAAGTCTGTTCATTTCATTCTAATGAAACATCCCTATTCAGCTAGAACTGCCGCAGGATTGTTTGCCAAGGAAATCATATGATTGTATGGGATACCAAAATCAATAGTAAGTGACCATGATCCTACATTTATAAGTCATTTTTGGTCGTAATATTTTAAGTTGTTTGGGCACAAGTGAGAATGAATTCATCCTACAATCCAGAAACAGATGGGAAAACTGAGGTGTTGAACAAGTATTTGGAGATTTATTTGTGATGCATTACCTTAGAACAACCAAGATTTTGGACTAAATGTATACTCTAGGCTGAATTTTGGTATAACACATCATTTCATACTGCGGCACGAATGACCCCTTTTGAAATATTGTATGGAAGGCCCCACCCACCTTTATTCAGTACTTACCAGTGTTTTAATAGCCCACGCTATTCGCCGGAGAGTTGTGCCTTTGTGCAAATAACGTACGCTCTCACGCTATTTCTTAAATACCGAACGCTAACTGGGCCATAAATTGGCAGATTTGAGCCAAAAACTAAATGTCCAAGCTATGACCCAAAGCTCCCCAAGTGAAGAACTCAACCTCCAAGTATTCAGAGTCGATTTCAAACTTCAGAGGCGCGCCTTCCATTCGATAGTAGAAATATTCCAGCCATAGATAGTCTTGATGATGATAGTGACGTAAAGTCGGATGATACCGATTATTTTTAGGTTATGTTGTTTAGTTGTAAGACTTTCTAAATTGATGTTTTTGGTTATTTGGATTAACTTATTTTGGCATGTAAAGATGAATTATTATGGTTTCATGTCTAATTATCTCACTCATTTACTTATATAAGTATATTTCTATTTCTTTAATTAAATAAATTAAATAATTGACATGCACGAATAGCTTACGCTATACGCTGCACTATTTACGCTATACTATGACAGGACAAAAATGTTACGGGTCTACGCTACGCTTTTTAAAACACTGGTATTTACCCCGTGAAACTTTGGTGGAGGCTGTTTCAAGAGAATTGGTAGAACGGGATGAGTTGTTATGCCAGCTCAAATACAATCTACACCGAGCTTAGCAACGAATGGTGCAATATGCTAACATACATTGTAAAGACATTTCTTTTAAGGTCGGGGATTGGATGTACATGAAACTACAACCACACCGCCAACAATCTGTAGCCAAAAAAATAAAACTGAAATTATCTGCAAGATATTATGGGCATTTTCCTATTACACAAAATATTGAGGTGGTTTACAAGTTACAGTTGCCAGAAGAGTCCAGGGTGCATCCTGCGTTCCATGCTTCACAACTTAAACAATCACGATTCACGACGAGTGATGCAAGCCAAGAAAAAGTTACCAGAAGACTTGGAGGTAGAAATGGAACATGTGTAGAATCTGGAGCAGGTTTTGGGAATGCGGATGACAAAGCACAAAGGGTATTTGATGAAGCAGGTCTTATTAAAATGGAAAGGGCGGTCCATGGACAAAGCTACAGGGAGGCAAAAGAAGATATATGTCGTCAATTTCCCACTTTTAGCATTGAGGACAAGGCTAACGTTCGGGAGGGGGTAATGTTATGGATTTGGTTTGGGGGGTTTTATTAAGTTGGGCCAAGACCAAGGGTGTAAACGAACTGAATCGATTCACGAGCTTTTCGAAAATATTCGATTCATATTCGAGTTTATCGAATTTGAGCCGAACTCGAACATGTTCAAACTTTTTTCGAGGCGAAATCGGGCTCAAATTATTTTGTTAGATTATTTGCAAGCCTCTCGCGAGCCTTTATATTTTATCAATATAATATAATTTTATATTAGATAAATCAATTTCGAGCCTTTGGAGTGGATTACTTGTTTTCAAGCAATAATTCGAATAGTTCGCGAACATGTTCGAATCATTCAAGTCGAACTCTAACTTAATTCGAACGGAATTCGAGCCAAAAAATTTAAATTTTGAGCTTCGAATTGAGCTGGAACTCGAATAAAATTGATTCGAGCCTTAATTTTTCGTCATATTTGGCCCGATCCGGTTCATTTACACCCCTAGCCAAGACTGTCAAAATAATTCCAAACCATCTATATTGAATGTTCAAGCTAAAAGGGATTAAAAAAAGGGGAATATAGAGTTCGAATGGACTGGATAACGGAATTGAGAAATAGTACATTATTAGTAGTTACTAGTTATAGTGGGAAGGAGGGAAAAACATAGGCAGTTATGGTATTTCTATCTTCTTCGGAAGGACTTTTGTAAAAGATTCCTGTTTTTATTGTAATAAATTCCTTATCATTTCATTTCCATTATTTGATCTTGCTTATTTTCAATACTTGAAGTTAAGATTGTCGTTTCCATCATATATTATTTATATTCTACTCAATACAATAATACATGGGTGATTAATATGAAGGCAAGGCAACAGTTTCTAGATTATCTCCACTAGCCTGGGGATTATATAACTATTCAAAAATAAAAAAATACAACAATCCTATCTATAAATAAATTTATCTATTTCTACAACCTTCCTTTCAGCTTGCTTCTGACCGTCTCCATGGAAAGACCCGAGCTCATTAAGAATTGAAAAATAACCAGAACACGTGCAGCCACTTAAATTTGTAGTATCGTGCTAAGCTAACATGGAACAGTGACAAATATTAAATAACAGATATCGAGATCACTTGCATTAGTTCTATTTGACAAAATCTCACCATTTTCTACAAACTTTAAAGCATACCTGAATGTAATGGACTAGAGCGGAATTTTCATCGCTTGGATTTAGTCCTTCAGCACTGTAGAAGTAATTTAATCCCCTCTCAAGCTTAATAATTCTATTTGCCATGTATTGAGATCTAAACAAAGCCTGAGATATGGGATTAGGAGCCTTAAAGAACACATCTTCAATATGCTGCATCATTGTCTCCGCTTCATGTGGCTCAAGATTTCCTATATGTGAGCAATGGTTAAAATAAATAGGAAATGAGTAAGAAACCGAACCTAAGGTGCAGCAAAAAAAACAAAGGATCAAGCACACTTGAGGATGGAGGACCTGCCGCATAGCATTCCAAGAAGGTCCTTGACATCATTAAAGGGTAAAATTTAACAAGATTATCAGCTTTGAGAAGAGGAAGAACTTCGAGTTCATCAGTCCAGGGCCATGATTGTTCTTGCAGTATTAACAAGCAGTAGTACATAGCTTGCTGATATGGCTGTTGGAACTTCATATTCTGGTATTCTTTTGTGATCAGTTCCTGTTCAAATGCGCACCAGATGCATGAAGGAAAAAGGATAATCAACAAACAGCTTCTGGTCAAATATGATTCAGAAGAATACAACTGACCCGATAATCAACAAACAGCTGCTGCTTTTTTGAAAAGAATACAACTGACACCTGACAGCATGTTAGAGAGTAGAGACATACTTTCCTCTCTAATCACTTGAGATATTAGATGAGATGGTCTTTATTAGAGTTTTTAAAACCAGCTCCGACATCGACCCGATATTAGATGAGATGGTCTTTGTTAAAGTTTTTAAAACCAGATCGGACATTGACAGATCAAAGTAGTGTTAACAGTGGTCGAATCGTCGGGTAAATTCTTGTCAAATATGGAATATTAAATATTCTATTATGTTAGTACAAAAATTTGTATAAGCACGTAAAAGTCATATTTTATACTCTAAAAATTATTTTATGAGAATATTTACAACAACTATTATCGATAAATCAAGCATTTAAATATAACATAGTTTGAGCATTATTTATTCTCTAATATATTTCTATCGCAAAAATTTGACAATTCAACAAGAATTTAAATGCATCCACGTAAAGTATCAATCGCAAAGCTTTCAACTCCTAAAAACATATATAGTAATACTCTTTATGTATGTACCAACAAAATCATGTTCTATGATAAAAGATTTTTATACTATCTGAATATATACACATATACCAGCAATTGTACATATTCACACATATTAAAAAGTTGAAATGAATTACTTTCATCAAATAAACAAATTATTAACACTAAAATTTTAAAATTTTACAATCAAATTCATGCCAAACCCTGGTGAGAGAAGAAATAAGTGATTTATATTCCAAGGTTTTCAATAAAAAATTGAATGGATAAAGGAATATGAACGTAAATAAGTGAAATAATTTTAAAAATGCTTAAAGTACAGACCAATGAAAACAATAGGAATTCACCTGGTGCAATTTTCACAATTGGGTCATTGGCTGGTTCCAACACAAAACCACCGGTTTATTCAGGTTTCTCATGGTTCAATTGAAAGATGGTTAATTGAAAGACTACCAGATTAACATCCGGGTCACCAGTTACTGGCTGAACCGGCAGTCTGGTTCAGTTTTTAAATTTAATCGATACCTTTTGATAAAGAAGGCCAAACTTGATCTGAAAATGCACCCGTCAAAGGGAAAGAAACATTACTCCAAAAGCAACCTTGCTCGTTTTAACATGTTGGATCGAACTAAACTTAAAAAATGAAAATTTTAATTAAGTTGTATGTGAGAAGTAAAAGGCGAAGTCTTTCTGGGTCAAAAATTAAAAAAAGCCCTAGAGAGAAAACTTTTCAAAAATGCTCTCTCTCAACCGCCATCCTTTCTTTCGCATCCTTTCTTTTTCGGCCATCGCCTACTACCGTTAATCACTGTGGTTCACACCACCTTGCCGCTCCGACGCCGACCACTATCCGTTGGGTAGGTTCGCTATTTATAGCTACCTTCTTGTCGGAGAGGCGACGCGTGTAGGCCATAGGAAACCGCTTCTCTTTTCATAGCCAACGTCCCTACAAGTCTTCGTCTGCTTCGTTTTGCTCATTGCTGATTCAACCCCTTCTTCACCGGCGCATTTTGGCTAGTTACCGATTCTATTTAAATTACAAATGTATGCCAGGAACCGCAATAACTTATGGCATGCACCATTGGGCACTAGGATAGGAACTCGAGACGAAGTGATTAAGATTGAACATAAAGTCTTCACGCTGAGATTTGGAAATGGAGGCAGGTCGATTTGGTGGTCCGAAAGAACCAGGAACTCGTGTTATATGCTGAACTTTGAGCATGAGGAGGCCCGCTGGATAAGTCTAAGAATAAAAGACTCCATCAATACGCCATTGTCAGACACGGCTTTCTATAGATTCAGAGGACGAAATGCGGTGTTCAAGATACAGAAAATTTCTAATAAGCGTGGAAGGTTTCTGGAATTGTCAAAATACAGTTAACAAGGAAGAAAACAAATCACAATCGTGCCTAGCGGTATCAACTCAACGGGATGGATAAATATAGCAACTACATTGGGAAAATTGATGACAGAGTATAATCATAGGGATAACATACAAGGTAATCAAATTTCGAATCAGAGGAAGCTCATCAGTGATAAGCAGGAGGATAGGCTGGTACATATAGATCAAAGCCGAGGGTGGATGAAAAATCTGGACGACGGTGGTAAACAATTTATAGGCAGAAATTGGGATGAAGCACTTATTGTTACCAAAGGAAGGGTGAACATCTCTTGGGAGTTAATTCAAGATGCTCTCGAGAAATCAACAATTAGGAAAGTACATCTTTTTCCGTTCCAAGCAAACAAATCGGTGGGCGGCCTTCAAATGCTGCTGAATTCTCTTTTTATCTGAATTTGAAAAGGAGGGTTCTTCGACAATGGGATTTCCTTGGATTTTGAGGGATGGAGAAAAGATGTCAACACGGCATATATTGCTGAAAAATGCTGCAATAGCTGGATTAGCATCAACGGGCTACCCTAGAACTTATGGTTGCCGGCTAATTTCAAAATCATTGGGGATCAATGCGGAGGATTGACGGAAATCAGCGCTGATACTTTAACATTCAGTGACCTCGGTGCAGCTAAAATCAAGGTCAAGGGTACTGAAGGAGGGTTCATCCAAAGCAGATTGAAAATTCCACTAGAAGGAGAGTTAAGAGAGATAAGTATACGGGTAGAAACTTTTGACCCTATAGCTTATCAACAATACGAAAAGCAAACTTATGCTCAAGTTGTGGTGAACTGGCAAGAGAACTTTGGCGGGGTGGGGTAACACAAACATCCGCAGACAACAAACTCTTAAGGAGGTATTCAAAGGCGGGCTTGGTATAAAAAATCAAGATAAAGAAGTCACATCAGACCTTGCATTAAATAAGGAAGAACTAGAGACAGAACCTGGATCGGGTAACAAAACAAAATAGAAGGAAGACACGCAGGGATCTAGATTGCGGGAGGAAAAACTGAAATTAGCAGCAAGCAAGAGTGTTAAATCGACATCAAGTGCAGGAGGCAAGGTGGTCAAAATCCTATCGAAAGTCGTCCCAAAAGAACACACAAAATTTCGAAGTTCATCAATCAATTCAATGAATGATAGGATGACCGAGGTGCAGGACAGTGGAGCGGGTGTGGTAAGCATTAAAAGCAGTCTAACTATTTACCGGCAAACTTATTACAGAAGATCTAAGAGAGGTGTTCTCGAGAACAAGGGAGAATCCAGTACACATGGGATTAACTTCAAGGGTATAAACAACACGAAGAAGAGGATATGCGAATTCGATGGCAGAGACGAGATCGACTTTGATGACTCACAAGACGATCTGTTAGAGGTCGAACTGGAATCCTCAGATACGGAAAGTCAGATTTCAATTCGATCTGAGCAGTCTGCTACACTGGAAGAAGACTTTGAGGCTTTGGCGGGGAATCGGGGATGTTCTCACCATCAAAAGGACCTAATATTTCCGACAGGCCACATAAAACAAAAAATACGAGTTCTAACGTGGGACAGGTATTAACTGGAATTAATGCTTCACTTTTAAACCACTCTTTCACGCTTCATTCTATTTTACCAGCGTCGTTTTCAGTTCTGGGGTTGTCTAGTGGTCTGTTAGGAGGAGGGAGAGTGAGGGTAGATGAAAAGCCGGGAATCGAGAAAGAGATTTTCAAAGGAGCTGAAATGGTTAACAGAAAGTGTGACGGAAAGGAAACTGAGGAGGTAGTCACAGATGGAATTTGTTGGGAAGGGGTTAAGAAGTCAACTGGTATTTTGAGTAGAGAACTTCACAGATTAAAGTGTGGAATCAATTATGAGAGAGGATCGATCTCGAAGGGAACCAATGCATCATTATGAAAATTTGCTCCTGGAATATAAGAGGTGGAGGGGCAGCATCAAGTAGAGAATTAATCAGGAATGTTTTACGCTATGAAAAACCGGAAATAGTGGTGCTATTGGAAACCAAAAGAGAATGGGTGGACAGAAAATTTATTGCTAGTGTTTGGAAGTCGAGATTTGTTGATTGGGTATGCCTACCGTCGGTGGGAAGAGCTGGGGGTATTCTGGTGATGTGGGATCCTAGAGTGGTGGCAGTTAGTGACAATTTGATAGGTGATTTTTCGGTTTCGATTGAAATCTGTAGGAATGATGAAATCAAATGATGGTTCTCGGCCATTTATGGACCGGTTAAGCCGAGAGAACGAGAAAATTTTTGGGATGAAATAGCTGGGTTGAACTCAATATGCGGTGACAAGTGGTGCCTGGGAGGTGACTTTAATGTGGCCAGAAACACGGGTGAAAAGATGAACAGCCATTCCATAACCACGAGCATGACATGTTTTGATTGTTTGATAGACGAATTACAACTTCATGATCCCCCACTATTGAATGCAAAATACACGTGGTCGAACTTTAGGGCATAACCGATTTGTTGTCGCTTAGACAAATATCTCATTTCTAAGGGTTGGAGAGAAATCTACCCCAATTTTAGACAAACGGTTTTACCCAGAACCACATCGGATCACTGTCCAGTGATGTTCGACACGACTAAATTGAGGTGGGGGTCCGGCTCCGTTTAGGTTCGAGAATGTTTGGCTGTCACATTTTAATTTCAAAGACTTAGTTCAAGAATGGTGGAATAATGGGACTGATCAGGGGTGGGAAGGTTACAAGTTTATGAAGAAATTGAAAAGGATCAAAGATGATGTGTCCAAATGGAACAAAAAGATATTTGGAGATGTGGGAATTAGAATTACATCGTTAAAATAAAAATGATGGATGAATTAGAGGGGATGGGGAGGTGGTCTGAAATTCTGAAAGATGAAAGAAAAAAACTTAAGGCGCGAGTTGGAAAAACTGTTGCTCAGAAGATCTCAAATGGAGTGTCAAAAAGCGAAAATTAATTGGATGATGGAAGGGGATCAAAACTCGAAATTTTTTCATTCGATATTGACTAACAGAAGAAACAAAGCGATGATAGATAAAGTGGAATTGGAGGACGGGTCCGTGGTCACTGAGGAAAGACAGATTGAAGAGGAAATCATAAGATTCTACCGGAGGCTGTATAGGAAATCGGAAGGGGTGGAGGGTGATTTCGATGGAGAAGCGGGGGAACTTCGTGGATTGGAATGGAGTCAGATAGATAGGACTCATGCAGAAGGGTTGGAGACATCATTTTCGGAGGAAGAGATTAAAAAAGCAGTGTTAGAAAGTGATGGTTCAAAGGCCCCAGGGCCGTATGGGTTCACAATGGCTTTCTTTCAACATAATTGGGATACGGTCAAAGAAGATGTAGTGAGGGTGTTTGTTGAATTTTACGAAAGTGGAATTGTTAATGGAATTACAAACGAAACGTACATTTGCCTCATTCCAAAGAAACAAGATGCAATCAGGATAAATGACTTTAGACCAATTAGCTTGATAACAAGTTTGTACAAAATTTTGGCTAAGGTCTTGACAAGTAGAATGAAAAAAAGTCATGAGTATTACAGTTGCGGAGAATCAGTGTGCTTTTATTAAAGGAAGACAGATTTTGGACTGTTGTCTCATCGCAAATGAGGTTGTGGAGGTTTATCGAAGAAATAAGAAGAGAGGATGGGTGTTCAAAGTTGATTTGGAAAAGGCTTACGATAACGTCAATTGGAGATTTATGGATTTTGTATTACGAAAGAAAGGGTTTGGTGATAGATGGAGGAAGTGGATCATGGAGTGTGTTTCTAATATATCCTATTCGATCTTTATCAACGGAAGGCCCAGGGGTAAACTCAAAGGGGAGAGAGGACTCAGACAAGGGGATCCACTTTCACCATTCCTTTTTAATCTAGTCGTCGATGGGTTGGGAAGGATGGTTGATAAGGCAAAGGAAGATAATAAAGTAAGAGGGCTCGAGGTAGGTAGACAAAAAGAACAAATTTCACATATACAATTTGCGGACGACACATTATTCTTTGCACAATCACTGGATGCATCTGTTGGAAATAGTGGAATTACACAAGAGGTCTGGCTTTCATTCGGGCCTTAAGATTAATTTGGATAAAAGTATTGTGGTGGGCTTGAATATGTCTGATGAGGAAATCGATGGAATGGCACTAGCAATTGGGTGCAATAAAGGAAACTTTCCGCTTAAATATTTAGGGGTTCCTTTGGGAGGAAACCCAACGACTACGGAGTTATGGGAACCTGTGCTATCCAAGATGGCAAAAAAATTAGCAAGCTGGAAAAAATCATTTCTCTCGGGGGGGGGGGGTCGGCTAACGTTGATCAAGGCAGTTTTAAGTGCCATGCCATCTTACTTTATGTCTATTTTCGAAGTGCCGAATAAGGTGGGAAAACAATGGAAAAATTGATGAGAAATTTCTTTTGGGATGGGGCCGACGGGAAAATCATTGTCATGTAGTAGGATGGGAACAAGTGTGCAAACCAAATGACAGGGGAGGTCTGTGATTGGGAAACATCTGTTTACGGAATAAGGCACTTCTTGGAAAATGGTGGTGGAGAGGTTCAGTGGAAAGGGACACTGTGGAAAAAAGTGATTATCAGCATTTATGGTATCCAAGATAATGGATGGGACTTGGGGTTGGCGGGGAATACGACCTTCCGAAGCCCTTGGAAATGTATTTCTCGATCTTACCCGGCTTTTCACCAGTTGGTTAGGGGGGTGCTCAAAGAGGGCAATATTATAAGGTTTTGGGAGGATGAGTGGGTAGGGGGGTCTCGTTTAAAGATCGTTTTCCTTCATTATTTCAGATATGCACTATAACTAACAAACCAATCCTTAGCTTTGTTGATGTTGTCACTAGCAGCGTTAATTTTCTTATTCAATGGGATGTCCGATTTAGAAGGAATTTTAATGAGAGAGAAGAGAGTCAGTACACAGTTCTTTTAGGGGTCCTGCAGGCCGTTCGTTTGGAGTGGGGTGTTGAGGACTATACAAGTTGGTTGGGGGACTCATCAGGGTTGTTTTCTGTTAAAATCTTTTTATAATTCCTTTTTTCCGACCTCTACTTCTAATTCATTCACATACTGTCACAACATTTGGAACTACATTGTTCATTTTCATCTAACATTTAGCTAAAGACATTAAAAGAGATGGATTTGGTCTGGGCGTTCCCGGAAAAAGCAAAAGATATGTTTATTATGGAACCGAGTTTGCGAACAGGGAGACAACATATGAGGTTTTGGTATATGATTGTTCATTGTATATTCTGGTTCATTTGGTTGGAAAGGAATACAAGAATTTTTGAAGAGAAGTTGGACTCAGTCGACGAAGTCTCGGAAAAAATAAAATTCAGAGTTGCGAGTTGGTCGATGACAGTGCCAGAATATAAACATCTTTGTATCTCAGATTTAGTTAGGGATTGGAAATTTGTATGGTCATGATTATGGCGTTGTAGTTTTGGTTTTATTTACTTTTTACAGTGCGGATTTCTTATCCGCTTAATGTAATCGCTATTTACCAATCTATAAAATTTGTTTCCTATCGAAAAAAAAAGAGAAGTAAAAAGCGAAGCAAAACCATTACGAAGTAAATAAAAAACTGTGTAGCTTATCAGTCAAAATCCGTAGTTGGTCATGCGAAAAGAAGACTTCAAACAAGTTTGTAGCCATGGAGAAGTGGCTTTGGATTGCTTAAGAAAAAGGAAAGAAAATCCAAATACCTACTACAAAATGTAATAAGATAAATAAATGTTCTAATCAATAGGTTTGGTCCTGAGTTCACTTTGTCCAAGTTGTCCACAATATAACGATTTTGCAATTTCAGGTAGGGAAGGGAGTGAGGGTTATAATTCCTTTGTCACCTTCCCTTTTTGGCTTCGAGCCACAAAAAAGCATCCTAGTAAACTCAACATCGCTCTAATAACTGCTTTCTACCTGCAAAAGTCTTTCCTATAAGAATGGGAACTATGGCAAACGAAGAAATTTATTTCAAACAACACAGAGAAGGAATAAGACTATCCTGGAAAAAGAAAATACTAAAATTACAGAATGAGCTCTGTCACATGAATAATTTTGAGATTTATTTAATTTTTTATATAACATCACCACATGCAGATTTGAAAAGCTCCCAATTCACCGTGATCAGAACAAAAGAGCAAGTGATTGGAAGAATTAGTGATGCTAGGTGTCACACTAGGGCAGTGTAATGGTGATCCGGGCAAATAACCTAGAGAGTAGAACTTTTAAGAATATTTTGACCATATGATTCACCATACCTTCATAACTGCGAATCTTTCAGGTTTCACTTCAAAGTTAGCAATCCGTTGAATGACGGTATCCAGTAAGATCTTCAGTTTATGATTGTATCCAACCACAGTGACCTATGAAGGGAAGGAATTATGATGGATAAAAACAATAAGTTCCAGGCTTCCAGCAGAAGTTGCACAGATGATGGTTAACTTGATATGGTATAGGGAATCAAATAATTTGTAAAAAAGAGCCCATAGGAATAACTGGCACAGTGATCATAATACAAATCCAATAATTCAAAAAACTTGACCAGAACATCACTCATTTAGGAAATGACATCATGTTGTACTAAAACTTTGAATCATATTGTTTATACACTAGACAGTTTGAACTTGTCATGGGCCTTGTACGCAATAATACACTACAACAAGATGAAAAGTTCAAGCCCAATGAATTACTTTGGTGTCATCTTTTATTAAGAAATAGGATTTGCTGTTATCTTATCTTTTGTTTTGTTATTACAACTTACCATTTTGTTATAGTATATTATTGTGTATAAGGCCCATGTCAGAACTCAATACAGTTTAGTGTATCCATGAATTGAATGGGTAAAATAAAGAACGACAGACTATCCTAGAGGTTAGTCTTTACAAATTCCTCCGTCAATAAGAATAATACTCAATGAGTGGAAGGTGCCACCAATAGCATGCAGTAAAATATAGAAAAAAAAAAGCACCTGAAAGCCATGTTCCGTGTTGTTAACTCCATAATAAAGACCGGCCACCTGTGCATCATATGCTGACACAAGCCAGAAAAACAAAACATTGGCTTCATGATTTTGGACTTGACACGAGGGAAGATGTCAAAGGGAGAACTAGCATACAATGCATGAAGAAATACAGTATGCATTTGGGTCTCTTAAAGTCACAAGCAGTTTAATGAATTAAGGTCGCGCCCATTTCATTCTCAGCAATCAGAAACTTACCATATTCATTTAGGTAGTCCATCAACAAACGTGTAAATATTTCCGTAAGGACTTCTGATTCAGGGGAACTTCCAGAAAAGGGACAGTTGAAATCAATCTTGAGGTATGCCTTAGGAGTGGCAAATGCTGTATCTGGCTTGTACCACAACCTTGAGTGTGTTGTTTCCCTCAAAAGAACTGGCAACTTTATCTGTTACAGTGATCGGATCAACCAGGAACATAAAAAATTCAGTGTAAATGCCAAATAACTCAAGAATCTCTTAATGTCATCTTGTGAAGCTATACGTTAACATACCTGCTCAGAGAAAGTTTTAAGTGACAAGTCCGTTGGAATAAATATATTAGGGCAAGGCAGATAAAGATTTTCTTTAGGAGCTCTGTTAATCCATAGCTGCAAATCAAAACAGATGGAACACCTCAAGTGAAACACACTACAAAGATAGAAGAAAAGAATGCTTCATAACATAAACAAATACCAACCTCCACAGTCGATCCAGTCAATCGCTCCACGGTATATGCAGTTCCATACCAAGGCTCTATTGAATCTGTGAATCCTTCAAACTTTGTCGACTCCCAAAATATTCTATATGAATAAATCACGGTTAAAGTAAAAAACAGATAAATGATCCATCATAAATTCAAAGCAAGAGAACATTGAAAATTACATATTTTATCACAATGAGACATCAAAATATATTTGAACATGCAAGATTCCAAGCTTCTAGTCCAAGCAGAGGGATGGCGCAGAGGAAAGCTTTTGTTTATGATTTGAAAATGTATACAATTGGAACGCTCGTCAAATCTTTCCTTTTATTCCTACTCTCTTCCTTTTTTGTTACCTGTGGTCACTCCTCAACACGGGATGGAATAGAGTCTGAGATGATACTGTATTCAGTCGAGATAGAATAGATTCATTGGTACCACATGCATTTTATTACAGAAGTTAAAAGTAACAAAGTTCCACAAAACAATATTGATGCAGCTTATAAACAACTATATGAACTGGCAAATAACTAGAAAATTCACCTAACGTTATATGGGCTGAGCTCCTTCAATGCTGACTGAATAATATCCGGATTGAACTTTGACGGTAAAGAAGATCCGACCAACCAATCTTTTGAAGGATAAAACTGATATATTTTTTAAAAGGTTGACATGGAAAGGTAAACATTTGGATGAGAGAGAGAGAAAGAATTCAGAGCTGCATTAATATAGCGAATTTCTAATATCAAACCCCATAGTTTCATAATCTTTTCATGCATAGTAGAAAAGGGATTATTATCAAGTATCATGATAAGGTTTTGTTTATCACAAAAAAAATTCTTCATAAATTGTTGCCCCTTCAATCATACATATCTATATATATAACAAAAATATTTTTCTAGTTATTAATTAGAATCTAATGTCTTAAATACTTTCCAAAAATAAATAAATGGTTTATCGCAAAATATTGGCAATTAACTGTGCAAGCATATATAAAGATGATTTGAGCTACCTGCATGTTAAATGCAACATTAACCACATAATCTATAGGACGGATCTTGTCCTGATAATGGAAGGCAGTCTCACAAATGGCTGCAAGCTTCATTAACAAGTTATAATGGAAGATGTTAGAATTTCGGACAAACAATGTAAGAAGAACATGCTTACCAAATCGGTATGGAGGTAGTAGCATTTTAAAAAATGGAGACCTCAAATACCTTAAGAAAACTACTACTTTCATGCAAGGATACCCACGCTCTAGTAAATAAAAGAGAATAGCAAGACATATCATGATCATATTTCATAACCGAATATTGTATGCCACACCAAAATAATGAAATTTCTCAGTGTAAGCTAATGGTTTAATTTGGAATCGGCTCTTACAAAAGATATTATTTCATGTAAACCCAAACAAATATCTTTTAAATACAAAGAAAAGGAAATTTAACTATCTATCAAGTTTGCTAATAAAGGAGCAGTGTACAGGTACGTCAGAAGGAATGAGATGGTCAACAGGAACATTGACCACATTCCCTGAATGTAGTTAACTAAATGTGCTCCCATGGCCGTATGGGACAAATTTTTTATATGTATGATAGCTTTCCTTTTAACAACACCAGTCAAGAAACAAACTAATGACTTTGCTTCAAAAGGACCATAGAAACTATGATTATCAGATTTGGGATCTGTTCCGCATAAATTGATTGGCGATGGATATTTTTCATAACTTCACAGTTCATGATTCAAGCAAAGTGATAATTCAGATGTCAATTCAAGCAATACAGAAAACCATGTTTTTCAGCACTGTTTTGACTGAGTGCATCATGAGCTTATAAGGAAAAACATAACACATCGGTGGTAATGTAGAAAGAAGACAGTTTAATGAAGAAGTAAAAGAAATCATCAGTGTTACCTCATCAAATATCCACTTGCAGGGTTCAGACCGCTGCAAGAGATGAATATACTCGAGTAATAGAGCCACGATATCCTCAAAATGCTCTAAGATAACATAAAATTTTGAAAAATGCACAATGGTAAGAAGAATAAAAACGCATACCCAAACCTTAAAAAAAGCATAATTCTATCCATCTGAAAGCAAAAGGATAAAAAAATGAGAAGAAAATAACATCACTTACTGTGGCCAGCGTCAGTCAAATCAATAACCACTTTGAAAAAAGAGAAGTCATAAGTCCAATCTGATTCACCGGCAGATAAACTTGTAACCCAGCCTGCACAAATCATGGATGAAATAACTGTAGCCTCTGAAAACAAAGAATTCATTATTTTTCCACTATATGACGCCACACCAAGAACAGCGATTCTCCTGAACTATGTAATCCATCACATTGGGCTGTTAATTCATTTTCTATTTTTCATCCTATCATCTAAAGAACATGTCGATTAATGTTGTGTTTTTTGTGATGCCATAATGGGAAAGAAACATCATATTCATTTGCATTTTCCATCAAATTATGCATAAAAATATAAGACATTGTATACCTGTTCATGGAAAAAGAAACATTGTATTCATGTGCATTTTCCATCAAATTATGCAGAAAATGTAAGACAATGTATACAACTAGAAAAGCATCCAAAGGCAGTAGAGATGAATAACAACATCAGAGTCGGTTAAAATTTATACTATATAGCACGGACACCTTAAAAACAATTCTGAAGTATTGGACATGGATACGACACGCACGCGGATGTGGCAAAATCCGTGTTGCCGTATCCTTATCGATACGATACCCGTACCCGTGTCCATTCAACATAGAATTTAGGTTATCTGAAACTGAACTAAGAATTCAACATAATGCAGAACAGTGGCACATTAAGGTAAGGGAAGTTCCATATAATTATCGTCAACAATTTCATGAAAATATACATTTCAAAATTGGACTTAATTGCTAAATATTCATGATTTTACTGTTGGTGGTAAAAAAGCCAATCCAACTCCAGAATACTGTTCAAAGAGCCAAGTCCTCTAACGGCTATAAATTAGACAATAGCATGGCATCTCCTTCATTTTACAGCTACATATATAGCTAAGCACATCAAGACATGAAACAGGTTTCCAAAAATTAATTTTGAAACCAGAAAGTAGGCAAGCAGTGGAATTGAGGACTCTGCATAGTAAGAAAGTTCAACACCCACCCAACTTTTTCAGCGCGTAAAACAAAGATCCTTCTCCTTCATGGCCAATCAAATGACCCAGATACCTGCTCGGCCCTTCCTTGTAATGACGAATTCCAGGAGTCAATGGCCATACAAATCTCAACTTGTGGCCTTGTTTAATTGGGACAGCTTTGACAATAATCTATTAAAAATATTCAGATTGAGGGAACCAACATCAGTATCTTACTTCCACTTTCTTAAAACTTTTTTCATATCAATAGTGAAATGAAGCAGCTAAAATGTGTTTTGCACCATAATAACTCCTTAATCTAACTCAAAGCATATGAGAGAAGATTTATTACCTGAAGATTTTCTGAATCACAAGGCTGACCAGTAAAATTGACACAACCTAAATCTGTATTTCGTATTTTCTCAAACTTGTTCTTCACCAGGCTTTCAGATTTATCAAGGTCATCTGATATTCATATTAATAAGTTGTAATCATATAACACCAAGGTCAATAACATCTGTAATAGATCCTAATCATTACCTTTAGCATATATTACCAGATGCATGCGATTGGCTGAATAATTTTCGTTATAAAATTGGAGAAGCTCCTGCCTGGTATCCAACCCTCTCTCTTTTGGTCGGACCTCCAATGTATCCCAGTTCCCTATCAACACACAAAGGATTCACAGAGTAGATAAGGGAACAACATTTCGGAACAAACCAATGCATCTCATTTTACAACCAACAGACATATTCCCAACATATCATGGATCACCAACACAAAATTGTACAAGTCATTCTATATGAGAAAATAACCCAGTACAATTAGGTTTTTAACAAAACGTGTAATCAAGAATTCATAAGCTCTAACTCCCATTAGAATGTGAAAAAAAACACTAAATCATGCGTAATCATTGTCCTCTATTTCGACATTTGAATGGATCATGTTTACCTCACAGACACCAAGGTTATCTGTTAAAAACTCAACCACTGGGTACCAAACTTATGAGAGACAAGTACCAGCTACTTTTAATAGTAATGTCATTTTTGTAGTGAGTTACGAGAAGATTGAAGAATATTATTAATTGAAAAAAACACCACCATTTTTTAATGTCTATCAGAGAAGCCCAAGATCACGTGCGAGGGAGCGGCTAGTTTGTCAAGCGTGGGATAAGGAAATAAAATGAGGGGTGAGGGCTGTAGTGAGGCATACCAGAATTTTTTCATGTAAGGACTAGCTTAGCTGGAGCAAGAGGGAAAAATTCCTCTCGAATGGAGTGAGGAGAGCATATTTCTCTGTCTTTTCTATAATGTCAAATTTATCAATCAATATAAACACAATTTTCCTTCTCTTGATTCATAGTTCTTGCTTCAGTGTTTCCTCTAATTGGGTTATCATTTGTGGCTGTATCAATTGGTCCGACCTCTTGACTCAAAAATATGAGGGCAAGCGACATGGCTATTACTAAGAAAGATGTGAGATGGGAGGCAAGGGAGAATATAGTGATGTGCAAGGAGGAGGGAGATCAAACCTTCGAAGAGAAATTGGAATTTGTGCTACAAACTCTGTGGGAGCTGAAGACGATGTTGAGAAAGCAAACCAAGCCTGCTGCAAGGAGCTTCAATGGAGTTTTCCAGATTGTCGGCAAAGATGAGACCCTCAACAATATTAAAAAATATGTCAACAACTTTGAAGAAGAAACCACCAGTTATGATGAAAATAAGTGGAAATGAAGAGGAAACCATCAGCTCTATAGAAGAAGCGAATATCAAAACCCAAAGTAAAAATAACGGGGAATTAGAATTGAAGAAGAGATGCACAACAAACACCCAGGGTGGAATTATGGAGTTCGTGAAATGAAGCATAAGCGGAAGGAACGTTTTGCCTAATTGTGAAGGCAATACCAGAGAAGAAGACCTAGCCATGGGCGTGATGAGAAGAAGCATGCTATCGGGCGATTGGCTTTTCCTGAGATCTATGTAGCAATGATACTCCTAAGTTTTTTTACCGGTACACGTGTCGGTTACGGCAAAATAGGGCACAAAAAGATCATTGAAGGGTAGGAGGAAATTACAGGAATCTGAGGGGATGGGATCTCCGACGAGAGGTGGCCAGTGGGCCGCCGACAGTTGGTCGTGGTGGTGGTGGCACCATTAGCAACACAACTTCAAAGTATTCCGAGCATTAGAGAGTGAGGACAAGGGTAGATGAAAGGGCAAAATGGCTAGGTCAAGTGGGTTTTCATGTGTTGGGCTTGGATGGCTCTTTCAACCAGCCATGTAACTGGTATGTCCAATGATCCCTAACAATTAGCATCGTTGTAGTTTATCAGACTGACATAAGCGAAGATGAGGAAGGAATGGTCAAGCGTCAACATTGCATAGATCCCTCAGTCGACGAATTACGGGGTTAAAGGAACAAGTGTAGGACCGAGTGCTTATCACTTTACCAAAAACTATAGCTGGTGATAATGGTGCAACTCAAATTTTTTAAACCGCACAGCAGCTCAAGCACCACGGTTAAATCGCTCTACCAAGTATGGACAATTATTGCACCCAACAATCTCCCTCCCAATAATTACACTCCTTGCAATTAATGGGAATCGAACACGTGACCTTGGCTCTGATACTCATTGTAGGACTGAGTGCTTACCGCTTTACCAAAAGTTATAGCTGATGGTAATAGTACAACTCAAATATTTTAAACTGCACAGCAGCTCAAGCACCACTGTTCAATCTCTCTACCAAGCAGGGACAATTATTGCATCCAACAACAAGGATTGTTGGTTCAATTTGATATGGCTATACTTTCACTCAGTAGAAGCAAAGGACAACATATTTACTAGAATTTCAATTAGTTACTTCGACGGGGGAATTACGGGGGTTTGGAGTTCGAATAGTTATTTATTTTCTTTGAAGAGTATTTGGAGAGTTGTGTTGATGAATACTTTACTTATGAGTTTACGAAGGCTGGAAAAGAAGCTCGTGTTGTTGGGGTAAGAATCGTAATGGGTTATTAGGGCAGTGGTTATGGTGTTGCTAACCAAAAATTAACAGCAATGGTGAAGGTTCATCGGGATCGTGGTTCCATAGAATATTCTTGCAAACTATTCTTTAGCAGTTTGGTTTTTTTTTCTCTATAGTTATAGTGATTAATTGGTCCTATACATATTCCTCCTTGGCTCGCATTTTACCATTTCTTGATTGTGGTATCCTAAGTTGAAACTGGAGGTCAAGTTGTTGATGAGATCATGGCTTATGCTGAATTGCTGATCAAGAATTAGTTTTAAACTTAAATATTGGGATCAAAGATGTGGGATCCCCGAGTGGTAGGGGTCACTGATAATCTGATTGGGGAGTTTTCGGTATCAATTGAAATCCGCTGTAATGATCACATAAACTGGTGGTTCTCAGCCATTTCCGGGCCGGTAAAGCCCAGAGACAGGGAGCTATTTTGGGATGAATTAGCTGGCCTAAATTCAATTTGTGGGGATAAGTGGTGCCTCGAAGGGGACTTTAATGTCGTAAGAAATTCGGGAGAAAAAATGAATAGTCTATCAAACACCACGAGCCTGAACTGTTTTGACTGTTTGATAGAACAGTTGGAGCTCCACGACCCACCATTGTTGAATGCCAAGTACACGTGGTCAAATTTTAGGGGCAGACCCGATTTGTTGTCGCTTAGACAGATTTCTCATTTCAAGAGGTTGGAAGGACATATTCTCCACATTTAGACAAACGGTGTTACCCAGAATTACATCGGACCATTGTCCTCTCTTGCTAGATACCGCTAAGTTGAGATGGGGGCCCGCGCCGTTCAGATTTGAGAATGCTTGGTTGTCCCATCACAAATTTAAAGATATGGTTCGGACTTGGTGGAATAACGGGGGTATTCAGGGGTGGGAAGGTTATAAATTCATGAGAAAATTGAAAGAAATCAAAATTGAAATTTCCAAATGTAATAGAGAAGTGTTTGGAGACGTGGGAGTCAGACTTAAAGAACTAACCAGTAAGATTATGGAGCTGGATGAGCTAGAGGTCGGTGGTACTTGGTCGGAATTACTCAATGAGGAAAGAAGGAAAGCAAGGTATGAGTTGGAAAAGGTATCATTTTCAAAATTCCAAAGAGCAAGTCAAAAAGCCAAAGTAACATGGCTCAAGGAAGAGGATCAGAATTCAAAATTCTTTCACTCCATACTCAATAACAGAAGGAATAGAGCATTGATAGACAGAGTAGAGTTGAAGGATGGAAAGATGGTTACCGAGGAGAGTCTCATTGAAGAAAAAATTATTAACTTCTACACAAACTTGTATAGGAAAGCAGGACGGTGTAGGCGGGGATTTTGACGGGGTAGGGGGGGACCTTAACGGGTTGGATTGGAGTCCCCTACAAAGTATTGATGCAGAGGAGTTGGAGAATCCATTTGAGGAGGAAGAGATCAAAAAGGCGGTGATGGACAGTGATGTATCCAAAGCCCCAGGGCCGGGTGGTTTCACAATGGCTTTCTATCAGAAAAATTGGGACACAAGTAAAATCGGATCTAGTAAGGGTGTTTGCTGAATTTTTTGAAGATGGGATTGTCAATGGAATCACAAACGAAACCTACATATGTCTCATTCCAAAGAAAAAGGAAGTGAGCAAGATCAATGATTTCAGACCTATTAGTTTGATTACGAATTTGTATAAGATATTGGCTAAAGTCTTGGCAAGTAGATTGAAGAAAGTCTTGAGCAATACCATTGCGGAGAATCAGTGTGCTTTTGTTGAAGGCCGACAAATCCTGGATTGTTGCCTTATTGCAAATGAAATTATGGAAGAATATCGACGGAAGAATAAGAAAGGATGGGTACTCAAAGTTGACTTGGAAAAGGCATACGACAACGTCGATTGGAGATTTCTAGATTTTGTGTTGAGTAAGAAGGGATTTGGTGAGAGATGGAAGAGGTGGATTAGGGGGTGTGTTTCAAATGTTTTTTTCTCAATCTTTATCTATGGAAGGCCGCGTGGGAAAATAAGGGGGGAGAGAGGATTAAGACAAGGTGATCCATTATCATCTTTTCTTTTTAACATTGTCGTCGATGGATTGGGGCGGATGGTAGACAAGGCCAGGGAAGTGAATGAAATAAGAGGTCTTGAAGTAGGGAAAGAAAAGATTGAAATATCGCATATTCAATTTGCGGATGATACATTGTTTTTCGCAAAATCAAAGAGACACGTCTTTGCAATAGTCGATATACTCAAATTGTTTGGTACCAATTCGGGGCTGACAATAAATCTGGAAAAAAGTGTCGTCATGGGCTTGAATTTTTCAGAAGAGGAACTCGATGAAATGGCTTCAACAATCGGATGCAAGAAAGAAATGTGGCCGATCAAGTATCTTGGGGTACCTTTGGGTGGTAATCCCACACACTTGGAATTTTGGGAACCCGAGATATCTAAAATGTCAAATAAGTTAGCAAGTTGGAAAAAGTCATTTTTATCGAGGGGGGCCGACTCACTTTGATAAAGGCCGTGTTAAGGGCAATACCATCTTACTTCATGTCTCTCTTTAAGGTGCCGGTTCGGGGGGCTAGAAGAATGGAAAAATTGATGAGAGATTTTTTGTGGGATGGTGCAGAATGGGAGAAAAATTGTCATGTTGTCGGGTAGGAGCAGGTAAGCAAACCGATGGACAGAGGAGGATTGGGAGTGAGGAACATTTGCCTCAGGAACAAGGCTCTTCTTGGTAAGTGATGGTGGAGATGTTCGGTGGAAAGGGAGACGATGTGGAAAAAAGTAATCAAGAGCATATATGGTCTTCAGGGTAACGGGTGGGATATGGGGTTGGTGGGGAAGCGACCTTCAGAAGCCCTTGGAAATGTATCTCTCGCTCTTACCCGGCTTTTCATCAACTCATAAGAACGGTACCCAAACAAGGTAATATCATTCGTTTTTGGGAAGATGTTTGGGAGGGGGATTTTTCGTTCAAAGACCGTTTTCCATCCTTGTTTCAGATATGCATTTCAACTAATAAACCTATTCGTAACTTCGTAGATTTTGTCGACAGCAGTGACAACAAGTCTTTCAGTTGGGATGTGAGGTTTAGAAGAGATTTGAACGACGTTGAGTTACTTGAGTCACTTCTTTTTTAGGAGTAATAGAGTCTAGGATTGAGGATTTTAGAGTTTGGGAGGGAAATAATTCCGGTTTGTTCTCTGTTAGATCTTTTTACAAATCCTTCTTTCCATTATCAAATTTCCCATTATTTTCATATTTTTAATAATATCTGGAAAGTACACGTCCCACAAAAGGTTCAAATTTTCTCATGGATCGTGGCCCTGGGGAAATTACCGACATGTGAATCAGTGCAAAGAAGATGGCCTAACTGCGTATTAAGCCTGCATTGGTGTTGTCTATGCCAAAAGCAAGAGGAAAATCAAGATTATTTACTCCTACGTTGCTCCTTCTCCGGTGCTATTTGAATGAAAGCCTTAAAAGAGCTGGGATTCTAATGGGCATTTCCAAGGAAGGCTCAAGATCTATTCATTATTGAACCAGGGTGTCACAGTGGGAGAAAGTCATCCCGAGTCCGATATGTGATAGTCCATTGCACATTTTGGTCAATATGGTTGGAAAGAAATCACAGAATATTTGAAGATGTGTCGGAGTCTGCAGAACAAGTTTGAGAGAAGATAAAGCTCAGAGTTGCCAACTGCTTGACGCAATTGCCAGAGTACAATCACCTATGTATATCAGACGTAGTTAGGGACTGGAAATTTTTATGGTCATGAAACCAAGTGATGGTGTCATAGAGTAGTGCTTTAAGGATTTATCTTGTAATACTCTTGCGGATTACTCATCCACCTGTGCTGTAACATTATCCAATATTATAATAAAGTTGGTTTACTATCAAAAAAAATATTGGGGTCAACAATTATACGTGTATGGGGAAGAGGAAAGGGATTCCTTTTTGTTTGTCAGTGTAAGAAATGGCCTCGAAGCTAACAAGAAATGGGGCAACAAATAGACAAAATGGGAAAAAAAGGCTAGAAGAATGGCGGATGGGGAATTAAATTGATAAAGTAGTTGGTGTGTGGGGCCAGGGGCAAAGGACCTGATTCTTGTTGATGTTGAACATGGAACCATGCAAGATATGGAGATTGTGGAGTTGTAGTATTCCTCTAACAGCTTTATTTTCTTGAAAACACGTGTTACGGACCCAATAGTTGAAGGCCCAAATAGTGAGAATGAAAAGCCCATAATTAAAATGCCTACACTAGGAAAAACATAAGTGGATTGGTCGGGAACTAAAAAGGTGGGAAGGGGAAGTTTGTAGGCAGTTATCGTTTTTTACTTCTTGTGTGAAACTAGCGTTGCTAGAGTTAGACTATATTAGTATTTGTATTTCATCGTGTTTGTAATGTTCATTCCAATTCCTATGTGTTATATAAATACGGCAATGATTTTCTTTTGTTAAAATTGTGTCTAGAAACAAGCAAACCTAACAATACGTTTCGAGAAGAATAAGGCTCTTGAATTTGAATTAAAATTGCACATTTATACTATGATTAAATCATGAGCTCGTGAGTACCTCTTGATTTTCTATATCTTGGTACTATGTACTACAACCTTGGTTTTGAGTAAGTTATCTTTGGCTATGATGTTGGATGGAACGATGATGAATTCATAGAAGATCAAGTTTCAAGTCTCAACCTTGAGGACAAGGCTGATTTTCAATAGGGCGATATTGTTACCGTAAAAATAGTATTAAGCCCATCTATGAGGGTGGTGGTTAGAAGTGGAAATAGGGTAAGGTTTTGGGAGGATAGGTGGTGGGGGTTTCTTCCTTTTAAGGATTTTTATCCTATTTTATTCCAACTTTAATCGGTTCATAATGACACTATTCCTAATTTTGTCCAGATGAAGGAATATTCCTCTGCTTCTTCTATATCTTGGGACCTGCATCAGTGGAGATATTTGAGGGATGTAAAGTGAACGAACTGAGTTCTTCGTTAGGAACTTTAGAGTGTCAGATTGGTTGAGGGAGTTGAAGATACTGGAGTTTGGGATGGAGATCCTTAAGGAGTTTTCTCGGTCAAATCATCATGTGATGAGTCTTTCTTTCCAATTATGGATTTTCCTTTATTTCCGTTATTTAATGTCATTTGGAAAAGTCCAATCCCATCAGAGTTTCAAGTATTATCGTGGATTGCAGTGCTGGGTAAGTTGCACCATAGTTATTAAAAGCATGCGTCTGGCTGCGCCTATCAAGCACAACCATTGCGTCTGAGTTATTAACACTTGAAACAAGCGCGCTTAAAGCATTCACCTCTGCCTAGGCATGAGGCATCCGAGAGGTGCAGAAGCATGCGCTTTAAAGAAGTAGACTGATATTTTTTAGGTAAATAAAAATTAATTCAAGCCCAACAAATTTTGAAGCCCAATTAGCGATGTTCATGGCTATTTAATGATACAAAAATCCTATTGTCGCTCATTTATGCAAGAATTTTTTATTAGAAAGTTCAGAAGTCATCTACGCAAACTTTTACTGTAATCTTCACTCGATAAAGTGTGCGTTTCGCCTTGCGTCTCAGGCTCCAGGGTACCCTAGCGCTTTAGTGGCGCCTAAATAACTATGAACTGCCTACTTTTGAGATGATGCAAAAGAAATGGCCTTCGTGTGCTCTGTGTCCTAAATGTTGTGCTTTCTGCTAAGGATATTCGAGAATTCTGGGTATTAAACGGGTTGAATTTTGTAAATATAAAAGTCGATTATAAGTCAATACAGTATAGACCAAGTGAAATCACACCTCTAGATTCTTTGTCTCATTGATTTAAAAGTGTTGTGTGCTTGAATTAGTTTTGTTTATGAGTAATCACGAAATTTACTTTAATTATCTAAATAGAGGTTGACTATTTTAACTAAGGTAGTTAATATAGTATTAAATTACACTCCCTATGGGAACGATATCTATACTCAACCGAGTACTAAATCTTGACACCGTACACTTACGGGTAGCAAATATTGCAACACAGATCTTGGACGCGACCTGGGTAAGAGGAGTAGAACTTTTTTGACAGAAATAATACGCTGTATTTGTTGTGATTGCAGCGGAATAGACGGACTTTTAATAATTTAGAAGATTCGGCTGAAGATGTTTGGGAAAAGATTAAGATTCATTAATCTAGTTGGATAGGGAAGCATGCAGATTTTAACAACTCGATTTCAGAGCTAGTGAGAAATTGGAGTTTTATTTGTGTTTGAGTTGTCAAGAATTTTTCAGTCTTTGTAATTTGTGTTTCTGTTTAATGAATATATTCTAGTTTCCTATCAAATATATATGTGTGTGTGTGTGTGCGCGTTTTAAGAGAGATTTAAATGAGGTAGAATTAGATGAATTCAGTAATCTTTCAGGGGTATTAGACACGGTTAGGTTGGAGCGCGGCACTGATGATTTTAGAGTTTGGATGGGGGGCTCTTCCGGGTCTTTTTATGTTCGGTCTTTCTATGATTCTTTCTTCCCGGGTTCAATTTTCCCTTTATTCCCGTATTACTATAATATTTGGAAGATACCGGTCCCGCACAAGGTTCAAGTCTTCTCGTGGATAGTGGCTTTGGGGAAACTGCCCACTTGCGATTCATTGCAAATAAGGTGGTCTAGTTGTGCATTATGCCCTCAATGGTGTAGTTTATGCCGGAAACATGAGGAGAATCAAGACCACCTTTTGTTGCATTGTTCTTTCATGACTGGAATTTGGAGAAAAGTACTACAAGAGCTGGGTTTCGACTAGACCTTTCCAAGAAAAGCCCGGGACTTGTTTCTCATGGAGACAGTATTCCACACGGGGAAAAGGAACAAGAGCTTTTGGTATCTGGTAGTTCATGGCTTTTTTTGGTCGATACGGTTGGAAAGGAACAACACAATATTCAAAGATTCAGCAGAGTCTTTGGACGAAGATCAAATTCAGGGTTGCGACTTGGACCACGAAATTGCCGGAATTTAACCACTTATTTATTTCTGATTTGATTAGGGATTGGAAGTTTGTATGCTGCTGATATTAGTTTAGAACTGTTTTTTTTTCATTATGTAAACATGATTTGTGGATTACTCTCCTTTGTAATCCGGCCTACTATTTTAATAAATTTTAGTTTCATATCAAAAAAACTAAGTTAACCAATAGTTAACCGAGTTATAGATAACAAGTTTTCATCAACGAGATGAGAAAATGCAGATGATCTTCAGAACTCTCATTATATTTGAAGGATGAATCGTAACAACATTAATCAAAACAATGAAATGTTTAAAGGATAACATAGCATCGAGCATGAGAAGGAAATGATACTTGTCAACCTGTGCTGAATTTGTGGTATGGATGATCTTTAACACTTAAATGTTTCTGGAGCTGCACAGACAAACAACTCAAAAGGATTAATTGTAATCCCTACAGATGATTTCTGATGGCGAAGATAGGTAAATATATGCTCACAATAAATAAGATACTTCGCAGCGCTTGTGTTTTCAGACTTAATTTATAAAGAAAATTTAAATTTACATTTGATTTGAGTTGCAGTTCCACTAGCTTAAAGTCTAAAGCATTTAATTCAACATTCAATTTGCAGAATATCAACAAAAAGAATAATGAAGTCAACTTAAAAAGGCTAGATCAGTAATACTTTCTTACAAGACAAAGGCAACCTTGTAAGGCTCGAGATTTATTAGTCTTCATTGATGTGATATTCGGAAGATATGACTATGCATGACATGTAATGAGAGGCACTAAATGAGATTATGAAGTGTTGCTTGAAGAAAGAGACCGCACCCGCGCTACGAACAAGACCGCACCCGCGGTTGATGGGCAGAAAGTTGGCCATTTTTACAGTAGGGTCACCGCACCCGCGGTCCAGAAGCAGCGCACCCGCGGTGCATGGACAGAAAGTTGAATAGAATTACAGTAGCAACACCGCACCCGCGGTCCCAGAGGTAGCGCACCCGCGGTGCTGCTACAGCAGGGTGAGCGCACCCGCGGGGTAAACCAGAGCGCCCCCGCGGTCGATGGCTCTGCATTTTGGATAGGGCTGCCGAGAACAGACCGCACCTGCGGTCAAGAAGCCATCGCACCTGCGGTCAAGAAGCCATCGCACCCGCGGTGAAACGTGGTTATGGAAAAATAATGACACTTGCCCTTAGCCATGCAATATGAGGTGTTGTCTCCTTCATCCCTTTCATTCAGAAACACGAACCCAGAAGGAACTCCATGAAAGCTTCAAAGTTCTTCCTCTCGATAATAGAGGTTGTGCAACACCTAGCCATCCAAACTTAAATCCGAGCTTAGATTCGCGTTCGTCTTGACAAGAGCTTCGAAAGGGTATATACTTTATTACTTTCAGCATGTTTGATATTAAGATGTTGGAGGAATCTATATATGCTTGATATTATCTGTTGTCGAAATGAAGGAGCACATATATTTGGTATCGGATTGAAAAACGAATAGAATATGCGATTAGTGTGAAATTCCAGCATATATGTATATGAGAATATACAGATTTTCAGTCTTATGGGTGATGGTGATCAAGAATTATGACTTGTTGATATTACAGATGACATTTGAGTTGCCGGTATACCGATAAGACGTCGTTATGCTACAAAAATGTACCGAGATAGAATATTACTACGTACATGTATTGAATTGAGTTGAAGATTGATAGAATGATACTCAACATTATTATTTCAGAATCGATAGATGTTTATGATGAGGATTATGAGCTGTGTTATTATATCTGGATGTTGAGATTGACGGGGTTATTAAGACTGTTTTATTATGCCGTCGAAACATCAGTAGATTGATATTGATCAGATTCAGTAATGATTTCGATTGTATCGTGATATTATTGATATGAATTAGATTGTACCTTGTTCAGATATGGATCAGATTATATACCGATTTGAGTATTGATCAGAACACGTCTTGAATTGAGTTATATACTGATATGGTATTTATATGATTGTCATTATCAGATTTGGATATGGACAGATTGGAATACAAGACTTCGTCTTCATCAGACCGAGAAGAGAAATGTATAATTCATGTGAATTCGGGAGATACGACTCGAATCAGACTTGGTTGGAGTTTCCCTAAATCACATACTGGATTTATTAATTATATTTGATTATGATTATGTCTTGTTTATAGATTTATATTCAAGCATTTGATATAGGAGAGTCATTGACAGACTTGCCAAACTAGACGTTCGGTGATATCGACGCTTCGGATCAGATTCAATCCGATTGTAGACATTCGATACAGACAGGACCGAAGTCTAGGAATAAGACGTACAGTTACCCCGATTGGGAGGGTAGGTGACAGACAGTGACGTCTTATTCACACCGGGATCCCTAGAGTTAGAGTCGAGTCGAGTCAAGATATGAATTGAATTGAGTTGCATGCTTATTTTATTTTGATTCCAGAGATTATGGAATCCATTGTTACTGCATGCTTATTTTGATTTGGTTTCCTAGACTATGAAACCTATTGTTATGAATTTTATGCATGATAATATGCTTTATGATTTATATTGTGTATATGCATGTATACATGTTTTATACTGGGATTTATTCTCACCGGAGTATCCGTCTGTTGTCTTGTTTTGTATGTGTGCATGACAACAGGTGGGACAAGATCGGGGTCAAGAAGATGATGAGAGATCGAGATTAGAGTGGTAATTCCGGACTTGGATGTAGACTTGGTTTAATACTTGAAATTTAGTAGTTAAACCTTATATTAGTTTGAACTAGAAGCATGTTGTACAAGATTTGTATTACTATACTGGTTTGTATAATAGATTGATTCCATTACCTTCCGCATTTTAAAGAAAACATTTTTAGACCATGTTTATCGTAATTGATAATTAAATCCCAAAGATGATTAAGAAGATGATTAGCGTCCGGGTCCCCACAAACCTCCTGATTATGCCCAGAAAAAAATTTGCAATAAAATAAAGCACAAGGTATCCTTCCCGGAAAATCTTCTCCATCAGAAGAATGTTCTGATTGCCTCTCAAATAAGAATGATAAACCTCGATATTTTCCCTTTGGCAGTTATCTAAGAAATTAGAACCATAATGGAGAAAAGAAACTCTACATCTACAGAGGGAAAGAAGCACGAGAATTCAAGTAATAAAGTGGTTATAGGGGATGATAAATAGACAAGTTTACACACACATTAAAAAAATACATAATTGATGGGAACCGGAGTCTGTTTTAAACCATAAAGGGTTACCTCTTTAAACTAACAAGTAAACAGAGAATCAAAACACATAAAAAAAAGGTGCATTTTTTTCCACTTTAATAAAGGAGAAAGAAAACGCTTTTGGCTTTCATCCTTAAGTTTTTAAAACTTATAGAACAGAAAGAATAGTTTCCTTATGTAAGCATGTGGAAGGAAAGAACCTGGTTCATCCTCCAAACATCAGATAGCAAATTCTTTTGATTCTCTGAAGAAGGAAAAAAAAAAAAAAAAAGAGTGAGGGGGTCAATAAGATGCAAAGAAAATTATGCACTAGCTGCAAGACAAAATTCTAACCAGAATCGACAGCTTTTATTTCCCTTGTGGTAGCATCAGCTGACATCAGTGGTTTGATGAAAAACTGACTAAATCTGAAAAAGAAGTCACAATTACCCTTACTCTAAGAAAAAAATGAAACTAAAAACAGCCAAAAGACTTCATGGATATAAAGTTTTACCGATCCAAGGCTTCTTCAAAACAGTCAGGATTAACATCAAAGTAGTAGTTGGTGTGCTCAGATGATGTAAACGCATTTGTGCTACCTCCATGCTAAAAAAAAAGACATGAATAGCGTAGAAACAAATTATTTTTGGACTAAAAATACTTAAAAGATCATCTCTCTGGTGCATCAGGTATCAAAAGCAAATTCATGGTTTACTGCCAGAGAAAAAAATGACAATAATTTAATCTTGAGGATATACAAAGAAAAGTTAATCAAGTACCTCACTGATGTATTTAGAGTAACTATCCTCCTCTGGATACTTTTCACTTGCATAAAAAAGCATATGCTCTGAGCCATATTATATCAAAAAAAAGTTATCATAAACACATAATGGAATAATATAATCATAAGTGTTTCATAGTCCAAAGAATGCAAAATAATAATGTTATGTTAACTGGAAAATGTGCTTCTCTGAGCATGAACGTTCAAAAGATGAAGAAAAAACCACAAAAAAACATTTCTTACTAACTGAATGCAAGTGTAACCTGACTCTTTAGATGCCATTACCATCCTAAATGCTTCAAATTACAACAAAGAGACTGAATAAAACAGAAAGACTTGTACTCGACTGGAGACACTGAGTTAAATTAAAATATAACATATTCATGATGCTTCGAACTAACAAACAAAATAGGCACAAGGTTCTCTCCCTATTTTCTCTAGAAATACCTCTCTTTTCTCCAAAGATTTCCCGCATCCCACAAATCTGTTATGTTTCTTAACAATGTTTCACATAAGCCAAAAAGAAGATTGATAATGTTTTACTAATTAGTTTTCTCATAAAAATAAATAAAGGTTTCTCATGATTTGCGGCATTTGCCTTCTCTTTTGATTATTGAAATCGACAAATGCAGCCGGGAAACTCAAATAATCATCCTTCACAAGCCAGAGAATATCATTCAATCTTTATTACCCAGAAAATGGGCCAGGCCTTCGAGTCCTTCGGGATCACTGAAAGAACCAACACGAACGTCCATCGACGCAGCGCACTGCACCCAAATCAGACCAAAAGATCATAATTTTAAATTTTAAAATTTTGAACAGAGGAATTGATTGGTTTCAATAATATGAAGTAAAACCCAGATAAATTCAACCAAAGAATTAACAAAAACTCAATTAAATTTCCGCAAATATAACAAAACCCAGATAAATTCAACCAAATAATTAAACAGAAAAAACAATTGGGATTTCACAAAATAGAAAAAATAACAGACAAATTTTAAGTCAGAAAAGAACATACTTTATCGGTTTCTGTGTCGCTAATGAGAAGAACTTCAAGATTATTCTGCAGAACTATTCTTCTATACTCCCTTCCGTCATTCCGCGGCTTAATTATCTCTGCTTCCTCTTCTATTACCGCTCCCATCGCCACCATTTTTTCTGTTTTTCACAATGAGAGCGTCTATGTGAAAGATTGACTTTCTAGGAAATACTTGAACGGGATGCTGTATTTTGACGTTGAGGTAAATATTTAGTTTTTATTATGACTATCATGTTCCGAAATTTATAACTATTTTTTTTAATATAAGTTTATAACTATTTTTAGACTAAGTAAAAAACTCGTAACTATAACTAAAAAATCCATCTAATATCATCACATCTGATATTAAAAAGTTTACATTCTTTATGAGCTACTTTTTCTAGCAAGATAGTTCAATATTTTTCACTTGAAATGACATGGATTTTGATGATACCAAAATTTTACAACGGGTTCGGTCTGGAGAGCGGGTCTTCGAATGGTCGGGTCGGAATCCAGGTTATGCACAGACGAAAATAGGGTTTGGGGGCACCGGAGTTTTTTTCGACGTGACCCCTCTGATGCTTAAGTCAGTTCGGAGAGCAAACTTAAGGACGAAATATGATAGTGCCAGATGAATGAGAGAATGTGAATGAATAAAACCGTAGCACGTACCTGATATTTATAGATGAGGGTTTAGTTACCTTGCTGGCCTAGGACTTCTGCCGAGATAGAGTCCTACCTGGGTTAGGAGACTTCAAACACTAGGACTCCATCCTGCGGCGGCTAGGATTCTTGTCTTATCCTGGCTAGATTTACCCGAATCCCAGATTCATCGGGACCCTTGTCTATCTTCATATCCTTTAGTTGCGTCAGAGCTCACGGTTCCCACCTTTTTTATGGGCTCGGGCTTTCCGATCCCTTCATGACTCCTGATAGTGGGCTCGGAATTATGGGCTTGGACTCCTGATAGTGGGCTCGGATCCTCCCAAGTGTACCAAATTTAGGGGGTATCAATAGTATCTCCCCCATTTAATCTAAAAGAAGTATGAAGTTTAGATAAGAAGTCTGGTCAGACACCAAGCCCTTCTCCTCGTGTTCTTCTTCCCCTATTTTTATTTTTTATTTTCTATTTTTTAATTTTTTTATTTTGAAGTGTGTTTCTTCATTCCCATGTGGTATATCGGACGGTCCTAGAGTCGATCCGCGTGAAGCCTAAACGGACTGGTGAGATTTTCTAACAGCTCGGTTTCCGAGGTGCCTATACGTCTGCCCGAGAGAATCCGGACCCCAGACAATTCATTGCAGGTAATACTTCCAAAGAATTCTGATACAACAATCTTTTTCAGCACCATCTGCTCCTTTCTAAGCATAAAAAAGTAGAGACCTTCGTCAGTTGCAAGATCCGAAGTGTGGATAACATCCAGTCGCCTCTTGTATTCAATCTCAATTGCCTTCTGTTTATCAATTGCAGTTAATCTATTTTGTTGGATGGTTTGAAGGTCATGAATCTTAGTCCAGGTGAACATGACTTTATTGAAGTCATAATCTTCAATGATATTTTTCCATGTCTCACTTCCTACAAGTCTTGGATTCGGATTGTTAGAGCTGCTGGATCTATCCATCTGTGCTTAACTGTTACTGTCTAATAAAGTTGATCATATTTATAGACAAATTTCAACTGAAGAAATAGTAGAAGACGAAGAGACATCAGTCAACAGAATTCAGAATGAGTTTCTCTTACTTTTATTCTCTTATATGCACTTATTTAGGGGGAAAGTCGACTCTTAAAAGGTTAACTGATAAGACAATAGTCATATGGTTCTCAACTGAACTGATTCAGTTTTCAACTGATCACTAAGTTATTGACTAAATTGATCTTATCATATAAGTTAACTGATTAATCGATAAGCTTTCCATATTAAGTGATGTGGCTGCTCACTCCGAGAAGATTATCACCTGAATCTGATAATAAGAAGAAAATTGTTGGAATAAAAGCACCACTGATCATCATCACTGGCCCAACGATTCTACTTTTTGCCAGACCAAATGGCGTGGTGATCCGAGAAAAGATGGATGCAACTACTTCAGGGCTGAGCATTTCTCATACACTATTTGAGAAAGGTAAGGCAAAATAATTGAAGAGCCCAGACCAACCAACCCCATTCAGACTCGTATCGACCTAATTTGGAAAAAGGTAAATGAGTTTTCTGAATCAAAGTTAAAAACTTAAAATGAATGTGTCAGATACAGAACTGAAGTGTTTGTCAAGCAACTGCAGAGAAAATCAGTTTTGAGTAAATTCGTTGCTTTGGAAACTATAGTTCTGAGAATGGTCAAAGATGCAACAGTTGTTCAGACACTAGAAATGATGACTTATTTCTTTGATCTGATGCGAGCCAAGAAGCTAGCTCAAATAATAGCTCAGCTATGCAAGAATTATGATCCCACCAGTCCAACTGCCTACAATGATAAAGTAGTTTATGATCAGTTGGACACGGATCTTTTATCACTGCAGATGAAGATCAAAGATTGGGAAATGGGTCAAGAGCTGACTATTCCTACAACCTCCCAAAGTTTATCCTCAAAAGAGGAGGCTGAACCTTTACCTCAACAGCCAGAGCCATCGCAAGAAGCAGTTGCTCAAATACCTGAACAAGAAATTGCTACTTTCTCAAATGATGCTCAACTATTAACTTCTGATCATCAATATTCTCCTATAGGTTCTCAAATCTACACTGAAGCTGAATTATCACCGGCTAATATCGACGAAGTCATACAATCAGTCGCAGCTGAAATTTAGTTGAGTGTTGAAGGACCTAGCCCAACTGAACAACCAGCCTCAAAGGCTATTTTGCAAGTAACTGAGGAACCAGTTCAGTCGTCTGCCATGACTGAACAGGTAGTCCTACCTGAAACTGAAGTGGCTCAGTTGCACTCACCTCTAACTGAAGCAGAGTCAACTGAAGAGCCAACTGATGTATCAGCTGACCAACCAACTGAAGAGCCTTCGAGCTCAACTGCTGTTCCGACGACCACTTCTCCTCCAGAACTCCAACAGAAAGAAGTTCCAGAAATCGTCGTTGTTGCGACTGAATCAACTGACCAGGCCTTGATGATTTTTAATGAACAAGAAAATGAGCAAGAGCCAGAATTCTCTGAAGCTATGTCTCCTGATATACCAATGACAACTGATTCAATGATAGAAGATATTCAGTCCAACCTTCTGCATTTAGTCTCTTATATTTCCGACATCAAGTCAACTCAACTGCTGCACACCTTAAAAATTGATCGTATGAAGGAGACCACAATGAAGAACCTGCAACAGGTCACAAAGGACATCACCACTTTATTTCTCCAGCTAGATCAATTGAGGAAAGACCGAGTGATAGTTCAAGCACATTTCCAAACTCAAGACATGTTCAAGAATCGCATTGAATTCTTGGAAACTGTCGTGACAAAGAGAATGGATTTGATGCAATAACAAATAATGAATGCAATATCAAATATCACCTCGAAAGTTCGCGCTTTATCCAACAGAGTTGGTGACTTTGACAAAAAAGGGGAAGAGGTAACAGAACAACATCAACTATCCAATTAAAGACCGAGTCAACTGACTGATCAAGAACCAGCCGATAAACGAGCCAAGCATTGATGAAGTCCAGATCAGTTAAAAGACCGTCTTCATAATTCAGTTGAGAAAATTTTGGTAGATTTTGAGGATTTTAGTCAGTAGCAGATTCTTTTATTCTTTCATTCTTTGTACGAATCTGTACATTGAAAGAGTTGTTAATAAAAGATTATTTTATCTACAAAGAGTTCAGTTTGATCAGTTCATATATTCTAGGTTTTGTCAAACACCTAAAAAGGAGAAATTGTTGGAAACTTAATTTCAGATTTTGACAAAATGAGCGTAAAAAGGATGAACAATTGATCAAGAAGACTAAAACAAATTGTAAACTGACAGTTGTCCGAACTGAAGATCAGTGCGTATTTAAGGCAACTAAATCAAGCTAACTGAACTACTTAATCAACTGGATGATCAGTTGGAAACTGATTAGTTGAACTATATCCTATCAGCTTTGTCAACTGATAAATCAGTTTGACACGTCATCAGTTATGGAACGTAGCTATCAACCGACAATTGTACAAGAGCATACTGCAACGTATAAGTGGGAACTCCGCATTTCAGAAAAACTTCAGTGTACGATTGTCAGAAAAATATTGACATGGATATTCAACGGATATAAAGTTTCAAATATAATGGATTTATTGTCACCGTTGGAAGCAAGTATATTAATAGTCGAGAAGATCAGCTAACAAAGTGACTATCGACAATCAAGAGAAATCTATAATCAAGAAATCAAGCAATCAGTTTTTCAAGCAAAACTCGGTATTCTATATCTCTCAAAATATCACGCTAAATATATATATTCTTAGCATTCAAGGCTATATTTCGAGCTTAAAAGCACAAACTTACTACTGTATTATTGATCTTGTATAGATCATTTGTGCTGAGTAGTTACATATCAGTTAAGTACCGATAATTGTATTGAAACTAAGAGTTTTAGTTTTGGCATTGTTAAGTCCAAAAACTGAAGTGAGTTTGTACAAATCATTGTATAGATCAAATTTTTTTAGTAGATATCCTATCTTCGAGATAGAAAGGGTGACGTAGGAGTGTTTGAAATGTCCGAACATCCATAAATCTTGTGCCTCTTTATTTCAGTTTTTATTCTATCTATCAGTTTATTTCCACATTTTTTTTAGTTAACTGATTGACATTGACAAGCAAGATTCCAGAATTCAGTTTGTCACCAAACTGATTCTTAAGAGAAGAGTTTGAAAAAATTGTCAAGTGTTTATTCAACCCCCCTCATCCCTTCTAAACATTTTTCACACCCAATCGATCCTAACAAGCTATGTGGTTGAGGTTGAGTACATGGTACTCTTAATGAAGTTCAAGTCTTAATTAGCTAGAGACATAATTTGAAACTTCACCTATTGAATATAAGAAATGGTGCCGTTTCTAGCAAGTTAGTGGTTTAATATTGTAAATGTTCATGAATCAAAGATCGAGCAGAAGGCCATAATAGTGCTAAATGTTTTGAACATACTTGAAATATGAGATAGTTCATATGTGGCGTATTTCCGGTATTTTCTCAAGAGACGAAGTTCAAAGCAAATGCTCATTATCATCTTGCAGAATACTTTGAAGTACTTTACTAATTGAAGGTTAAAATTGAGAGATACCTTCTTGTATGTGTGAATCTATCAGAATTAATATGGAGATAATATTACAATCTAGTGGGGGATTGTAAAAGATTGTAATTGAAGCAACATTAAAACATAAAAATGTCAAACCAACTCTCACAACTTTTGGGTTGTATCATTGTCTCTCTTGGTTATATAATTTGATTCCAAAATGCATCTAAATCAATTATTTACTAAAAGTTGCATTGTTAATGTACACATTCATTCATGAAAAGACACATTTATTCATGGAAAGACACATAGATTCATGAAATGACACAACTCTCCATTGCAATTCTTGTATATCTATAAATATATGTTCTCCAATACAATATGATTGCTACATTATTGTATTGAAGTGTTTGTTGTATTTTGGGGGTAATTTGCTGCCAAAACTCATTAGCAAACTTTGAGAAGTGAGAGCAAATAAAACCTTAAAAGAAAATATTCTTGATACGCCTCAAACACGAGTTTTTCCCAACACTAATTCTTTATTCTCTATTGCATATTGTTTTTATCTATATGCACCAACAGATTTTTCCACAATATATATGTCCAATATAGATTCACAAACACATCATGGGAAACATTTTACAATTGAGACAAACAACCCAATTATTATTGCATACGTATCATATATTTTACAACGAATCATTTATTATGTTAATTTCTAAGGAATAAACAAAAAAATATGATCATGTTTATAGTTTCAAAATATGACTTGAGAATTTACTTATTAGGGCATCGCGGTGAAACTGTCCCCACATTTCTTACATTAACGTTGTTGCAAACTGCTGTAACTTTTTCAACACCAATATCTTCATTGCCCGCCAAATTCACATTTTGCATCACTATCCCTTGGCATGGATGGCTTTGACTGCAGTCGAAGTTGATAGCTACTTTGGATGCACTTGTTCCGGTGATGTTTCGAAAGACGATATTTTTTACTTGTACGGCGGAGCTCTGAAAATGAATTAAATAGACTAATTTTCTTCGGGTTTTAATTATATATATGCATGTTGACAATTTATAATTTTTTAAGTTACCTGTTTTTTGCAAGGACCATCTTGATCACAATAATATTGGTCTATGATTATTGGGTCTTTCACATCTTTCATCTCCACGTTTTGAAAAGTGATGTTGCTTGAACTTCCCGACCCACCCTATAGATATATATATATATATATATGTATATATATATATGTATATATATATATGTATATATATATATATGTATGTAGGAATTGATCGATATAGCTAGTAATACATGATCACAAAAAATCTATATATACACAATATGCATGCATGGTTTGGCAATTCGCGGCTAGGTGCATAGTTATACGTAACTAGGTACAAGTTTATTATATATGCACCTGCCATGTTTTAATTCTAACCCCGTTTGTGGTTCCAAAAAGCTTTGCTCCATTAACCACGACATCTGAGACGTGAGCTATGGAATTTCTCGAACCTAAGCTTCCAATACTGATTTCAATTAAACGGTACTCAAGTCAATGCACGTACGTCGATATTTATGCTGAACACTAAATTCAAATAAGGAAACCTGATGCCATGGCCAGGTCCACATGTGATGTTGGTGGCTTGAATCTTCTCCGATCTATTCGCTACCGAAATGCAGTCATCACCTTAATTTTTCCAAGAAAGAAATTATTTAGTTTCAAATGAGGATCAAGTGTGGCATGACACGTCAATAATACAATATTAATGGAACTTATAATCTTCCAAGTTTCAATTTGCCAGCCGATTGTGATTACAGATACTGTATTAATTAATGATCTTGTGAGATCAAATTAATGTTGATGAAGTACGTACGTACCTGTGGCTATGGTGGTATTTGTGATTTGAATGTTTTGTGTGGCAGTGATATGGATTCCATCAGTATTAGGACTTCCCTCTGGAGCATGTACCACAAGATTGGAAGCTTCGACATATGTACAATTTTGAAAGGACAAATGCATTTGTTGGGCATTTTGGATCCTCAGATCCTTCACCACTAAATTTTTGCACTTGTAGAAGGTTAAAGCCTGCACTTATTTCATCTATATGAGACCAATCGGGGGCGCGCACACACACATATGTTTTAATTTAAGATACTGGATCTACCTACTTCAATCCGCAAAAAAATATGTTAACCAAATATGAAATATTACTCCTGAAAATTAGGGAAATTAGTCAATTTAGTCTACTAATATATCATATATATTTTTTGTTTTCATTTTCTAACTTATGAAAGTTGGTTTTTATTCATATAACTTTGTTTTTTGTTCGTTTTTAGATATATTTTGTCGGAGTACTGACATGATATCAGACATGTAAGCATTTTATGGTGTACACGTAAGTATTTTTGGCTCCACATTAGCTATCCGGTGAAATTATAAGATTAAAAATCAATTAATAAAAAATAGATCCAACTTTGATAAATTAGAACATGACAATTTAAATGATGGATTTTTACAATTTTTCCTAAAAATTATTTGTTGTAATTTTATGGGACCAATTAGATTGATCGGCCACTGTCGAAAATCTAAAATTTCATAGAGTAAAATGGCAACATAAGTAAACCCTTTTAAATTTATATTTAGATGAATAGAAGAAAAATGAGGACGTGTGAAACAGTACCGTTGGAGCACCCTTGCATGGCTGCAAATTAAAAGAAAAAATGGAAAGAAAAGGAAAAAAGATACAGAATCGTTAGTTCAAGCTATAGAATAGCAAGTGATCATGTATGTGATATAAAAGGATTGAATATATAATGCATGAACTTTTTTTTTTAAAATAAAAAATTGTCACCTTCTTCTTATTTATTTTGCAAGAATTCTCCCACCAAACATTTCCATTTCCATCAATGGTTCCACCTCCTCCAACCGACAGATTAATCACTTTGTCAAAAACAAGCCAATGTCTGGCATCTTTCTTATAGTTGGAACGATCATCTGATGCGATTATGGTTCCAGCAATCTGTATGCATATGTGCGTGTGTAAAGTAATTTTGAATAAGTTTCTAGCACATTTATCGATCCATATATTTAAATTGTTCTTGCCTGCACTGTAATGTCTGATTTGCAAGGGCCTTTAAACCTTATCGGTTTCAAACGATAAGAATTAGATTTTGTACTTGGCACCACAAATTTAACTTTTGATGACAATGAACAAGCTTCTTTCCACGCCTTCTGAAATGCCTGATCACATGTATATAACAAATGCGTGTAGCATATATTTAAACAACGCAGGGCATGCAGGTGCAGCACTTTACCTTACTATCATCAGTTTTTCCATCACCTTTAGCTCCATAATTGAGTACATCAACTGTTTTATCTGATGACACAAGTCTTGTCAGCTTCTTGAAATAGGGCAAGTTCCCTGATTTACAAAATTTGACACCTCTTATCGGGTTATAGTATGAAGAATAAACTCCACCATATTCTAGTTCTTCAATGTAATTGTCGAGTAAATCTTTATGAATTCTAGAAATGCAACATGGGCTTAAAGACAAAAGCACAATGATTAAGTATGGCAAATTATAATGATCTTCAGGACTCATATTTTTGTAGAAAAAATTCCTCGTATATTTATAGAAAAGAACAATCAATGATATCTAAAAATGAACTTTGTTGGATATGATTGATTAATATTATTAATTGTGGTGCAAGAGGCATGAATATAGGATGCAATAAAAATTAATTAAACTTTGTGTATTTATAGAATTAAGTGGGGTTGTGCTCATTTGTTTTACGACTCTTTTAGTATGGGAATGAATGGGGTTGGCAAGGTTTAAGCGTAAGGGTTTCTAAAGCATACAGTTGCTTACTTTTACTCCTTGCTTGCATAAGTATAATTTTCCTCACACCTACCCACGGAATTTTAAAATAATCATCGTATATTATTATTTAATTTTATAATTAACTTCTAATCACTTCAGTTAATATGGATTTGGATATATTGACACGCATGCATATATATAAATTTGTGGTGTGTGGATCCGTCAATTATGTCATGATTAGTTTTACTTCGAAATAAAGCACTTGGATTCTCGTAATCATCAAATGTGAAATGATAACCACTAAAATGTTACAATAATTGTCATAGGTCAATCATAATTACGTGTATTTATAAAGTTTTAAATACGTACGTGTAATCAATAGTTGCCAATACGTACGCTCTATGTTAGTCATTGATTAGGCTGTAATTCATCATAAGCTTGTTGAAAAAATGGCTGCTAATTGGATTAATGTGTAATTAAGTCATCGTAACAAAGATAGTGATGCATTCGATGTGTTTGGGAGCGAATGAAATGTTAGGGCAGGTGAGTCTTCTGTGTCCTAATGAATTTGTTGTTGCACAATTAGCCTATAATTTCTTTATTTTAAATGATTAATAAAATTTAATTACGTGGAGGCATCCCTAGGCATATAATTTCTATTTTCGTGATAATTTTTTTTTAAAAAATATAAATAAATTGGTCTACAATGTTAAGTACACAAAATAATTTAACAGCTGGGATGAAAATAAATGACAAATTAAAGAAAATGTTGAAAACAAAAATATAAAAAAATATTTTGCACAGTGAGGAGCCGTTATTGCAAAAATCCGACCCTCATTGCATTTTTAAAATTATAAACAATATGGAGCTGGGATAACCAAACGTAGCCCTGTTTGATTATTTTACAGTAATTTAATTAATTATGGTTAATATATTTATTTAAAGAAGATAAATCAAGAATATAATCTGGATTAAAATAATAAATATTTTGAGATTTTATTTATCATATCCTGGATAAATATTATCAAGATAAGTTACAATCAATTTAAACTCTCTCGACGATGGTCAGAGAACATCTATAAATAATGTCATGCATGGTCCTTACATATATGCAGCTATTCAGAAATACATCTTCTCATAAATTGAATAAAGATTCATAAGACCTATACTTTCGGTATTCGTGTGATATCATTAGTTGGAGTCTCAAATTCAATATTAATGGTTGAAGGTAACAATTCGTTCACCTTTATATTTGCGCATATCGATCTTTAATATTATGCTTGTCTGTATGTAGATCGAATTGAGTTATTCAGTATATTAAATTTCAAATAATTGGTAACAGAGCAATTTTGCCACCGCCTCGATATTTTCGAAATTTTAAATTGGGAAAAAATTCGAAAAGTTATATAGATATAATTTATATTTTGTCTCATAATTTTGACATAATTTTTGAAATTCAAAATGAAATCCCAAATACAGATATGAAATCTAATTTAAAAATTGCACTTTAAACCCTAGCTTCAAAATTGATGAAATTCGTCTCCATATGGAACCCAATTCTTGTGATTAAGAATATAGGCCGGAAGCCCACATCCAAGCAACCACCATCACATCCCTGGCAAGAGTTAAGAAGGACATAGTGGGCCTCAGCAAGCTACCTTAGAACATGGTGAGAATATACAGGGTGAGATCTCTCGCATGTACCGACTCCAAAGTAGACCTAAAAGAGAACACGCCATCCGGGCTAAGAGTCTAGCGAGCAGCACCGGGCTCACCACGAACAATAGGGATCATGGTAATTTCCTCAGCAAGTGTTAGGCCAACAACAAAGAGAGCCTATCAAAGTACCACCCCTCATCCGAGAATAAGTAGGAGAATGTCAAGGTCACCACGAACCTCACGCTAAGTGGATAAGGGGGCGTCACCAAACCATGTATCATATCAAAAGGCTAAGTCCCCATTTCTAACCCGCCAACGGATAACAGACTCAAGACAACCAGACTATAAGGCAAGACCCAATTAAGCCTGACCGTCTGTAAAAAACCATGGTGCCTAAGCCACATACGCTGGAAGCGAAACGAGCTCGGCCCACGGGCAAAAACTGGAGCGGTAACAAAAAGCGGACAATCGTCTGAGACTGTACGACTAAGATGTTGTGGGGACTCGAACCTAATTCGTCTTCTTAATCATTATTAGGATCATTTAATTAATCTGGGTCTAATTTTTTTTTTTAAATTACATGCATGCGGAAGATAATATAATCATTCTGATATAGACATCGAAATAAAGTACAAGTCTTGTACAACATATATTCAGATCCACTAGTGTTCAACAACTACATCAAGTGCTGAAAACCGAATCTACTCCTAAGTCCGGATCTCCACGCTAATGTTGAATCTCTCATCCTCTTCGTGACCCTGATCCTGTCCCACCTGTTGTCATGCACACATACAAACACAACAACAGCCGGATAACTCCGGTGAGAAATACATCCCAGTATAAACAACATATACATGCAATCATATAAACATATATAAAAGCATGAAACAGATATCAATAACATGTATCAATCTGAAAGACATGAATTGATACAAAACTGTAAATAAAATCTGGACTCGTCATCTCAGACTCGACTCATCTCTAATCTAGGGATCCCGGTTCCTGGACATTGGCATACTATATCGAATCTCCATAATAGAAGTCAGTCCGCTCCTATGCAACATCGATATAAACCAAACATCCAGTGTCTTGGCACATCCGCCAAAGACCTGGCACCTCCGCCAAAGACTTGGCACCTCCGCCAATGACTAGGCACATCCGCCCATGACTCGACACATGCTTTGCTATAAATCAATAGACTAAGCATATCAATCTCATGAATTGCAAATATCAATGCAATAAAGTAAAGTATGTGGTTTTTGGGACACTCAAGTCAAATCAAACTCGAGTCGTATCCTCCCGGTTTGATATTGATTTATACCTTTCTTTTGTTGGGGTTCGGCTTTGATCTATCTTTCAAATCTTCAATATCAATCTGTCATAACATAATCGAGGAATACAATATCGACATACCACTCAATCAATACTCGATATAATCAGAACTCAGTCAAATTCTGTTTCAACGGCATAACGGCACAATCTCAATATACCCATCAATACAAATATCAATATATATCAATCTCATCAACTCATAATCGATAACAAACTCAATCTGATATCAAATCTGTATAATCTCAATCAAATCAATTCTGAAAATGATAACAATTTCATACAGTATCCGTTGTTCAATCCGGTTTCGATTATACGATAACAATAATCTCAGGAACAAATAACAATAGTCATATTATGATTCCTCTCATATCAGATTTTCAAATCATATCAAAACATAAGAAAACTTACGTCCAATTGTAGCTCTCGTCGATAGCAACACGGTACCGAAGTCGGATTGAAAATCAGACGGTCGGATTTCTCGCAAATCAAAATTAGAATCTTCGAAGGAATTTGGAAATTCCCTGGCTATCTCGTTCTTTTCCCTTGCCAAAGATCAGTGAAATGAAGAAGGTTTATATATATCATGCATGGTGGAGTACATGTGGCTCATCCTTCAATCTACACGTCTCGTGCATATGCACGGCCTCCCTCGGTGCATATGCGCGAGACCTACTAGTCTCCGCGAATAACACATTCTCTTCTCGCGCATATGCGCGCCCTCTCCCAGCGTATATGCGCGAGGTTCTCTGCCATACTCGCGCATATGCGCTGGTCCTGGTCGCGCATATGCGCGAGGTTCTCTGCCTATCTCGCGCATATGCGCCCGGTTGGGTCACGCATATGCGCGAGGCTCATTCCTGGCATTACAGATGTTCAACCCGAATAAAGCTGAAATGATCGTCCCAATCAACAGACACCATAACCCTATACAACCACTTCCAAATGGTCTTATTCGTCCATGAGGACGAAGACCCTCAAAACCAGGTCAACCAAGCCAGAGTCTATAATGAAAGAGTTGAACTCCTCCATGGGGAGAAACCTACCACCACGGGTGCCCAGACACTCAGAAGCATCTCTGACGACATTAAAATCACCACCGACAAGGCAAGGATTCTGAACAGGCTTAACCTGAAGCAATGAAGCCCAAAGATCCCTACGCTTAATGTAATCACAGCTGGCATACACAAAAGAACAAAAAACCTCAACCGGCAAAAAAAAGGCAGACAACTTGATGTGAAGAAACTGCGCATGGTCAAAGACGCACTCAGCCTGTACATCGGCATCAAAAAATGCCCAAATACGACCAGAGAGATTCGAAATGACTTTAGAAAAACCCAAACGACGAGTCATGAATCTCTGATCCAAAGTATTCATCGGCTCCAAAATAGCCAAAACCTTAATCTGTTTCTCCTTCACAAAGGCATGAAGCCTCTGTTGGGACTCCGAGTTCTGAAGTCCACGGATATTTCAGATTAGGTAATTCACGGGGAATGAGCCGCAGAAGCACTCAACTTCTTCTTGGATGACCTACGAGGATCATCAAGTTTTCTTTTCTTCACATTGGCCATATCTACGTCCGGAGCACACTTCTCAGACACACGACCATCCCCAGACTCAGAATGTCTATCAAAATCCGAATCAGGGTTATCTGCAGACACCTTTCGAACAATCATCTCACAAACAGAGGATCCATGTCGAGCAACCAAGTCCTCAAACGTAGATGAAACCTCTGAGGAGGAAGGAATGGAGGAGATCAAATGGCTACTATGATTCTCCATGCAGAGAACGGGTACAGTAGCCGGAAATCTCAGATCATCTGCACAAACCTCGAATGAACCAATATCCTCCTCCTCCACACCACGAGCCCAAGACTGGGCTGACACACCATTCGTACCGAGAGGTAATACCTCGATAGTTGATGGACCCACCCGACCAGGATCAACATCAACAACGGGCGTCGTCTCTACAAGAGTGTCTCCAGGGAGGCCGACACCCACATCCCCCAGGTGGGATCCAAAATCAGGATTGTGACCAACCAATCCACTAGCATCAAAGTGCAGGGCCTCATCATGCCAGGGTGACAGGATTGCAAAGGCATTTGAGGAAATCACTGGCGTTGAAACAGTAGGACCTGAAGGGGAAACTCCAGCTGGAAGACCCCGGCACACTGGCCGCCTCCTCCTTCTTCGTCTGGGACCGTCACCAATTTCTTGAAGCTGGGGCTGTGGTCCCGAATGGAATACAGGAGTGGCACCCCCTGGGGATTTTGGACTGTAGGAGCATCCGACTGCTGAGGATTATGAGAAGCCTGCTTAGGCCTAGAAGGCCTGGGGTTCTTTCCGTGGGAGCGACACACGCTAGTCGATTGCCCCATCATCTTGCAATCTGTGCAATACGCATAGATTTTCTCATAGACAACATCAATCTCTTGGGTGTGTTCGCCCCAGCCAAACCAAAACTGCTTAGTGGGAGGCTCCAGAACATTAACCTCCACACAGACTCTGGAAAAAGCACCTATAGAGGCATTGGCTGTGTGGTCGTCCATTTTCACCGACTTATCCACAATTTGAGCAAGAGCAAAAAGAATACGTTTATCAAACAAATGCAGGGGTAAATCCGGAAAATTGATCCAGACTGGAGCAATGGGAGATTCCTCGTGCAACTTAAATTCAGGGGTCCACTTAGAGAATCGGATCCCCAATGGTTCCACAAACATATTCCCCCGCGTCCATAAGCGTGCATAATCCTCTTCACAAGCGAGGGAAATAACAAAAAAACCTCGGGGAATGAATTTTAAATCAAAAGATCGCACTAGTCCCATTTTGGCAAAAGCCGCAGAAATCCAAGAATTGGGGACTAGCTGTGGGCACCCGGACGCTAATCATCTTCTTAATCATCTTTGGGATTTAATTATCAATTACGATAAACAGGGTCTAAAAATTTTTTCTTTAAAATGCGGAAGGTAATGGAATCAATCTATTATACAAACCAGTATAGTAATACAAATCTTGTACAACATGCTTCTAGTTCAAACTAATATAAGGTTTAACTACTAAATTTCAAGTATTAAACCAAGTCTACATCCAAGTCCGGAATCACCACTCTAATCTCGATCTCTCATCATCTTCTTGACCCCGATCTTGTCCCACCTGTTGTCATGCACACATACAAAACAAGACAACAGACGGATACTCCGGTGAGAATAAATCCTAGTATAAAACATGTATACATGCATATACACAATATAAATCATAAAGCATATTATCATGCATAAAATTCATAACAATAGGTTTCATAGTCTAGGAAACCAAATCAAAATAAGCATGCAGTAACAATGGATTCCATAATCTCTGGAATCAAAATAAAATAAGCATGCAACTCAATTCAATTCATATCTTGACTCGACTCGACTCTAACTCTAGGGATCCCGATGTGAATAAGATGTCACTGTCTGTCACCTACCCTCCCAATCGGGGTAACTGTACGTCTTATTCCTAGACTTCGGTCCTGTCTGTATCGAATGTCTACAATCGGATTGAATCTGATCCGAAGCGTCGATACCACCGAATGTCTAGTTTGGCAAGTCTGCCAATGACTCTCCTATATCAAATGCTTGAATATAAATCTATAAACAAGACATAATCATAATCAAATATAATTAATAAATCCATTATGTGATTTAGGGAAACTCCAACCAAGTCTGATTCGAGTCGTATCTCCCGAATTCACATGAATTATACCTTTCTCTTCTCGGTCTGATGAAGACGAAGTCTTGTATTCCAATCTGTCCATATCTAAATCTGATAATGACAATCATATAAATACCATATCAGTATATAACTCAATTCAAGACGTGTTCTGATCAATACTCAAACCGGTATATAATCTGATCCATATCTGAACAAGGTACAATCTAATTCATATCAATGATATCATGATTCAATCGAAATCATTACTGACTCTGATCAATATCAATCTACTGATGTTTCGACGGCATAATAATACAGTCACGATAACCCCGTCTATCTCAACATCACATATATAATACCAGAATTCATAACCAGTATCAGTACAACTCATAATCTGAATAATAACACAACTCTGATATAGAATCTCAACTAAATCAACTCTGAAATTCATAACAATTTCATAAACAGTCTATTCTTTAATCTGACTTCAGTTATACCATGTCTACTGTAGCAGAAACATCATATCTGATTCATATTCAATTCTGACAATATCATAAATTCGAATCATGTCTAAACGTAACGAAACTTACGTCCAGTTGTAGCCTGCGTCGATTGGAACACAGTACTGAAATCGGATTAAAATTCTAACGGGCTGATCTTTCACAATCACAAATCTACGAAGGCGTAAGGATTTTTCTCTCAAAGCTTCGACCCTTTTCTGAATTTTGTGAAGGAAAGGCGTGCAATTCTTATATATATACTGCATGCAACACCAGGAAACGTGGCTTATTTTACATGTTGCACGTCACACCGCGGGTGTGCTCATTCCATAACCGCGGGTGCGCTCAGTGTAATGATATACATCAACTTTTCCGAAAGCTTCGACCGCGGGTGCGCTTAGTCCTGTAACGCGGGTGCGTTGACCTCACTGTAGCAGCACCGCGGGTGCGCTGCCTCTGGAACCGCGGGTGCGGTGTTGCTACTGTAATTCTATTCAACTTTCTGTCCATGCACCGCGGGTGCGCTGCTTCTGGACCGCGGGTGCGGTGACCCTACTGTAAAAATGGCCAACTTTCTGCCTATCCACCGCGGGTGCGGTGCTTCTCTAGGCGCGGGTGCGGTCTCTTTCTTCAAGCAACACTTCATAATCTCATTTAGTGCCTCTCATTACATGTCATGCATACTCATATCTTCCGAATATCACATCAATGAAGACTAATAATCTCGAGCCTTACATTTCTCCCACTCTAAGAAATGATTTCGTCCTCGAAATCGCAAGTAATCAATTCAGACATATCAGAAGAATATATATAGAGTTTAAATCAAAACTCATCTCAACGAATCCATTCTGAAATCTTAATCTCATATCAGATTCTGTCTTTCAAGGAACATTTCTAATGCTCTGTCGACTTTACTGTATATGCAACAGTAGAATATTCTTCGTTCTAAATTTTCTTTCTTTCACGGATCTCTGATTCCAGACTGGAGTAGTCATTCAAGAAGCATAAAATCATAATACCACTCGAAGTCATTTTAATCGAATCAATCGTAAAATACTGGCTATACAATATCCGTATATACCAATCAACAGCTCATACCAAATCAATATCATTAGCTGATATCAAATATGTTTATCCCAGTCAAGGATATATTAAATCTTCGGCCCCAACTACCAATTGTCACCATCCGTCGTCGGCATATTAAGTCTGTCTGGTCTGAGCTATCTTCATTCTCTTCTGCATTAGCTACATTTTCTTTGTCATATCTCTGACTGTATCAAATCTTATCTCAGGTATCTCCGAGATATTATTCTTATACCAAAGAAATCTGCAGTACTCACTGTACAATATATCGTCTGTAACTATTTAATTATCCATCTGGTTATCTGATAACTATGATCGTACAATAATTCACACAGCGTCAATATGTCATCTCAACTAGTGCTAGCATCCAGCACTGTAGCTCTCTGGATATCTCTCAATATCCGGATAGTACACTCTGGCTATCTGTCAGTCGGTGGATAATATATGAATGAGTTCATGGTACGTTCTGCCACAATTACAAACTCAATCAAAATCACAATCTGATATAGTCTAGTTCTACATTCTGATCAATCTGACCATTTCTTTGACATCGATCTTTGTCATCTAGTCATGTTTGTACGTCATCTCGTACAAACTAATAGATATAGATTGAACAATCTGTCAATCACAATCATATTACATCACAATCTGGAAAGTATTGCAGTGGTCTTATTACAAAATTCATCGAAATATACTCCCCATGTCTAGTCAAGAATATACAAATTCTGTAATAAATCTTCTGATCTCTATCTTTCTATCTTCATTTATTGGCTGTTCAGACATTTCAGTACAATTCTGCCCACATTTCAGCATAAATTCTGCCATAACTGATTTAATCTGTCTATATCAAAACCATCTGTTCGAATTATCATATACTTTCTGTTACCTGAACGATTACTGAATCCATTTCTGTGCGCTTCTGACCCTATCTGTCATTTTCAATTCGAACTATTTGGTATAAACAATCAGTTAATAATATAAATTAAAGAAAAATACCTACCTGGTACTCGGTTCTGATTGTCGATATCAAATTCTGTTGTACAATTCTGAAACATTTGGCATCATAAGATAATCATTCTCATACAATAAAATCACATATCTGTCACTCTGATCGATGTTCTGTTCTGATTATCGAAATTAAGTTCTGAACATTCTGATTATATCTCTGAACTGCCGAAATTCTCGAGTTCGGCTCTGATTCGGTTTGAATAATCTATATCAAACACTGACTCAGAATAACAGTACTATCAAATCAGATTCATAATATCAATAATCTATACTGATCTAGTGAGATTAGTAAACTCATAAAACGGCAATTCCTGGCAATATTGTCAATTCTGACTAATCAATCACGTCTTCATGTCGTTCTGATCAACTGCTATATATCATCTGCAAATATAATATGCCCTCAAACAATATAAGCTGTCTCAAATATGGTGTTAGAACAATAACAATATTCAAGCAGATACAAAACAACAATCGTATAAGATAATCTGCTAACTTAGACCAAAATAAATTTCTGACAATTCTGACATTTCTGAAATTTCTGATATCGGTATTATTCTTATCTACTGATCATGATCTCAACTGTGTCAAAATCAATCGGTATATTAACTTCAGATATCGCTTATTCCGAATACAATCTGTTTCAAGCAAGATTCTTATCTGAATAATTTCTGTATACAATAATCACAGTTCTCAGAGTATTCAATACAATCTTCAGATATTCGATTCAATCAATCAGATGCTGTAATCATATCAAGCTATCATAGATACAACAAATATGAAATCATCAGAATATCTCTGAACATATTGAAACATGCCAAAGAGAAACATTAAAATCAGATGTAATTCCTGATCGGTACTCTTCTACTGATCTTTCAATTCTTTCAGTGTCCTTCTGTACATTCAATATCATTCTGTACTGAATTCTAAAACACAACCAGTACCTGATATCAATTCAATTCTGAAATCTATCTTTCTGATATAAAGAAATTCTGAAATCTTATCTGGCAATTATCAGCCAACTCGTACATCACTGGCAAATCTGCCAATGCTAGGCTCGATTTCATTATGTCTACTGAATACATAAGGATGCTATCTAGATCTAGAATCCTTACCAAGGAATTTCTACTCATCATTCCTATCTGGTCTGAATCTTATATTTTATTTTATTTTATTTTATTTTTGGCAGGAATTTACAATAGTTCTGTATTTGTTCAGCATATTAATATCAATAATGCGGTCAAATCAGAAATACAAGTACATCATAATCTAACTCGACCTCATTCTCATCTTACTGTAGTATACAATATTTCACAGAAATCTCTGATATCAATCTTTCTTTCCCAACAAGTAAGGGAATCAATACTACAGTACAATCAGCCTCAACAAATACAACATATCTCAATGCAACTCAGTCAAAGATAATCGTAGGGAATGCATTAGTATATATCAATACCTATGCAATATAATCATAAAAGAACAATACCTGCCACTCTATCATCAGGTGTGTCCGGTGTCTGTTCCTCGGTCTTCTGCTCCCTAAAATCTTCGGGAACTTCTCTGAGGACAAACTCTAGCAAAGTGTCCCGGCTGTCTACAAATATGGCAACTACCAGTCACTCCCTGGCATTGTTCTGTGGAATGTCTCCCTCCGCAAATTCTGCAATATACTCCAGTATGACTCGGGCTGGAACTACTGGAGCTAGACGAACCACTCAGTCCGCTCCCTAACTTCTTAGACTGTTTCTTTCGAGCTTTCAACAAATCTTGCTTTCCATTCGTGCTGCCGCGATCAAATCGGAGAGGGGATTGCTGTGTCTGGGGTTGCATCGCACACACCCTTTTTAGTTGTCTAATCAGACTCGCCTCCGCTCTCTTCGCTTTACTCAAGGCATCAGCAAAATGATAAGGTCGCTGCATATTCATCAATGCAACTATCTCCGAGTTCAATCCTCTGATGAACTGATCCGCTACAGCTTCATCATTCCCAATTACATTAGGAGCAAAACGCAGTAGAGTAGAGAATTTCGCAACATATTCTTCAATATTCAGTTGGCCTTGTCTCAAATTCTCAAATTCTGCTTTCTTGTCCTCCCGGTACGAAACTGAGAAAAATCTTCGATAAAATTCAGTTCTGAATATTTCCCATGAAATCACTGTACCTCTCTGTTCTAGCATTCTTTTACTTGTAATCCACCAACTTCTGGCAGTCTCTCGTAACTGGTGGAATATCAGTTTAATTCTCTGCTCATCTGAATAATCAAGTAAATCAAACAGTATTTCTATGTCATCAAACCAGTTCTCACACTCTTCAGACGTCTCGACACCACTCAGAATCGGCGGCTGAAATAACTGAAATTCTTCCAACTGTATTTCCATCTGAGTTTCTGATACATCTATCTGTTCAGTCGAAGTACTACCCCTTTCTGGAATTCTCCGTGGAGGTATATCTGCTTATCAAAACATCAGTACTCAAATACTACAAATCTGTTCCAATCTTTCTCTGATCATCTTACTGCTGATCATGAATCAAATCTGATTCATACTCAAAATACATAATACCAAATCAACTCAGATAATCAGGTAAACATGTATTGTAAAGCAGTAATTCATAATGTCATGCTAGCACACACAATGTAAGTCAACATTAAAATAAATCTCATGCTAGCAATCACATGCAAGGAAGAAAACTCACTCTACCCCGCTCATTCTCTTCTATCTCAGTCTAAAGGATCTATCGCTCTGATACCACCTGTTGTGGGGACCCGGACGCTAATCATCTTCTTAATCATCTTTGGGATTTAATTATCAATTACGATAAACTAGGGTCTAAAAATTTTTTCTTTAAAATGCGGAAGGTAATGAAATCAATCTATTATACAAACCAGTATAGTAATACAAATCTTGTACAACATGCTTCTAGTTCAAACTAATATAAGGTTTAACTATTAAATTTCAAGTATTAAACCAAGTCTACATCCAAGTCCAGAATCACCACTCTAATCTCGATCTCTCATCATCTTCTTGACCCAGATCTTGTCCCACCTGTTGTCATGCACACATACAAAACAAGATAACAGACGGATACTCCGGTGAGAATAAATCCCAGTATAAAACATGTATACATGCATATACACAATATAAATCATAAAGCATATTATCATGCATAAAATTCATAACAATAGGTTTCATAGTCTAGGAAACCAAATCAAAATAAGCATGCAGTAACAATGGATTCCATAATCTCTGGAATCAAAATAAAATAAGCATGCAACTCAATTCAATTCATATCTTGACTCGACTCGACTCTAACTCTAGGGATCCCGGTGTGAATAAGACGTCAGTGTCTGTCACCTACCCTCCCAATCGGGGTAACTGTACGTCTTATTCCTAGACTTTGGTCCTGTCTGTATCGAATGTCTACAATCGGATTGAATCTGATCCGAAGCGTCGATATCACCGAACGTCTAGTTTGGCAAGTCTGCCAATGACTCTCCTATATCAAATGCTTGAATATAAATCTATAAACAAGACATAATCATAATCAAATATAATTAATAAATCCAGTATGTGATTTAGGGAAACTCCAACCAAGTCTGATTCGAGTCGTATCTCCCGAATTCACATGAATTATACCTTTCTCTTCTCGGTCTGATGAAGACGAAGTCTTGTATTCCAATCTGTCCATATCCAAATCTGATAATGACAATCATATAAATACCATACAGTATATAACTCAATTCAAGACGTGTTCTGATCAATACTCAAACCGGTATATAATCTGATCCATATCTGAACAAGGTACAATCTAATTCATATCAATGATATAATGATTCAATCGAAATCATTACTGAATCTGATCAATATCAATCTACTGATGTTTCGACGGCATAATAAAACAGTCTTAATAACCCCGTCATTCTCAACATCCAGATATAATAACACAGCTCATAATCCTCATCATAAACATCTATCGATTCTGAAATAATAATGTTGAGTATCATTCTATCAATCTTCAACTCAATTCAATACATGTACGTAGTAATATTCTATCTCGGTATATTTTTGTAGCATAACGGCGTCTTATCGGTATACCGGCAACTCAAATGTCATCTGTAATATCAACAAGTCATAATTCTTGATCACCATCACCCATAAGACTGAAAATCTGTATATTCTCATATACATATATGCTGGAATTTCACACTAATCGCATATTCTATCCGTTTTTCAATCCGATACCAAATATATGTGCTCCTTCATTTCGACAACAGATAATATCAAGCATATATAGATTCCTCCAACATCTTAATATCAAACATGCTGAAAGTAATAAAGTATATACCCTTTCGAAGCTCTTGTCAAGACGAACGCGAATCTAAGCTCGGATTTAAGTTTGGATGGCTAGGTGTTGCACAACCTCTATTATCGAGAGGAAGAACTTTGAAGCTTTCATGGAGTTCCTTCTGGGTTCGTGTTTCTGAATGAAAGGGATGAAGGAGACAACACCTCATATTGCATGGCTAAGGGCAAGTGTCATTATTTTTCCATAACCACGTTTCACCGCGGGTGCGGTGGCTTCTTGTTTGCAGGTGCGGTCTGCTCTCGGCAGCCCTATCCAAAATGCAGAGCCATCGACCGCGGGGGCGCTCTGGTTTACCCCGCGGGTGCGCTCACCCTACTGTAGCAGCACCGCAGGTGCGCTACCTCTGGGACCGCGGGTGCGGTGTTGCTACTGTAATTCTATTCAACTTTCTGTCCATGCACCGCGGGTGCGCTGCTTCTGGACCGCGGGTGCGGTGACCCTACTGTAAAAATGGCCAACTTTCTGCCCATCAACCGCGGGTGCGGTCTTGTTCGTAGCGCGGGTGCGGTCTCTTTCTTCAAGCAACACTTCATAATCTCATTTATTGCCTCTCATTACATGTCATGCATAGTCATATCTTCCGAATATCACATCAATGAAGACTAATAAATCTCGAGCCTTACAAGGTTGCCTTTGTCTTGTAAGAAAGTATTACTGATCTAGCCTTTTTAAGTTGACGTCATTATTCTTTTTGTTGATATTCTGCAAATTGAATGTTGAATTAAATGCTTTAGACTTTAAGCTAGTGGAACTGTAACTCAAATCAAATGTAAATTTAAATTTTCTTTATAAATTAAGTCTGAAAACACAAGCGCTGCGAACAAAATGAATAATAATCTATTAGAATAAGTATTTTTCTTTATCCTAAGGAACTGATTGTATCTTATTTATTGTGAGCATATATTACCTATCTTCGCCATCATAAATCATCTGTAGGGATTACAATTAATCCTTTTGAGTTGTTTGTCTGTGCAGCTCCAGAAACATTTAAGTGTTAAAGATCATCCATACCACAAATTCAGCACATGTTGACAAGTATCATTTCCTTCTCATGCTCGATGCTATGTTATACTTTAAACATTTCATTGTTTTGATTAATGTTGTTACGATTCATCCTTCAAATATAATGAGAGTTCTGAAGATCATCTGCATTTTCTCATCTCGTTGATGAAAACTTGTTATCTATAACTCGGTTAACTATTGGTTAACTTAGTTTTTTTGATATGAAACTAAAATTTATTAAAATAGTAGGCCGGATTACAAAGGAGAGTAATCCACAAATCATGTTTACATAATGAAAAAAAAACAGTTCTAAACTAATATCAGCAACATACAAACTTCCAATCCCTAATCAAATCAGAAATAAATAAGTGGTTAAATTCCGGCAATTTCGTGGTCCAAGTCGCAACCCTGAATTTGATCTTCGTCCAAATACTCTGCTGAATCTTTGAATATTGTGTTGTTCCTTTCCAACCGTATCGACCAAAAAAAGCCATGAACTACCAGATACCAAAAGCTCTTGTTCCTTTTCCCCGTGTGGAATACTGTCTCCATGAGAAACAAGTCCCGGGCTTTTCTTGGAAAGGTCTAGTCGAAACCCAGCTCTTGTAGTACTTTTCTCCAAATTCCAGTCATGAAAGAACAATGCAACAAAAGGTGGTCTTGATTCTCCTCATGTTTCCGGCATAAACTACACCATTGAGGGCATAATGCACAACTAGACCACCTTATTTGCAACGAATCGCAAGTGGGCAGTTTCCCCAAAGCCACTATCCACGAGAAGACTTGAACCTTGTGCGGGACCGGTATCTTCCAAATATTATAGTAATACGGGAATAAAGGGAAAATTGAACCCGGGAAGAAAGAATCATAGAAAGACCGAACATAAAAAGACCCGGAAGAGCCCCCCATCCAAACTCTAAAATCATCAGTGCCGCGCTCCAACCTAACCGTGTCTAATACCCCTGAAAGATTACTGAATTCATCTAATTCTACCTCATTTAAATCTCTCTTAAAACGCGCGCACACACACACACAGACACATATATATTTGATAGGAAACTAGAATATATTCATTAAACAGAAACACAAATTACAAAGACTGAAAAATTCTTGACAACTCAAACACAAATAAAACTCCAATTTCTCACTAGCTCTGAAATCGAGTTGTTAAAATCTGCATGCTTCCCTATCCAACTAGATTAATGAATCTTAATCTTTTCCCAAACATCTTCATCCGAATCTTCTAAATTATTAAAAGTCCGTCTATTCCGCTGCAATCACAACAAATACAGCGTATTATTTCTGTCAAAAAAGTTCTACTCCTCTTACCCAGATCGCGTCCAAGATCTGTGTTGCAATATTTGCTACCCGCAAGTGTACGGTGTCAAGATTTAGTACTCGGTTGAGTATAGATATCGTTCCCATAGGGAGTGTAATTTAATACTATATTAACTACCTTAGTTAAAATAGTCAACCTCTATTTAGATAATTAAAGTAAATTTCGTGATTACTCATAAACAAAACTAATTCAAGCACACAACACTTTTAAATCAATGAGACAAAGAATCTAGAGGTGTGATTTCACTTGGTCTATACTGTATTGACTTATAATCGACTTTTATATTTACAAAATTCAACCCGTTTAATACCCAGAATTCTCGAATATCCTTAGCAGAAAGCACAACATTTAGGACACAGAGCACACGAAGGCCATTTCTTTTGCATCATCTCAAAAGTAGGCAGTTCATAGTTATTTAGGCGCCACTAAAGCGCTAGGGTACCCTGGAGCCTGAGACGCAAGGCGAAACGCACACTTTATCGAGTGAAGATTACAGTAAAAGTTTGCGTAGATGACTTCTGAACTTTCTAATAAAAAATTCTTGCATAAATGAGCGACAATAGGATTTTTGTATCATTAAATAGCCATGAACATCGCTAATTGGGCTTCAAAATTTGTTGGGCTTGAATTAATTTTTATTTACCTACAAAATATCAGTCTACTTCTTTAAAGCGCATGCTTCTGCACCTCTCGGATGCCTCATGCCTAGGCAGAGGTGAATGCTTTAAGCGCGCTTGTTTCAAGTGTTAATAACTCAGATGCAATGGGTGTGCTTGATAGGCGCAGCCAGACGCATGCTTTTAATAACTATGGTGCAACTTACCCAGCACTGCAATCCACGATAATACTTGAAACTCTGATGGGATTGGACTTTTCCAAATGACATTAAATAACGGAAATAAAGGAAAATCCATAATTGGAAAGAAAGACTCATCACATGATGATTTGACCGAGAAAACTCCTTAAGGATCTCCATCCCAAACTCCAGTATCTTCAACTCCCTCAACCAATCTGACACTCTAAAGTTCCTAACGAAGAACTCAGTTCGTTCACTTTACATCCCTCAAATATCTCCACTGATGCAGGTCCCAAGATATAGAAGAAGCAGAGGAATATTCCTTCATCTGGACAAAATTAGGAATAATGTCATTATGAACCGATTAAAGTTGGAATAAAATAGGATAAAAATCCTTAAAAGGAAGAAACCCCCACCACCTATCCTCCCAAAACCTTACCCTATTTCCACTTCTAACCACCACCCTCATAGATGGGCTTAATACTATTTTTACGGTAACAATAACGCCCTATTGAAAATCAGCCTTGTCCTCAAGGTTGAGACTTGAAACTTGATCTTCTATGAATTCATCATCGTTCCATCCAACATCATAGCCAAAGATAACTTACTCAAAACCAAGGTTGTAGTACATAGTACCAAGATATAGAAAATCAAGAGGTACTCACGAGCTCGTGATTTAATCATAGTATAAATGTGCAATTTTAATTCAAATTCAAGAGCCTTATTCTTCTCGAAACGTATTGTTAGGTTTGCTTGTTTCTAGACACAATTTTAACAAAAGAAAATCATTGCCGTATTTATATAACACATAGGAATTGGAATGAACATTACAAACACGATGAAATACAAATACTAATATAGTCTAACTCTAGCAACGCTAGTTTCACACAAGAAGTAAAAAACGATAACTGCCTACAAACTTCCCCTTCCCACCTTTTTAGTTCCCGACCAATCCACTTATGTTTTTCCTAGTGTAGGCATTTTAATTATGGGCTTTTCATTCTCACTATTTGGGCCTTCAACTATTGGGTCCGTAACACGTGTTTTCAAGAAAATAAAGCTGTTAGAGGAATACTACAACTCCACAATCTCCATATCTTGCATGGTTCCATGTTCAACATCAACAAGAATCAGGTCCTTTGCCCCTGGCCCCACACACCAACTACTTTATCAATTTAATTCCCCATCCGCCATTCTTCTAGCCTTTTTTTCCCATTTTGTCTATTTGTTGCCCCATTTCTTGTTAGCTTCGAGGCCATTTCTTACACTGACAAACAAAAAGGAATCCCTTTCCTCTTCCCCATACACGTATAATTGTTGACCCCAATATTTTTTTTGATAGTAAACCAACTTTATTATAATATTGGATAATGTTACAGCAGAGGTGGATGAGTAATCCGCAAGAGTATTACAAGATAAATCCTTAAAGCACTACTCTATGACACCATCACTTGGTTTCATGACCATAAAAATTTCCAGTCCCTAACTACGTCTGATATACATAGGTGATTGTACTCTGGCAATTGCGTCAAGCAGTTGGCAACTCTGAGCTTTATCTTCTCTCAAACTTGTTCTGCAGACTCCGACACATCTTCAAATATTCTGTGATTTCTTTCCAACCATATTGACCAAAATGTGCAATGGACTATCACATACCGGACTCGGGATGACTTTCTCCCACTGTGACACCCTGGTTCAATAATGAATAGATCTTGAGCCTTCCTTGGAAATGCCCATTAGAATCCCAGCTCTTTTAAGGCTTTCATTCAAATAGCACCGGAGAAGGAGCAACGTAGGAGTAAATAATCTTGATTTTCCTCTTGCTTTTGGCATAGACAACACCAATGCAGGCTTAATACGCAGTTAGGCCATCTTCTTTGCACTGATTCACATGTCGGTAATTTCCCCAGGGCCACGATCCATGAGAAAATTTGAACCTTTTGTGGGACGTGTACTTTCCAGATATTATTAAAAATATGAAAATAATGGGAAATTTGATAATGGAAAGAAGGATTTGTAAAAAGATCTAACAGAGAACAAACCGGAATTATTTCCCTCCCAAACTCTAAAATCCTCAATCCTAGACTCTAACCTTACCCTCTCTATTACTCCTAAAAAAGAAGTGACTCAAGTAACTCAACGTCGTTCAAATCTCTTCTAAACCTCACATCCCAACTGAAAGACTTGTTGTCACTGCTGTCGACAAAATCTACGAAGTTACGAATAGGTTTATTAGTTGAAATGCATATCTGAAACAAGGATGGAAAACGGTCTTTGAACGAAAAATCCCCCTCCCAAACATCTTCCCAAAAACGAATGATACTACCTTGTTTGGGTACCGCTCTTATGAGTTGATGAAAAGCCGGGTAAGAGCGAGAGATACATTTCCAAGGGCTTCTGAAGGTCGCTTTCCCCACCAACCCCATATCCCACCCGTTACCCTGAAGACCATATATGCTCTTGATTACTTTTTTCCACATCGTCTCCCTTTCCACCGAACATCTCCACCATCACTTACCAAGAAGAGCCTTGTTCCTGAGGCAAATGTTCCTCACTCCCAATCCTCCTCTGTCCATCGGTTTGCTTACCTGCTCCTACCCGACAACATGACAATTTTTCTCCCATTCTGCACCATCCCACAAAAAATCTCTCATCAATTTTTCCATTCTTCTAGCCCCCCGAACCGGCACCTTAAAGAGAGACATGAAGTAAGATGGTATTGCCCTTAGCACGGCCTTTATCAAAGTGAGTCGGCCCCCCTCGATAAAAATGACTTTTTCCAACTTGCTAACTTATTTGACATTTTAGATATCTCGTGTTCCCAAAATTCCAAGTGTGTGGGATTACCACCCAAAGGTACCCCAAGACACTTGATCGGCCACATTTCTTTCTTGCATCCGATTGTTGAAGCCATTTCATCGAGTTCCTCTTCTGAAAAATTCAAGCCCATGACGACACTTTTTTCCAGATTTATTGTCAGCCCCGAATTGGTACCAAACAATTTGAGTATATCGACTATTGCAAAGACGTGTCTCTTTGATTTTGCGAAAAACAATGTATCATCCGCAAATTGAATATGCGATATTTCAATCTTTTCTTTCCATACTTCAAGACCTCTTATTTCATTCACTTCCCTGGCCTTGTCTACCATCCGCCCCAACCCATCGACGACAATGTTAAAAAGAAAAGATGATAATGGATCACCTTGTCTTAATCCTCTCTCCCCCCTTATTTTCCCACGCGGCCTTCCATAGATAAAGATTGAGAAAAAAACATTTGAAACACACCCCCTAATCCACCTCTTCCATCTCTCACCAAATCCCTTCTTACTCAACACAAAATCTAGAAATCTCCAATCGACGTTGTCGTATGCCTTTTCCAAGTCAACTTTGAGTACCCATCCTTTCTTATTCTTCCGTCGATATTCTTCCATAATTTCATTTGCAATAAGGCAACAATCCAGGATTTGTCGGCCTTCAACAAAAGCACACTGATTCTCCGCAATGGTATTGCTCAAGACTTTCTTCAATCTACTTGCCAAGACTTTAGCCAATATCTTATACAAATTCGTAATCAAACTAATAGGTCTGAAATCATTGATCTTGCTCACTTCCTTTTTCTTTGGAATGAGACATATGTAGGTTTCGTTTGTGATTCCATTGACAATCCCATCTTCAAAAAATTCAGCAAACACCCTTACTAGATCCGATTTTACTGTGTCCCAATTTTTCTGATAGAAAGCCATTGTGAAACCACCCGGCCCTGGGGCTTTGGATACATCACTGTCCATCACCGCCTTTTTGATCTCTTCCTCCTCAAATGGATTCTCCAACTCCTCTGCATCAATACTTTGTAGGGGACTCCAATCCAACCCGTTAAGGTCCCCCCCTACCCCGTCAAAATCCCCGCCTACACCGTCCGCTTTCCTATACAAGTTTGTGTAGAAGTTAATAATTTTTTCTTCAATGAGACTCTCCTCGGTAACCATCTTTCCATCCTTCAACTCTACTCTGTCTATCAATGCTCTATTCCTTCTGTTATTGAGTATGGAGTGAAAGAATTTTGAATTCTGATCCTCTTCCTTGAGCCATGTTACTTTGGCTTTTTGACTTGCTCTTTGGAATTTTGAAAATGATACCTTTTCCAACTCATACCTTGCTTTCCTTCTTTCCTCATTGAGTAATTCCGACCAAGTACCACCGACCTCTAGCTCATCCAGCTCCATAATCTTACTGGTTAGTTCTTTAAGTCTGACTCCCACGTCTCCAAACACTTCTCTATTACATTTGGAAATTTCAATTTTGATTTCTTTCAATTTTCTCATGAATTTATAACCTTCCCACCCCTGAATACCCCCGTTATTCCACCAAGTCCGAACCATATCTTTAAATTTGTGATGGGACAACCAAGCATTCTCAAATCTGAACGGCGCGGGCCCCCATCTCAACTTAGCGGTATCTAGCAAGAGAGGACAATGGTCCGATGTAATTCTGGGTAACACCGTTTGTCTAAATGTGGAGAATATGTCCTTCCAACCTCTTGAAATGAGAAATCTGTCTAAGCGACAACAAATCGGGTCTGCCCCTAAAATTTGACCACGTGTACTTGGCATTCAACAATGGTGGGTCGTGGAGCTCCAACTGTTCTATCAAACAGTCAAAACAGTTCAGGCTCGTGGTGTTTGATAGACTATTCATTTTTTCTCCCGAATTTCTTACGACATTAAAGTCCCCTTCGAGGCACCACTTATCCCCACAAATTGAATTTAGGCCAGCTAATTCATCCCAAAATAGCTCCCTGTCTCTGGGCTTTACCGGCCCGGAAATGGCTGAGAACCACCAGTTTATGTGATCATTACAGCGGATTTCAATTGATACCGAAAACTCCCCAATCAGATTATCAGTGACCCCTACCACTCGGGGATCCCACATCTTTGATCCCAATATTTAAGTTTAAAACTAATTCTTGATCAGCAATTCAGCATAAGCCATGATCTCATCAACAACTTGACCTCCAGTTTCAACTTAGGATACCACAATCAAGAAATGGTAAAATGCGAGCCAAGGAGGAATATGTATAGGACCAATTAATCACTATAACTATAGAGAAAAAAAACCAAACTGCTAAAGAATAGTTTGCAAGAATATTCTATGGAACCACGATCCCGATGAACCTTCACCATTGCTGTTAATTTTTGGTTAGCAACACCATAACCACTGCCCTAATAACCCATTACGATTCTTACCCCAACAACACGAGCTTCTTTTCCAGCCTTCGTAAACTCATAAGTAAAATATTCATCAACACAACTCTCCAAATACTCTTCAAAGAAAATAAATAACTATTCGAACTCCAAACCCCCGTAATTCCCCCGTCGAAGTAACTAATTGAAATTCTAGTAAATATGTTGTCCTTTGCTTCTACTGAGTGAAAGTATAGCCATATCAAATTGAACCAACAATCCTTGTTGTTGGATGCAATAATTGTCCCTGCTTGGTAGAGAGATTGAACAGTGGTGCTTGAGCTGCTGTGCAGTTTAAAATATTTGAGTTGTACTATTACCATCAGCTATAACTTTTGGTAAAGCGGTAAGCACTCAGTCCTACAATGAGTATCAGAGCCAAGGTCACGTGTTCGATTCCCATTAATTGCAAGGAGTGTAATTATTGGGAGGGAGATTGTTGGGTGCAATAATTGTCCATACTTGGTAGAGCGATTTAACCGTGGTGCTTGAGCTGCTGTGCGGTTTAAAAAATTTGAGTTGCACCATTACCACCAGCTATAGTTTTTGGTAAAGTGATAAGCACTCGGTCCTACACTTGTTCCTTTAACCCCGTAATTCGTCGACTGAGGGATCTATGCAATGTTGACGCTTGACCATTCCTTCCTCATCTTCGCTTATGTCAGTCTGATAAACTACAACGATGCTAATTGTTAGGGATCATTGGACATACCAGTTACATGGCTGGTTGAAAGAGCCATCCAAGCCCAACACATGAAAACCCACTTGACCTAGCCATTTTGCCCTTTCATCTACCCTTGTCCTCACTCTCTAATGCTCGGAATACTTTGAAGTTGTGTTGCTAATGGTGCCACCACCACCACGACCAACTGTCGGCGGCCCACTGGCCACCTCTCGTCGGAGATCCCATCCCCTCAGATTCCTGTAATTTCCTCCTACCCTTCAATGATCTTTTTGTGCCCTATTTTGCCGTAACCGACACGTGTACCGGTAAAAAAACTTAGGAGTATCATTGCTACATAGATCTCAGGAAAAGCCAATCGCCCGATAGCATGCTTCTTCTCACAACGCCCATGGCTAGGTCTTCTTCTCTGGTATTGCCTTCACAATTAGGCAAAACGTTCCTTCCGCTTATGCTTCATTTCACGAACTCCATAATTCCACCCTGGGTGTTTGTTGTGCATCTCTTCTTCAATTCTAATTCCCCGTTATTTTTACTTTGGGTTTTGATATTCGCTTCTTCTATAGAGCTGATGGTTTCCTCTTCATTTCCACTTATTTTCATCATAACTGGTGGTTTCTTCTTCAAAGTTGTTGACATATTTTTTAATATTGTTGAGGGTCTCATCTTTGCCGACAATCTAGAAAACTCCATTGAAGCTCCTTGCAGCAGGCTTGGTTTGCTTTCTCAACATCGTCTTCAGCTCCCACAGAGTTTGTAGCACAAATTCCAATTTCTCTTCGAAGGTTTGATCTCCCTCCTCCTTGCACATCACTATATTCTCCCTTGCCTCCCATCTCACATCTTTCTTAGTAATAGCCATGTCGCTTGCCCTCATATTTTTGAGTCAAGAGGTCGGACCAATTGATACAGCCACAAATGATAACCCAATTAGAGGAAACACTGAAGCAAGAACTATGAATCAAGAGAAGGAAAATTGTGTTTATATTGATTGATAAATTTGACATTATAGAAAAGACAGAGAAATATGCTCTCCTCACTCCATTCGAGAGGAATTTTTCCCTCTTGCTCCAGCTAAGCTAGTCCTTACATGAAAAAATTCTGGTATGCCTCACTACAGCCCTCACCCCTCATTTTATTTCCTTATCCCACGCTTGACAAACTAGCCGCTCCCTCGCACGTGATCTTGGGCTTCTCTGATAGACATTAAAAAATGGTGGTGTTTTTTTCAATTAATAATATTCTTCAATCTTCTCGTAACTCACTACAAAAATGACATTACTATTAAAAGTAGCTGGTACTTGTCTCTCATAAGTTTGGTACCCAGTGGTTGAGTTTTTAACAGATAACCTTGGTGTCTGTGAGGTAAACATGATCCATTCAAATGTCGAAATAGAGGACAATGATTACGCATGATTTAGTGTTTTTTTTCACATTCTAATGGGAGTTAGAGCTTATGAATTCTTGATTACACGTTTTGTTAAAAACCTAATTGTACTGGGTTATTTTCTCATATAGAATGACTTGTACAATTTTGTGTTGGTGATCCATGATATGTTGGGAATATGTCTGTTGGTTGTAAAATGAGATGCATTGGTTTGTTCCGAAATGTTGTTCCCTTATCTACTCTGTGAATCCTTTGTGTGTTGATAGGGAACTGGGATACATTGGAGGTCCGACCAAAAGAGAGAGGGTTGGATACCAGGCAGGAGCTTCTCCAATTTTATAACGAAAATTATTCAGCCAATCGCATGCATCTGGTAATATATGCTAAAGGTAATGATTAGGATCTATTACAGATGTTATTGACCTTGGTGTTATATGATTACAACTTATTAATATGAATATCAGATGACCTTGATAAATCTGAAAGCCTGGTGAAGAACAAGTTTGAGAAAATACGAAATACAGATTTAGGTTGTGTCAATTTTACTGGTCAGCCTTGTGATTCAGAAAATCTTCAGGTAATAAATCTTCTCTCATATGCTTTGAGTTAGATTAAGGAGTTATTATGGTGCAAAACACATTTTAGCTGCTTCATTTCACTATTGATATGAAAAAAGTTTTAAGAAAGTGGAAGTAAGATACTGATGTTGGTTCCCTCAATCTGAATATTTTTAATAGATTATTGTCAAAGCTGTCCCAATTAAACAAGGCCACAAGTTGAGATTTGTATGGCCATTGACTCCTGGAATTCGTCATTACAAGGAAGGGCCGAGCAGGTATCTGGGTCATTTGATTGGCCATGAAGGAGAAGGATCTTTGTTTTACGCGCTGAAAAAGTTGGGTGGGTGTTGAACTTTCTTACTATGCAGAGTCCTCAATTCCACTGCTTGCCTACTTTCTGGTTTCAAAATTAATTTTTGGAAACCTGTTTCATGTCTTGATGTGCTTAGCTATATATGTAGCTGTAAAATGAAGGAGATGCCATGCTATTGTCTAATTTATAGCCGTTAGAGGACTTGGCTCTTTGAACAGTATTCTGGAGTTGGATTGGCTTTTTTACCACCAACAGTAAAATCATGAATATTTAGCAATTAAGTCCAATTTTGAAATGTATATTTTCATGAAATTGTTGACGATAATTATATGGAACTTCCCTTACCTTAATGTGCCACTGTTCTGCATTATGTTGAATTCTTAGTTCAGTTTCAGATAACCTAAATTCTATGTTGAATGGACACGGGTACGGGTATCGTATCGATAAGGATACGGTGATACGTCAAATTTTTAAAATATAAGACACTATATATATATATATATATATATATATATATACTATATAGTATTAAAAATAAAAAATTGTATATAAATATATAGTAGAAATATATATACATATTTATGTAAATATATACAATGTGCATCTTCAGAGCATTGATCCGAAGGTGAAACGTGTCTGTAGCGTGTCCTCACCATGTCCGTGGCGTATCCTCGCCATGTCTGACTGGTCAACTCTAAAAAAGTCAGCAACACGGATTTTGCCACATCCGCGTGCGTGTCGTATCCATGTCCAATACTTCAGAATTGTTTTTAAGGTGTCCGTGCTATATAGTATAAATGTTAACCGACTCTGATGTTGTTATTCATCTCTACTGCCTTTGGATGCTTTTCTAGTTGTATACATTGTCTTACATTTTTTGCATAATTTGATGGAAAATGCACATGAATACAATGTTTCTTTTTCCATGAACAGGTATACAATGTCTTATATTTTTATGCATAATTTGATGGAAAATGCAAATGAATATGATGTTTCTTTCCCATTATGGCATCACAAAAAACACAACATTAATCGACATGTTCTTTAGATGATAGGATGAAAAATAGAAAATGAATTAACAGCCCAATGTGATGGATTACATAGTTCAGGAGAATCGCTATTCTTGGTGTGGCGTCATATAGTGGAAAAATAATGAATTCTTTGTTTTCAGAGGCTACAGTTATTTCATCCATGATTTGTGCAGGCTGGGTTACAAGTTTATCTGCCGGTGAATCAGATTGGACTTATGACTTCTCTTTTTTCAAAGTGGTTATTGATTTGACTGACGCTGGCCACAGTAAGTGATGTTATTTTCTTCTCATTTTTTTATCCTTTTGCTTTCAGATGGATGGAATTATGCTTTTTTTAAGGTTTGGGTACGCGTTTTTATTCTTCTTACCATTGTGCATTTTTCAAAATTTTATGTTATCTTAGAGCATTTTGAGGATATCGTGGCTCTATTACTCGAGTATATTCATCTCTTGCAGCGGTCTGAACCCTGCAAGTGGATATTTGATGAGGTAACACTGATGATTTCTTTTACTTCTTCATTAAACTGTCTTCTTTCTACATTACCACCGATATGTTATGTTTTTCCTTATAAGCTCATGATGCACTCAGTCAAAACAGTGCTGAAAAACATGGTTTTCTGTATTGCTTGAATTGACATCTGAATTATCACTTTGCTTGAATCATGAACTGTGAAGTTATGAAAAATATCCATCGCCAATCAATTTATGCGGAACAGATCCCAAATCTGATAATCATAGTTTCTATGGTCCTTTTGAAGCAAAGTCATTAGTTTGTTTCTTGACTGGTGTTGTTAAAAGGAAAGCTATCATACATATAAAAAATTTGTCCCATACGGCCATGGGAGCACATTTAGTTAACTACATTCAGGGAAGGTCTGATGAAGACGAAGTCTTGTATTCCAATCTGTCCATATCCAAATCTGATAATGACAATCATATAAATACCATATCAGTATATAACTCAATTCAAGACGTGTTCTGATCAATACTCAAATCGGTATATAATCTGATCCATATCTGAACAAGGTACAATCTAATTCATATCAATGATATCATGATTCAATCGAAATCATTACTGACTCTGATCAATATCAATCTACTGATGTTTCGACGACATAATAATACAGTCACGATAACCCCGTCTATCTCAACATCACATATATAATACCAGAATTCATAACCAGTATCAGTACAACTCATAATCTGAATAATAACACAACTCTGATATAAAATCTCAACTAAATCAACTCTGAAATTCATAACAATTTCATAAACAGTCTATTCTTTAATCTGACTTCAGTTATACCATGTCTACTGTAGCAGAAACATCATATCTGATTCATATTCAATTCTGACAATATCATAAATTCGAATCATGTCTAAACGTAACGAAACTTATGTCCAGTTGTAGCCTGCGTCGATAGGAACACAGTACTGAAATCGGATTAAAATTCTAACAGGCTGATCTTTCACAATCACAAATCTACGAAGGCGTAAGGATTTTTCTCTCAAAGCTTCGACCCTTTTCTGAATTTTGTGAAGGAAAGGCGTGCAATTCTTATATATATACTGCATGCAACACCAGGAAACGTGGCTTATTTTTCATGTTGCACGTCACACCGCGGGTGCGCTCATTCCATAACCGCGGGTGCGCTCAGTGTAATGATATACATCAACTTTTCCGAAAGCTTCGACCGCGGGTGCGCTTAGTCCTGTAACGCGGGTGCGTTGACCTCACTGTAGCAGCACCGCGGGTGCGCTGCCTCTGGAACCGTGGGTGCGGTGTTGCTACTGTAATTCTATTCAACTTTCTGTCCATGCACCGCGGGTGCGCTGCTTCTGGACCGCGGGTGCGGTGACCCTACTGTAAAAATGGCCAACTTTCTGCCTATCCACCGCGGGTGCGGTGCTTCTCTAGGCGCGGGTGCGGTCTCTTTCTTCAAGCAACACTTCATAATCTCATTTAGTGCCTCTCATTACATGTCATGCATACTCATATCTTCCGAGTATCACATCAATGAAGACTAATAAATCTCGAGCCTTACACTAGCGATCTATTGCCCGAGATTTTACTAACCAAAGCATACTTGAATGGCTTAATCAAAGAAGAAATTACCTCATCCGGGAATCGAATACTCGATTTACCATCCTGAAAAGACGGCTCTGGCATCTCGTCCATAGAATATCCCACGTCTTCAAAGCTTTTCTTCACCGTGCGCGGAGACGGTGGACACAAGGCATCACGGAAAGACACCAGAAGCGGAACAGGAATGCTCAGACCATATTTGACCGCAGATTGCAATATGTTGACTGCTGAGTTGACCCGAATGGATCGGCCGAGTGACTTGGTCGAGTCAACCAGCGAGTCACCGGCCGAATTAGTATAGTTCGACAGTGAAGTCATGGGAAGCTCAGAACCGGGCTTCAATCCAGCAGACTCGGGCACTGGAGGGATCAATTGTTCAGAAGAAACACCCTGTTATGACACGATAGGAACCTGACACGGGGAATCCGATACAACACTGAAGGATCGTGTGCTACTGCATTTGAAGGCATATCAAACACAATATTCTCCCATGAGCTGCAATAGCTCGTGTTCTAAGAATGTTAACACCGATGAATTGAATCGAGTTTGGTTAAAGACCAAGCGGAATAAACTTGAAGTAATCCTTCGTGAAGAAGACTGTTAAATTATAAAACGTTTTAACTTATGTGAACTGAATAACTGAAAGACAGAGGATCGGTTGTCGCATATATCAGTTCAGCAATGACAAAAAATGAACTGACAGATGCTCTAACTGATCAAGTCAGTTTGAAAACAACAGTTAATCAGTTAAATACACAAGATATGTTTATGGATGTTCGGAATCTTCAAATGCTCCTACGTCACCCCTTCTACCACCTCAGGTAGGATTCACTAGAAGAATTTGATTTATTACAAACAGTTGTACAAACCCACCCAGCTTAGGACTTATCCACTGTCTAGCTGAACTCCTAGTTTAGACTGAAGGCAACACCTTTCAGCCAACACTTCTTTATCATCTATGTGAGAAATACTACATACACAAGTTTAACGTCTTTGTGCAAGACTGAATTGCGAGGTGGTGAGTATGTACGTGTGTGAGAACTGAACAAGGATGTTCTCACACAATTAGGGAAATAAGCTTCTAAACTAAGCTAATAACACGTTTAGGGTTTAGGGTTTCTTTTTTAAAAAAAAACACCGCCGGAAGCGGGAGGGTTAGGCAGACCCTTACCTGTATATATCATCAAAACAGAAATACAAGATAAAACTTAAAGAGAGGGGGACTATACCAAAAACCTCTCAAAAGACTAATCAGACAACACATAAAAACATAAAGACATAGGGTGGCAAATACATGTGCCAAAAGCTAATCACTAGGAAAAGCGCATAATAAAAATGGACATCTAAGATCAGCGCTAAGTACATCAAAACAAATCAGATCCTATCTAAACAGTAAAGATCCAGCACAGAAGTAGGTGCAAAAGACCACCGATGGTACCCATCTATGAGCCGTCTGTCAGTGTAAGTCCAAACTGAAAAGAACATCCTAATCCAAGATCAGGCTGCTGTACAGGATCCCACAGTCAAAAGAGTATCCAGCTGGAAAATCACTGTGCAAAAAATGGTCGAAACACAAATGGAGGACCGCAATCCAAGTCAGAGAAGCTCCAAATCCTAAGAAGAAGGTGAAAACAGACGGAGATCATAAAGTCATAAATCCAAGCGTATCTGGAACTCTGATATAAGAGTCAACCAAGAGAGAACATCCAGAGTCACCAATGTACGTAGCAAGAATAGAGAAGAGATAAATCCCGACATGAATGGAGCTCCGGACAAGAGAAACCACTGAGAGAGATCATCCAGAGCCACCATAACACTCGGCAAGAGAACATAAAAGGAAGAAGGCGGCGTGCAAGGAGAAGCCTGCAGAGAGTGCCCGCCGGAGAATAGGGGTGGTCCAAAAAAAAGCACCAACAGAAAAGGTGCGGGAGCCTACCCAAATCCAAAGAAACAAAGCACTAAAGGTGCAAGTGTCTAGACCCACTCGCACACAACTGGCAAAAGGAGAAAAAAGACGATCCCCCGAAGAGACAGTACCTGCAAAGGAAAAAATACATATATAGAGATAAAAATAAAAATAGATCCAAACAAAGGAAGGGGCTGCAAATAGCTAAGAACATTTGTATCTAAGGTAGGGGAGCCCGGATATATCCGAGCAGGTCAGGATGGATATATGGCGGGATAGGGAAGGACCTAACTCTAAGGTACAAACCCTAAGGTTATGAGCCCTCGCCGCCAACGCATCCGCCACCGAATTTCCCTCCCGAAAATATGTGAAAAATGAAAAGCCCGCCACCTCAAAAGAGCCAAAATCCGAGTGACTGTATGATGAAGGTCCCAATGACACCGACGAGATCGAAGGATCTGAAGAGAAATATGAGAATCAGAGACGTCCAGAGAAACCAGAGAAACTGACGGTGCTTCGCATCCTTACGAGACGTCCAGAGAAACCACAAAACATTGAAGGACAGAAACTCCTTGACGTGGCTCCCAGGTGTTCAATGAAGATTTCTCTTCCAAGCACTGAGGAACAGCCTGAGATCCCTGGTGCAGGGGATCCGGACACGAAATATGGCCCCAAAGAAATGCCAGACAGAACAGGCAATCGGGCGATCAATGAAGACGTGTGCGAATGTCTCCGACATATCACAACACTGAGATCGAGAAGCCAACTCAAAGCCACGACGCTGGAGCATATCATCCACCGGGAGCCACTGATGCCAAAACCTCCAAAGGAAGAAAGACATCGTGGGCCTCAACCAACGGCCCCAGCAAGGAGTCAAGATATCAGAAACATGGTCTCTCAATCGGACAAGCTCCCAAGCAGACCTAAGCGAGAAAGCACCGTCAGAACTTTGAATCCAAAGAGCCAGGTCAGGCTCGCCCAAGGCGATCGGGGTAAGAGTAATCGTCTCAGCAACGGAGAGGGCCACCACAAAGAAAAAAATATCAAAATCCCAGGCCCCCTCAGAAAAAAGTGAAAGACCCAAACATCACGGCCCCCACGGACCTCACACTAGCTGGACAGAGGGGTGTCCCCGAACCATATTTCATCCCAAAAGGAAACGTCTCCATGGCCAACGCACCAGCAAATGCCAGGCTCCACGCGAGGTCAGATATGCAGGCCGAGACCATCGCCACAACCCGCTCTGAGCAACCAAAGTGTCTCATAACCTCGAAGAGGAAAGGCCACTGTACCCTGTCATAGGCCTTGGCAATATCCAACTTTAGGATAACATTACCGCAATGAGTGGTGAGAGTGAGATTGTGAGTGAGCTCCTGCGCGAGGAGAATATTATCAGAGATCATCCGACCCGGAATGAAGCCACTCTGATTCGATGAAATAAGTCTCTCCACGACAACCCTCAGCCGAGAGTACAAAAGTTTAGAGATGATCTTGTTCGTGACATTGCACAGAATGATCGGAAGGAAGTCCAACCAAGCATGTGCACCCTCGACTTTGGGAATCAGAGTGATAGTGGTAGCGGTAAATCCCTGGGGGAGGGGAGAGCCCCGGAAGAAGTACAAGACTTCATCAAAAACATCCTGATGAACAATCTCCCAGCAATGCTGAAAGAACGCCGAGGAGAAGCCATCAGGCCCAGTCCACACTGTCAGATTGGATGGAGAAGAAGGTCGTGCGGACCTCCTCCAAAGAAGGGGTCGCAGCGATACCCTCATTCTCTACTGCAGAAATAACCGAGTGTAAGCCCGAAAAATCAGGACAAGCAAGCGCAAAGGGGTCCCCACTTGTTTAGGGTTTCGGGGTTAGGGTTTAGGGTCGAGGGTTTCGGGGTTAGGGTTTAGGATCGAGGGTTTCAGGTTGAGGGTTTAGGGTTTGGTTTAGGATTTGGGGTTTGGGGTTAGGGTTTTTTTATTATTATTTTTTATTATTTTTTTATTTTTTTAATAAAATTTTTATTTTTATACAACAAAGAGCAGTACAAGTAAAACCTAATGGGAGGGAGACTGTATCAAGACCTCCGCAAAAGGCTATTCAATCACAACATCAAAACATAAATAACGACGTACTACAACAGGGCAACCCGAAATACAACAGAACAAAAAGCTAACAAACCAGAGGTTACCCCGGAATACATCAAGCAAAAAAGACAAAAGGTTGGGCAAGGAGAACTCAGCAGTGAACGCCCACCACCTAACACCCAAGAAGAGCGGAAAAACAATATCCACCAGAGTCAGGAGGACGCCCGTAGGGCGAACTCGACTGAAGAGCCTTGTTGCGATAATATCTTCACTGCTGAGAGTGCGTACGTCCAGGGAGAAGTAAAGATAAACACTCAACGGTAGAAGAAAGCACCACACCCTCCTCACTGCCCACACTCTCTGAACCCAACTCAAATGCATGCAAAGCAATAGAAACATGAAGATTATCCACAGGATCTTGAACAGCAGGAGCAAGCTCGACCACTAGAATGGGAGCAACTACAATTGCAGAAACAAGTCCAACAGAAGTAGACGCCACGTCAACCATATCTGTAACCGGAGACGAGATAACCGGATCCAACTCCTTTGTAGACAAACAACTCACCGCAGCATTCTGCTCCACCGCTGGCTTACTAAGAAGAGTCTTAAACTTTTGGCTACGGGGTTTCACAACACCTGAAGACTCACCGGGACCTGAATCAGTGGGTAAATCCTGCAGTATCTCATAATAATTCTTTGTCGAAATAGGCCGACCCGGATCTTTTCTCACAACAGGTCGGTGCCGGGGACGCTTAGAAACATGCCCTGTAAAATCATTATTGCTGGACGGTGGCGGATCAGAAGTAACACCCTGAGGCTGCTCACTAGGATCCTGAGGTGGGGAATCAAAAACAACACCCTTACCATGAGGTCGGGTCCGGCGCGGGCGAGAAGACTTGGCATTACGAGAGCAAAAATCAAGTGAATGTCCCAATAACTTGCAATGAGAATAATAATGGGGAACTTGCTCATAGACCACCTCCACAACCTGACTATGATCACCCCAAACCACCCAGATACGCTCCGGACGAGCCTGAAGAATATCAATCTCAACACAGACTCTAGCAAAAGATCCTCTAGTCCCATCAGCGGTAATCTCATCAATCTTAACTGGATTACCTAAAATCTTAGCAATAGGAAACAAGCTCTGTTTAGCATAAAGATGCAAGGGCAGATCAATAAACCTGACCCAAACAGGAACAGTAGGAGAATCCGCCTCAAACTTAAATTCGGGAGTCAATTTCGAAAAACGAATCACTACAGACCGAATCGAAACAAGAGGCTGAGTCCAAAACCTCAGATAATCCTCCTCACAGGAAAGGGTGAGAACCATAACCCCCGAGGAAGAAACGAACAGTATGAGAACCCAACAGACCAATATAAGACAAAACAGATAAAATATCAGAATTAGGAGTCAAACCCCGGTTCCCAGAGATACGCCCTACCAAAGCAAACTTAAAAGAAGCAGAGATGGACGAAATAACCTAATCCGGTAACAAAATACCGGGAATCCCATCCCGAACAATCGGAGCTGGCACTTCTTCCATCGAGTCAACTATGTCTGCGAAACTCTGATCCTGCGAAATCTGAGACGTACGACTCAAGATATCCCTAAAAGAAACTGAAGGAGGACGAGTAACAGCCGTTGGAACAACCGAGGCAGCAATACGCGAAGGGGCAATAGCCGATTCAACTCGGTCGAGTGGACTCGGTGAGCCAACCGAGTTCACCCACCGAGTCCACCGGCGAGTCACCGAACGGAGCACCACCGAAGGCCGGCGACGAGAAGCAGAAGCCGGAACCGGCCATAACGCTACCAGAATCGGCCGGAAGAGAGGTGACTCGGGCCAAACTCGACGACAAACTCGCTTGAAAATCACGATATTGGGCGTTTTTGATCCCATGATCCATTTCTGAAATTGAAGGTACCTTTGTGTTACCCATGACCTCGGCATCACAGTGTGAAGAGGAATTTGAATTTGGAATAGCCACGACGGTGCATTTGACGATGGAAGGATTCGGCGGAAGGGTTTGTGCCATCCCAATTGTAGATCTGAAATTCCCGGAAGACGACGATGAATTGGACAACGGGCCTTGGACCATTAGACTCGGTTTGGAACAAAGATCACAGATCGGGGCTCGGCTTGAAAAAATAAGGTCGGAGCTCACTGGAATCGAGGAAATCGTCGACGGCACACACGTGAACAGTGCCGTCGGGATTTTGGGAGTCAAATCGGACGGCCTAACCAACTCTGAATTGCTTGAAAATTTGACAGGAGGTGCGTTTGGAAGAGGCGAATCCAATGGTGTAAAAATTACACCGATCAGAGATGCAATCGCCGCCAACGACACTGTAGCCGGAATTTTTGGAAATTCAACCATGAAATTGACGGGCTTAGACAACTCCGATTGAGCTGATTTTTGGATATGTTGTTCGCCTTGAAGAGGCAATTCTGATGCACCGGCGAACCGACCGGAAACTGGCGGCGATCGGCCGAACGTACTGGCGGTGATTTTTGGGGCGAAAATTGGGGTTTATATGGACATTATTCACGAAAAGAGGAAATTTTTTGGGGGCGAATGGTGGTTGGTTTGGTCTAGGGTCTAGGGGTGGTAGTGGTTAGGGGTTAGGGGTTTCGGGTTTAGGGTTTAGGGTTTAAGGTTTGGGGTTTAGGATTTAGGGTTTAGGGTTTTTTTTTAATAGAAAACACCGCCGGAAGCGGGGGGGTTAGGCAGACCCCTACCTGTATATAACATCAAAACAGCAATACAAGATAACACCTTAAGAGAGGAGGATGAAACCAAACCTCTCTATAGGCTAGTCATTCAAAACATAAAAACAAAAACCTAGGGTTGCAAATACACGAGCCAAAAGCAAATCCCTAAGTGAAATGAATAGTAGAACAAAACACCTAAGAACAACGCTAGAAACATGAAAACAACTCGAAACATATGTAAACAGTAATGATCCAGCTCAGAAGTAGGTGCACAAGACCACCGATGGTACCCATATCTGAGCTGTCTATCAATGTAAGACCAAACTGAAAAGAACACCCTAATCCGAGATCGATCAACTGTACAGGATCCCGCAGTGAAAAGAGTAATCAGCTGGAAAATCCCTATATAATAACAGTCGAAGCACCAAAATAAGACCGCAATCCAGCTCAAACCATAAAAGCTCCCAGACCCAAGAAGAGAATGACAACGGCCTGAGCTCATAATATAAGAAATGAAAGCATGAATCGCATGACTGTGACTTGGATAAAAGAAACAACCAATAGAGAACATCCAGAGCCACCAATGCACGCAGCAAAATATATAACAGAGAAGTCCCAACATGAATGGAGCTCCGGGCCAGAGAAACCAATGAGAGAGATCATCCAGAGCCACCACAACACTCGGCAAGTAAAAGAGAGAAGTCATCGGGCAAGGAGAAGCCTGCAGAGAACGCCCGCTAGATAACTGGGGTCGTCCATAGAAAAACACCAACGAAGCAAGTGCTGGGACCCACCCAAACCCAAAGGAGCAAAACAAGTATGGTGCAAGTGTCTGGGCCCACTTGCACAGGACAACTAGGAGTGGAAAATAACCTCCAAGAACTAAAGACATGCAATAGAAAATACATACATATATATAAGAAAGAGATCCAAAAGAAAAGAGGGGCTGCAAATGGCTAAGAATATCTGGATCTGAGGTATGGCAGCCCTGAACGATCAGAACGGGCAAGGATGGAGATGTGGCTGGGTAAGGAAGGACATAACTCTAAGGTAAACTGCCTAAGGTCATGGGCCCTAGCCGCCAAAGCAACCGCCACCGAATTACCCTCCCGGTATATATGCGATATATGAACCATACGCCCCCTCAAGAGAACCAAAATCCTAGACACAATGTGATCCAACCCCCAATGACACTGACGAGAGCGGAGGATCCGAATATAAATCTGGGAATCAACCTCGATCCAAAGAGGGAAAAGAGAAATATCAGAACAAAGGATAAGACCCCTCCAGACCGCCCAGAGTTCCGCCCGGATAGTAGACCCAGCTCCAATGAACTCACTGAACGATAGCAAGACCCGCCCAGAATGATCACGAACGACGCCACCAACCGAAGAATCCCCAGGATTCCCTCTCGAACTCCCATCCACATTAAGCTTAAAACAACCAGACGGCGGCCGGAGCCAACAAACAATCGCCGTCCGATGATATCTGTATAAGCAAACCGAAATCCCCAGTGATCGCGCCACCTGGAAAAAACCCACCCAATGCTTGGGTTTGACCGTACGCGCAGAATGGGCGAGGCGCAGGTAAGACGAGATCTGGAACTTCACCGTCTCTCCAGAAATGTAGAGCTGGCGATGCTTCGCATCATTCCGAGCAGTCCAGAGAAACCACAAAATAATGAAAGGGAGAAACTCCCTCACATGGCCCCCTGGAGCCCAGACCAGATCCCTGTTCCACGCACTAAGCAATAACCTGAAATCCTCAGTGTCAGGGATACGATCCCCAAAGACAGCACCAAAAAATGCCAAACAGGGCGAGCCACCGGGCTCCGAATAAACACATGCGTGAATGTCTCAGACATATCACAACACTGACAATGAGACGCTAACGCAAAGCCATGGCGCTGAAGCACCTCATCAACTGGGAGCACTAATGCCAAAATCTCCAAAGAAAGAATGACATCGTAGGCCTCAAACAACTACCCCAACAGGGGCGATTAATATCAGAGATCGGGGCGCGCAAACAGATCAACTCCCAAGCGGACTTGACAGAAAAAGCACCATCGGAGCTATGGATCCAATGAGCCGAATCCAACTCTCCCGAAAGAATCGGGACCAACACAATCTGCTCCGCAATAGAAGGAGCAACCACTAACAAAGGAGGTCAAAATCCCAGGTTCCCTCCGAAAGAAAATGGGAAACTCGGGCCCCACGATCCCCACAGACCTCAGTCTGACTGGATAGAGGAACATCCCTGAACCAACAATCATCCCAAAATGAAACCTCTCCATGGCCGACATGCCAGCGAATACCACTCTCCGCACGAGGCCTGATCTGGAGCAAACGCCGCCAAGTGGGAGAGATAAAACCACGAGAAGAGACACAAGCTGGGTGCGCCAAGAGACAATATTTCCTCATCAAAAATTTGGCCCAGATGGAAGATCCCTGCCTGAACCGAATCCACAGTTTTATAGTGTGGGGACCTGGGCTCTAACTTAATTCCTTTCGGGATTAATCGGATCCTTGTTTCAAAAATACGGGTCAAAATTTTGTTTTTAACATTAAATCAAATGTTTATAACTCAAGCACAAGCTAATTCTATATTCATTACATTACAACAAACATAATATACATGCCTCGTTTTATTCATTTTCTACAAACCAGTAACTAAATACAATACATATCAAAAGTACAACTACTAGTTCATCTGCTACGCCCGTGATCACCACGCTATGTCCATCTCTCATCTCTGTCGCGACCCTGATCCTGCCCCACCTGTTGTTATGCACACTACATACATAACAACAGCCGGAAACTCCGGTGAGAACAAATCCCAGTATAAAACATGTATACATGCGGATACGTAATCATAAATCATGAATCAAAGCAACAATAATGGGCTCCATAGTCTATGAAACCAATCTATATAAACATGTAATTCAAGTCAAATCATGTCTTGACTCGACTCGACTCTACCTCTAGGGATCCCGGTGTGAATAAGACGTCACTGTCTGTCACCTACCCTCCCAATTGGGGTAACTGTACGTCTTATTCCTAGACTTCGGTCATGTCTGTATCGAATGTCTACAATCGGAGTGAATCTGATCCGAAGCGTCGATACCACCGAACATCTAGTTTGTCAAGTCTGCCAATGACTCTCCTATCTCAAAGGCTTGAATATAAATCTATAAACAAGACAGCATCCTATCAAGAGGTTTGAATATAAATCTATAAACAAATCAAATTCATATCAAAAGATAAACAACAATTCTAGTATGTGATTTGGTTGGGAAACTCAAATTGAATCTCATTTGAGTTGTGTCTTCCCCAAACAAAACATGAATTATACATTTCGTCGCACAATCTGTGTCGTAGTCAAAGTCTCGAAGACGAATCTGTCAATACCAAATCTGAAATGGAAATGTTGATACATATTCTATTAATCTCTAATCTCAATTAACACATATCCAATTCAATACTTGATCTCGGTACAATTTGACGGCATAACAACGTAATTTCTCGATACCGGTCAATCCATCTCTCAACATATATCACCAATTCATAATTCTCAACTCATAATCATCATCATAAGCACATGATAGTACTCAAAATCTGCATATTTAATTCTAAACATGCTGGAAAATAATAACTATAGCATACAACGTCCGTTCTTCGATCCGGTTGCATTTCTACGATATTAATCATCTCAAGAACATATTATCACAAGTATATCAGCATTTCTCCAACATGTATACTTCAAAACATGTTAAAACTTAACCAAACTTACATCCTTTTGTAGCCCTTAAAGAAAGGAGCAAGATTCTATGCTTGGATTAAAGTTTGGATGTGTAATTCTTCCAAAATCATAACCTTAAAGCAAAAGGAATTGAAGCTTCTCCCCACTCTCTCACGTTCTCAGCTGATGAAAGTTGTGAAAGTGAAGACTCAGCACATTTCTATTTATATATATGCCATGTGTCTTCCTAAGAATTAAGGGTGGCTTTCTCGCACAGGGCACCGCGGGTGCACTCCGTCTAGACCGCGGGTGCGCTTAAGCTTCGGCACCACTTTTCATTTTCCACATTCGCCGACCGCGGGTGCGGTGTCTTGTAGACCGCGGGTGCGGTCCTGCTTCGCATAAAATTTCCTACCCTACTGGCCATGAACCGCGGGTGCGGTACCTCCTCACCGCGGGTGCGGTGTCACTTCTGTAAATAATCTCCAACTCTCTGTCCATCAACCGCGGGTGCACTCTTTTTCTTGGACCGCGGGTGCACCTAACTCTCGGTAACCCTATCAATATCCTAGCATCGCCGACCGCGGGTGCGGTAGTACTACTGTAGCAGGACCGCGGGTGACTGTAGCAGGACCGCGGGTGCGCTGCTTCTGGACCGCGGGTGCGGTGACCCTACTGTAAAAATGGCCAACTTTCTGCTTATCCACCGCGGGTGCGGTGCTTCTCTAGGCGCGGGTGCGGTCTCTTTCTTCAAGCAACACTTCATCTTTTCATTTTATCCACATACAATCTAGGGCATTACATTTCTCCCCCTCTTAGATATTAGTTCGTCCTCGAACGTGAAATCAATTAATCAAAGTATGTACAAACAGCAGTAAAATCAAAAGCTGAATAAATACTCACATCATGAGAATAACTCGGGATATTTCTGTCTCATATCTGCTTCTGTCTCCCAAGTCGCTTCCTCGGTGACATGACGATTCCACTGGACTTTCACTAGTGGAATAGTCTTTGTTCTGAGTTGTTTCTCTTTCCGATCAAGAATCTGTATCGGTTGTTCAATATAACTCAACGTTTGATCCAGCTCAGCTTCGTCAGGACGAATGACATGAGAATAATCTGGCATGTATCTACGTAGCATCGATACATGAAAAAAGTCATGTATCCCGGATAGAGAAGGAGGAAGAGCCAGTCGATATGCTCGATCGCCAATCTTCTCAAGAATCTCGTATGGACCGATGTATCTAGGAGACAATTTCCCACGCTTGCCAAATTTGACAATGCCTCTGAAGGGAGAAATCTTCAAGAATACTCTGTCCCCTTTTTCAAATACAAGCGGTCTACGTCTGATATTGGCATATTTGGCTTGCCTATCCTGTGCCGTCTTCATTCGCTTCTGAATGATCTTCACCTTCTCAGTCATTTCCCGAATCATATCAGGCCCAAGTTCTGGTACTTCAGATATATCATCCCAGTACAACGGAGATATGCACTTCTTGCCATACAATGCTTCAAACGGTGCCATCTCTATGCTCGTTTGATAGCTGTTGTTGTACGAGAATTCACACAACGGTAGTGAATCTTGCCAACTAGTGCCAAAGTCTAGCACTACAGCTCTTAGCATATCCTCTAAAGTCTGGATAGTCCGCTCTGACTGTCCATCTGTCTGTGGATGATAAGCAGTACTTAGGTGCTGTGGGGACCCGGACGCTAATCATCTTATTAATCGTTATTGGGACTAATTTACTTAATTATAATAAACAGGGTTTAAATTTTTTTTTAAATGCGGAACGTAATGGCATACATCTTAACATACACGTCAGTATTAAAAGTACAAATCTTGCACTATATACAATCAGTCTCAACTAAGGTTTAACAACTATATAACAAGTGTTTAAACCCTAACTCTAGTCCAAGTCCGTAGTCTCCACTCTAACTCGATCTTTCTTCACCTCTGTGACCCCGAACCTGTCCCACCTGTTGCCATGCACACATACAGACAAGACAACAGCCGGATAACTCCGGTGAGATATAAATATCCCAGTATAAACAATGTATCAATGCAATCATATAAAACATATATAAAAGCATAGACAATCATTAAAGCATGTATCTAATCTGACTACATGAATCAATACGAATCTGTATTTAGGTCAATGACTTATTATCTTATCTCCACTTATTTCTAACCTAGGGATCCCGATCTAATTTAGACTTTGGTATGTTGTATCGAATGTCTACAATAGACGTCGATCTACATCTAAGCTCATCGATACACCGTAAGTCTAGAGTCTACGCGGTTGTGATAAAGACTCGGCGGTTCTGCCCTAGCTAGGCTGATCTGCCATAGACTCAAACTCTAGCTCTGCTATAATTCAATAGACTAAACAGATCAATCTGATAATCAAGTCAAACCTAACTCGAGTTGTGCAATCCCGAATCAACATTTATTTATATTTTCGTTCTGTCGCTCTGATACAATCGAAGTCTCGACTCAAAGTTATCACTGTTCAATCTGGCAATGACAATATCAATATACTGTATCAATATTCTAATCAAATCACGACATCTCTGTTTTATCAAATTCTGACGGTACAACAGTACAATCTTGCGATACTGATAATACTATATCAGTCTATACCAATTCCAATCATTTACAATCAACCACTGTACAAAACTAATATCAATTCTAGTCAATCTCATTATGAAATTCATAACAATTCCATATTCAGTCCGTTTCTTAATCTGACTTCGATTCTATGATGTCTACTATGTCAAGAACACTATATATGAATTGTATCTGATTCTGGACATAGCATAATTTCAAATCTTAACAAAACGTAACAAAACTTACGTCCTGTTATAGCTGTCGTTGCTAGGAACACGGTGCCGTACTCGGATTCAAATTTGGACGGACGGATTTCTCGCAAGATCTATTCTAAAATCAAAACCAAAAAGGTTGGCTTCGGTTTTCTTTTTCTTTAATCTTCTGAATTACGTTTGTATATATATATATATATATATATATATATATACAACCATCGTTGCATAATTCTCCACATGTCGATTTTTCCTTTTGCATGTCTCGCGCATATGCGCGACATTAGCGGCGCATATGCGCGAGACTTACTGGTCTTGGCCTTAGCAGCTCGCGCATATGCGCGACATTACTGGCGCATATGCGCGATGTCTTCTGGACCTCACTTGCATAGGCTCGCGCATATGCGCGAGGTCTTCTGCCTGTTTGGCGCATGTGCGCACATCCGGTCGCGCATGTGCGCCAATGCTACTGTCCTCGCACATCATTTTTCACACGCGATCTCATTTCGTGCCTCGGTTAGCCCTTTCATAATTATCTCGATTAAAAATCAATAATCGTAATTTAACACGATATAAAATCTCGGGCATTACATTTCTCCCCCCTAAGATACGATTTCGTTCTCGAAATCACAGGCATTTAATCGTATCAATAAGGAGTATTTTTACAAAACTGTATAAGAAAATTTGCATTATCGAAATAACTCTGGGAACTCTTGTCTCATATCTGATTCATTTTCCCAAGTGGCTTCTTCAATGCCATGACGAGTCCATTGAACTTTCACAAGTGGAATGATCTTTGTTCTGAGCTGTTTTTCTTTACGATCAATAATCTGAATCGGTTTTTCAACATAGCTCAACGTCTCATCCAGTTCGGTCTCGTCTGGCTGAATAGCATGTGAAGCATCAGGAAGGTATTTCCTTAATAATGATACATGAAAGACATCCTGTATCCCGGATAATGAAGGCGGTAATGCGAGTCGATAGGCACGATCTCCTATCTTTTCGAGAATCTCATGAGGCCCAATATATCGTGGAGACAGTTTCCCTTTCTTGCAAAATCTGACAACTCATCTGAAAGGTGAAATCTTTAAAAATACTCGGTCTCCTGCCTCAAATACCAACGGTCTACATTGAACATTGGCATATTTGGCCTGTCTGTCTTGTGCTGCCTTCATTTTCTTTTGAATTAGCTTCACTTTTTCTGTCATATCTCTGATCATATCAGGTCCAATCTCAGGCACTTCAGAGATATCATCCCAATAGAGAGGGGATCGACACTTCTTTCCGTACAACGCTTCGAATGGTGCCATCTCAAACACCGATCGTCGACAAGGATAAAGAACATATCTTTCGACTTAGTGCATCAGCTGCTGCATTAGACTTTCCTGGATAGTATTTGATTTCACAATCAAAATCCTTAAGCAAATCAAGCCATCTTCGTTGTCTCATATTCAATTCAGATTGTGAAAACAGATATTTTAAACTCCTATGATCAGAATATATCTCAAACTTCTCGCCATAAAGATAGTGTCGCCATATCTTAATGCAAAGACAATGGCTGCCAATTCCAGGTCATGAATTGGATAACGGGTCTCATGTGGTTTAAGCTGTCTTGAGGCATAAGCAATAACATGCTCTCGCTGCATCAGAACACATCCCAACCCTCTGTGAGAGGCGTCGCAATAAACCACAAAATCGCCAGTACCGGATGGGATAGTCAACATCGGAGCACTGGTCAATCTCTTTTTCAACTCCAGAAAACTGGTCTCGCATTCTTCAGACCAAACAAATGGAGCATTTTTCTGAGTCAGCTGAGTAATTGGTTTAGCAATACTTGAGAAATTTTTAATAAAACGACGGTAATATCCCGCTAAACCCATGAAACTGCGAATTTCGGGCCAAGACGTCGCCACAACGTCATCTGGTGCTTCCTGGGCCTGCTCCTCGGTCAAAGCGAATACTCTGGCCTGCTGTCTAGGAGGCTGGCTAACAGTCTGGCTACCTCCTGGCCTCTGCTGTGACTGAGCTGGCGCTGGCTGGAATGTATGAACGGCAGCTGATCGTCTCTCAGTATGTGCTGCTAATCCCGATGACTCGGCTCCCTGAGATCTTTGGGACCCTCTCTGTGGACACACTTTAGCAAAGTGTCCCGGCTGTTTACAGATGTTGCAACTACCAGTTACTCCCTGGCATTGCTCAATTGCATGTCTTCCTCCGCAAGTCTTACAATAAACTCCAGTGTAACTCTGGCTCTGTCTGGAACCACCGGAGCTGGAAGAACTGCTGCCAGATTTCTTAAATTGCTTTCCTCTGTCTTTCAAAAATTCTTTATTCCTTCCACTACTACTGCCACCCTCAAATCTGAGAGGTGGTTGCTGTGGTCTCGGTGTTGGAGGCACAAATGAAGCCCCTTTCTGTCTCATCAGACCGGCTTCTGCTCCCTTAGCTCTGTTCAGGGCGTCAATAAAGTTATTCTGTCGCCCTGTGTTCACCAACGTGAAAATATCTGGGTTCAAGCCATTGATGAACTGATCAGCAGTAGCTTCCTCGCTGTCACCCACATGTGGAGCAAATTTCAACAAGGTGGAGAACTTGGACACGTATGCTTCTATGTTCATCTGTCCCTGCCTTAGATTAGCAAACTCTGCCCCTTTGTCCTTCCGGTACGATACTGGAAAGAATCGTTGGTAAAATTCAGTTCTAAAGATATTCCAGGTAATAGTCGTACCTCTATGCTCCATGGCTCTCTTTCTAGTAATCCACCAATCCTTAGCAACATCATGTAACTGGTGTCCAATCAATCGAACTCGCCGCTCATCTGTATACTCCAATGAGTCAAAAAGCATTTCAATATCATCAAGCCAACTCTCGCATTCCACAGCGTTCTCTGTTCGTTTCAAAGTTGGCGGGTGAAATGACTGAAATCTTTTCAGTAACGTTTCCATTGGAGTCGATGTTACATCCATTGGAGGATTTGATGTACTACCCTGTTCTGAATTCAGTCTGGGAGGCATATCTGGTTATCAACAGAATTAGTAACTCAAATACAACAACCAACTTCAGTCCTTCTCTGATCATCTTACTGCTGATCTAGAATCGGTGCTGATCCATTCTCAATAAAACATATTACTATATCAAATCAGATAAGCAAGTAACATGTATTAAAGCAGTAAGACATGCTAGCATTCAAAAGCAGGAAAGAAATCCTCAATCTACCCCGCTCACTAGCCTCTTCTATCTCAATCTAAAGGATCTATCGCTCTGATACCACCTGTTGTGGGGACCCGGACGCTAATCATCTTATTAATCGTTATTGGGACTAATTTAATTAATTATAATTAACAGGGTTAAATTTTTTTTTTAAATGCGGAACGTAATGGCATACATCTTAACATACACGTCAGTATTAAAAGTACAAATCTTGCACTATATACAATAAGTCTCAACTAAGGTTTAACAACTATATAACAAGTGTTTAAACCCTAACTCTAGTCCAAGTCCGTAGTCTCCACTCTAACTCGATCTTTCTTCACCTCTGTGACCCCGAACCTGTTGCCATGCACACATACAGACAAGACAACAGCCGGATAACTCCGGTGAGATATAAATATCCCAGTATAAACAATGTATCAATGCAATCATATAAAGCATATATAAAAGCATAGACAATCATTAAAGCATGTATCTAATCTGACTACATGAATCAATACGAATCTGTATTTAGGTCAATGACTTATTATCTTATCTCCACTTATTTCTAACCTAGGGATCCCGATCTAATTTAGACTTTGGTATGTTGTATCGAATGTCTACAATAGACGTCGATCTACATCTAAGCTCATCGATACACCGTAAGTCTAGAGTCTACGCGGTTCTGACAAAGACTCGGCGGTTCTGCCCTAGCTAGGCTGATCTGCCCTAGACTCAAACTCTGGCTCTGCTATAATTCAATAGACTAAACAGATCAATCTGACTAATCTGCAAATATCAATGCAATAACATAAAGTATGTGATTTTGGGAAACTCAAGTCAAACCTAACTCGAGTTGTGCAATCCCAAATCAACATTTATTTATACCTTTCGTTCTGTCGCTCTGATACAATCGAAGTCTCGACTCAAAGTTATCACTGTTCAATCTGGCAATGACAATATCAATATACTGTATCAATATTCTAATCAAATCACGACATCTCTGTTTTATCAAATTCTGACGGTACAACAGTACAATCTTGCGATACTGATAATACTATATCAGTCTATACCAATTCCAATCATTTACAATCAACCACTGTACAAAACTAATATCAATTATAGTCAATCTCATTCTGAAATTCATAACAATTCCATATTCAGTCCGTTTCTTAATCTGACTTCGATTCTATGATGTCTACTATGTCAAGAACACTATATATGAATCGTATCTGATTCTGGACATAGCATAATTTCAAATCTTAACAAAATGTAACAAAACTTACGTCCTGTTATAGCTGTCATTGTTAGGAACATGGTGCCGTACTCGGATTCAAATTTGGACGGACGGATTTCTCGCAAGATCTATTCTAAAATCAAAACCTAAAAGGTTGGCTTCGGTTTTCTTTTTCTTTAATCTTCTGAATTACGTTTGTATATATATATATATATATACAACCATCGTTGCATAATTCTCCACATGTCGATTTTTCCTTTTGCATGTCTCGCGCATATGCGCGACATTACTGGCGCATATGCGCGAGACTTACTGGTCTCGGCCTTAGCAGCTCGCGCATATGCGCGACATTACTGGCGCATATGCGCGATGTCTTCTGGACCTCACTTGCATAGGCTCGCGCATATGCGCGACATCTTCCGCGCATATGCGCGAGGTCTTCTGCCTGTTTGGCGCATGTGTGCGCATCCGTTCGCGCATGTGCGCCAATGCTACTGTTCTCGTACATCATTTTTCACACGCGATCTCATTTCGTGCCTCGGTTAGCCCTTTCATAATTATCTCGATTAAAAATCAATAATCGTAATTTAAAACGATATAAAATCTCGGGCATTACAGGTGCAATGTCGTACCTAAAGCCTGCTGCAGACTGTGCCAAAAGTGAGAAGTGAATCGTGGATCACGATCTGATACGATAGACTTCGGCACACCATGTAATCTGACTACCTCTCGGACATATATCTCAGCCATCTGATCAATGTCTGTATGTCATTCTGTACGGAATAAAACACGCTAATTTGGTTAATGTGTCTATCACAACCCAAATCGCATCACAACCTCGGGATGATCGAGGTAACTTCGTCACGAAATCCATGGAAATGTGATCCCATTTACATTCAGGAATAGACAAACTCTGAAGTAAACCTCCGGGCTTCTTTCTTTCAGCCTTCACCTGTTGGCAATTTAAACACTTAGACACAAATTCGGCAATGTCTGACTTCATCTGTTTCCACCAGAACTGTGTCTTTAGATCGTTATACATCTTCCTGCCACCAGGATGAATACTAAACCGACTACAGTGCGCTGCTGACAATATTTGTTGTTTCAACTCTGAAACATCTGGCACTACAATACGGTTATTCACATACAGGACAAAATCATGTAACTGATATTCAGACTGATGTCCTGATCTGACCATCTGAATTGACTGCTGTATATTCTGATCTGTTCTTTGAGCTTCTTTGATTTTCATAATCAAATCTGGCTCAACTTGAATCGTGGCAAGTCTTAATGGTCTACTATCTGTGTCAAATGCTAAACCAGACAAACAACAATCTTCAACTAAATTCGAAACACCTATCGTCGATAAGGATAGGGCACAAACCTTTCGACTCAAGGCATCTGCTGCTGCATTTGACTTCCCTGGATAGTACTTGATCTCGCAGTCAAAATCTTTCAGTAGATCAAGCCATCTACGCTGCCTCATGTTCAACTTTGACTGAGAAAACAGATACTTCAGGCTTTTATGGTCAGAGTAAATCTCAAATTTCTCACCATAAAGATAGTGACGCCAGATCTTCAAGGCAAATACGATAGCCGCCAATTCAAGATCATGAATAGGGTATCGAATCTCGTGTGACTTCAGCTGTCTAGAGGCATATGCGATCACATGACCCCGTTGCATAAGAACACACCCCAGCCCTCTGTGAGATGCATCACAATATACAACGAAATCGCCAGTACCTGAAGGAATCATCAAGACAGGTGCACTGGTCAGCCTCTTCTTCAACTCTAGGAAGCTGGATTCACAATCTTCAGACCACACAAACGGCGCATTTTTCTGTGTCAACTGGGTAATCGGCTTCGCAATACTGGAGAAATCTTTAATAAATCATCGATAGTACCCTGCCAGACCCATGAAACTGCGTATCTCAGGCACCGAAGTCGGTCTCGGCCAACTGATCACAGCTTCCACTTTACTCGGATCCACAGAAATACCATCTCCAGATATGATATGACCCAAGAAGACAACCTGTCTCAGCCAAAACTCACACTTCGACAGTTTAGCATACAATCTTTCATTTCTCAATGTTTGCAACACAATTCTCAAATGATTGGCACGCTCATTCAAATTCTTTGAATACACCAAAATATCATTGATAAAAACAATCACAAACTCATCTAAATATCTCTGAAAGACGTGGTTCATCAGTCCCATAAACACCGCTGGAGCATTCGTTAAACCAAAAGGCATGATAGTAAATTCGTAATGTCCATACCTGGTTTGGAATGCTGTCTTTGGTATATCAATATCTCGTACTCGCAGCTGGTGATATCCAGATCTCAAATCGATCTTGGAATAGATAGATGATCCCTGCAATTGATCAAATAAGTCGTCGATACGAGGCAAATGATATTTGTTCTTTATCGTTGCCTTGTTCAGCTTCCTATAATCTATACACAATCTCATAGAACCGTCTTTCTTTCGCACAAATAGCACTGGTGCGTCCCAAGGAGATACACTAGGTCTGATATATCCCTTGGCTAGAAGATCTTCTAATTGTGCTTTCAGTTCTTTCAATTCTATTGGCGCCATCCTATATGAAGCTCTCGAAATAGGAACGGTACCTGGAATGAGCTCAATGCTAGAGGTAACCCTGGAATCTCGTCAGGAAATATATCTGCAAAATCCCGTACTACTGGCAAATCTGCCAATGCCGGGCTCGATTTCAGTAAATCTACTAAATAAATAAGGAACCCTTCTGCTCCTTGTTGCAACAATCTACTCATAGTCAGAGCAGATACTAAGGGAATCCGAGATCTGGAACCCTTACCATAGAATTTCCACTCCTCTGTCATTTCATGTCTGTATCTGACAATCTAGTGAAAACAGTCTACGGTGGCTCTGTACTTAGTCAACATGTCAATCCCGACAATACAATCAAAATCAGATAAAACAAGTACAACACATTCTAAATCGATCTCATGCCCTTCAAACTGCAGTAAGCAATGTCTAACTGAAGTCACAGATATCAGACCACTTCCCAACGGAGAAGAAATAGACACTACAGTAGACAATGACTCTACAGGCAATGCATGTGTCAATGCAAAACGTTCTGATATGAATGTATGTGATGCACCTATATCTATCAATACATATGCAGGATAACCGCAAAGAAAACAGTTACCTGCAATCACATCGTCTGGTGCATCTTGGGCTTGCTCTTCCGTCAATGCAAACACCCTAGCCTGTTGTCTGGGAGGTTGGCTCACTGTCTGGCCACCTCTGGCTCTAGGCTGGGACTGTGTAGGCGTGGGCTGGAAGGAATGGACAGACGAAGCTTGCCTCTCAGGCTGAGTCACTGATGCTGATGACCCTGCACTCTGAAATCTCTGTGCACCTCTCTGGGGACAGACTCTGGCGAAATGTCCCTATTGCTTACATATGTTACATCTGCCCATCACTCCCTGACACTGCTCTGTGGCATGTCGGCCTCCACAAGTAGTACAATATACACCTGTCACATCTGTACTCTGGCCAGGACCTCTCTGTCTTGACCCACTGGAGCTCGATGAACTGCTCCCTGCTCTCTTGAACTGCTTACCCTTAGCTTTCAAAGAATCTTTCTTCCCACTACTACTGATTCCACTATCAAATCGAGGATGAGGTGGTGGAAACTGTGTGGCGAACGATGGCGGTCTCTGACCCTGAACACTATAGGAAGCTCCTCGCTGCCTGATCAAGCCAGCCTCTGCTCCCTTCGCTCGACTTCAGCGCCTCAGAAAAAGTGTTGGGTCGCCCCGTGTTCACTAGGGTGAAGATACCCGGATTCAAACCATTTATGAATTGATCGGCAACTGTCTCATCATTCCCTGCTACATGAGGTGCAAATCGAAGCAAGGACGAGAATTTGGCAACATACTCCTCTATGTTCCATTGCCCCTGTCTCAAGTTGGCGAACTCTGCCCCTTTGTCTTTTCTGTATGACACTGGAAAGAAACGTTGATAAAATTCATCTTTAAAGACTTTCCAAGTAATATCAATACCTCGATGTTCTAAGGCTCGTTTCGCCGTTAGCCACCAACTCTTGGCCACTTCTTGCAATTGATGCCCAATCAGCTTCACCCTACGTTCATCTGTATAGGCAAGTGATTCAAATAACATCTCTATATCATCCAACCAGCTTTCACAATCCACTGCATTTTCTGTGCCCTTCAAGGTAGGTGGATGGAATGATTGAAATCTCTTCAACAAAGTCTCCATCGGTGTCGTAGTCACGTCCATCTGAGTACCCGACTGTACTACCCTGTTCTAGCACTTGACCTGCAGCTGGTTGTGGTATTCTTCTAGGCGGCATATCTGATTATCAAACAGATTATGATACAATCTATACAATCTGTCTCAGCCCTCCTCTGATCATATACCTCTGATCCAGAATCGGTTCTGATTCAGTCTTTACAAGTATATGCTGTAAATCAACTCAGATACAATACAACATATAATAGGGAAAACATTAAATCATGCTAGCACATCAAAAGCAAGGAAGAAGACTCGATCTACCCCGCTCATTCTATTCTATCTCAGTCTACAGAACCTACTGCTCTGATACCACCTGTTGTGGGGACCCGGGCTCTAACTTAATTCTTTTCGGGATTAATCGGATCCTTGTTTCAAAAATACGGGTCAAAATTTTGCTTTTAACATTAAATCAAATGTTTATAACTCAAGCACAAGCTAATTCTATATTCATTACATTACAACAAACATAATATACATGCCTCGTTTTATTCATATTCTACAAACCAGTAACTAAATACAGTACATATCAAAAGTACAACTACTAGTTCATCTGCTACGCCCGTGATCACCACGCTATGTCCATCTCTCATCTCTGTCGCGACCCTGATCTTGTCCCACCTGTTGTTATGCACACATACAGACATAACAACAGCCGGAAACTCCGGTGAGAACAAATCCCAGTATAAAACATGTATACATGTGGATACGTAATCATAAATCATGAATCAAAGCAACAATAATGGGCTCCATAGTCTATGAAATCAATCTATATAAACATGTAATTCAAGTCAAATCATGTCTTGACTCGACTCGACTCTACTTCTAGGGATCCCGGTGTGAATAAGACGTCACTGTCTGTCACCTACCCTCCCAATTGGGGTAACTGTACGTCTTATTCCTAGACTTCGGTCATGTCTGTATCGAATGTCTACAATCGGAGTGAATCTGATCCGAAGCGTCGATACCACCGAACATCTAGTTTGGCAAGTCTGCCAATGACTCTCCTATCTCAAAGGCTTGAATATAAATCTATAAACAAGACAGCATCCTATCAAGAGGTTTGAATACAAATCTATAAACAAATCAAATTCATATCAAAAGATAAACAACAATTCTAGTATGTGATTTGGTTGGGAAACTCAAATTGAATCTCATTTGAGTTGTGTCTTCCCCAAACAAAACATGAATTATACCTTTCGTCGCACAATCTATGTCGTAGTCAAAGTCTCGAAGACGAATCTGTCAATACCAAATCTGAAATGGAAATGTTGATACATATTCTATTAATCTCTAATCTCAATTAACACATATCCAATTCAATACTTGATCTCGGTACAATTTGACGGCATAACAACGTAATTTCTCGATACCGGTCAATCCATCTCTCAACATATATCACCAATTCATAATTCTCAACTCATAATCATCATCATAAGCACATGATAGTACTCAAAATCTGCATATTTAATTCTAAACATGCTGGAAAATAATAACTATAGCATACAACGTCCGTTCTTCGATCCGGTTGCATTTCTACGATATCAATCATCTCAAGAACATATTATCAAAAGTATATCAGCATTTCTCCAACATGTATACTTCAAAACATGTTAAAACTTAACCAAACTTACATCCTTTTGTAGCCCTTAAAGAAAGGAGCAAGATTCTATGCTTGGATTAAAGTTTGGATGTGTAATTCTTCCAAAATCATAACATTAAAGCAAAAGGAATTGAAGCTTCTCCCCACTCTCTCACGTTCTCAGCTGATGGAAGTGGTGAAAGTGAAGACTCAGCACATTTCTATTTATATATATGCCATGTGTCTTCCTAAGAATTAAGGGTGGCTTTCTCGCACAGGGCACCGCGGGTGCACTCCGTCTAGACCGCGGGTGCGCTTAAGCTTCGGCACCACTTTTCATTTTCCACATTCGCCGACCGCGGGTGCGGTGTCTTGTAGACCGCGGGTGCGGTCCTGCTTCGCATAAAATTTCCTACCCTACTGGCCATGCACCGCGGGTGCGGTACCTCCTCACCGCGGGTGCGGTGTCACTTCTGTAAATAATCTCCAACTCTCTGTCCATCAACCGCGGGTGCACTCTTTCTTGGACCGCGGGTGCACCTAACTCTCGGTAACCCTATCAATATCCTAGCATCGCCGACCGCGGATGCGGTAGTAATACTGTAGCAGCACCGCGGGTGCGCTGCTTCTGGACCGCGGGTGCGGTGACCCTACTGTAAAAATGGCCAACTTTCTGCCTATCCACAGCGGGTGCGGTGCTTCTCTAGGCGCGGGTGCGGTCTCTTTCTTCAAGCAACACTTCATCTTTTCATTTTATCCACATACAATCTAGGGCATTACATATAGAGAAGCTATCCACAAGATCTTTCAATCTGCGGAAGCCAAGACCCCCTCTTCCACAGGGAGGCAAGCCCGAGACCAACGAGCCCAATGCAATTTCTTCTCCAAGGGCCTAGACCCGCAAAGAAAGGCATTAAAGGCTCTCTCAAGTTTCTCCATACAGCCAACGGAGGCTGAACAACCTGAAACAAATATATGGGCATCGATAGGAGCACACTACGAATGAGGGTCATGCGGCTCCTGGAGAAAGAGTACGAATCTCCCAACCCTCCAGCCGCCTCCTAACAGACTGTAAGAGGGGTCAAAAAGAGAACACGTCCTATTCCCCCGAATAAGGGAACTCCGAGGTACTTGATCGGTAGATGACCCTCCGCAAAGCCAGTGATACGCAAAAGTCTAGAGCGAAGGCGCTCAGAGCATTGCGGAGGTAAAATCAGGGAACTCTTGACAGCATTCACCAGCTGTCCCGAAGAGTTCTCATAGTGATGCATAAAATCTAAACGACGCTGCATCCCACGAGACCCACCATTGGCAAAAATAATGATATCATCAGCGTAGGCCAGGTGGGAAATCAAAAGATCACAACTAGAACAGTACCTAATAGCAGGATGACGCAAGTAGAGTCTGTCAAGGCCACGCGAAAGATATTCTGCCCCAAAGATGAAGAGAAGGGGGGACAATGGGTCTCCCTGCCTGAGGCCCCTGGTAGAACCGAAGAACCCCGAAAGAGAACCATTGATATTAACGGAGAAATGGCAATGAGAAATACAGGCAGAGACCAACGCCACAACCTGCTCAGAGAAACCAAAATGGCGCAAAACAGCAAAAAGGAAAGGCCATTGGACCCGATCATAGGCCTTAGCCATATCCAACTTCAAAATAACATTACCACCATGAGTGGGAATAGTGAGACTATGAGTGAGCTCCTGAGCAAGGAGGATGTTATCAGAAATCATCCGTCCCGGAACAAAACCAGTCTGATTCAAAGAAATAAGTCTCTCCGCCACAGCCCGCAAACGAGAGTACAACAACTTAGAAATGATCTTGTTCGTAACATTACACAGGCTGATCGGACGGAAATCCGACCAAGCCTGAGCACCCTCGATTTTTGGGATCAAAGTAATCGTGGTGGCTGTAAAGCTCTGAGGCAGGGGAGAGCCTCGGAAAAAATCCAAAACCGCATCCAACACATCCTGATGAACGATCTCCCAGCAATGTTAGAAAAACGCCGAAGAGAAGCCATCAGGGCCTGCGACACTGTCAGGAGAAATGGAGAAAACAATCGCACGCACCTCCTCTAGGGAGGGGGTAGCAGTAATCCCATAATTCTCCTCATCAGAAATCACCGAAGGAAACCCTGAAAAATCAGGACAATCAAGCACAAAAGGATCCCTAGTGAGTAAGTGCTGAAAAAACGAGACACCTGACTGCTGAATCAACTCAGGAGACGTCAGGCAAACCCCATCATTCCATATGCGGAATATCTTATTAGCCACACGCTTCTTCTTAACCATGTTATGAAAGAGTTTAGTGTTCCGCTCACCATCCTCTAGCCAGTTGTATGCAGCTTTTTGTTTCCAAAAATCCGCCTCCATGGCAGTGACACGAGCCAGATCCGCATTACTATCGGACAGGGTAGTCCAATTTGAATCAGAAGGATCGGCCTCACAGGCAAGCTCAGCAGAACGAACTGCACTCTCAGCCTCGGTGATTTTATCAAAGATGTTACCAAAAACATCCCAATTCCACCACTTGAGGTGATTCTTAAGACGCTTCATTTTGACAAAAAGACACGATATACCAATCAAACTGCAAGGCAAATTCCAATTGAGCCTAACAGTCTGTAAAAAACCATGATGCCGAAGCCACATACGCTGGAAGCGAAACGAGCTCGGCCCACGGGAAAAAACCGGAGCGGTAACCAAAAGCGGACAGTGGTCAGAAACAGTACGGGGGAGATGTTCAACTCGAATGGAGCTGAAATGATCACCCCAATCAACAGAAACCATAACCCTGTCCAACCGCTTCCAAATGGTCTTATTCGTCCAAGTGAACGAAGACCCCTCAAAACCAGCATCAAGCAAACTAGAATCCATAATGAAAGTGTTGAACTCTTCCATGGGTAGCAACCTACCACCACGGGTGCCCAAAAACTCAGACGCATCACGAACAACATTGAAATCCCCACCAATAATCCAAGGACCCAGAACAGGCTTGACGTGAAGCAGGGAAGACCAGAGAACCCGACGCTCAATATAATCACATCTGGCATAAACAAAAGAACAAAAAACAGATGTGGGTAAAAAAGGAGCAGAAACTTTAATGTGAAGGAACTGAGCATGATCAAGGACACACTCAGCCTGCACATCAGCAGCAAAGAACACCCAAATGTGACCAGAAAGATTCGAAATGACTCGAGAAAAACCAAGACGACGAGTCATGAATCTCTGATCTAAATCGATCATCGGCTCCAAAACAGTCAAAACCTTAATCTGTTTCTCCTTAACAAAAGCATGAAGCCTCTGTTGGGACTCCGAACCCCGGAGTCCCCGGATATTCCAGATGAGGAAATTCATGATGAACGGGCAGCAGAAATGCCCGATCGCTTCCTGAGCGACCCAGGAGGGTCATCCCTCCCCCTCTTTTTCTTAACATCTGGCATATCTGAGTCCACGACGCCGTCCTCAGATGCACGGCCATCACCCGATTCAGAATGTCTATCAAAACCCTGGTCAAGATCCTCAACAAACTTCTCACATACAACCCTCTCAGAAACAGGAGAACCCTGCCTATCAACCAACTGAGTAAACAAAGAAGACGCATCAGCAGGAGACGGAGGGTCAGAAGGGATCGAGTGACAAATATGATTCTCCAAACAAATCACGGGTTCAGTAAACACCGTGTCAATACCAGCATGCGGAGACCCCAAAACCTCCGCACAATCAACAAAAGGAGTGGCATCCTCCTCCTCCAAATCTTTAGCCCCAGACTGGGCTGACACACCACCTAATGCCAATGGGGAAACAACGACAGTGGGTGAACTCAAACCTACAGTATCCATACCCTCGGATGGGGCTTACTCCAAAGGAGGACCCCCGGTGATATCAACACCCACATCCCCAAGTGGGGCCCAAACTCAGAAGTGGAACCAACTAAAGCACTAGAATAAAAAAGCTGCGCCTCCTTTTGCCAAGGAGAAAGGACATCAAAAGCATTCGAAGTACTCTTCGACAGTGAAGGAGCCTGCCCTAGAGAGGGAACAGCAGTAGGTGGAACACGACGCGCTGGCCGTCTCCTTCTACGTCGCTTAGGACCAACAAAAGTTTCAACATTGGGGTCCTGAGGTCCCTGGACATCACCAGGAACGACACCCTCCTGGGGTGACTGACCCGAAGCAGCCGTCTGTGACGGAGGGACTAGACCAAAAGACTTAGCCCGGATCGGCCGGGGATTCTTGCCATGTGAGTAACAAACACTCGTCGCATGTCCCAACATTTTGCAGTCAGTGCAATAGGCCGGGATCCTCTCATACACAACCTCAATCTCCTGAATGTGATCAACCCAGCCTACCCAAATGTGCTTAACAGGAGGCGTTAACACGTTAACACACAAATCCGGGCAAAAGCCCCACGAGAAAGCTCAGCGGTGTGGTCATCAACTTTGATAGGATTACCCAAAAGTTTAGCAATTCGCACAAAGACTCTTCTTATCATATAAATGCAGGGGTAATTCTGGAATCCGGACCAAAACAGGAGCAAGCAGAGACTCCGCTTGAAACTTGAATTCCGGAGTCCACTTGGAAAACCGAATACCAAGGGGTCCAACAAACATACTACTCTTCGTCCAAAGACGAGCATATTCCTCCTCTCAAGATAGGATGATCACCATAAATCCCTGAGGTAAAAATTTCAAACTAAACGGTCGCCCAAAACCAAATTTATCAAAAGCCGTGGAAATAGAAGAGTTTGGGACAATGGACCGATTACCTGAAATTTTACCGACCAATGCATACTTGAAAGGCTCAGATAATGAGGAAATAGTCTCAGACGAAAATCTAATGCCTGGCTTTCCATCCAAAAAGGACGGCGCATGCATCTCATCCATCGAATCGAGCACCTCCAAAAAACTATTTTTCGCAGTACGGGGCGAGGGAGATGCCAAAACATCCTTAAAGGAAACAGGATGTGAAACTCCAGAAATAGGACGAGTAGAACCAGTAGAAATACCTGGAATGACAGAGGAAGCACGCCTATTCCGCAGAGTTACCGGCGTTGACAATTGACTTTACCGTTGACTTTCCGACCGACGAACCACAGTTGAACGGCGACGGCCCAGAGAGCATGGAACCGGAACCAAACACAGCAGAACCGGGCGGCGGAGGGGCGAAATCAGCTGAAACAGTGGTCGGAATTTGATTGAAAACCGGAAATTGGGCGTTTCCGATCACCGGCGGTTTTTCCGAAATTGAAGATGGCAAAACATTGCCCATAGATGGACGATCACAACCCTGAGAGGAATTGAAGAAATACTCCGGCGAAGAGCCTGAAATCGGCGACAGAAAAGACGCAGATGGGGCGACCGACACCGCATTCCTAGATCTGAAATTCCCAGGCGATATCGAACACCGATGGACCTGATTCATGAACCATTCTCTTCGTCTGGACCTGGGGATCACAGATCGGGGTCCGATTTACACTAACTGTGCCGGAGGTGGCAGGAATTTGAGGAAAACCAGACGACTGCGCAGTGAACAGTACTGCCGCAGCTTCAACCGATGAATGCGCCTGAAACGAAGGAGAAAGATGGTTGCGCAGGTGATGGGAAAGAACGCTGAGGTTGGGACGATGCTAACGAGTGGTCGGAGGCACCAAGAGAAGCAGCGGTGGCCGGCAGCGAAGATGTGCTAATTATAGGCGAGAATTCGATAGGTGATTTGGAGGGGTTACCGGACTCGGTTTGGACTGAAACTTGGATAGGTTGGTCGCCGTGAGGAGGCGGTTCAGGAGGGGTGGTTGGCCGGCCGGGATCCGGCGGCGGCGGCATGGCGGCGTTTTGGGCGTGAATAGTGAATAATTGGGGGTAATTTTTGGAGTTTTTTTTCGAGAGCGTTTAAGGGTTTAGGGTTTTGGGTTTTAGGGTTTAGGGTTTTTTTTTAAGAAACACCGCTGGAAGTGGGGGGGTTAGGCGGACCCCTACCTGTATATAACAACAAAACATAAATATAAGATAAAACCTAAAGAGGGGGGTACTATACCCAGACCTCTCGAAAGGATAGACAGACAACACATAAAAACATAAAGATCTAGGGTGGCAAATACATGTGCCAAAAGCTAATCCCTAGAAAAGAAAAAAACATAATAAAAATGAACATCAAAGATCAGCGCTAAAGACATCAAAACATAGGTAGGTGCAGTAAATGATCCCGCAATCAAAATAGTATCTGGCTGGAAAATCACTGTGCGAAAATGGTCGAAGCACAAATGGAGGACCGCAATCCAGCTGAAGTCAGAGAAGCTCCAAATCCCAAGAAGAAGCTGGAAAAATACGGAGCTCATAAAGTCATAAATCCAGACGTGACTGAAGCTCTGAAATAGGAAGCAACCAAGAGAGAACATCCAGAGCCACCAATACACGTAGCAAAAGTAGAGAACATAATAATCCCGACATGAATGGAGCTCCAGACCAGATAAACCACTGAGAGAGATCATGCAGAACCACCATAACACTCAGGAAGTGAACATAAAAGATATAAGGTGGCGGGCAAGGAGAAGCCTGGAGAGAGCGCCCGCCAGAGAACAGAGGTGTTCCAAAGAAAAACACCAACGGAGAAGGTGCGGGATCCCACCCAGATCCAAAATAACAAAGTACTGAGGGTGCAAGTGTCTGAACCAACTCACACACAAATGACAAAAAGGGAAAAAGGACGATCTCCCTGAGTGACATTACCAGCTGGGGCAAGAAGCGAACGCCCCAAACACCGAAGATAAGGCTGGTGTCCGAGCCTATCTAATGAAGCGACACACTTGAAAAAACCTAAGCACACGAAACACACGCGAAAAAATGCACACACCCAGAAAATCAACAACTCCACACACGCACACAAACGCCCACGTACACAGGCACACCCACACACGCACCCACTCACACTTTTTTTTTCCTTTTTTTTTTCTCTTTTTTTTTTTTTTCAAAATGCCTGGTACGAAGGCTAGTAACATCTGGCTCTGAGATAAGGGAGCCCAGAGAAATCAGATCGGGCACAGGAAGAAACATGGGTGGGGAGGTAGGGTCCTAGAACTAGGGAATATCGCCTATGCGAATGAGCCTCCAGTGCCAACGCATCCGCCACCGAGTTCCCCTCACGGAAGATATGGGAAATATGAACTTGTCGCCCCCTCAAAAGACAAACAATCCTGGTAACAATGAGGTCCACCGTCCAACTACACCTCCTAGATCTGAGAGTCTGTATAGAAATCTGGGAATCGGTCTCAATCCAAAGAGGGAAAAGACTGAAATCAGTACAGATAAGGAGACCCCTCCACATGGCCCACAACTCGCCTCTGACAATGGTCCCGACACCAATGAACTCACTGAAGGAGAGGATGATCCTGCCTGATGAGTCTCGAACAATGCCACCTGCTGAATGAATCACCGGGGTTGCCTCGAGAGCTCCCATCCACATTCAATTTGAAACAACCCGCAAGGGGGACGAAAGCATATGACAATCATCATTTTACGGGTTCTCAGATGACGCACCGAGATGCCCATGAGACTGGCAGCATGGGAGAAGCCCAGCCAATGGATAGGCTTGATGATATGAGCTGAAAAAGCCAGTCTGAGGTAAGACGTGATCTGGGATCTGACAGTCGCGGCAGAGATGTGCAACTGTCTATGCTTGGCATCATTTCTAGCAGTCTAAAGGAACCACAGAACGATTTTTTGGGATGACATATGGTTTGGGGATACTGCTCTGTCCAGCCAGTGTGAGGTCCGTGGGGGCCGTGATGTTCGGGTTTTTGACTTTTTGTCTGAGGGGGCCTGGGATTTCGATCTTCTTTGCGCTGTGGTGGCCCTTTCTGTTGCCGAGACGATTACTCTGACCCCGATTGCCTTTGGCGAGCCTGATTTGGCGCTTTGGATTCACAATGCTGACGGTGCTTTTTCGATTAGGTCTGCTTGGGAGCTTGTACGATTGAGAGAACCTGTTTCTGATAACTTGAATCCTTGTTGGGGCCGTTGGTTGAGGCCCACGATGTCTTTCTTTCTTGGAGGTTTTGGCATCAGTGGCTCCCGGTGGATGATATGCTCCAGCGTCGTGGCTTTGAGTTGGCTTCTCGATGCCAGTGTTGTGTTATGTCGGAGAGATTTACACACGTCTTCATTCATGGCCCGATAGCCTGTTCTGTCTGGCATTTCTTTGGGGCCATATTTCGTGTCCGGATCCCCTGCACAGGGGATCTCAGGTTGTTCCTTAGTGCTTGGAAGAGAAATCTTCATTGGGCACCTAGGGGCCACGCCAAGGAGTTTCTGCCCTTCATTGTTTTGTGGTTTCTCTGGACGGCTCGTAATGATGCGAAGCACCGTCAGTTGCGTATTTCTGGGGAGACTGTGAAGTCTCAGATTTTGTCTTACCTGCGTCTTTCCCATGCTGCTTTCATTGTTAAGCCCAAGCACTAGCTTGGTGCCTTTGAGGCGGCGAGATCGCTGGGTATCTTTGTTGGCTTTCAGCGGACCCATAGGTTAGCGATTGTCCGGTGGCTCTGTCCAACTCCTGGGTGCTTTAAGCTGAATGTTGATGGGAGTTCAAGGGGCAATCCTGGGGAGTCGTCTGTCGGTGGTGTTGTGCGTGATTCTTCTGGCAGGGTGATGCTCTCCTTCAGCGAGTTTATCGGAGTCGGACCAATGTTTGGGCAGAGCTTTGGGCGGTTTGGAGGGGCCTTCTTATCTGTTCCGATCGGTCTTTTTCCCCTTTGGGTTTAGGACCGATTCTCAGATTTCTCTTCAGATCCTGCGTTCTCGTCGGTGTCATTGGGACCTTCATCATACAGTCACTCGGATTCTGGTTCTTTTGAGGGGGCGGGCGGTTCATTTTTCACATTTTCCGGGAGGAAAATTCGGTGGCGGATGCGTTGGCGGCGAGGGCTCATACCATTAGGGTTTATACCTTAGAGTTAGGTCCTTCACTACCCAGACACATATCCATCCTGACCCGCTCGGATATCTCCGGGCTTCCCTACCTTAGATACAGATGTTCTTAGCTATTTGCAGCCCCTTCCTTTATTTGGATCTATTTCTATTTATATCTATATATATGTATTTTTTCCTTTGCAGGTACTGTCTCTTTGGAGGTTCGAACTTTTTCCTTTTCTTTCCAGTTGTGTTTGAGTGGGTCCAGACACTTGATCCCTCAGTGCTTTGTTTCTTTGGATCTGGGTGGACTCTCGCACCTTCTCCATTGGTGCTTTTATTTGGACCACCCCTGTTCTCTGGCGGTCGCTCTCTGCAGGCTTCTCCTTGGCCGCCGCTTTCTATATTTTGTGTTCTCTTGTCGAGTTTTATGGTGGCTTTGGATGATCTCTCTCAGTGGTTTCTTTGGCCCAGAGCTCCATTCATGTCGGGATTTATATGTTCTCTGCTTTTGCTGCGTGCATTGGTGGCTCTCCATGTTCTCTCTTGGCTACCTCTTATATCAGCGTTCCAGTCACGCTTGGATTTATGACGTAATGAGCTCCATTCGTTTTCACCTTCTTCTGGGGACTTGGAGCTTCTCTGACTTCAGCTGGATAGCGGTCCTCCATCTGTGCTTCTACTGTTTTGGCACAGTGCTTCTCCAGCTGGATACTATTTTGATTGCGGGATCATTTATTGCAGACCAATCTCGGACTAGGATGCCCTTTTCATGTTGGACTTACAGCGACAGACGGCTCAGAGATGGGTAAAATTGGTTGTCTTTTGCACCCACATCTGAGTCGGATCTTTACAGTTTAGACATGCTTCGATTTGTTTTGATGTATTTAGCGCTGCTCTTATATGTTCATTTTTATTATGCGCTTTTCCTAGGGCTAAGATTTTGGCACATGTATTTGCCACCCTAGGTTTTATGTTTTTTTGTTTTATGTGTTGTCAGACTAGCCTTTCGAGAGGTCTTGGTATAGTCCCCCTCTCTTTAGGTTTTATCTTGTATTTTTTTTGTGTTGATATATACAGGTAGGGGTCCGCCTAACCCCCCCGCTTCCGGCGGTGTTTTATTTTAAAAAAAAAAACCCTAAACCCTAAACCTAAACCCTAAACCCGAAACCCTAAACCCTAAATCGACCCAACTTGAAAAAATGCTCTAAATTTCAAAAAACCCAAAATTTCCCTAAAAAATCGCCCAACCCTTGCTGACCCGCCGCCATGCCGCCGCCGCTGGTTCCCGGCCGGTTCACTACTCCACCTGAATCGCCGCCCCCGGAAGACCATCATATCAAAAAATCAGCTCCATCCGACGCCGATTGCCCGTCCAAATCGTCATCTGAAATCCCGCATTTTCCGGCAACTTTTGCGTCGCCGCTCTCCACCTGGTCCGATCGTCGCCGAACATACACCCTTAGAAGCGCCTTTTCACGTCGATTCTTGTGTCCAAAAATCAGAAAGATCCATGTCCATTTGCACCGCCGATTTAACAGCCAAAGTCGCGCCGGTACTGTTCACCGCGCCTCAATCCACGTTTCTGTCCACTCCGGCCGATTCCGGTCACCTCTGTTCAAGCGCAACCTCGATCTGGAATCCCTTGGAGAAGACGATTCCAACCATACAAGCCCCGTCGTCGTCGGTGTTGATTCCCGACGAGGAATTTTAGATCTACGGTTCGCCTAATCGAAACCCTAACGCCGACGGTGTTTTCTTTCAATTCCGGCGCCGTCACTGCTCCGTTGGCTAATTCCTCTGAACCGTATACTCCCCTTGCCATGGGTAATCCATCTATGTCTTCAATTTCAGGTAATTCGCTGTCGATCAGAAACGCCCAAATTGGCGATTCTCATTCGATATCATCCGATTCTCGTGTTCAATCGGCCCCTCCGCCGTCCGGTTCTGCTCCGACTGGTCCCGGTTCTGTGCTCAGCTCGCCGACGCCGTTCCACGGTGATACTCTGGTCGGAAAGTCAACGGTCAACGGTCAATGGTCAACGGTCAAACCCGAGATCGCGGAAAGTCGCTTCGGTTAATCCAGGTACTTCTTCGGGTTTTTCTGGCCCTTTAGCTACTATTACACCACCACTGTCATTTCGCGATGTTTTGGCCCCGTCGTCCTCTCGGACGACAAAGAACAGCTTCGAGGATGTTCTTGGGTAGATGGATCAGATGCCTGCGCCGTCATTTAAGGACGGTAAGCCTGGCATTCACTTCTCGGATGAGACCATTTCATCTTTATCGGCTCCGTTCAAGTTTGCTTTGGTCGGTAAAATTTCTGGCAACCGATCGATTGTGCCCAATCATGCTATATCTGCGGCTTTTGCCACTTTCGGTTTTGGGCGACCGTATAATTTGAAATTCTTGCCAAGGGGTTTTCTTGTGATTTTCCACTCCTGTGAGGAGGATTATGCACGTCTCTGGACCAGGGGCAGTCTGCTGTCTGCTTATCGGTCCACTTAGTATAAGAATCTCCAAATGGACCCCGGAGTTCAATTTCCAGGCGGAGTCTCCACTTGCCCCGATTTGGGTCCGTCTTCCGGAGTTACCACTCCATCTTTATGACAAGAAGAGCCTTTGTGCTCTTACGAAGCTTTTGGGCACTCCCATTAAGATTGATGATTACACAGCAAATGGTACTCGGGGGGCCTTTGCTCGCATTTGTGTTGAGATCAATGTCTTGGAGCCCCCTGTCCAGTCAATCTGGGTGTCCTGGGGCGATCACGTACAGGAGATAGCGGTTGTCTATGAGAATATCCCAGCTTATTGCACTGATTGCAAGATGCGGGGGCATGCGACCGCTGTTTGTTATTCGCATGGGAAGAATCCCCGTCCAGTTCGGACCAGGCCTGCTGATCCTGTTCCCCCGAATCAGGATGGAAATGTGGGCAAGTTACACCAGGGGGGTTTGGCCTCTGAGGTTGTTTAGGGTCCTCAGGACCTAAATCCTGAGCAGTTCGTTGGTCCTAAGCGTAGGAGGAGGAGGCGGGTTGCTCCTCGTGTGCCTACTGTGAGAGCTCGTCCTGCTAGGCCTGTAGTCCCGGTGGGCACCTCGAACGCCTTTGATGTCTTGTCCCCTTGGCAGGCGGAGGCGGAGCGAGGTAGTGATTCCATGGTTGTTGGGGACAGTACTGATGCTGTTTCTCCTTTGGGGGATGTGGGAGCTGGTTTATCTGGTGATGCTCCCTTGGAGCAGAGTTTGAGTTCTCATCAGGAGGCCCCTATTTCTGACCGTCCTGAGGTCACGGTGGCTGAGGACGATGAGAGTGTTCCTTTCGTGGACTGCGTGGATGACCTTGGATCTCCACGCTCGGATGTGGTGACTGTGTTTCTCACCCCGAAGGTTTGTATTGAAAATCATAGAAGTCACTCGGTCCCATCTTGTCCTGTATCCCCTGCTGATGCTACTTCTATGCTGGACGAGTTGATTGCTCGACAGGGACCCCCTATTCTTGAGATGATTCCCAGTCACATGTCGGCTGATGATCCTGATCAGGATTTTGATCGACATTCTGTGACTGGAGTTAGCTGTGGGTCTGAGTGTAGTATTCTGGACAATGATATGTCCAATCCCAGAAAAAGATCTCAGGATGATGGTCGGGGATCGCGTAAAAAACGATCGGATCCTTCTTCCACCCGTTCCCCATGAAGTGCTTAATCTGGAATATCCGGGGACTTCAAGGTTCGGAGTCCCAGCAGAGGCTCCATGCCTTTGTGAAGGAGAAACAGATCAAGGTTTTGGCTGTTTTGGAGCCCATGATTGATCTGGATCCGAGATACATGAATCGTCGTTTGGGGTTTTCTGGAGTCATCTCTAATCTCTCCGGTCATATCTGGGTTTTTTTGCTGCTGATGTGAGGGCGGAGTGTGTTTTTTATCATGCTCAGTTCTTTCACATCAGAGTCTCTGCCTCTTTCTTCCCGACAGAGATATTTTGTTCTTTTGTCTATGCTGGATGTGATTATGTTCAGCGTAGGGATCTTTGGGCTTCTTTGCTTTTGGTTAAGCCTGTTTTGGGTCCCTGGCTGGTTGGGGGCGACTTTAATGTCGTCAGGGATGCTTTTGAGTGCTTGGGCTCCCGTGGTGGTAGGTTGCTACCCATGGAGGAGTTCAAAACTTTTATTCTTGATACTGGCCTGATCGATGCTGGTTTTGATGGGTCTTCGTTCACTTGGACGAATAAGACCATTTGGAAGCGGTTGGACAGGGTCCTGGTTTCTGTTGATTGGGGAGATCATTTCAGCTCGATTCGGGTTGAACATTTCGCTAGTACTGTCTCGGATCACTGTCCGCTTTTGGTTACCGCTCCTGTTTTTGCCCGTGGGCCGAGCTCGTTTCGCTTCCAGCGTATGTGGGTTAGGCACCATGGTTTTTTGCGGACTATGAGGCTTAATTGGAATCTGCCTTGCAGTCTAAACGGCATGCCTCGGCTTTTTTCCAAGATGAAGCGTCTCAAACAGCACCTCCGGTGGTGGAATCAGGATGTTTTTGGTAACATCTTTGATAGACTCACTGAGGCTGAGAGGGCTGTTCGTTCAGCTGAGGATGTCTATGAGGTCGACCCTTCTGATGCGAATTGGACTTTTCTGTCCGATCGCAATGAGGATCTGTCCCGTATCACCGCCATGGAGGCGGATTTTTTGAAACAGAAAGCGGCTTGCCATTGGCTTGAGGATGGTGAGCAGAACACTAGATTCTTCCATAATATGGTGAGGAAAAAGCGCGTGGCGAACAAAATTTTCCGCATTTGGGAGAATGGGGTCTGCCTGACGTCTCAGCATTTGATTCAGCAGTCAGGAGCCTTGTTTTTCCAGGATCTTCTTACCGGGGAGACCTCTGCGCTCGATTGCCCTGATTTTTCGAGTTTTCCCTCGGTTATCTCTGTCGTGGAGAATAATGGTATTGCTGCGATTCTCTCTTTGAAGGAGGTCCGCGCGGACCGTCTTCTCCATTCACCCTGATAACGTTGCTGGCCCTGATGGCTTCTCTTCGGCGTTCTTTCAGCATTGCTGGGAGATTGTCCATCAGGATGTTTTTGGTGCTGTTCTTGATTTTTTCCAGGGTTCTCATATGCCTTAGGGTTTTACCGCCACCACGATCACTCTGATTCCCAAAGTCGAGGGTGCACGCGCTTGGTCGGACTTCCGTCCGATCAGTCTGTGCAATGTCACGAACAAGATCATCTCGAAGCTGTTGTACTCTCGGATGAGGGATGTGGTGGAGAGACTTATTTCTCCGAATCAGAGTGGCTTCGTTCCGGGGCGGATGATATCTGATAATATTCTCCTTGCCCAGGAGCTCACTCACAGCATTAATCCCCCCACTCGTGGTGGTAATGTCATCTTGAAGTTGGATATGGCCAAGGCCTATGATAGGGTCCAGTGGCATTTCCTATTTGAAGTTTTGAGACATTTTGGTTTTTCAGAGCGTGTTGTGGCTTTGGTCTCGGCATGTATTTCCCATTGTCGTTTCTCCGTGAACATCAATGGTTCTCTATCGGGGTTTTTTGGTTCCACCAGAAGCCTCCGGCAGGGCGATCCATTGTCTCCCTTTCTCTTCATTTTGGGGGCGGAATATCTTTCTCGTGGCCTTGACCGCCTCTACCTGCAGCATACTGCGCTTAGGTATCGTTCTGATTGTGATATTTTGATTTCCCACCTGGCTTACGCTGATGATGTCATTATTTTTGCCAGTGGTGGGTCTCGTGGTATGCAGCGCCTTGTCGATTTTCTGCATCACTACGAGAACTGTTCGGGGCAGCGTGTGAATGCTGCCAAGAGTTCTTTGATTTTGCCTCCGAGGTGCTCTGGGCACCTCTGCTCCCGGCTTTTGCGAATCACCGGGTTCGCCGAGGGTCATCTGCCCCTCAAGTACCTCGGAGTTCCCCTTTATCGGGGTAACCGAACATGCACCCTTTTTGAGCCCCTCCTACAGTCTGTTCGTAGGAAGTTAGAGGGTTGGGAGATTCGGACCCTTTCCCCGGGTAGCTGCATGACCCTGATACGTAGCGTGCTCCTCTCCATGCCGATTGATCTGTTTCAGGTGGTTCAGCCACCCCTGGCTGTCATGGAGAAGCTTGAGCGGACCTTCAATGCCTTCCTCTGGGGGTCGAGACCCTTGGAAAGGAAGTGGCACTGGGCCCGGTGGTCCCGGGCTTGCCTCCCTGTGCTTGAGGGGGGCCTTGGATTCCGCAGATTGAAAGATCTCGTGGAATGTTTTTCTATAAAATTATGGTTCAGATTTCGGCAGGGCTCCTCTCTATGGGCGAGATTCCTTTTCCGGAAGTATTGTCGGCTGGATACTCCTGCCTGTGTCCCCGCCCGTGGTTCTATATCCCCCATTTGGCGTCGTCTCCTTAGGATCCGCCCTCGTGCGGAGCCTGTCATTCGCTGGCGCGTTGGTATTGGAAATGTATCTTTTTGAGATGACACTTGGCTCGGGGACGCTCCCTTCTCCTCCCAGTGTGTGGTCCGCGGGGGCCGTGATGTCCGGATATCTCATTTTTTGTCTGAGGGGTCCTGGCATTTTGATCGCCTGTGTGCGGTAGTTGCTCCTTCGGTGGCCGAGGAGATCGTTTTGATTCCTGTTCTTTCGGGAGAGCCCGATCTAGCACGCTTCATCCATAGCTCTGATGGTGCTTTTTCAGCGAGATCTGCTTCGGAGCTGATCCGTCAGCGTGCTCCGTCTTTTATATCTTCCGCCCGTGTTGGGGGAGCTGGTTGAGGCCTACCATGTCGTTCTTTCTCTGGAGATTCTGGCATCAGTGGCTCCATGTTGATGAGGTACTTCAGCGCCGTGGTTTTGCGTTAGCTTCGAGATGTCAGTGTTGTGATATGTCCGGGACATTCACACACATATTCCTTCGCAGCCCGGTAGCTCTGTCTGTTTGGCGTTTCTTTGGCGTCGTTTTTCGGGTCCATATTCCCGACACTGAGGATTTCAGTTAGTTCCTCAGTGCGTGGAAAAGAGACTTGGTCTGGTCCCAGGGGGGCCATGTGCGGGAGTTTCTCCCCTGCATCGTTATGTTGTTCCTCTGGACTGCGCGGAACGATGCTAAGCACCGTCATCTTCCCATCTCGGGGGAGACGGTGAAATACCAGATTTTGTCTTACCTGCGTCTCGCACACACTGCGCGTACTGTCAAGCCCAGACATTGGCTGGGTGTGTTTCATGTGGCAAGATCGATGGGTATTTCGGTTGCTCTCCACAGATTACATAGGACGGCGATTGTTCGATGGCTGCGACCGCCGTCCGGGTGCTTTAAGCTAAATGTGGATGGGAGCTCGCGTGGTATATCTGGGGACTCTACTGTTGGTGGCGTTGTTCGGGATGATTCCGGGAGGGTTGTGCTCTCATTCAGCGAGTTCATTGGAGCTGGGTCTTCTCTCCGGGCTGAGCTTTGGGCGGTTTGGAGGGGTCTTCTCCTTTGTTCCGATCATTCTTTTTTCCCTCTTTGGATCGAGCTTGATTCTCTGACTTCTATTCAGCTCATTCATTCCCGTCGATGTTTCTGGGGTCTTGATCACATTGTATCTAGGATTCTGGTCCTTTTGAGGGGGCGGTCTGTTCATATTTCGCATATATTCCGGGAGGGTAATTCGGTGGCGGATGCCTTGGCGGCGAGGGCCCAAGACCTTAGGCACTTTACCTTAGAGTTAGGTCCTTCCTTACCCAGTCACATCTCCATCCTAGACCGCTCTGATCGTTCAGGCTGCCATACCTCCGATACAGATATTCTTAGCCATTTGCAGCCCCTGTTTTCCTTTGGATCTCTTTCTTTTTATTTCATGTTATATATGTATGTATGTATTTTTTATTGCAGGTCTTTATTTCTTGGAGATTGTTCTATACTCATATTTGTTCTGTGCAAGTGGGTCCAGACACTTGCGCCCTCCTTATTTTGTTCATTTGGGTTTGGGTGGGTCCCAGCACTTTCTCGGTTGGTGCTTTTCTTTGGACTACCCTGTTATCTGGCAGGCGTTCACTGCAGGCTTCTCCTTGCCCACCGATTTCTTACCTTATGTTTTGCCGACTGCTATGGTGCATCTGGATGTTGTATCTCAGTGATTTCTCTGGCCTGGAGCTCCATTTATAGTTACAGTCGCGTGATTCATGCTTGCATTTCTGACGTGATGAGCTCCGACAGTATTCTCTCTCATCTTGGGATTTGGAGCTTTTATGATTTGAGCTGCATTGCGGTCCTCCTTCCGTGCTTCAACCGTTTTTGCACAGTAACTTCCCAGCTACTTGATATTTTGACTGCGCAATCCTGTATAGCAGTAAGATCTTGGAATATGATGTATTTTTCAGTTTGGCATTACATTGACAGACGACTCAGAGATGGGTACCATCGGTGGTCTTTTGCACCTACTTCTGAGCTGGATTTTTATTGGTTAGATCGGTTTGGATTTATTTTCATGAATCTAGCGCTGCTCTTAGGGGTTCATTTGTATTATTCGCTTTTCCTAGGGATTAGTTTCTGGCTTATGTATTTGCCACCCTAGGTTTTTGTTTGTATGTTTAGTATGACTAGCCTTTTGAGAGGTCTTGGTGTTGTCATCCTCTCTTTAGGTTTTATCTTGTATTTCTGTTATTGATGGTATATATAGGTAGGGGTCTGCCTAACCCACCCGCTTCCGGCGGTGTTTTATTAAAAAAAATAACCCTAAACCCTAAACCCTAAACCATAAACCATAAACCCTAGACCACTCTGATTCGGAGAAACAAGTCTCTCCACCAGGTTTAGGGTTTAGGGTTTAGGGTTTAGTGTTTTTTTTTTTAAATAAACACCGCCGGAAGCGGGGGGGTTAGGCAGACCCCTACCTGTATATATCATCAAACACAAAATACAAGATAAAACCTAAAGAGAGGAGGATAAAATCAACACCTCTCAAAAGGCTAGTCATACATATAGAAAAACAGAAACCTAGGGTGGCAAATACACAAGCCAAAAACTAATCCCTAAGTAAAATGCATAATACAAATAAACACAAGTGATCAGCGCTAAATACATGAAAACAAAGCGAAACATATCTAAACAGTAGTGATCCAGCTCAGAAGTAGGTGCAAAAGACCATCGATGGTACCCATCTCTGAGCCGTCTGTGGATGTAATGCCAATATGAAAAGTACATCCTAATCCAAGAACGGGCAGCTGTAAAGGATCCCGCAGTCAAAAAAGTAAACAGCTGTAGAGTCACATCATGAGTCACGCGAATGAATGAAACTCTAGGCCAAATAAACCACGGAGAGAAAATATCCAGAAACTCCATATCACTCGGCAAAAACGTAAGAGTAGAAGTCGGCGGACAAGGAGAAGCCTGCAGAGAACGCCCGCCAGATAACAGGGGTAGTCCAAAGAAAAGCACCAACGAGGCAAGTGCTGGTACCCACCCCAACCCAATGGAGCAAAACAAGGAGGGTGCAAGTGTCTGGGCCCACTTGCACAGGACAAATAGGGTGAGAGTGTCTGATCCCACTCACACAAGACTAGCAAAACGGGGAAATAAAGAAACCCTAGAAATAACAGTACCTGCAAAGAAAAAATATACATATACATATAGAAAGACAGAAGAAATGGATCCAAGTGAAGGGAAGGGTTGCAAATAGCTAAGAAGATCTATATCTCAGGTAGGGAAGCCCGGATGTATCCGAGCGAGCAAGTATGGAAATGTGCCTAGGGAGGGAATGACCTAACTCTAAGGTAAAGTGCCTAAGGGTATGGGCCCTCGTCGCCAACGCATCTGCCAACGAATTACCCTCCCGGAATATATGCGAAATATGAACAGACCGCCCCCTCAAAAGGACCAGAATCCTGGATACAATGTGATCAAGACCCCAGCAACATCGATGGGAACGAATGAGCTGAATAGTCATCAGAGAATCAAGCTCAATCCAAAGAGGGAAAAAAGAATGATCAGAACAAAGGAGAAGACCCCTCCAAACCGCCCAAAGCTCAGCCCGGAGAGAAGACCCAGCTCCAATGAACTCGCTGAATGAGAGCACAACCCTCCCGGAATCATCCCGAACAACGCCACCAGCAGCAGAGTCCCCTGTTAAACCACGCGAGCTCCCATCCACATTAAGCTTGAAGCACCCGAACGGCGGTCGCAGCCATCGAACAATCGCTGTCCTATGTAATATGTGGAGAGCAACCGAAATACCCATCGATCTCGCCACATGAAACATTCCCAGCCAATGTCTGGGCTTGATAATACGCGCAGAGTGGGCGAGACGCAGGTAAGAAAAAATCTGGTACTTCACCGTCTCCAGAGATGTGAAGATGACGGTGCTTAGCATCGTTCCGCGCAGTCCAGAGGAACCACAGAACGATGCAGGGGAGAAACTCCCGCACATGGCCCCCCTGAGACCAGACCAAGTCTCTTTTCCACGCACTGAGGAACTAACTGAAATCCTCAGTGTCGGGAATACGGACCCAAAAAATGGCGCCAAAGAAACGCCAAACAGACCGAGCTACCGGGCTGCGAAGGAATATGTGTGTGAATGTCTCGTACATATCACAACACTGACATCACGAAGCTAACGCAAAACCCCGGCGCTGGAGTACCTCTTCAACTGGGAGCCACTGATGCCAGAATCTCCTGAGGAAGAACGACATGGTAGGCCTCAACCAGCTCCCCCAACACGGGCGGAAGATATCAGAAGACGGAGCACGCTGACGGATCAGCTCCCAAGCAGATCTCGCTGAAAAAGCACCATCAGAGCTATGGATCCAGCGTGCCAGATCGGGCTCTTCCAAAAGAACAGGAATCAAAACGATCTCCTCGGCAACCGAAGGAGAAACTACCGCACAAAGGCGATCAAAATCCCAGGATCCCTCAGACAAAAACTGAGATATCCGGACCTCCGCGGACCACACACCGGGAGGACAAGGGAGCGTCCCCGAGCCAAGTTTCATCCCAAAAGGATACATCTCCAAGACCAACGCGCCAGCGAATGCCAGGCTCCGCCCGAGGGCGGATCCTAAGGAGACGACGCCAAATGGGGGATATAGAACCACGTGCGGGGACACAGGCAGGAGCATCCAGCTGGCAATACTTCCGGAAAAGGAATCTCGCCCATAGAGAGGAGCCCTGCCGAAATGTGAACCATAATTTTATAGATAAACATTCCACGAGATCTTTCAATCTGCGGAATCGAACGCCCCCCTCAAGCACGGGGAAGGCAAGCCCGGGACCACCGGGCCCAATGCCACTTCCTATCCAAAAGTCTCGACCCCCAGAGGAAGGCATTGAAGACCTGCTCAAGCTTCTCCATGACAGCCAGAGGTGGCTGAACCACCTGAAACAGATAAATCGGCATGGAGAGGAGTACGCTACGTATCAGGGTCATGCGGGTAACCGGGGAGAGGCTTCGGATCTCCCAACCCTCTAACTTCCTACGAATAGACTGTAGGAGGGGCTCAAAAAGGGAGCATGTCCGATTACCCCGATAAAGGGGTACTCCGAGGTATTTGAGGGGCAGATTACCCTCGGCAAACACGGTAATGCGCAAAAGCCGGGAGCGGAGGCGTCCAGAGCACCTCGGAGGCAAAATCAAAGAACTCTTGGCAGCATTCACGCGCTGCCCGAACAGTTCTCATAGTGATGCAGAAAATCGACAAGGTGCTGCATACCACGAGACCCACCACTGGCAAAAATAATGACATCATCAGCGTAAGCCAGGTGGGAAATCAAAATATCACAATCAGAACGATACCTGAGTGCAGGATACTGCAGATAGAGACGGTCAAGGCCTCTCGAGAGATACTCCGCCCCCAAAATGAAAGCAGGGGGGACAGGGGATCGCCCTGTTTGAGGCTTCTGGTGGAACCAAAAAACCCCTAGAGAGAGCCATTGATGTTCACGGAGAAATGACAGTGAGATATGCAAGCCGAGACCATCTCCACTACCCGCTCCGAGAAGCCAAAGTGCCGCAGAACCTCAAAGAGAAAAGACCATTGGACCCTGTCATAGGCCTTGGCCATATCCAATTTCAGAATAACATTACCACCATGAGTGGGGAGAGCGAGACTGTGAGTGAGCTCCTTGGCAAGGAGAATATTATCAGAAATCATCCTACCCGGAACAAAACCACTCTGATTCAAAGAGATAAGTCTCTCCACCACAACCCTCAGCCGAGAATACAACAGCTTAGATATGATCTTGTTCGAGACATTACACAGACTGATCGGACGGAAATCCGACCAAGCATGTGCACCCTCGACTTTGGGAATCAGAGTAATCGTAGTGGCGGTAAATCCCGTGGGAAGAGGAGAACCCCGGAAGAAGTCCAAGACATCATCATAAACATCATGATGAACAATCTCCCAGCAATGCTGAAAGAACGCCGAGGAGAATCCATCAGGCCCAGCAACACTATCAGGATGAATGGAGAAGACGGTCGCGCGGAACTCCTCCAAAGAAGGGGTCGCCGCAATACCATCATGCTCCACAGCAGAAATAATCGAGGGGAACCCCGAAAAATCAGGACAGTCAAGCGTAGAGGGTTTTCCAGTAAGTAAATCCTGGAAAAACGAGGCTCCCGACTGCTGAATCAACTCAGGAGACGTCAGGCAGACCCCATTGTCCTAGATGCGGAAAATCTTATTCGCCACCCTTTTTTTCTTCACCATGTTGTGAAAGAGTTTGGTATTCCTCTCACCATCCTCTAATCAGTGGCAAGCAGCTTTCTGTCTCCAAAAATCCACCTCCATGGCAGTAACACGGGCCAAATCCTCATTGCGATCGGACAGAGAAGTCCAATTCAACTCAGAGGGATCGGCCTCACAAACAGCCTTAGCAGAACGAACAGCCCTCTCCGCCTCAGTGATTTTATCTAAAATGTTCCGAAAAACATCCCAATTCCACCACTTGAGGTGATCCTTGAGACGCTTCATTTTAGCAAAAAGGCGAGGCATCCCACTCAAACTGCAAGGAAAATTCCAATTAAGACTAACAGTCTGCAAAAAACCATGATGCCGAATCCACATACGCTGAAAGCGAAACGAACTCGGCCCACGGGCAAAAACTGGAGCGGTAACCAAAAGCGGACAATGGTCCGAAACAGTACGGGCAAGATGTTCAACTCGAATGGAGCTGAAGTGATCACTCCAATCAACGGAAACCAAAACCCTATCCAGCCGCTTCCAAATGGTCCTATTCGTCCAAGTGAACGAAGACCCCTCAAAACCACCATCAACCAGACCAGAATCCAAAATAAAAGTGTTGAACTCCTCCATGGGTAGCAGCCTACCACCACGGGTGCCCAAACACTCAGAAGCATCTCTGACAACATTAAAATCGCCCCCAACCAACCATGGACCCAGAGCAGGCTTAGCCTGAAGAAGGGAAGCCCAAAGATCTCTACGTTCAATGTAGTCGCATCTGGCATAAAAAAAAGAGCAGAAAAGCTCAGTCGGCAAAAAAGATGCAGAGACCTTGATGTGCAGGAACTGAGCATTATCAAGAACACACTCAGCCCGCACATCGGCAGCAAAAAAAACCTAGATATGACCAGAGAGATTCGAAATAACTCTACAAAAGCCTAGACGGCGAGTCATAAATCTCTGGTCCAACTCAATCATCGGCTCCAAAATAGCCAGAACCTTAACATGTTTCTCCTTCACAAAGGCATGAAGCCTCTGCTGGGACTCCGAGCTCCGAAGTCCCCGGATATTCCAGATCATGCAATTCATAAATGATAGGCATCAGGATCACCCTGTCGCCTCTTGGACGAATCCTCAAGATCGTCCTTTTTCCTCTTCTTCGCATCAGCCATATCAATGTCCGAAACACCAGACGCGGAGTGTCTATCAAACCCCGCACCGGGGTCATCCTCAGAGACCTGTCTAGTAACCAACTCAGAAACATGGAGCCCCTGTTTAGCAAACAGTTCCTCCACCATGGAGGAAACCTCCGGAGAAGCAGGGAGGGAAGGAATCGAGTGGCTATTGTGATTTTCCAAGCACAGAACAGAATCAGGAAACAACGTAGTCACCCCAACTTTCGGAGAGCCCAGCTCATCCGCACAATCATGAAAAGGAATAGACTCCTCCTCCTCAAAGCCCTGAACATGGGACTGCACGGTAACACCAACCGTGCCCGAAGGGAGCATCTCAATAGGGAAAATGCCCGAATGAACAAGATCAACACCCACAGGAGAATCCTGCTCCAAGGGAGCATCACCAGATAGACCAGCTCCCACATCCCCCAAAGTAAAAACAGAATCAGTACTGTCTCCAACTACCATGGAATCACTACCTCGCTCCGCCTCCGCCTGCCAAGGGGAAAAGACATCAAAAGCGTTCAAGGTGCCCGCCGGGACAACATGCCTAGAAGGAGGAGCTCTCAGAGGAGGAGCACGAGGGGCTACCCGGCTCCTTTTCCTACGCCTAGGGCCAACAAACGGCTCAGGATTCGGGTCCTGAGGACCCTGAACAACCTCAGGGGCCACACCCTCCTGGTGTGTCATGCCCACAGTCTCTCCCTGAGTCGGGTGAACAGGACCAGCAGGCCTGGTCCGGACTAGACGGGGATTCTTCCCATGCGAATAACATACAGTGGTCGCATGCCCCAGCATGTTGCAATCAGAACAATAAGTTGGGATCTTCTCATAGACTACCGCTATCTCCGGTAAGTGATCGCCCCAGGACACCCAGATGGACTGGACAGGGGGCTCCAAGACATTGATCTCGACACAAAGGCGAGCAAAGGCCCCCTGAGTACCATCTGCTTTGTGATCATCAATCTTAATGGGAGTGCCCAAAAGCTTCGCAAGAGCACAAAGGCTCTTCTTGTCATAAAGATGGAGCGGTAACTCCTGAAGTCGGACCCAAACCGGGGCAAGTGGAGACTCCGCCTGGAAATTGATCTCCGGGGTCCACTTGGATAGTCTAATACCAAGTGGACCAATAAACAGACTACCCCTGGTCCAGAGACGGGCATAGTCCTCCTCACAGGAGAGGAAAATCACAAGAAATCCCCTTGGCAAGAATTTCAAATTAAACGGTCGCCCCAAACAGAAATGGGAAAAGCCGCAGAAATAGCATGGTTGGGCACAATCGATCGGTTGCCGGAAATTTTACCGATCAAAGCAAACTTAAACGGAGCAGATAAAGAAGAAATGATCTCATCCGGGAAATGAATGCCTGGCTTACCGTCCTTAAATGACGGCGCAGGCATCTCATCCATCGACCCAAGAACGTCCTCGAAACTATTCTTGATCGTCCGAGAGGACGACGGGGCCAAAACATCCCGAAAGGACAATGGTGGTGTAACAGTAGCAAAAGGGCCAGAAAAACCCGAAGAAGTACCTGGAATAGCAGAGTTGATAGTCCGAGCTCGCAGGTTTGACTTTGAAGAGTTGACCATTGACTTTACGGTTGACTTTCCGATCGAAGTACCACAGTGGAACGGCGCCGGCGAGACAAGAAAATAACCGGTACCAGCCGGAGCAGAACCGGTCGGCGGAGGGGCCAAATCAGAGGGAACAGTAGCCGGAAATTGACAAGAAATCGAAAATTGGGCGTTTTCGGCTCCAATGGAATTATCAGAAATTGTAGGTACAAGACTCTTACCCATGTCTGGACGAATCAAACTGGAAGTTTGATTGAAGAAATTCCCCGGGACGGCGCCGGAAAATGAAGAAGAATGTGACGTGAAAATTCCGTCCGACGCAGGAAGCTTAGATCTGAAATTGCCGACCGATGCGAACACCGTTGGAGCTGATTCTGGTGTCAATAGCTTCGCCTCAGAGAGAAGATTACAAATCGGGAGCCCTTTTGAACAGAGGTGGCCGGGATCGACCGGAATCGGCGAATCAAGCTCCGCCTGCGTAGTGAACAGTGCCGCCGGGGAAAGAAACGGTAAAAGCTCCTGGACGGCGGAAGTAGGTGGTCGCGGAGGGGTGGCAAAAGCTTCACCATGAAGAGACGATTCCAGTGAACCATTTCCGGCGCCGGGAAGTGCAGTGGTCGGTGCCGGCGAAGCAAGAACAAAAGTAGGTGCAATTTCGGTCGGAAAATTAAAGGGGTTGCCGGAATCCATTTGGTCTGAAATTTTGCAGGTAGGGTCGCCGGAGGACGGTGGTTCAGGTGATGGTGGTGGCCGGCCGGGATCTGACGGCGGTAGCATAGTGGCGGTTGTGGGTGAATAGTAACAATTTAGTGTGTTTTTTCTCACGCTTTTAGTGTCTGTTTTTGGAGAGCATTTGTTGGGGTCTGGTTTAGGGTTTTTAGGTTTAGGGTTTTAGGTTTAGGGTTTAGTGTTTAGGGTTTAGGGTTTTTTTTTTTAAATAAAACACCGCTGGAAGCGGGGGGGTTAGGCGGACCCCTACCTGTATATATCCACAAAATAAAACAGTACAAAAATAAAATCCTAAATGAAGAGGGGGACTAGACCAAGACCTCTCCAAAGCAAATTTAAATGGTTCTGCCAGGGAAGAAATTACCTCTTCCGAGAAAAGGAGACCCGGTTTCCCATTCCGAAGAGTTGGTAGAGGCATATCCTCCATTGAATTATGCAATTCATCAAAACTCTTTTTGGCCGTCAGAGGGGACGAGTAAGAATGTTCAGACTCCTCCATGGGTAGCAACCTACCACCACGGGAGCCCAAGCACTCAGACGCATCCCTGACGACATTAAAGTCGCCCCCAACCAGCTAGGGACCCAAAACAGGCTTAACCAAAAGCAAGGAAGTCCAAAGATCCCTTCGCTGAACATAATCACATCTAGCATAGACAAAAGAACAAAATATCTCTGTCGGCAAGAAAGAGGCAGAGACTCTGATGTGAAGGAACTGAGCATGATCAAAAACACACTCCGCCCTCACATCAGCGGCAAAAAATACCCAGATATGACCGGAGAGATTAGAGATGACTCCAGAAAACCCCAAACGGCGAGTCATGAATCTCAGATCCAGATCAATCATGGGCTCCAAAACAGCCAAAACCTTAATCTATTTCTCCTTCACAAAGGCATGAAGCCTCTGCTGAGACTCCGAACCTCGAAGTCCCCAGATATTCCAGATTAAGCAATTCATGGGGAACGGGTGGAAGAAGGATCCGATCGCTTTTTACGCGATTGCCTACCATCATCCTGAGGTCTTTTTCTGGGATTGGACATGTCAGTGTCCAGAATACAACACTCAGACCCACAGTTAACTCCAGACACAGAATGTCGATCAAAATCCTGATCAGGATCATCAGCCGACATGTGACTGGGAATAATCTCAAGAATAGGGGGTCCCTGTCGAGCAATCAACTCGTCCAGCATAGAAGTGGCATCAGCAGGGGATGCAGGAAAAGATGGGACCGAGTGGCTGCTATGATTTTCAATACAAACCTCCGGGGGGACAAACATAGTCACCACATCCGGGCGTGGAGACCCAAGGTCATCCACGCAGTCCACAAAAGAAACACTCTCATCGTCCTCAGCCACCGTGACCTCAGGGCGGTCAGAAATAGGGGCCTCTTGATGAGAACTCAAACCGACAGAGGGATCAGGAACACCTAATCCAAGCTCCGCAGAGCCTACCTCTGTCTCCTGCAAATGGGAAAGAACTCCAAAAGAGTTCGAAGCAAGAGGATCATCCCTCGGGAGAGCCTGACGAACAGGCCTCCGCCTCTGTCTACGTCGGGGACCATGGCCATTGACATGAAGCTGGGGCTGTGGTCCCGGGACAATGATAGGAACAACACCTTGAGGAGGTGTCGGAGCAGGAGGGGCCTCTGACTGAGGAGGTGTCGGAGCAGGAGGGGCCTCTGACTGAGGAGGGTTTCGATCAGCAGGCTTGGATCGAGCAGGTTTTGGATTTTTCCCATGGGAATAGCAAACGTCTGTCGAATGACCCAACATTTTACAATCCAAGCAATATCCAGGGATTTTCTCATAAACAACATCAATCTCCTGAGTATGATTACCCCAGCCCACCCAAATTTGCTTAACGGGTGGTTCCAACACATTCAACTCCACACAGACACGAGCAAAAGCGCTCCGAGAGGAGTTAGCAGTAAAGTCATCCATTTTCACCGGGTTGCCCAAAATCTTGGCAAGGGCAAAAAGGCTTTTCTTGTTAAACAGGTGAATGGGCAAACTCGGGAAACGCACCCAAACCGGGGCGATGGGAGATTCTTCCTGAAGATTAAATTCCGGGGTCCATTTGGAAAAACGGATCCCGAGAGGTCCAACCATCATCTGCCCACGCGTCCAAAAGAACGCATAATCCTCCTCACACTGAAGTGACAGGATCAGAAAACCCAGAGGCAAGAATCTCACTTCAAAAGATCGATTCAATCCCAAACGAGCAAATGCCACAGAAATACCCGAGTTTGGGACTAAGGATCTATTACCAGAAATCTTTCCAACTAAAGAAAATTTAAAAGGCTCAGTCAGAGAAGACATTACCTCATCCGGGAATAAAATACCCGGTTTCCCATTCTTAAGAGTCGGCAGGGGCATTCCATCCATAGCATCCATGACATCTCCAAAGCCATTCTTCCCCGAGCGAGGTGAAGTAGGAGCCAGAGCATCCCTAAATGACACCGGAAACATCTTAGTCGCCCGAGAATCAGATTTAGAACCCGAACCAGAGTTGTTGACTGCCGAGTGAACACGGTCAACTCGCTGAGTGGACCCGGCCGAGTTGACCGGCGAGTTGACCATCGGAGATGTACCAAAGATCGGCGACGGCGAGGACGTCACAGAACCGGTCTTCAATCCACTATAACCGGGCAAAAGAGGGGTCGATTGCACAAACGAAAGAGACGGAAATCGAGTTTGCCCTTGAAAAGAGGCGTTTCCGATCGGTGGCCGGAAACCTAAAATTGATGGAGGCAAAACTCTACCCATGACCGGACGATCAACATGTGAAGAGGAATTGAAGAAATACGCCGCGACGGCGCCGGAATTGGAAGAAGAAAGTGACGTGAAGCTGCCGTCCGGTGCAGGAAACGTAGATCTAAAATTGCCGGTCGATGAGAACACCGTTGGAGCTGATTTTAGTGTCATTGCCTTCGTCTCAGATGCAGGATTACAGATCGAGAGCCCTTTTGAACAAAGGTGACCGGAATCAGCCGGAATCGACGAAAAACTCGTCGCATGTGAAGTGAACAGTGCCGCCGTGGGAAGAAATGGTGAAGGCTCCTGGACGGCGGAAGTAGGTGGTCGCGGAGGGGTGGCAAAAGCTTCCCCATGAAGAGGCGATGCCAGTGAACCATGTCCGGCGTCGAGAGGAGCAGTGGTCGGCGCCGGCGAAGCAAGAGCAAAAGTAGACATATTTTCGATCGGAAAATTAGCGGGGTTGCCGGAGTCCATTTGTTCTGAAATTTTGCAGGTAGGTTCGCCGAAGGACGGCGGTTCAGGTGGTGGTGGTGGCCGGCCGGGATCCGGCGGCGGTAGCATGGTGGCGGTTGGTGGTGAATAGTGACAAAGTAGTGTGTTTTTTCTCACGTTTTAGTGTGTGTTTTTCCAGAGAAAATTTTTTGGGGGCGAATTGGTTGGTTTGGTTTAGGGTTTAGGGTTTAGTGTTTTTTTTTTTTTCTTGAAATTATTATTTATTTACAACAAAAGAGCAGTACAAAGAAAACCTGATGGGAGGGGGACTAGACCAAGACCTCCGCAAAAAAGGCTGAATAATCGTCACATCATAACAAAATACAGACATACTACAACAGGAACCCAGAAGTCATCTACAAAATGCACTCAAAGGCCAACAGGGCACCCGGAATATATCAGCAAAGCAAATAAAGACAACGATGAGCAAGGATAAGCCTGCAGTGAGCGCCCATCAGCTACCGCAAAAAGAGAATGCGGAAGAACTAACTCAACCGGGATCAGGAGGTCGACCATAAGGGGAACTCGACTGACCCGCTTGAATCCTGTAAAAACGTCGCCTCTGAGATCTCGTGCGTCCTGGTAAAGGCAAAGACTGACATGCTGTAGTAGGAGAAGGAGTCAAATCAGCCACCCGAGACCCACTCCCAAGGTCGATCTCTAACGGAGCGAGAGAACCAGAAGCGGTAGACACAACCATCTGTGTCGGAATAGTAGATACCATCATCGGATCTAGAACCACGGGGACCACATCAACCAAAGGAGAGCTCACCCCAGAACTAGACCCCTGAGCTTTCCCTGCAATAACAGAAGTAACAACCACAGAGATATCTGGAGTAGACATCGGAGCCACCACAACTTGAGGGAGCAAAGGAACATCCTCAAGACTTGCATCTAAAACAAGAGAAGAGGACGGAGGGCATGAAGAAGAACCCACACCAGAATCACCACCAGGGAAGGAATCACCTGAAATGAAGTGAAGAACCTCAAACTGGTTATTCGAAACAGGAGCCTGAGGAGTAACCTGACTCGAAGCCTGGCGACGCCGACGTCGCTGCTGAGTCCAACCTGGCTCAGCACTCCTAGAACCAGGACCACTAGAAGGAACCGAGCCATGCGGAACACCCTGATGCTGATGCGAAGACCCTGGAGCAGTAGTCGAAGAAGTCTGAGGCCTCTTCCCCTGAGCTTTTGAAAGATCGCCTGAAGCCCTGTAACCAGTACGAGCACATCGCTGGGAAGAGTGACCCAACATCTTGCAATCAGTACAGTAAAATGGAACTCGTTCATAAACCACATCCAAGTGAAGAACATGAGAGCCCCATCCAACCCAAATCTTATCCGGACGGGGTTTGGAAACATCAATCTCCACACAAACACGGGAAAAAGAACCCCGGGAACAATCTGCAGTAAACTCATCCATCTCAATTGGATTCCCCAAAAGCTTGGTAACCATAAAGAGAGTATGTCTCGAGTAAAGATGTAGAGGTAAATTAGGAATCCTAACCCAAACTGGTACAAGAGGCGATTCCTCAGCAAAATTAAATTCCGGAGTCTACTTAGAAAACTTAACTGACAATGATCCAAAAGATAGAGTACCGAGAGACGAGAATTTCAGAAAATCCGCCTCACAAGTAAGAATTAGAGCCATGAACCCCCGAGGAAGAAAGCGAACTCGAGGCGAGCCCACAAATTCTAATTGAGAAATAGCAGTCAAAATAACATTATTGGGAGTGATCCTCCTATTACCAGTAATGCGACCAATTAAAGAAAATTTAAAA